>NC_136067.1:223860069-224477569 GCF_964261635.1 Lissotriton helveticus | reverse complement strand
TAGGAGTGGCTCACAGGTTTACATGTGTCCAGATATAGGTTTAGACATAGGTATACTATATCTAAGCAAGGGGTGTGTACACCACCTTACCCCAGCTGAGTGATCAGCCAGTTGTGTCAATTTAAGAACCAGCCAGGGGTGGCAAAAGATATGCTGCAGCCCCTGGTAGGCCTTAGTGGCTCCTATGCCCTGTGCACCTATAGTGCATTCTACAGGGGCTGACAAGGAGTCCATTTCCAATTGTGGTATGTACCGAGGGTACATGGAATCCATTTTACAGAGAGAGCAGATGGCCTGGGGCCCTGATTAGCAGGGAACCAGGTCAACTAAGTCAAAAAACCAGCTAAACACAGGCAAAAAATCTGGGGTAACCATAGTCAGGTAGCCACCTTCCTACATAACCCCCCCCCCAAACGAAAGGAGATAAGGCTATCCTTGGCCAGGTAAGCCTATATTGCCTGAGTTGCCATATAAGGAAGTGCCTGCACTAGCATGGGTACCCCCTGTCTCATGGTCCACTAAGCAGTCCCTCACCCTTTGGGTATTAGAGGGTCTCCACCATAGGGAATCACTACCTTGGGTGTGTTTATGCAAAGTTAAAGGCTGGTTTGGATATGGAGTATTGAAGTTAGGCTCTACTAAGTTAGGGCTTGGCTTCCTCCAATTATCTTCCACCAGGTGTGCCTTTCTTTCTTTAACTGAGTTGCACTGTGCTCTCAGGGTCAGCCTCTGGCTACCTAAAGCTGGAGGCTGGGTCCCTCTGTTTGGCTTGCTGGAGGGACAGTTCAGGTTTGGGCCCCTTGGGTCCCAGGTTTGGCTGTGCCCAACAGAATCCATCTGTGGGAGGTCCCTAACTACTTTTAAGGGGGCTCCCTCAGGAGTTTTTAAAGTTTTCACCTTACTAGGGCTACTAGTTTTGGTGCACCTAATCTTTTGATGGGGGTGCTTTATTTGACAGGGGGCCCTCTGGGTCTCACTGTCCTTCTTGTCCTCTGCAGCCCTGGGCTGGCTAAGGCAAGGTAGAGAGGGGCAGGTTACCTGCTCCAGACTGGGTCCCACCTGAGAAGGGTCCACTGACATCAGAGGTTCTGTCAGGCTAGGCCCAACCACCTCTGGGGCAGCTCCTTCATCAGGGGTAAGATCAGTTCCCTGAGGAGGCTGATCCTGTCCTAAAGTCTGGTGAGGGGGAGATTTCTCTTCCTCCTCCATGCTCTCAGTTTGTGTGGAGCTATCCATCATTTCAGGTTTCACACCACACATGTCAGTTTGAGTTTGGGCTGTGGCCATCACAGCCCCACCAACCTTTTCAGGAGGAGACTCAGTTTGGGTTTCTGCTGTTATCATAACAGCTTTGCTACTCTGTTCAGGAAGAGCTTTTACAAAAGATGGGGCAGAGAGTTTCTCAGCCCTACCAACCTTTTCAGGAAGGACATCTTGGATTGGGGCTGTAGCCAGTACAGCCTCACTAACCTTTCCATGGGAATTCACCATTCTAGAATGGGTTTCCTGTTCAACCTCAGCCCAGGCTGAGATTTCTAAATCATTACCCAGTAGACAGTCCACAGGCAAGTTTGGTGACACTGCCACTCTCTTTGGGCCAGTGACACCTCCCCAGCTGAGACTTACTACTGCCATGGGATGATTTGTTTGGATGCCATCAATGTTTATTACCTGGTATGTGGCACCAGGTAAAAGTTGCTTAGAGGGGACTATGCCATCAGCCACCATGGTGATGCTAGCCCCTGTGTCTCTAAAAGCTTCAACTCTTAAACCATTGATGATGGGTTCTTGTCTATACTTGCTCAAAGTATTTGGGCAAGCAGAGAAGTTGGCAAACCCCATGCCAGCCTCATAAACAAGATCATTGGGTGATGGGGACCTGGATAGGCCAGGGTCCACCTGATTTCCAAAAGTAAACCCACCCAGATTCCTGGGTGTGCTTCCACTTCCTGGGGGATTACTGCTGACAGTAACAGGAGGTGTTGAAGCTGGCTTTGGAGGTATATTTTCTTTATTGTTATTCTTGGGACAACAGCTGTCTGTTTTGTAATGCCCCACCTGTTTACAGGGATAACAATAGGGTTTTTTCTCAGTTGAAGAAGTGTCTTGGGACCCACCCCCATCCTTGGAGTTTTGGGGCCCTGGGGAAGTCTTTTCTTTACTTTTATCCCCACCCTTATCTTGAGGCTTGGTAGACTCCTTCTTCTGGTTACTGTCCTGATTCTTAGGCCTAATCCTGGTTCTGACCCATTTGTCTGCCTTCTTTCCCAATTCTTGGGGAGAGGTCAGATCAGAGTCTACCAGGTGCTGGTGTAAGAGCTGGTTCTGACAATTACTTAGGATCTGCTCCCTCATAATCAAATTATACAATCCTGTGAAGTCATGTACTTTACTGCCATGTAGCCAACCCTCCAGAGCCTTAGTTGCACAATCAACAAAATCAGTCCAGTCCTGAGTCTGTGTCTTCTGGGTGTCTCTGAACTTCAACCTGTACTGTTCAGTGGTTAAGCCAAACCCATCTATCAGAACACTCTTCAGGACTTTGTAATTGTTTGCATCCTCATGTCTAACAGTGAGGAGCTTATCTCTCCCTTTCTCTGAAAAGGAGTACCATAAGATTGCTGCCCACTGTTCCTCAGGAACCTGCTGTACCATGCAGGCTCTCTCAAGAGCAGTCATCCACTTGTGGATGTCATCCCCTTCCTTGTAGGGGGGCACAATCTTTGTCAGGTTTCTACTATCATAGGACCTGGGTTTCTCTTTAGGAATATTGCTGCCACCAGTGGCATCTAAGCCACACAATTTTTGCTCTCTTGCCAAGGCAAGTCTAGCTTGAGCCAAGGCTACCTCCTCCCTCTCTATCTGGAGTTTGACAGCCCTCATTCTGGCCCTATGTTCTAACTTTTGAGAAGCACCCATGCTTCTCTGTGATTCTCTGGAGGCACTAGAAATATGAGAGTCCCCTGAGGGGGATCTCACTCTTCTGTTGCCTGGGAGAATAACATGTTGGGTTCTGGGGAGGTGCTGGCCCTCTCCATTCCCCAGTAGGTCCAAGTTGGCCTGGCTAAGCCTACCAACTGGAACCTGGCTACCCTGATCCTGTACTTCTAAGTCCTCAACATCTGAGTCCTCATCCAAGTCATCATCATCCTCCTCTTCAGGGGGATCCACTGCAGGGGGGTTCCCTCCAGTTCCTGTATCTAGGGAAGCTGCTTTTGCCTTCTCTAAGTCATCCTGTTCTAGGATTTCTACCAGGATTAGGCAGGTGGGGCTTCTGCCCCTTTTTAACCCTCTTGCTTTGCACAAGGCAATCAAGTCTCTGCGGGTTAGTTTGTCATATCCAAAAGTTGCCTGGGTAGGGTCAACTGTCACAGGACTAGACCCTGAGGCCTTTCCTGTGTCAGACATGGTTACTAGTGAGGTGTAAGTGGTGCACTTACCTACACTAAGTGTTTTCCTACTGGACCTTGCTAGTGAGTTGTAGTCAGGGGTGTGCTACTCCCTTCAACCTACAACTACTAAGTTCAGTAGAACTTAATATGCTAAGCTTTTGATTTTATATGTACCTAGAGGTACTTGATGTGATCTTTCAATTTGATATAAAGATTGCAATGGTAAAACAACAGCAAGCTCAAATCCGCACCGCTGCTCACCAATGTGAGAAGTTGGCCTGGTAGGGGATGTTTCCAATTCTGGAACCACCTACTACCTGACCAAACAATCCCTTATGGTGTCTGGTTGTAAGTCAACCTTATTAGACAAGCTATCCTAGGGGTAGCATGGACTAAGCAGCCTAAAGGCTTAACTTAAGAGGTCGTGTTAAGCGAGCTGTTTTACCACATACAATCCTGTAATACCAAATGAAAGGACACCACACAAGTATATATTATAAAAATATATGTGTTTATTACTAAAAACAATCCCCAGTATTCTTTATGAATAAAGGGGCACAAGCGTTAAATCAAAAGCACTGTTTAAACATACAAGTTGCACAATTATGGATGAGGGCGGGTGGCCACTCAAACCATATACTAAACAAGTGGTATAAGAAAGGCCACTCGAGCAGTGGTTAGGCCTAGGGCCTAGGGAATCGCTGGGAGCAGTCAGGACGAGCAATGCTGAAGTCGGGAATGGCCCTCGGGATTCGGGAGATGTGCGGAAAGCGCACGCATGCACCAATGTTAACCAATGGTGCGTAAAAGTCAAAGAGTTAAAGTTTAAGGACACTTCCGCTGAACCTAGAGGAACAAAACTTAACACACAGACCCTAGAGGTGTGCACCAGTGTGGGAACACCGGCGGAGCAAAGTTACCTCACCCACAGGAAGTGGGTGCACAGGGTCGAAGTGGCGTCGGGTTTTGACACGCAGGCTCTTGGTGCTTGAAGCTGAAAGGGCTGCAGGCAGGGTGAAGACGAAGTGTCCGGTGGAGTCCAAGGGTGGACTCAAGTTGTAGAGTACCTGAAAGCAGAGGGGACAGAGTCTGGGTCACTCAGCAGTGACCAGGGTGGAACCAGGACGGAACCAGGCAATGTCGGGCGCAATCAGGTGGTCGTCGAGGAGCTTCTCTCCGCTGTCACGTGGGCTCTGGGGCATCTGCGACGTCCAGGAGCAGGTCACGATCTGTCCCACGCAGGCTCTCACCGTCGGTGCAGTCGGCTTCAAGTTTGGAGCAAACAAGCCTTGGTAAGAGCAATCCACGCAGGATCGGAAGATTGCTTCTCACTCGGACCAGGAAGGTCAGAGTCGGGGCTCCTTTTCAGGGGAGCTGGTGTGGATCTGGAGCAACCAGATTCACGAGTCTTCTTAGGTAGTTCGTCGGCACAGGGGCCACAAGCCAGCTGGCAAGTGACCGGGCCAACGCGTTGAGCCAAATCGTGCCAAAGGGCCCCACGCAGCACTCGTCGAGTGTGGAGGGCTGAACTTCGGCTCAGGAGTAGCTCAGGGTGGGGGCTTCTCAAACCCCGGTGCACAGCTTCGAGGGTCACTCGTGGGCTGCACGGTCAGCGTCTCGTGGTCACTTCAAGATGGCGTGCCCCACGCTTCCGGTCGCCTCCACGGGTCTCAGCTTTGCAGGGACTGTGGATCGGGCTGTTAGAAGCTGGGCAGGCTTGATCTCGTCGATCTCAGTCGCTCGAGTTCCGGCGGGAACTGCAACTAAGTAGACGTCGAGGGCTGGATGGTGCCTGCTGCTGCAGGGTGGTCACTCCTTGACCACAAGGGAGATTCTTCGGGCTTCCACGTTGAGATGGAGGGCGAAGGGTCCAGAATATCGTTTCAAATGTTTCTTCCAGGAAATCTGATGTGCATTGGCACTGCTCCCACTCTTATTCGAATCTGGTGGGCGTGATTACCTGCTAGGTCCCCTCCTATGGGTGGGACCCAGGAAGTGGGTGGATACACCCCCTTCCTTTGATCCAGGCCGCCCTGGCACGAGGGCTGGAGTGCCCCAGAACCGGTTTGGCCGGATTATGCAAGGGGCAGCCTTGTGCGCCCCAGGCAGTGTCTGGTTTCTTTCAAACCTCACTGCTACAATACACTATCTCCTGTCTGGAGGGCGGTGACACCCTCCTGTGACAGGAAACCCTTTGTCCAGGACCCCCTTGACTGGGTTTCGGTCAGCTCCAGGGGTCCAGACATTTGTCTGTGGCAGAGGCATCCATTTTGTGGATCTTAAGGCCTTTGGAGAAATCAACCGCATTAAAGTGAAGTAACATGTCTTACCCCTCTAGAGGGGTGGAATGCCATCCCCGTCGCCAGAACTGGCGAGGGGATGGTATTCCAAAGCGTATGACACCTTACACGACATGTTTTGATAAAGCCAAACCAAAGTTGCTAAATAACCGCGAGGATTATAAGGCACTTAATAGTATATGGTATGGCATTATCCTGAAACAGCTTAGGGATTTGTTCCCGACGGCTGCAGACAGGCTCAGCTCATGCTAGAGCTCCATCTCACATAAAAACCATGCACCCAGCCTCCAGGATTGGGGAGGCCCGCCTATAGGAGTGGCTCACAGGTTTACATGTGTCCAGATATAGGTTTAGACATAGGTATACTATATCTAAGCAAGGGGTGTGTACACCACCTTACCCCAGCTGAGTGATCAGCCAGTTGTGTCAATTTAAGAACCAGCCAGGGGTGGCAAAAGATATGCTGCAGCCCCTGGTAGGCCTTAGTGGCTCCTATGCCCTGTGCACCTATAGTGCATTCTACAGGGGCTGACAAGGAGTCCATTTCCAATTGTGGTATGTACCTAGGGTACATGGAATCCATTTTACAGAGAGAGCAGATGGCCTGGGGCCCTGATTAGCAGGGAACCAGGTCAACTAAGTCAAAAAACCAGCTAAACACAGGCAAAAAATCTGGGGTAACCATAGTCAGGTAGCCACCTTCCTACACTATATAATACCATTAGCAAAACAAATGGCTTTAACTTAACCACATAGGGCTGGGCAGACATTTTATTCCACTTGGCATTCCGGTTTTGAAAGCCCAGGGCCATTACTGGCGCCCCTTTCACTTTCCACAGTTACCAGGGGTTAATGCAGCAGGCACTACGAGGGGCTTCTGGGAAAAGGAAAAGGAAAGAGTCTGGAGAGAGGACAGAGCTAGAATGGTTGCATCGCCGCTTCTGGATGATTATAATTTTTTTGCAGTTTATTTTAATGTATCGCGAACTCGACCCAAAAATATTGGAGTGCTTCACATGAGCACAAGTTACGTTATACAAGGACACATTCATTTTTTCATAGGCACGAAGAGATTTGCCCAGAATCACAGGCTGTTGAGCCGACGCCAGAACCTAGTTCCCCAGCGGTCTCGTCTTTATTAAACTTAAAGCAATTCTGTTTGTAATTAGGTGGCTTTTTAGCTTTGCTTTTATTAATGTTTTTCAAACTTTCATGTACATAACATGCATATGTATGTATGTATGTATGTATATATATATATATATATATATATATATATATATATATATATATATTACCTACTGGCGATAGCCAGTAGGTATATATAGTTAGGATTTTTTTCCTATGGGATTTTTGAAAATTCTATGTCGAATAACTTTGGCGTTTGAGGACAGAATTGGCTGAAATTTTCAGGAAAATGGAACATTTTGTTTCTGAGCAGCCCCTGAAAATTTGGGGGGGTTTCGTCAAGGGGGGGCCGAGAAAAAAGGGGGGTCCCAAAACATGTTTTTCCCATGCAATTTTCCATAGGGCGGTTGGCCTCACTTTTAGCCTGAACGGCTGAATGGATTTACACCAAACTTGGCAAAATTGTAGGGACTGGTAGCCCGATGTGCCTTTGCTATGTCTCAAGATATAGGCTCCAGTGGTTTTTACGAAAATTAACTTTGAAAAATATATATTGGGCTACATTGGGCTATATATATGTTGGAGCCCAAATGTAGCCCAATGTAGCCCAAAGATGGCCACCAGAGACAAAAAAAACCAAATGTAGCCCAAATATCAGCCAGATGTCGCCCAACTATAGCCCAATGACAGAATGTCCCAGAGTGTTCTAAAGAACAACTAGAGTGCTAACAGTCCTACTTATTACAAAGGTATGGCACACCTGAAGCCATCTTGATTGGAATAAAGTGGTAACTCTTAAAACATTTAATTTAAAAAGGAACAAAATGAGGGGGTTCATTTTGCCATAGAAAGTATGATTAGCGAATATATGACGAAATCCCGCATACCATCAGTCCGCAAAAAAAATCCCGCATGTACTATTAGGCCGCAAATTAAAATAACGAAAACTTTTAGAACGAATATGCCTTTAGCATACACTAAACAACTAAACTACCCTAAACCCTAAAACACTACCCCCAGCATGACCCTACACTACACAAACAGTACAACACTACCCTAAACCCTAAAACACTACCCCCAGCATGACCCTACACTACACAAACACTACAACACTACCCTAAACCCTAAAACACTACCCCCAGCATGACCCTACATTACGCAAACACTACAACACTACCCAAAACCCTAAAACACTACACCTCAGCATGACCCTACACTACGCAAACACTACAACACTATCCTAAACCCTAAAACACTACCCCCAGCATGACCCTACACTACACAAACCATGACCCTACACTACACAAACACTACAACACAACCCTAAACCCTAAAACACTACCCCCAGCATGACCCTACACTACGCAAACACTACAACACAACCCTAAACCCTAAAACACTACCCCCAGCATGACCCTACACTACGCAAACACTACAACACTACCCTAAACCCTAAAATACTACACCCCAGCATGACCCTACACTACGCAAACACTACAACACTACCCAAAACCCTAAAACACTACCCCCAGCATGACCCTACACTACGCAAACACTACAACACTATCCTAAACCCTAAAACACTACGCCCAGCATGACCCTACACTACGCAAACACTACAACACTACCCTAAACCCTAAAACACTAGCCCCAGCATGACCCTACACTACGCAAACACTACAACACAACCCTAAACCCTAAAACACTACCCCCAGCATGACCCTACACTACGCAAACACTACAATACTACCCTAAAACACTACCCCCAGCATGACCCTACACTACGCAAACACTACAACACAACCCTAAACCCTAAAACACTACCCCCAGCATGACCCTACACTAAACAACCACCACAACCCTACACTACACTAACACAACACTACACAATCACTAACCCACGAAAAAATTAACACAAACCCACTTACCTCTCTCGTCATCGTGGTTTTCACAACGCAAATGCATTTACCATGCATGCCTTTAAAACGTAATTCTTTGTAAAGGCATGCGCGATAAATGCACATGCGTTTTGAAAAAATGCGGGATAATGGTATGCGAGGTCAATGACCTTGCGGGATTTTGGTATGCGGACTGAAAGTCTGCGGGATAAAAAATGCGGGAAAATGGCTGCAAACCATGATTAGCAGCAGACTTCCCTGGTGAGCACTAGCTTTACTACAGTGATCTAATGAGCAACTAGAGTGCTAACATTCAGAATTTATGGCAAATGTGTGACACATCTGAATGCCTTCTTGATAGAACCAAAGTAAACAAGCATTGAAAATGCAATAGATCTCGCCCTCGTTTAAGTTAAAGCCATTCTGTTTGTAATGAGGTGGCTTTTTAGCTTTGCTTTTATTAGTGTTTTTAAAACTTTCATGTAAATAACATGCATATGTATGCATATATGTATATGTATGCATGCATTTATATTTATATAGATATGCAGATTATATATGTTTATATATGTATATTACCTACTGGCGATAGCCAGTGGGTATATATAGTTAGGATTTTTTCTCTATGGGATTTCTGAAAATTCTATGTCTAATAACTTTGGCGTTTGTGGACGGAATTGGCTGAAACTTTCAGGAAAATGGCACATTTTGTTTCTGAGCAGCCCCTGAAAATTTGGGGGGGTTTCGTCAAGGAGGGGCCGAGAAAAAAGGGGGGTCCCAAAACGCGTTTTTCCCATTCATTTTTCCATAGGGCGGTTGGACTCACTTTTAGCTCGAACGGCTGAATAGATTTACATGAAACTTGGCAAAATTGTAGATATGGTTTGCCTGACGTGCCTTTGCTATGTCTCAATATATGTGCTCCAGTGGATTTTGAGAAATTAACGTTTAAAAAAATATATATATCTGTGACAGCGCTCCGGTTAGCGCCCCGGTTCGCGTACCTGACGCGTAACGGAACTTCGCGAAGCGAAGCTGATTGGCTCTCCGGTGTCTGTCAACATTCTAAACAGTCCGGAGCGGCCACCATCTTGTCTCTCGGTACGATCGAGAGACAAGATGTGGTGAAAAACAAAGGGGGAAATGAAGGAAAGGGGGCAAGGTAGACCACTCTTGACCCCCTAGGATTGATGAGGGGGATATTAAAGTGCCCCGCGGGGCAAAAAATAAAAATGTTTTTTTTTTTGCGATTTTACGCCGTAGAGGCGCGTCCCGGTACGCGAACCGGGCAGCTCACCGGGCAGCTAACCGGGCAGCTAACCGGGCAGCTAACCGGCAGCGTAGCTGTCAACATTGTAAACAGTCCGGAGCGGCCGCCATCTTGTCTCTCGGTAGGTTCGAGAGACAAGATGTGGTGAAAAAAGAAGGGGGAAATGAAGGAAAGGGGGCAAGGTAAACCCCTCCTGACCCCCTAGGATTGATGAGGGGGATATTAAAGTCCCCCGCGATTTTTCGCGGTAGAGGCGCTTCCCGGTACGCGAACCGGGCAGCTAACCGGCAGCGTAACGGGAGCTCGCCATCTTGTGTTTTTGGAGCGTCCGGTTCGCGTACCGGGTAGCGTCCCGGTAAGCGTAACAAGGGAAAAACCAAGAGAAACAGTAAAAAATAGATTTCCAGCAAACTTGGCAAAATTGTAGGGACTGTTTGTTTGATGTGCCTTTGCAAGGCCTCAAGATATGTGCACGTGTGGATTTTGTCTAATTAAGGTTAAAAAAAATATATATATCTGTAAGCGTGCTCCGGCACGCTTACGTTACGGGTTTTGTTTGCGCTGCAGAGCCGATACGTCACGGTTATGCGACGCGTCATGAGGCGTCTCACGTGGCTACGTGATACGTCACGTAATAAAGAATATATTTTACAGCTATAGATATTAGCTTTTAAAAAACCAATGAAATTCACTGAAAAAACCATATAGTTAGGAATTTGCATTTACAAAACTTTGAAAATTCACTGAAAAAACCATAGGTTAGAGACCATATATAGTTAGCTGGACATTTTATTGACATAAAACCAATGAAATTCCATATATAGTTAGTTGCACTAACTATATATCGCGCACCCGCAATCCACTGCTGATGATGTCACATATTACATCATTCATGACATGGTCAGTGACATCACTGATGACATCACTGATGACATCTCAAATGACATCACTGATGACATCTCAAATGACATCACTGATGACATCATCTAGTGTCTGTGTGTTTTTGTAAAGTTTAAATATGTTGTACATATTGAAGAATGAGTGGATGTATGGAAGACTGAGTGTGTGTGTGGCTGGCTGGGAGGTGTGTGACTCTGTGCATATCAATGTGTACTTGTATCAGTGATTGTATAAGAGAGTAAGTATGTGTTAGTATATGTGTGAAAAGTATGGTGTTCTGTGTTTAACTGTATAGATGAGGAAATCGAAGTGTGATTGATTCTTCACAGGACTGACTAGGTGTATGAGTGCATATGATAGTGTTGTAATAATGAGTGACTGTATGTATGAGTGATTGTATGGGTGAATGAGTGAATGTGTGTGTAGACGTAGGAATCAGTGAGTGCGTATGTAGTAACTGGTATTGGTGTGTCATGATGTCATCAGTGATGTCATTTGAGATGTCATCAGTGATGTCATTTGAGATGTCATCAGTGATGTCATCAGTGATGTCACTGAAGTATGGTGTTCTGTGTTTAACTGTATAGATGAGGAAATGGAAGTGTGATTGATTCTTTACAGGACTGACTAGGTGTGTGAGTAACTCCATGGATGAGTGGCAGTGTGTGAGTGTCTGCATAGGTGTATGAGTGCATATGATAGTGTTGTAATAATGAGTGACTGTATGTATGAGTGATTGTATGGGTGAATGAGTGAATGTGTGTGTAGACGTAGGAATCAGTGAGTGCGTATGTAGTAACTGGTATTGGTGTGTCATGATGTCATCAGTGATGTCATTTGAGATGTCATCAGTGATGTCATCAGTGATGTCGTTTGAGATGTCATCAGTGATGTCATCAGTGATGTCACTGACCATGTCATGAATGATGTAATATGTGACATCATCAGCAGTGGATTGTGGGTGCGCGATATATAGTTAGTGCAACTAACTATATATGGAATTTCATTGGTTTTATGTCAATAAAATGTCCAGCTAACTATATATGGTCTCTAACCTATGGTTTTTTCAGTGAATTTTCAAGGTTTTGTAAATGCAAATTCCTAACTATATATGGTCTCTAACCTATGGTTTTTTCAGTGAATTTCATTGGTTTTTTAAAAGCTAATATCTATAGCTGTAAAATATATTCTTTATTACGTGACGTATCACGTAGCCACGTGAGACGCGTCGCATAACCGTGACGTATTGGCTCTGCAGCGCAAACAAAACCCATAACGTAAGCGTGCCGGAGCACGCTTACAGATATATATATTTTTTTTTAACCTTAATTAGACAAAATCCACAAGTGCACATATCTTGAGGCCTTGCAAAGGCACATCAAACAAACAGTCCCTACAATTTTGCCAAGTTTGCTGGAAATCTATTTTTTACTGTTTCTCTTGGTTTTTCCCTTGTTACGCTTACCGGGACGCTACCCGGTACGCGAACCGGACGCTCCAAAAACACAAGATGGCGGACTCCCGTTACGCTGCCGGTTAGCTGCCCGGTTCGCGTACCGGGAAGCGCCTCTACCGCGAAAAATCGCGGGGGACTTTAATATCCCCCTCATCAATCCTAGGGGGTCAGGAGGGGTTTACCTTGCCCCCTTTCCTTCATTTCCCCCTTCTTTTTTCACCACATCTTGTCTCTCGAACCTACCGAGAGACAAGATGGCGGCCGCTCCGGACTGTTTACAATGTTGACAGCTACGCTGCCGGTTAGCTGCCCGGTTAGCTGCCCGGTTAGCTGCCCGGTGAGCTGACCGGGACGCGCCTCTACGGCGTAAAATCGCAAAAAAAAAATATTTTTTATTTTTTGCCCCGCGGGGCACTTTAATATCCCCCTCATCAATCCTAGGGGGTCAGGAGTGGTCTACCTTGCCCCCTTTCCTTCATTTCCCCCTACGTTTTTCACCACATCTTGTCTCTCGATCGTACCGAGAGACAAGATGGTGGCCGCTCCGGACTGTTTAGAATGTTGACAGACACCGGAGAGCCAATCAGCTTCGCTTCGCGAAGTTCCGTTACGCGTCAGGTACGCGAACCGGGGCGCTAACCGGAGCGCTGTCACAGATATATATATTTTTTTAAACGTTAATTTCTCAAAATCCACTGGAGCACATATATTGAGACATAGCAAAGGCACGTCGGGCAAACCATATCTACAATTTTGCCAAGTTTCATGTAAATCTATTCAGCCGTTCGAGCTAAAAGTGAGTCCAACCGCCCTATGGAAAAATGAATGGGAAAAACGCGTTTTGGGACCCCCCTTTTTTCTCAGCCCCTCCTTTACGAAACCCCCCCAAATTTTCAGGGGCTGCTCAGAAACAAAATGTGCCATTTTCCTGAAAGTTTCAGCCAATTCCGTCCACAAACGCCAAAGTTATTAGACATAGAATTTTCAGAAATCCCATAGAGAAAAAATCCTAACTATATATATCCACTGGCTATCGCCAGTAGGTAATATACATATATAAACATATATAATCTGCATATCTATATAAATATAAATGCATGCATACATATACATATATGCATACATATGCATGTTATTTACATGAAAGTTTTAAAAACACTAATAAAAGCAAAGCTAAAAAGCCACCTCATTACAAACAGAATGGCTTTAACTTAAACGAGGGCGAGATCTATTGCATTTTCAATGCTTGTTTACTTTGGTTCTATCAAGAAGGCATTCAGATGTGTCACACATTTGCCATAAATTCTGAATGTTAGCACTCTAGTTGCTCATTAGATCACTGTAGTAAAGCTAGTGCTCACCAGGGAAGTCTGCTGCTAATCATGGTTTGCAGCCATTTTCCCGCATTTTTTATCCCGCAGACTTTCAGTCCGCATATCATTATCCCGCATTTTTTCAAAACGCATGTGCATTTATCACGCATGCCTTTACAAAGAATTACGTTTTAAAGGCATGCATGGTAAATGCATTTGCGTTGTGAAAACCACGATGACGAGAGAGGTAAGTGGGTTTGTGTTAATTTTTTCGTGGGTTAGTGATTGTGTAGTGTAGTGTAGTGTTGTGTAGTGTAGTGTTGTGTTAGTGTAGTGTAGAGTTGTGGTGGTTGTTTAGTGTAGGGTCATGCTGGGGGTAGTGTTTTAGGGTTTAGGGTTGTGTTGTAGTGTTTGCGTAGTGTAGGGTCATGCTGGGGGTAGTGTTTTAGGGTTTAGGGTTGTGTTGTAGTGTTTGCGTAGTGTAGGGTCATGCTGGGGGTAGTGTTTTAGGGTTTAGGGTAGTGTTGTAGTGTTTGCGTAGTGTAGGGTCATGCTGGGGGTAGTGTTTTAGGGTTTAGGGTTGTGTTGTAGTGTTTGCGTAGTGTAGGGTCATGCTGGGGCTAGTGTTTTAGGGTTTAGGGTAGTGTTGTAGTGTTTGCGTAGTGTAGGGTCATGCTGGGGTGTAGTGTTTTAGGGTTTAGGGTAGTGTTGTAGTGTTTGCGTAGTGTAGGGTTATGCCGGGGGGTAGTGTTTTAGGGTTTAGGGTTGTTTAGTTGTTTAGTGTATGCTAAAGGCATATTCGTTCTAAAAGTTTTCGTTATTTTAATTTGCGGCCTAATAGTACATGCGGGATTTTTTTTGCGGACTGATGGTATGCGGGATTTCGTCATATATTCGCTAATCATACTTTCTATGGCAAAATGAACCCCCTCATTTTGTTCCTTTTTAAATTAAATGTTTTAAGAGTTACCACTTTATTCCAATCAAGATGGCTTCAGGTGTGCCATACCTTTGTAATAAGTAGGACTGTTAGCACTCTAGTTGTTCTTTAGAACACTCTGGGACATTCTGTCATTGGGCTATAGTTGGGCGACATCTGGCTGATATTTGGGCTACATTTGGTTTTTTTTGTCTCTGGTGGCCATCTTTGGGCTACATTGGGCTACATTTGGGCTCCAACATATATATAGCCCAATGTAGCCCAATATATATTTTTCAAAGTTAATTTTCGTAAAAACCACTGGAGCCTATATCTTGAGACATAGCAAAGGCACATCGGGCTACCAGTCCCTACAATTTTGCCAAGTTTGGTGTAAATCCATTCAGCCGTTCAGGCTAAAAGTGAGGCCAACCGCCCTATGGAAAATTGCATGGGAAAAACACGTTTTGGGACCCCCCTTTTTTCTTGGCCCCCCCTTGACGAAACCCCCCCAAATTTTCAGGGGCTGCTCAGAAACAAAATGTTCCATTTTCCTGAAAATTTCAGCCAATTCTGTCCTCAAACGCCAAAGTTATTCGACATAGGATTTTTTTCCTATGGGATTTTTGAAAATTCTAACTATATATACCTACTGGCTATCGCCAGTAGGTAATATATATATATATATATATATATATATATATATATATATTACCTACTGGCGACCGCCAGTAGGTAGTTATAGTTAGGATTGGCTACCATAGGAAATCTGCAACATTCTATTGGGAATAACTCTGGCGCCGCTTGAGGAATACGCGTACCCTGAGCGCACCACAGGGAAAAACAGTGTAAAAAATTATAGTAAAAAAATAATTTAGAGTGCTTAGAGGTAGGGTAGCTCTGAAAAGAGCTGTTGTGTTATGTGGGTGTTTTTTGTACTTACAAGTAGGTACCAATGCAGAGTCTTATATTCAAGAGGAAAACTCTATTCCCCTCATCTGTAAAATGCACACCATCTCTCCTATAGATGTCTTGCATGTTGTAACGGAAGTTGTTGTGGTAAATGGAACCCATACCATAGTCTCTGAGGAAAGCAGAAACAGATTTATTCACATGTTTCCTTGCTTTCTCAATCTGTGGACAAAATTGGTTGGACCAGTTCCATTTTTGCCTTTGGCATATATTAGAAAATACCAAGGCAGTGTTTGGAAAAAGTGACATCAATTGCCCAAAGATGTCCTTTAAAAGCATTTCCAGACCTACCCCAGTCAAAGTGCCCAGGTCATTGCCACCACAGTGCACAATTATGAGGTCAGGGTGTGGTAGATCCATAAAGGATTTTACCAATGGTATCAATTGGTGACTTCTCAATCCTCTCTGTCCAATCCATACAATGTCCACATTTGGTAAATCAGGTTGTAAATACCTCTTTTAGCTGCGTATTTTTGACTCCAGTGGACAAAGCTATGACCCACAAACCAGACTTTTGGCATCCTGAAGGTAGATGTGCTTGTATTCAAATGAGTTGTGGAAATGAAATGGCAGTGAGTTTGAAAGTAGGAGTTATGTAAAAAAGTGGTTGAGATTCAGTGCACTTGAAAAACAAAAAATGATTGGTGCTTTGTTAACATTCTCCACTGAAAACTAGGGTGCATGCTTTTGTTTTTTGAAAGAAGTCATTTCAATGGTTGAGGGAAAGTCATTTCAAGAAACATTGCATATGATTAGCTGGTACATTGAGTGGTCAAACACCCTTGCTGCTTTTTTTTTTTTGCAACATAGTATGATGAACTTCTGAACTGTGTGCTGGGTGAAGAGGGAGTTACCATGGTAACAGGGGAATGAGCACTGGGGGGATAGGTGAATGTTATGTGACTTTCAAAGTGTTCAAAAGTACAACCAATTAAAATGTGCAGTTTCTTACTCCACTTTATTAACTCCTTCTCTTACTCCTTCTGTCCTCTTACTTCTACACTCCCCTTCCCTCATTCTCTCTCTGTTAGCCTCATTCTCTCCGTCCCTTTAGTCTCTCACTCCTCTTCTGTCACGCTCACTCCCTATACCTCAGCCATACTCCCACACTCACCTTCTTTGAAACCTTCTCCTTTACTTCCCTCTCTCTCTCTTCCCATCCTTTGCTCCTTCACTCTTTTCCCTTCTCTTACTCCCCTTACTCCACTTCAGTAACTCCTTCTCTCAATCCATCTGTCCTCTAACTTACTCACTCCCCTTTTCTCACTCTCTCTCTGTTACCCACATTGTCTCCGTCCTCTTAGTCTCTCACTCCTTTTCTATCACGCTCACTCCCTATAACTGAGCCATACTCCCACACTCACCTTCTTTCAGACCTTCTCCTTCACTTTCCTTCCTCTCACTTCTCTTTCTTTACACCTTCACTGTTTTCCCTTTCCTTACTCTCCTTACAGCACTTCACTAATTCCTTATCTTACTCCTTCTGTCCTCTTACTTCTATACTCCTCATTCTCTCTCTGTTAGCCTCATTGTCTCCGTCCCTTTAGTCTCTCACTCCTCTTCTGTCATGCTCACTCCCTATAACTCAGCCATACTCCCACACTCACCTTCTTTCAGACCTTAACCTTTACTTTCCTTCCTGTCTCTTTCCTTCTTTTGCTCCTTCACTCTTTTCTCTTCCCTTACTCTCCATACTCCACTTCACTAACTCCTTCCCTTACTCCCTCTGTCCTCTTAGTTCTACACTCCCCTTCCCTCTTTCTCTCTCTGTTAGCCTCATTCTCTTTGACCCCTTAGTCTGTCACTCCTCTTCTATCACGCTCACTCCCTATATCACAGCCACACTCCCTCACTTATGTTTCTTTCCTCCCTCACTCAGGGCCTCATTTATGAGAAATGACGCATGGCTGCGTGAAAGCAGCGATGCGTCACTTCTCAGCGCGCTCTCCTTGCGACATTCCTGATGCGTCATATTTAATGTATGTCGCATAATGTCGCAAGGAGTTCAGTATTTCTGACGTATCTGTAAGAGTGTGGAGTGTGTCACAAAAGTGACGCAACTCCAGCAATGCATCCTTTCACATGGGGCAAGCCCCATGTGAAAGGGCCTGCTCAGTCTTACGCCTGCTGTGAGGCAGGCGCAAGATTTTGACGCAACGGCGTCCTAAAAGTGACGCAGTGAAATCTCATAGATTTCACTGCGTCACTTCTACGACCCTTCCTTGCGTCAATATGCCCCCTTTGCATACATTATACCTGGCGCAGGTATAATGTGGCACAGGGGTTTACAAAGTGACGCATCTACCCAGATGCGTCACTTTGTAAATATGACTCAACAAGGCGCATTTTTTACACCACAAAAAGTGTCGCACCGGCATCCATGAATGATGTAATATGTGACATCATCAGCAGTGGATTGCGGGCGCGCGAGTTATAGTGAGTCCAACTAACTATAACGTGGGAATTTCAATGGTTTTGTATGAGTAAAATGTTCAGCTAACTATAACTGGTGTGAAACCTATTTTTTTTTTCAGTGAATTTCAAAGGTTTTTTAAATGCTAATTCCTAACTATAACGATTGTGAAACCTATGTTTTTTTTAGTGAATATATATATATAGATATACATATATTAACATACATACTTCTGCATATCTATATAAATACAAATATTAATGCATGCATACATATATGCATACATATGCATGTTATGTACGTGAAAGTTTGAAAAACACTAATAAAAGCAAAGCAAAAAAGCCACCTAATTACAAACAGAATTGATTTAACTTTAATAAAGACGAGACCTATTGCATTTTCAATGCTTGTTACTTTTATCACTCCGGAAGTGTTTCTGAATAGTAAAACAATGCCAGAATATACCTTCTGCAAATATAATTTTATAATAAAAAGTGATCTCACACATGTCCTTTGCCAGGACGCCGACATACACAACAGCTTCGGCGCACAGACCACGCACCCAACCACCGAACCAACACCCCCCACCACCACCCTCTGCAACTGGACCCCGGTCAGCACCGAAGACACCACCCGCACGATGAACACCATCCACTCCAGATCACCAACCGACCCCTGCCCCCACCACGTCTTCAACAAGGCCGACTCCATCATCGCACCCCAACTCCGGGACATCATCAACATCTCCTTCAACACCGCCACCTTCCCGGAGAGCTGGAAGCACGCCGAGCTCAGCGCCCTCCTGAAGAAACCAACAGCGGACCCCACCGACCTCAAGAACTTCCGCCCCATCTCGCCCCTCCCTTTTCCTGCCAAGGTCATCGAGAAGATCGTCACCAGACAGCTCGCCGCCTTCCTAGAGACAAACGGATCCCTCAACCCATCGCAGTCCGGCTTCCGAGCCAATCACAGCCCTCATCGCAGCCACCGACGACATCAGATCCCTGCTCGACAAGGGGGAAACAGCGGCCCTCATCCTCCTGGACCTATCTGCGGCGTTCGACACTGTCTGCCACCACACCCTAGTAGAGCGCCTCAGCAACATCGGAATCCAAGGGAAGGCTCTGGAGTGGATCATCTCGTTCCTCGCCGGAAGAACCCAGAGAGTCCGCCTCCCCCGTTCAGATCCTAGGCCACCGAAGTCATCTGCGGCGTACCACAAGGATCCTCACTCAGCCCCACCCTCCTCAACGTCTACATGAGCCCCCTCGCAGCTATCGCACGCCAAAACAACCTCAACATCATCTCCTGCGCCGACGACACCCAGCTGATCCTCTCCCTCACCAACGACCCCGCCACCGCCTGAGCCAGCCTTCACGAAGGGATGAAAGACGTCGCCGAGTGGATGAAGAACAGCCGCCTGAAACTGAACTCAGACAAGACGGAAGTCCTCATCCTGGGATCATCGCCCGCCGCCTGGGACGACTCCTGGTGGCCCCCTGCCCTGGGCACCACCCCCAAGCCATCGGACCACGCACAAAACCTGGGCTTCATCCTGGACTCCTCCCTCTCGATGACCAGACAAGTCAACGCCGTATCGTCATCGTGCTTCAACACCCTGCGCATGCTCCGTAAGATCTTCCTATGGATCCCCACCGAAACCAGGAAGACAGTCACCCAGGCACTCGTCACCAGCCGACTGGCCTATGTGAACACCCTCTACGCGGGAACCACTGCCAAACTACAGAAAAGACTCCAGCGCATACAGAACGCCTCCGCATGACTCATCCTGGACATCCCTCGCCACAGCCACATCTCGACCCACCTGAGAGACCTGCACTGGCTCACCTTCAACAAGAGGATCACGTTCAGACTCCTCACCCACGCACACAAGGCTCTCCACGACATGGGCCCAAAGTACCTCAACAGCCGCCTCACTTTCTACACACCCACCCGCTAGCTAGGATCGGCCAGCCTCGCCCTCGCCGCCGTACCACGCATTCGCAGAGCCACCGCTGGAGGAAGATCCTTCTCCTACCTGGCGGCCAAGACATGGAACTCCCTCCCCACCCACCTACGGCTGACCCAGGACCACCTCTCCTTCAGGAAGCAACTCAAGACCTGGCTTTTCGAGCAGTAGCGGACCCCTCTCCCCAGCGCCATGAGACCCTACTGGGTGAGTAGCGCGCTATACAAATTACCAATTGATTGTTTGATTGATTAAGCCTCCCGCCAGACTCAAACCTGTTTCCCCAGCATCAGAGTCGGACTCCCTAGCCGTTTAGCCACACCCTCCATGTTTACAGGGCCTGTACAATAGGAGAAGTCAGCCAGTATTAAAGTGCTCCTGTTTCCAACAGAACATTCATGTAAACAATGTGCTGATCACGCCATGGCTCATCATTTATAATAAATTGCCTAACCACAGCTATAAAATTCAGCAGTGAGTGCAGCGCGTAGCTGCAAGGGCGCAGATGGCACAGACAGGGTGAGTGTCATTAAGGCTCTGAAGTGGCCTAGGCACAGTTTAGAGCTTTATAAAACTCCTAACAGACAATGATAAGAAGGAGGTTCGGTTTTCAATAAAAATACCGTAATCCTCGGATGAAAGGAGGCGCCCAAGGAGGTTCGGTTTTTAATAAAAATACTGTAATCCTCGGATGAAAGGAGGCGCCCAAGGAGGTTCTATTTTTCATAAAAATACCGTAATCCCCGGATGAAAGGGGGCGCCTAGGGAGGTTCGGTTTTTAATAAAAATACCGTAATCCCCGGATGAAAGGAGGCGCCCAAGGAGGTTCGGTGCTGAATAAGAATACTGTGTTGCCCGGATGAAAGGAAGCGACCTCGGAGGTTCGGTGCTGAATAAAAATAGCGTATTCTCCGAATGAAATGAGGCGCCCACGGAAGTTCGGTGTTAATTAAAAAAAAGTGTTCCACTGTTCCCCGGATGAAAGGAGGCGCTCTCCAACATGTGCGTTAATCCAGGGCACCTCATGTTCGCCTTTGAAGCGCTGCCCCTTGTGCACGCCCCAGTGCGTGAAAGAGCAGGGACTGGAAACCCACTGTTAATGTGAGTGGTGGTAAACAGGACGCAGATGGCACGGACAGGGTGAGTGACGCAGGCACGACGGGGCACGTCTGTGCAGTGCGGAGGGGCACAGGAGACAAAGCTTCGCAGAAGAGCTCCGTACATTAGAACATTTTGGTAAACTTTACAAAGCAGTTATTAAAAACAAGCCTTGTAAACCAGCAGCGGCAGGGCTGGGGCGGTTAAACTCTGCAATATCTATTAATAGCATTATTTGCAGTTCTAAGTGGCCTAGTTAAATCGTTTCAGTTTCAATCCCTTCTGTTTATCAGTTACGGCTATGCATCATTAAAACTCGAATATTTCAATAATAATTTTCACACAATATATTTCCATATTATCATAAACGGTATAAAAATACTCAAACTTTAAATTTCAAGAAGTAACTGAAGATCTGGTCGTCATAGGAACAACAAAGTATAGGATCCTGTTAGGATTGAGACATCATAGATAAATAAGACTGACTAGTATTATTGTGAATGTTCAGTATTAATGCCTTTGCCTCAAAGCATGCATGGTGCATAACGGTATACATTCTGCTGTGTGCTCAAGACCAAAGCCCTCATCTCTCAATGCCACTCACGCGGGCCCTCAAGCTTACACAAGTATCCCCATTGCCTTATCCCATTATCAATCATCCTATTTGCCCTATTGCCCCGCAACTCTTCATCTTTATCCCCCTACATACCTCCTCAATCACCCAGCATAACACCTCCCTCACCTCACACCCATCACCTTAACTTCTCCCTGGTGTCACCACTCCAAGTGTCACCCACACTTTTCACTCATTTCTTTCCCCTTCCTCCTGCTCCTCCTCCTGCCGCAGCACTCTCAGGGCCCTGGCCTCGGGGTTCTCAAGCACGGTCCGAAGCTCGGGGTAGGTGTCCCGCTCATTCAGACAGAGTATGCAGCAACCGCTCCAGCAGTAGGCCCCCACTTGCCGTTTCCAGCTCTCGCACGCTTAAGGCCCTGCGTTCCTTAAGCGCTGCCAGTAAGCGGTGAGGCTCTGATAACGCAGCCGAGAGCTGCGGTAGGCAGCAGACAAGCAGCGCCCGGCGTGCCAATTCCATGGCGGTGAGGGATCCTGTTTCTTATAGGGGTGCCACCAGCCCGGCGCCCCTCCTGCGCCCTCCTCACAGCAACACTCAGGCTGTCTCATTCCGTCGCCGGTATCCAGACTCCCACCCCTTCAGCTCGGTCGTGTTTGTAAACAGCGTATGCAGCCGTATGATTCGGGCCAGCACAGTAGACCTCCGGTACAGCGATTGCTACTCCTTACTCTCTCTCGCCGCACTCTTACCTAGTACATCCCAAGTTCCCACAGTACAAAACGGCAATGAAAACTAGACCACTAAATGCGTACGCATACAATCGTCAGCCATTTTGGGAGTAGGTGAACAAACTTGAAGAAGTGATATTTCTGTAATATGGTGTTGACGTTTTTTTCAACAAATGATTTCCAACATGGCTACTGAAGGAACAACTGCGGTCTAGTTTTCAAGACGTCCCGTACTTCCATCCACCAATGCCTCGCCAAACCTCATCCAAGCAGCTGGTAGGCTGCACTATCGCTGGCTTCAACATCGCTGACCTCACTGGTTTCTGTCAGTCATAATATCTTGTTCCCAGGATAGAACCTCCGTTGGTAACGACGATGCTTCGCGTCTGTCACATGTACAGTCTAGGAACGATGGAGCATTTTCCAGGGACTTAATTTTTAATACATGGGAAAACACAGTTAAGTAAACAACTACAAAAATGCCGACCTTACACCAAGAAGAAAATTAACTGTGCAAATGAGGCAGGGCTTTAAGCTGAACAAGCGCTCTGAACAAGCGATCAGCTCTTTTAGAGCCGCCCCACTTGGATGAGCACGGCCTGACTTACGTGTGTGGTAAAAGGTTTATTATATTCTTTATGGGGCCATCTGTTTCGCCCCATAAAAAAGATAAGAAACCTTTTACCGCACACGTAAGTCAAGGAAACCAGTCCAAGTTGGATGGCTCTGAAAGAGAAAAGAGTACGTCACTGGAACCTCTTTTCCAATGGCTGGCCACCGTTTAGCATGAACGACAGCCAATGGAAAAGAGGGACGGGGCTTAACCTCGCTACTGAAACGTACTCCGAAACATTAAATCTCGCCAGCGAGACTGCGCATGCGCAGCCATCGCAGACCGAGACCTAAAAAACGAGCTCACTACCATGATCCATAACCTATTTTAGATGCCCTTCTCACATCTATATTTGTAAAAAAAACTCTTAGGTTTTGTAAAAGAAACCTCACCTACTAAGGCTAGTTAGTGGCATACTTTATCATTAGGTCGCCTCCTGGGGGTGCTGTGATGACTGATTACAGTGGAGCGGGTTTTGTATGCAAGTCTCAATTGAGGTGGAAAAGTGCTTTTAAAATCGCCTCTAGTTTACCCACAAATGTAATTTTAATGATGGTAACCTAGGGCAAGGTACAAAAACAGTGGTGAATGTTGAGACGGTCATGATCTCTCAAATCCCAGGACTGCATGTTTCCGCCATTTTAGTTTGAATGCTAAGAGGTCATGTATAGCTTTTTCAGAGTCAGTGATGCATGTGTGCTAAGGCATGCAGTATTTATTTATATGACAGTTCGTAACTTAGGATTGTTCTGTCACTTTTCCTGAGTTGTTGTAAGGTACGCCCTCACAACATGGTTGCTCCGGGGGCAACCTTTGTAGTCAAATGTTCATCAAAGGTGCTCTCCTGCTATGTACCTACTTCAGGTCCTCGTCAGCTCCGTCTCCCTCGGATCCCCCTTGGAGCTTCCACGTTGTGAGGAAGGGTGGTTAACCAATGGCATATCTCTAATTAAATGGCATCCCTTCACAATATTATCCTGCTCATTGGGACAAGATAGATGCGTTCCTCCAGTACCTCCCAGTGGAGCTCAGGAAGAGGGACAAGATATAGTATCTGAGACCAAGCAGTTATCAAACACTACCATTCTCTGTGCCCTAGATGCCACAGACACCGCTTCCAGGGCGGTTATTTCCAGCGTTTTTCTACACAGACATACCTGGCTCTGTGTCTCCGGTTGCTGTTCGAAAGTTCAGCAGAACCTGTTGAACATGCCTTTTGATGGCCAGCATCTTTTTGGCCCACAGGTGGACCAATTGTTAGAAAAGATCAAGAAAGGTACAGGGACAGCTAAGGTGATGGGGGCACTTCAGACACCTTCTCCCTGCAGCTCCTTTCGCTGCACATCCTATCATGGAGGCTTGAAGACCACCTTCCCCGTAGCTTCCACGTCCTACCAGGGCACCCAAGGACAGCACTCCTCTCCTAGGGGTTGCTTTATATATGGGCCTACAACGTCGACCATTCGAGAGGCAAAAGTAGCTACCCAAAAGGAGCTGCAACCACCACCAAATCCTGACTTGCCTTTTCTCTGCCTACCCCGACTACTCAACACCGGTCGGGGGGCGTCTGCAAGGTTTTTTTCCACATGCAATGCCAAACCATCAGTTCAGATCAGAGGTTACCTACCTCTGAGTCAAGAATGACCCTCAGGTAGGGTTGAATCTGGAGGGGTTGTAGGTGGGATTTTGTGGTTATTGTCTGGAGCTCACTTCCACGCCCCCACCATTCCACCTCGCATAAACACATACTCTCCCCAGAGCACAAAAGGCTTCTCTGCGAGCAATCCTTCTCCAAGGGGCTATAGAACCCATCCCTACCATCAGCAGGGCACTGGAGTGTACTCTCTGTACTTCCTAATACCCAAAAAGTACATGTGCCTCAGACCCACTCTGGACCTCTGGCCCCTAAATGAATAGATCTTTTCAGCCCTCTTCCGTATAGTTATTCTCCAGGATGCCATTACACTTCTCCAGAAAGGCGACTTCATGACCGTGCTTGACCTAAAGGATGCCTATTTCCACATTCCAATACATCCGGCCCATCGCCAATATCTTAGGTTTACGGTCAGCAGTAAACCATACCAATTCAAAGTGCTCCACTTCAGGGTTAATACTGCCCCTTGGGTGTTCACCAAGTGTCTCACGGTGGTGGCCACACACCTGCGCATGCAATACATCCACGTCCTCCCTTATCTGGATGATTGACTGATCAAGAATGGCACCCACCAGTAATGCTGAGAACACACACAGGCCAGAAAAGACCTTCTTCACAAGTTAGGGTGCCACAAAATCCACCTCCAACCCTCCAGATCAATCCATACCTGGCGGCCATTCTCAACTCTGAGGTAGGTATGGCCTATCCAAATCCTGCCAGGGTTCAGTTCTTTCAGGCATAGCCATGTCTGCGCCCACTGTTGGGGGCCTGTGTTTGACACCATGGTCACAGGTTCAAATCTAGGCAGGTCCACCCAGCCTTTCACCGCCTGAGGTCGATAAATGAGTACCATTGAGTTGGGTAGCAATAAACCTCTTTTATTCAGCGCAAAGACACCCTGGGTGAACATGCGCTTTAGGAATACACTGTATGTTTTCCAGTCAGATCATGTTCAGAACAATCATGTACCTCCAAGGCATGATAGCCTCCTACATTGCCATAGTTACCCATACCAGCTTACACATGCGTCCCTTGCAGGAGTGCCTAGTGCAACAGTGGTTTCAGGCGCAGGGTGATTGGGACGATCTAGTGTTGATCCGCCATTGCACTTGTCGCTATGTGCAGTGGTGGAAAGCCAGCAACCTGTTGCAGGATTGGCCTTTCCTAGACCTAATTCCGCAGAGGACCATTACACAGACGCCTCTCTTACCGGATGGGGTGCGCACTCACAGGACCTGACTGTGCAAAGCCAATGGGAGTGCAGACACCAGTGTTTCCATAACAACTACCTAGAACTCCTAGTCGTCCACCTAGCATTGAAGGCTTTCCTACCTCATAGACAAGGTTGTTCTTGTCCGGACAGACAGTATGACAGCCATGTATTACCTTCACAAACAGGGAGGCACATGCTTTCCACAACTCTCACACCTCTCCCTGAGGATTTAGCAGTGGGCTCTCCGCCACAAAATCCATTTGCTAGCAGAGTACCTCCCAAGATGGCAATGACTTTGCCCACCTCCTCAGATGGACGCGGCAACAGGTCAGCGAGTGGGAACTCAACCCTCAAGTCTTCCGCTGCTACTTCCGAAGATGGGCTTCCCTGAAATAGACCTGTTAGCAACAGTAGAAAACATGAAATGCCCAAACTTTGCCTCATGGTTCCCTCTGCTACAGTCCAGCAGCAATGCACTGGTCAGGGATATTTGCCTACATTTTTCCGTCACTTCATCTCCTTCCATTTATGGTTCGGAGGCTTCGGCAGACATCTCTCACCCTCATCCTGGTGGCACCCACGTGGTCCCACAAGCACTGATTTACGACTCTCCTCGAACTCTCTATGGTCCTGCATGGGAGGCTCTCCAACAGGTTGAACCTTCTCAATCATAACCATGGAGAAATCAGGTACCCAGCCCTCAGGTCCCTCAACCTTGTGACCTGGCTCCTTAAGTCAAAGAATTTGGGTACCTTAATCTTCCACCTGAATGCATGAGCATTCTCAAGGACGCACAAAGACCCCACCCGGGCCTGCTATGCAGCCAATTGGAAGAGATTTGTGTACTACTGCCACTCAAAAGATATTGATCCTTTTAAAACTACTGTGCAGGACGTTTTCTGCTATTTACTCTTCTTGCAGTTTTCTGGACTAGCCTTAACATCCATACATCTACATCTGGCCGCCCTGGCTGCCTACCTTCAGAATAGACAACACATCTCTCTCTTTAGGATTCCAGTTATTAAAGCTTTCATGGAAGGTCTCAAAAGGGTCATTCCTCTGGTCCCACCAGCTCCGGCATGAAATCTCATAATTGTACTGACATGACTCATGGGCCCTCCATTAGAGCCCCTCCACTCCTGCTCTGTCAGTTCCTCTCTTGGATGCAACATTTCTGGTTGTCATCACTTCACTCAGGTGTGCCAGTGAGCTACAGGCATGAACCCTGTAATAGGCTAGGGATAGGGTTCTCCTTCACACCAACCCCAAATTCCTTCCTAGGGTGGTCTCTCACATCCACCTTAACCAATCTATTGAACAAACTGTCTTTTCCCACAACCTGATTCAGTTGAGTAACAGGCATTCCATACTTTGGATGTAAAACAAACCCTCATGTAATATGCTGACAGAACCAAACCATTTAGGATTACACAACAACTCTTTGTTGCTTTCTCCAAACCACATAAAAGGAAAGCTCTATGCAAGTCAGGCACTGCCAGATGGATTGTTTGATGCAACCATACGTTCAGTGCTAAAGCTAAGAGGGACAATCCTCCTAAAGCCCATTCCACTCTGAAGAAAGGAACTTCTATGGCCTTCCTGGGTCACATCCCAGTAGCTGACATATTCAAAGCAGCTACTCGATCCACATAACACACTTTCTCAAAACATTTCTGTGTGGATGTGCATGCCTGCCAATAAGTTACTATTGGTCAGGCAGTGCTCTGTTCACTCTTTCAATCTGCTGCAACACCCACAGGCTAGCCACGGCTTATTGGTTGACTGCTTTACAATCTATACACAGCATGTGTATCTTCAGTCACACATTCCTTGAACAGAAAAATGTTCCTTGCCCTGCAAGCATTTGTTCGTGGCATGTAGTGCTGTTGATTTACATGTGCCTCCTCCCCCAGCCCCTTCTCTGGACAGTTGAAGTATCCTATACCATCTCTTTCCCTCTTTCATTTAGACATATCTCTATACATCGACTCTCTTTACATTGCATCCCCACCTGCCGTGCAGGAAAACTATCTTAACAACGAATCCGATGACCATGTGCTTTACCAGCAAAAAGAGGAGTTACTATACCATGTGACTCAAGAGACTTCTTCAAAGAAAAACAACTAGCATACATCTGAACCCAACACTTGAGGCAGGAGTATGCACAGCATATGAATCTACAGCACTAAATGGTAGTAATATATTTTACACTTGCATCTTTTTCACTTAGATACTTGTGGCGCAAACGTTTTTTGTTAAAATGTAAAACGAAGGCCAGATCGAATGTTGACCCATACACAATGCATATATACACAATTCAGGCATTTGTGCCTTTAAATTAAATGTAGATAAAATGTAAATATATCTCGGCTAGGTTCCGCCTCATACAACTGAAGGTCCTCCATAGAATTTACTACACTCGAGTGGCATTACACAAATTGAAAAAGGCGGACGACCCGCTCTGTCTGAGGGGATGTGGTGGGGAAGGCACACTTTTGCATACGCTCTGGAGCTGCACCTACATAATGAGTTATTGGCAGCGTGTGCTCCGTACCATCGCACAGGCACTGAATTCCAATGTGCCACAAGATCCCAGGGTATGCCTGTTGAATGTCTGGGGTCCTACTGATCTGACACATTATGACAAGCTGTGGGTCACGATAGGCTGCATGGTGGCCAAGCGTGACATTGCGCAGAAGTGGGGTGCGGCAGAGCTCCCCACACTGGCGCAGTGGCTCAGAAACATGGACACGCTCATGACAACGGAAAGGGCGGTTTATAAGATGAGAGATAATCCCCGTAAATGGAATGGAGTCTGGCTGAAATGGAACTCATACAGAGGGGACATTTGTGATCCTTTGCCGGAGAATGATAGCGAGAGCTCGGATGAGGACACTGACACTGACTAATTGTGGGGGTGTATATCATGCTAGGTGCGGAGGCCCTACTCAGAGTACATGACGACACGGGAGAATGTGGGGGGGGGCGGACACGCAAGAGGGTGGTGGGGTGTGATGTGCATGAAATCGAAGAATGCCAGTAGCTGCATACCTAGATATTCCGTGATCATTGATGTCTCGATTGATGCTGAGCTTTTTTGCCTAGTTCTTAGTTATGTTGTTTCAAAAATACAAAATGCAAGCGAAAAATTCTGTGTGATGTAATATGGCTTCGGTATGTTCTTCCTGCCCGGTATAATCCATGCTCGAATTGTCAGAAGGTTCTACAGCCTATGAGTGTTTACCGTACTGTCATGTTTAACGTATCTGGCCTTCCCATTTGGGGGCACTTGAATGTAACATAACCGTAAAATGCCAATAAAGTCTTGCTGTTTAAAAAAAAAAAAAAAAAAAAATGTAAATATTGTGCATCATAATATGTATAGTGTATATAATTCAAATAGTGTCTGGCGTTTTGCATATGAGAAACATGTGGTTTAACCATGTACAATTATCGTTACAAAATGGCGCCCATATTCTATGTCTGTATGAGCCCTTGTATCTGTGCTAGTCCTTCCTCTCTGTTTACTATCAGTGAGGCTTGGCGCCAAATGGCTTATTTAATTGAATGTGCTTCGTTTGCCAAAGTATCAGTGAGCAAGGGCACGGACGTGCCCGAAACGCGTCTGATGGCATTTTTTACCCACATAATGAAATAAAAATACAGCAATCTACATCAACTGCCTCGGAGTGCTGATTTGGCTGTCTGCGTGCTTTTCTGTGCAGCAAGCACATTTTGGGAAGCCGGATTCGCATATATATATATATATATATATATATATATATATATATATATATATATATATATATATAGTGCTGGAAAGCACATACCACTATACCTTATTTTGAACTCATGTTGACCTTTATTTATGACATAACTGTTTTAAAAGCTGCAAAAGATCACAGATGACAGAAAAAAAAAGTTTCTTTTGAAGCAGCTGTTCACAAATTTAGGTGCTTTAAAAAAAATGTATGATTATCTTTCACAGGATCACATGGCTTTCATTTGAATCTGGGTCCCTGAACTTGCACGTATGGACAGCCACACACAGCTGAAGCCTCAGTTCCGCAGTTGCCATGACTATTAGAATTTCAATGGAAAGTTTTCTTAGGATGGAAATTGGAACTTAGTTTGTCATTTAAAACCTCGTCTGTTGAAGATCAATCAGAGGTGAGCATTTCAAAGACTCTAGCTATTTTAAAAACTTAAAAGCTAGCCATATTTTTGGGGGGGAGAGAAGTTTAATTGTTGGCTAATGCTTTTGATATATTAAACTGATTACACTGAACAATATCAAAATACTGTAATACAAGAATATTAACCGCAAACATAGCACATTGCTAACTACCTGCTATAGGTCCAAATGCACATCAAGGAAAGTCATGTTGGACATGAAATAAGTATGGATATAGTTCTGTATTTGTGCACAGCGAACATGTTTTTGTCCTAGTACACTGGCAAAAAAGGGGTTAAGTAGAAAAGAGGGTGGGCAGAGGCAAGGGGACGGGGAGGAAGGGAGTAGTGTAATGTTACAGCAGCACAGGACAGATGGGTACTAGGATATAATTGAAGGATGGAGAGAAGAAAATTGGAGATGAGTAGCTGTAGTAAGGTGCAGGGTGGATAACTTCTTTTATTTTTAATGAATAACTATTAAAAGCTAGATGATGCATAGAGGGCTTGCCCTGCCCCCAGTAGAAGCTATTGAAGAGCAAAGTCGTGTTAAGCCATTTAGTGGTTGCAAAGCCTGCAGTTCCCTAAATCACAGACGTTGTGACCAGTGAGTGGGATTTTTAAATGTGCTAAATTCATTTTGTGATTCAGCAAGTCCTTACTGAGTAAAGAAATGGCGTTAAAAATGCATAAAGAGTCGTAATATGGAATAGGTGGGTTTAGGGCGTCCCTTCCAAATTATGAAAAAATCATTGGTAAATTACCAATTCCTCAAAGGAGGTGGTAACCCATTTGCAAATGGGAAAGATTTCAACTGGGAGATCCCTCCCCTTTAAGAATGTAAAAAACAAATGTTTGTTTGGAAGTGGACAGTGGTCCAAGAGACCACTGTCAACCCTCAAACTTTTTAAAGAAGTTAGTTTTTGTTCTTCAATTCCAACCCCTTTACTTTAAGGAAAATTATCTAAACTTAAAAAAATACCTTATGTAAATGCTATCACATGCATGGTTATCTGCTGACGCCAACAGACCACAATTCCTGTGATGGCATCCAATAAGAGTGAGTCTCAATTTGTGATCTACCTCATAAATATTGATGAGGTGGGTCAAATTGCAACTCGCTCTAAATGATGATCTTGCGAATCGAACTTTCGCTCATTCCACAACATCTCATTTGATTTTCAGTATATTGATGCACAATTTGCACGAGTGCTTACTGGAGTTCTTTTCTTAACTCCTGTCAGGATGATGCTATCCAGAGAACTACATGTCTAACAGCTTCACAGAAGCCTAGACAAAATGCATAGGTAATTTAGATGAAAAGGAGTATGGCATACTGTATTATGTTTTTGTTTTGATGCTTGGTCAGTGATGATGTGGAAAACGTTTATGTAGAAAGAACAGGGTGTTGGACCCGGGGATACCGGTCCACCTGGGGTAGCCTGGCTCAAGTGGTGAGGCCTATCTCTAAGGCGAATGTATGCCCTTGCGTCACACTCAACTCAGTAGTCCAGTGTACTTCCACCCAAAAATGACACCACACCTTCTTTAGAAAAGTAGAAAATCTTTATATCTTCTTTTAGCTAGTTTCTTGTATTTCTCTCAGTTGTAAAACCATTACCAAATTTACATTTCTGACATTACATTTGAGATACCTGCACTTGTAAACATACACTGTGACATAATATTTTGTTTCCCTGGCGAATCTTATTTAGTCAAAGCATTTTAAAGCAGGTTAGCGGTGAAAGTTTAACTCATTTAACATCTCCCTTCTATATATCAGTAAAAGAGATAGGCTCTAGGCAGTTCTGTTGTATTCTGTCTCCACAACTAGGCCTCCAACATTAGAATCCATTAATCTACACACAGTTATGGACAAGTCGAGTCACCAGGCAAATAAGCAATTAATTGTTCTAGAAGGGGCCCATCCAGGAGCAGTAAGTTCAAGCAGACAGTTATCTTCTATTAATCGGCAGTGCCCTTGTTGATTCGGCAAATTTCAGTCAACTTGCACTTCCTGCCGTTTAACTTCCCTCTTCTGTTAAATCCCTCTCCTGTGGAACTGTGTGGGGAAGTACTGCCGTCTCGAGTGCTCCCCCTCCCCGCCTTTCCGTTACATCCAGCAGTCCCTACTTAAGCTTTGGAGGCAGTCGTGAGGCCCTCTCATCACCTGAGGCCCCACACAACACCTCAACGATCTTACCGGGTTTCTGCCAGTTCTGTCCCAGTCAGATTACTCAGCCGCTTCCTGTCCAAATCGTGTTCCAGCCGCCCTGATGTCAGTATCTGTCCTAACGCGGCAGGCTCCCAGCAGCTGACCTGGGCCAGGACTTCGCAGCGTCTCTCTCGACGTTCCAGTTGGCTCTGTGTCCCCCCCTATCTCACTCGTCAGAGAGGGAGGGAACTGAACACGGGCCCGGCCTCCTTCGATTCCCGCCCCCTTCTTCCGGGCGCTCACTTGTCAGCGCTCTAGCTGACTTTCCGCTATGCCGCCTCCCTGGAGCACCGACGCTCCGCTGACTAAAACCGGGCACCCTCCATCCCTGGATCTCCTCAGCGGGAGCCTGCGGACACCATCAGCCCGGACAAGAGGCAACAGTCCAGCGGCAGGAACTTCAGCGGGCCAGCCGCACTAAGGTGAGGTTTACGAACAGATGGCCAATTAACCTGGTGCAGTGGCGGTTATTTACTCTGCTCACGCTCCGTGGAAGTGGTTCAATTAAGGTTGTGGGGGGGGGGGGGGTAGCCTGTAAGTCTCTGTTCACTCCAACTCCAGGCGGCAGCAAAATTAAGACGAGCCTGGGCGAAGGTTAGGAGCCCTTTTCCAACAACAACTCACCACCCCCCCATCTCAACTCCCGGGTCAGATATCCTTCGCTCGCCAAAATCAAACCAGGGTTTCTAGCAAGAGTTCGAGGGGAAGGGTGGCCCCAAAGAGACTGAAAGGATCAGAGCTTGGTCGACCAGCAGGGGGTAGCGTCAATAAAGAGGGCTAGAGAGTCCAGAAACAGACAAACCCCTCCTCAGTGCACCGTCCTCCCCTCAGGCAGCCTTAACTCCTGACCGATCTCACTCCTTCACAACGACAGGGTCAACAACGCAAAATGGCCACCCAACATTCCACCTTTTATAGCCTGGGGCCAGTGACTCCAGAGTGGGCCAGAAGGTTCTGGAACCCCTCAATGCTTTCCTATGGCCCTGGGTCATGAGGTGATTTGGACAGGCCACCATTTTGTGTTTCCCCTACCCTCCCTCCATGTTAGTGGAGACCTTACGCCACATGGTTAATGAGTAACCATGTGCGTCCAGAGACCTAGGGTCAACACCAAAAATGTAGTGGACATATAACAGGAAAAAAAAATGTAAGGCAAAAAGGGGAGAACAATTAGGAGGAACCACCCAAAAGGCTGACCGGTCTAATACGAGTCCCCCCCCAGCTGAAAGTCGGGAGAGCTACCCAACCCCTTGGGAGTTCTCATCACTAAGGCGGAAGTACCTTGAGAGACCGTCTGCGTTGGCGTGGCCCACTCCAGGCCGATGTTCCACCCTGAAGTCCATCCCCTGTAGGGAGATGGACCACCTCAACAACTTGGGATTCTCGCCCTTCATTTGCATCAGCCAACGAAGGGGCCGGTGGTCGGTCTGTACAAGGAAGTGCGAGCCAAACAGGTATGGCCGCAGCTTCTTTAGAGCCCATACCACCACAAAGGCTTCCTGCTCAATTGCACTCCACCTCTGTTCCCGGGGGAGCAGTCTCCTTGATAGGAAAACCACAGGTTGGTCCAGACCCTCTTCATTGAGTTGCGATAACACTGCCCCGATGACATGCTCTGATGCATCCGTTTGGACAATAAACTCCTTGGAAAAATCAGGGGCCTTTAAAACAGGAGCTGTACAAATTGCTTGTTTTAGGGTGTCAAAGCTCGTTGACACGCCTCAGTCCAGACTACCCGTCGAGGTTGCTTCTTAATGTTCCTATTCTGAAAAAACCCTCCTTAGACCCACTAAAACCAGAAAACTTCAGGCCCATATCTTTGCTACCATGGGCGGCGAAGATTGCGGAGTCTCACGTGTTCTTACCAGCATTCTGAATGTAGGTGACGTTTTGGACGATACCTAACATGGATTTCGGTCCGGTCAAAGCACGGAGACGGCGCTCCTGGCCGTGACTGAACACCTTCATTCCACTATGGGCAATGGTCAAATGGCGGCGCTGGTCCTGTTGGACCTCAGTGCCGCCTTTGACACTGTCTCCCACCAGATCCTTCTCCATCGTCTTGAGGGGGCTGGGATTACGGACGGGGCTCTTGCTTGGTTCTGTTCTTTTTTGACCGGTAGAACATTCCGTGTCTCTACTCCTCCTTTTCTTTCCAGGGCGCATCTGATTGAGCAGGGTGTTCCTCAGGGCTCTGCCTTGAGTCCCACCCTGTTCAATCTCTATGTTCAACCACTGGCTGCGGTCGCGAAAACATGGGGTCTTAACATCGTTTCCTATGCTGATGAAACGCAGCTAGTGGTTGCCCTAACGGAGGGCTCTACTATGGATCATGATAGATTCAAAACAGGACTGACGGCAGTCGCTAACTGGTTAACAGCTAACTGTCTCCAATTAAATGCTGCTAAGTCGGAAGTGTTACTGGTTGGTAGGAAGGTGGACCTGTGGGGCGACCATTGATGGCCATCCTCTTTGGGGACTGCCCCGATACCAAAGAATGAAGTGAAGAATTTGGGAGTCTGGCTAGACTCAGAGCTTAGTTTCTCCGCTCATACTAAAAAGGTCGCAGCCATGTGTTTCGGCATCTTACGCAGCCTTAAGCCAGTGTTGAAATTCTTCGACCCCGCTACCAGACAACTAATTGTCCAGTCGACGGTGCTTTCAAGGCTGGACTATGTGAGCTCGTTACTTATTGGTGTAAATAAGGCGGAAATTACCCGCCTTCAACGCATACAAAATTCTGCTGCTAGAGCACTAATAGGTTTGCCACGTTTTAGTCCTACATCAGCCATTATCCGGAAACTTCATTGGCTTCCAGTGGCTCAACGGATACAGTTTAAAACCTTGTGTATCGCTTTCAAAATCATTAGACTATCCACCCCTAAACTGCTGAGCCCTCTGCTTAATTTGTATACGCCCACGCGGTCTCTGCGGTCGGCAGGACAAAATCTGTTGGTTGTACCCCGGTTTAAGCGTAGTAGAGCAGGAGGTCGTTCCTTTCGTTTTCAGGCGGCTAAGCTTTGGAATTCACTTCCTGTTTATATTCGAGAGATAGAGAAGGTGCTGCAATTCAGAAAAGCCATCAAAACACATCTATTTCGGGGGCGTGGCTACGAGTGCGAAGATGGCGGACGTGACTTGCTAGAGCTCCCGCCGGCCCGATATCTATCCGTATATTTATCCTGGCCTCCGGACCCCTGTAACACCCCACACCTGCGGCGGAGGTTGCGGCTGGTGAAAGGAGCCCTCCGGTGAGAGAATCGGGGTTTCAGAAGCTCCGGCGGGTGGAAATAAGGCGGCGGTAACCCGAGGCCTACCTCCATCGTGGGCAGCCGGGGCCTTGAGTTTGGCGATCCCCGGCCGGAAGCACCCCGTGTCGGCGGGCTGGTGGAGCGGCGGGACCCAAGATTCGGGTCTTGTGCAGTCAGCGGAGCGGTGTGAGGAGGTGTATGAGAGCCCCGCGGAGGTGGAGAGTGTACCTGCGCCACCGGTGCGCGGGGAAGGGACGACGGCCTACTTCGGACTGCGGGAGCCGGGGACTCGAGTATGGTGACCCACCGCCGCCGACGGTACAGCGCGACTGCGGCAGGGGCGGGCAGTGTCACGACTGCTGTTGGAGAGGGCCCCCCCCCCCGGAGTGAGACACTGCACACGATCTGGACCGGGGGCTTGTGTACTGACCTGTTCTCCTGGAATTGAAGCCCCCCCAGGTGTTTGATCTCCCGAGTGCCGGTCCCATAGGTGAGAGAGGGAGAGGGTGCGCCCGAGCGACGTGCAGTGGAGCTGGTGGAGCTGGTGCCACGGTCGACCGCCCTAGGGTGTCGCCTAGAGGTGTGGGGGACCTCCAGTCGTCCGCCGCGAGTGTCTGGCAGAGGACAGTTAAGGTTTGAACCACCTGGGAGCAGTGACCCTGGGCTCGGTGGCTTGCCCCATTGCCCCCTTGAACACCCCGTGGAGAGCTGAAGGGGTAGGCGAGAGTGGGGCTGGTGAAGAAGTCCGGCTTGAACTATTTTGGTGGTGGCCATTGGTGGCGTGAGCTCCACCACTGAGAGGTCTGTGAGGCGGGAGCCCCGGATAGTGCCGGACCATGACCAGAGGAGGGGGTGGGCCTGCCAAGCAGGGACCCATCGACAAGTTTACGGGTCCGAGTGGAGGCTCCGGAGCGTCCGGTGGTCAGGGGTCGGGTCCCGACAATGCAGCGCTTATGGCGGCCATTACCCAGTCCAGGGACATGCTGGATGCCAAGATTGGGGCAGTTGGGGCAGACGTGACCCTCTTGCGCCAAGACCTGCGCAACGCCGTCGCACGGATAACAGAGACGGAATCCCGGATTTCGGTTGTGGAGGACGATGTGGGGACCCTAAAAAAGAAAATGGCAGCGATGGAGAACATTCAACGGGGCTTGGCGCTCCGGGTGGAAGATGCGGAAGGGCGGGCGCGCAGAAACAACCTTCGTTTTGTGGGCTTTCCGGAGGGATGTGAGAAGGGGCACATGGAACAATTTCTGTCCCAGTGGCTGGAGAGTTGGCTCCCCCCGGATGCCCTGTCCCGTTGCTTCGTGATTGAACACGCCCATAGAGCCCTGACCCAGAAACCGCCAGCGGGTGAGAGGCCCAGACCTGTGATCGCTAGGCTTCTGAACTTTCACGACAGGGACACGATACTGCGGGAAGCCAGGGCCAAAGACTCCCTCCTTTTTGAGAATCATAAGATCATGATCTTCCCGGATTATACCAGGCTTGTACAACAGCAGCGGCATTCCTTCATCGCGGCCAAGGCGAAGCTTCGGGGCCTAAAGATCCAATACTCCCTGCTCTATTCGGCTCGCCTCCGGGTGGTCTTTCAATCCCGCACCCATTTCTTCGACAAGCCGGAGGATGTCTTCAAATGGACCGATGAAACTGTGAGCGTCAGGCCCCATGCCTAACCTGGATTGAACCCGGGACGATCGAGAGACCCATCGCAGGACAGGGGAGATCAGACGGCCCGGGCCAAACGACACAGACGATCTCGCTCTAGAAAACGCTCTGCTTCTAGGAGTGGTTCTCCCACGGGGTCACAAGGCGACTCCGATCAACCTGGCACGGGCTGATGAGATACTATGGGGCTGAACGCACTGCTGTAGACGAAGTGGACTCCAAATGGAGAGGAGCCGCCTCCTAATACTTTGCTGTATCGAGGGTTGCCTGCTGCACCTCTAGTTGTAGCTTGTTTGCTTATTTGTCATTGAGTGGGGTGGGGAGGGTAGGGTTCGGGGTGCTCCTGATAGGGGCTACTTGCCTCCTACGTTGGTGGGACTTGTCAGGGGAGGGGGGAGTTCGTAATGTTTGAGGGGATAGTTGGGATCCATTGGTATGGTTGGCCTTGGGCACTATGTTTTGGGCCCGAGGATACCCATGCCGCAACAGATACTTCAGAGTTCTATGAGGTATAGGGGTGGGGGCATGGGGGGAAAGGGTGGTGGGCCTGGCAAGGGCTGGATGGGGTAGGGGTGGGGGAGGAGGTTGCTGTTGTTACGGGGCGAAAGGGTAGATGGGGCGAAATGCACGTGATTTCTACTGTATTGCTGATGATTGAGATGTGTGCTTGGGCGTGGCGCTGGAGGCCGGATGGGTCCATGTCGATTGATAATGGCTGACACACCGCCGTCGGGGCTCCCTAGGGAGTCCATGCGAGTGATCACTTGGAATGTGAGGGGGATGCTCGATAAGATCAAGCGGGGCGCTATCTTGCGGTGGGGAAAGAGGGAGGCAGCGGATGTACTCCTGTTGCAAGAAACTCACATGTTGGGGACGAAAGTGCTTAGCCTGCAGAGGTTTGGTTATCAACAGGTGTATCATGCGGGATTCTCGAGGGGGTCCAGAGGGGTTGCTGTGCTGGTACATCGCAGGCTGGCATACGTCCATGAGAAACAGTGGTCTGACCCACAGGGTCGATACATATTTATTAAGGGGATGGTGGGAACGGAGCCGGTGGTCTTTGGCAGTGTCTATGCGCCTCCCCCGTTGCAGTGGTCCCTATCTGAGAAGTTGTTTTCAGTATGGGCGGATATCCCGGAGTCCTTGGCAGTGCTGGGGGGTGACTGGAATGAAGTTATGGATGTATGTCTGGATCGTCGGAGATTGCAGGGGGGGTTGACAGCGGCTGCCCCTACCCGGTTGCATGCAATGGTGGATGGGATGGGCTGGGTGGATGTGTGGCGACATTTGCATCCCAGGGCGCGAGACTTTACGTATGTGTCGGCAGTGCATGGTTCGTTTTCACGCCTGGACTATATCTTTATGCCCCATGCTTTCCTGGACAGGGTGTGGGAGGCTAAGATACTGCCTAGAGGATTGTCGGATCACTCCCCTGTGGCCGTTAGGATGGGACTGCAGAGGGCACGGAAGCCGTTCCGCTGGAGAATATCCTCATGGCACCTTCAACAGGCCGACTATGTCCGACACCTGCGAGGTGCGATTGCGCATTATTGGCAGGAGAATCTGGTGGAGGAGATAGATGCAGTCGTGGTTTGGGAGGCCATGAAGCCCACCCTGAGAGGGGTAGATATTGCATGGTGTGCGGCGGCGCGCAGTAAGCGTAGGGAGGCAATCACTGAGGCGGCGGCGCAGGTGGGAAATCTGGAACAGCGGTGTCGGGAGGGTGGGGACGAAGTGGTGGTGCGGTTGCTCCTGCAGACGCAACAATCGTACGCCTCTGTGTTACTGGACGAGGCTAGGCAGGCTTGGCTAGCCACGCGGAGCAGAATTTACCAATGGGGTGACAAATCCTGTACTATGCTCCGTAGACTGTGCCAGCGTACCTTCCAACCGATTATACTTCCGGGCCTCGCCGACCGTAACGGTGTGGTCATCACGGACCCGTCGGAACTGGCGGCGAGCTTTGCCCTCTACTATAGGGAGCAATATGCTACACGGGACTGCCTCTCGGTCGATGAGATCGACAAATTCATAGATGACCTGCCTCCGAAGACGGTCTCCGACGAAACCAGGAAAGCGCTAGATCTTCCTCTTACGGCGGAGGAACTGGGGGACGCGCTGGGGCAGCTTAATACAGGGAAGGCGCCTGGACCTAGTGGCTTCCCATGCGAATTTTATAAAACCTTCCATCTCCAACTGGGGTCCCACTATCGGGCCGCGCTGGAGGCGGCACGATCACAGGGTAGACTGCCTGCTGATTGGCGACACGCCGAAGTGGTGGTCTTTCAGAAGCCCGGTAGGCCCCCTGACAGGCCAGATTCCTATCGCCCAATCTCCCTACTCAACATCGAGGCCAAGCTGCTGGCTAAGACTCTAGCAAACAGACTGCTTCCGTATGTGACTGACCTGGTCCATCCGGATCAGGCCGGCTTTATGCCACATAGGGCGACAAGGCATAATATCAGGCGGGCACAGGCGGCGATAGACGCTATGGGGGCTAGGGGAGAAGGTGCGGCCTTACTGCTAGCTGATATAGATAGAGTCTTTGATTCGGTCAGCTGGAATTACCTGTTTGCGCTCCTGCCGCGCTTAAACCTGGGCCCGGTGTTTATCTCCTACGTCAAACTGCTGTACACCGATATAACGGCGTCTGTGCGAGTCTCCGGGGCGGTCTCCGAGAGGTTCCCGATAGGCCGCGGGACCCGACAGGGATGCCCGCTCTCACCATATTTATTCGCATTAGCGATGGAGCCCCTGGCCTCTTGGGTGCGTATAGACGCGCAGATGCGGGGCTTTGAATGGGGGGGAAACATCACCGACAGAATTGCGTTATACGCGGATGATGTCCTTTTTTTTCTTACAGACCTGCGCAGATCGGGCCCCCGAGTCCTGGAGATCATGCGCATCTTCGGTGAGGTCTCGGGTCTGTATCTGAATCCGCGAAAGTCCACTCTGTGGGTGTTGGGAGGTGTAGTGGTAGCAGACCCATGGGCAGCGCCACTGCAGATGGCGGCCGGGGGACTGAAATACTTGGGTGTGTTCCTCACTGAATCCGCTGATGTCGCGTGGGTACGCAACGTAGTACCGGTGTGGGAAAAAGTCCAGACAGATATCAAAACATGGTCTCGAATGCCTCTTACCATATTCGTCAGATCGGCGATCTTTAAGATGGTTGCGCTCCCACGCCTACTATACCAGATACAGAACCACCCCCACCCCATCGCGCCCCAGTGGTTTCACCAGGTTAACTCTGTCCTAAGCCGCTTTCTCTGGGTTGAGAGAGCGGCTAGGGTGGCGTTGCGAACGTGTTTCCTATCCACATACTGTGGAGGTATGGCTACGTCGGACCTGTTGTCTTATTATCAGGCCTCCCACTTGTTGGTACTCAATGAGTGGTGGTACGGGGACAGAGGGGACCCCGCCTACGCCCTAGAGCGCTCATTGATGGGCGATAATACGCTGCATATGATTCTGTACTCTGCCAAATTGAGGCGTGGGCTGCCGCGTACCGCGCAGGTGGTTTTTGTAGTATGGCGGCAGGCGTTGCGTCGTATGGGATGGTGGGGCAGATTAACAGCGGAAACCCCGTTATGGAAGAACGGGAGGCTCCCCGAGCTTCCCTCGCTGAAGGGGTTTGGTGGATGGGATGCGGTTGGGATCTCATCGCTAGGACACGTACTGACCGGGGTCGCCCTCAAGTCCTTCCAGGAGCTCAGTACGGAGTTCCAGATGCCCAAGACCCAATTCTTTCGCTATTTGCAGCTTCGTCATGCCCTGGAGCCTAGTATCGTGGGTCTGGAGTAGTTGCCGGAATTCAGCCCCATAGAGGCGCAGGTCTTTATGGGTGACTTTGGGAGATAAGAAAGTGTCCAAAATATACCAAACCCTGGTTACACACTGCTCTTCCTCCCTGCTTCCCCTTAAAGAGGCGTGGGAGGGAGACGTTGGACCCTTAGATGAGGATGATTGGAGGGAGGCGCTAGAATCCCCGAGAGGTACGGCGATAGCGATACGACTCAGGCTTATTCAATTTAAATACTTACACAGGGTCTATTACACCCGAGAACGATTGTGGAAGGCGGGTCTGATCGTATCACCGGAATGTCTGCGCTGTGGAGCTGAGAGAGGTACGCTGCTGCACACCGTGTGGTCGTGTGCAGGCCTGAATAGATTTTGGAGTGGTGTTTGGGGATGCTTGTCAGAAGTGTTGGGGTGGGATCTGCCCCGCACCCCCCGATTAGGGCTCTTGCATGTACTGGAAGGGGTAGGGGGGAATATATACAAGCGCCACCTGCTTTTACTGGGTTTGGTAGTTGCAAAGAGAGATCTAGCAAGGGCGTGGAAGGGAGTGAGAGCCCCCCCGCTGTGTGCATGGAAGGCGGGTCTGGACTACTTCATGGGGTTAGAGCGCCCAGTGTTTGAGGCCAGAGGATGCCCCCGCAAGCACTATAAAATCTGGAAACGTTGGGCGGAGTACAGGTGGCTGCTTCTGGACCCCCCGCCAGATCACGAAGATGATATGCAGGTGTGGTGGAGGACCCTGGAGCCTGAGGGGTTGTGCCCTGTCAAGCGCACTTAATGCCAAATACTGATAGTTTGTTGTGATTACGTGCAAGGGGTTAGGGAGGGATAAGGGGTGGGTAGGCGGGGAGTTGGGTGGTTGGGGTGAGGGGGTGGAGGTAGGGGCGGGGGGATTTGTTTTATCATCTTTCAGTGATTAAGCTATGTACAACATTGAAATGTGATATGATATGTGGTGGTAATCTCCGGTTGAGGGGAGCCACGTGCTTGCTTGCCTAATCAAATAATAAAATTTGTTGTGAAAAAAAACACATCTATTTCCGGAAAATTAGTGTTCCTCCGTCTCTCTCTACCTTAGTCATGTTTCTTCACTTGGGACTAGCGCCGGGACGTCCCTTTGCTGGGGCAGCTGTGCGCTTAATAAACTGTATAACATAACATAACATGTGAGCTCCGTAAGGGGTGCCACAATTGTGCCATACACCTTAACAAAGCGACGGTAGTATCCTGTGAGGTCCAGGAAAGCTCGGACCTCCGTCTGAGTATTGGGGTGTTCCCAGGCCATGATCGTCTCAATCTTAGCCTGGAGGGGCTGCACCTTCCCCCTGCCCACCAAGTGGCCTAGGTACACTACCGACCCTGCCCAATCTGGCATTTGCTGGCCTTGATTGTCAAGCCAGCCTGTTTTAGGGCTTGGAGAACAGCCTGTAAGTGACACAAGTGGTCCTCCCAGCTGCTGCTGAAGACAGCGATGTCGTCTACATAAGCAGCAGAAAAGGCCTCCATTCCGGAGAGGACCTGGTTCACCAGCCGCTGAAACGTGGCAGGGGCGTTCTTGAGCCCAAAGGGCATCACACAGAACTGGTAGTGGCCCTCAGGCGTGGAGAAGGCTGACCTTTCCCTTGCTCCATCTGTGAGGGAGATCTGCCAGTACCCTGAGGTGAAGTCAAAGGTACTCAGATATTGGGCAGCTCCCAGCCGGTCAATGAGCTCATCGCCCTAGGGATTGGATGAGCGTCAGTCTTTGTTACCGAATTCAGTCCCCTGTAATCCACACAGAACCTGAGTTCTGGAGTGGTGCCTGGTGGGGCAGCTTTTGGTACCAGAACCACCGGACTGGACCAGGGGCTGCTTGAAGGTTCAATCACTCCCAGCTCCAGCATCTTAGTGACTTCACTGTGAATGCTGGCCTTTACCTTATCTGACAGCCGGTAGGTCTTGGACTTCACAGGTGGGCTGTCCCCTGTGTCCACATCATGAGTACACAGGTGGGTCCTTCCTGGGATAAGGGAGAACAGCGAGGAAAACTGCTCCAGGACTTGACGGCAGTCCATCCGCTGTTCGGGAGTTAGGGATGATGAGAGGATCACCCCTTCTACCGACCCATCCTTCTCTTGGGACGAAAATAGATCAGGGAGAGGCTCACTTTCCTCTTCCTCTGCTCCATCAGTCACCATCATCAAGATGACCTCGGGCCTCTCATGGTGGGGTTTGAGGCGGTTGACATGGAGCACCCGATGGGGCTGCCTGGGGGTCTTAAGATCCACTAAGTAAGTGACCTTGCCCTTCTTCTCAACCACCTCAAAGGGGGCGGTCCATGACCCACACTTTCTGGCCAGGCTCCAACTCCACAGGGTGAGCATTGTGGTCATACCACTCTTTCATAACTGCCTGGCTGGCTTCCAGGTTGTCAGAAGCTTGCTTCCACAACTTAGCCATTTGGCTACGGAAGGCCAGCATGTAGCTCACCACATCCTGGGGAAGCTTCCTGGGAGACTTTTCCCATCCATCTTTCACCAGGCTGAGAGGTCCTCTGACCGGGTGCCCATACAAAAGTTCGAAGGGGCTGAAGCCCACTCTTTTCTGTGGCACTTCCCTGTATGAGAACAACAGACAGGGTAGGAGGACGTCCCATTTCCTCCGCAAGTTCTCAGGCAGACTTCTGATAATGCCCTTCAAAGTTTTATTGAACCTCTCCACCAGACCATTGATCTGGGGGTGGTAAGGGGTGGAGAGCCGGTAAGTAACTCCACATTCCTTCCACATAGCCCGCATGTAGGCTGAAATAAAGTAGGCCCCCCTGTCGGACACAACTTCCTTGGGGAAACCCACTCGGGTAAAAATCCCCATCAGGGCCCGAGCCACCGCAGGTGCAGTAACGGTCCTCAAAGGAATTGCCTCTGGGTACCGGGCGGGTGGCGTGATCCACCAGAACCAGGATAAACCTGTGACCGGCTGAAGTGGGTGGATCCAATGGCCCCACAATGTCGATGCCCACCCTTTCAAAGGGGGTGCTAATGACAAGTAGTGGTTCCAGAGGAGCTTTCAGCTTATCCCCTGTTTTCCCACTAGCTTGACAAGACACACACGTCCTACAGTAAGTGTCAGACGCAATCGTCATCCGAGGCCAATAGAAATGGGGGACAAGCCGGGCAAAGGTCTTGTCCTGACCCAAGTGTCCTGCCAAGGGAATCTCATGAGCCAACTCTAAGAGAAAGGCTCGGTAACGTTGGGGTACTACCAAGGCCCATGACGAACCGTGCACCGGTGCCTTGGGTTCACTGTAGAGAAGACCATCCTCCCAGTAGATGTGGAAGTTCCCTGCAATGTTACCTGCTGCCTGGGCTTCGGCCTGTCGCCTCAGACCCTCAAGGGTAGGGCACTCCTTCTGCCCCTGACAAAACTCCTCTCTGGTAGGTCCTCCCTCCACATGCTATTCTGCAGGGATAGGTAGGTCCTCCAGGGAGACCGCATCCCCCTCCGTGGACTCCGGGCTCACCACCTCAGGTGTCCCATCCATCTCACGGGGTGTGGATGTCGAGGCAGGTTTCTCCTGTTCCCGGATTTTCCCCTTTTTGGCAGCTGGCTGTGCCTTTGTTCCAGGCTCCAGCCCTTGCGAACTCCCCCTCCGGGTAGTCGCGGACCGTGTGCTTGCACAGGTCCAATCAGGTGTACCCAGTATCTCCGAATGAGTCCGGAATTCCACCTCCTTCCAAGCATTGTGCTCCAGGTCATTCCCCAATAGACAATCGACTGGCACGGCAGGGCTCACCGCAACTCGAAGGAGACCTGCGACCTCTCCCCACTCAAAGGGAACTTCAGCCACAGGGTAGTGACCTAGTCTGCCGTCAGCCATCGCGCCGGGGTGGAGTACGTTTGGGATCACCTGCTCTGGGGACACCAGCTGACTCCTTACCATAGTCATACTGGCACCTGTGTCCCTCAGAGCCTCCCCTCTCTGGCCGTTGATGGTGACTCACTGCCCATACTTGGCGGTATTTGGGGGCACCTGGATCTTAGGAACCATCTCGCTGTCTCCCAGGGACACTAAGGTTATACCCGCCCACTCCCCTCCCTTACAAGGGCAATTCCTCCCCGAACACTACACTAGCCACTATCCGGTGTTTTCCCTCCAGTGGGAGGGGGTGGTCTCTTTGGGCACTTGGGATCACCTTTATAGTGCCCAACCCCACCACATTCATAACGGCGGACATTCCTTGGCTGCTGACTATGGTGAGGATGGGGGGTCTTTTGTGGGTTAACCTTAGGAGTGAAACCTGATCCCTTTCCTTGGAAACTGTTTTGGGGGACTTTCGAGAACTCCCTCTTTTTGTCTCCCCCCTCTTTCTTCTGGGGAGCGCCCTGACCAGTCCTTTGGGAATCCCCTCCAGGCCCTATTGAGGACACCCGGGTACTAACCCAGATGTCTGCCTCCTCTGCAAGCTTTCTAGGGTTAGTCAGCTTGCTGTCCACCAGGTGTTGACGCAGCTCCGGAAAACATTTCTCGAGGAGGTGCTCCTTTAAAAACAAATCGTACAACCCCTCGTAGTCAGTCACCTCACTGCCTTGCACCCAACCCTCTAGGGCCTTCCTTGCGTAGTCCAAAAAATCTACCCAGTTTTGCGTAACCAGTTTGTGGCTGTTCCGGAATTTCTGCCTGTATTTTTCAGGGGTCAGCCCAAACTACCTGATCAATGCTACTTTCATGGTGGGGTAATTGGTCTGTTCCTCCTGTTCTAAGGCTAGAAGCGCATCCCTCCCTCCTGGAGGCATATACCGGTACAGACCCCCCCATGACTCTCTGAGATCCCATGGGCTCTTAAGGAGACCTCATAGGCAGCCAACCATTTGGCAATGTCGTCTCCCACACTAAAACTGGCGACTATGTCTTTGGGCAAATAGGGTCTGGGTTCCCTGTTTGTTTCTTTAGGAACGCTGCCACCAATAGGAGTACTGGAGGTCCCTACTTGTAGGGCTTTGAGGTCTAACTCCTTTAAGCTAAGCTCATGAGCGAGCCTCGTCTCCTCCCTCTCCTTTTCTAACCTAGCTAATTCCCATTTTAATTGTCTTTCCTCCCTCCTGTCAGCTAACTCCGCTGCAGTCAGGCTCCTTCCAGATACACTTATGCCTGCCCTCGAAGGTGTCCTAGGACCAGGTAATAGATTCCCCCCCTTCGGTTTGGTACAGCATCTCCGCTTCAATGACAGTGTCACGATCCTCCTCTTCCTCCTCCTTTTTCCCATCTGGGTGAGCTGCCACCCATGTTCTCAAGCTGGTTTGGAGTTCCACCTTCTTCGCACCACGCTTTAAGAACACCCCCTTTTCCTGGCAAAATTCACTAAGTTGGGCCACTGTGTAGGTCTCCAACTCATCCAATTCAAACTCCATTTTACCAAGCGGGGCCTCAGACAGTTACTTTGGAGTATTCAAGAAAGAGGCGTTAAATAAGGGCTACCTCAACCCACCACCAGAAAGGAATTTAGAAAAAAACAAAACGTCCAATTAGGGAGATCACTAGGAGAAAACTCCAGGTGTAGGTACGTGGTGCACACTAAGCCACTGTCAAGTGGACGCAAGCACAAGCTCTCATCCCACCGCTGAACACCAATATGTTGGACCCGGGGATACCGGTCCACCTGGGGTAGCCTGGCTCAAGTGGTAAGGACTATCTCTAAGGCGAATGTTTGCACTTGCGTCACACTCAACTCAGTAGCCCAGTGTACTTCCACCCAAAAATAACACCACACCTTCTTTAGAAAAGTAGAAAATCTTTATATCTTCTTTTAGCTAGTTTCTTGTATTTCTCTCAGTTGCAAAACCATTACCAAATTTACATTTCTGACATTACATTTGAGATACCTGCACTTGTAAACATACACTGTGACATAATATTTTGTTTCCCAGGCGAATCTTATTTAGTCAAAGCATTTTAAAGCAGGTTAGCGGTGAAAGTTTAACTCAATTAACATCTCCCTTCTATATATCAGTAAAAGAGATAGGCTCTAGGCAGTTCTGTTGTATTCTGTCACCACAACTAGGCCTCCAACATTAGAATCCATTAATCTACACACAGTTATGGATCAAGTCGAGTCACCAGGCAAATAAGCAATTAATTGTTCTAGAAGGGGCACATCCAGGAGCAGTAAGTTCAAGCAGACAGTTGTCGTCTATTAATCGGCAGTGCCCTTGTTGATTCGGCAAATTTCAGTCAACTTGCACTTCCTGCCGTTTAACTTCCCTCTACTGTTAAATCCCTCTCCTGTGGAACTGTGTGGGGAAGTACTGCCCTCTTGAGTGCTCCCCCTCCCCGCCTTTCCGTTACTTCCAGCAGTCCCTACTTAAGCTTTGGAGGCAGTTGTGAGGCCCTCTCATCACCTGAGGCCCCACACAACACCTCAACGATCTTACCGGGTTTCTGCCAGTTCTGTCCCAGTCAGATTACTCAGCAGCTTCCTGTCCAAATCGTGTTCCAGCCGCCCTGATGTCAGTATCTGTCCTAACGCGGCAGGCTCCCAGCAGCTGACCTGGGCCAGGACTTCGCAGCGTCTCTCTTGACGTTCCAGTCGGCTCTGTGTCCCTCCCTATCTCACTCGTCAGAGAGGGAGGGAACTGAACACGGGCCCGGCCTCCTTCGATTCCCGCCCCCTTCTTCCGGGCGCTCACTTGTCAGCGCTCTAGCTGACTTTCCGCTATGCCGCCTCCCTGGAGCACCGACGCTCCGCTGACTAAAACCGGGCCCCCTCCATCCCTGGATCTCCTCAGCGGGAGCCTGCGGACACCATCTGCCCGGACAAGAGGCAACAGTCCAGCGGCAGGAACTTCAGCGGGCCAGCCGCACTAAGGTGAGGTTTACGAACAGATGGCCAATAAACCTGGGGCAGTGGCGGTTATTTACTCTGCTCACGCTCCGTAGAAGTGGTTCAATTAAGGTTGTGGGGGGGGGGGGGTAGCCTGTAAGTCTCTGTTCACTCCAACTCCAGGCGTTAGCAAAATTAAGACGAGCCTGGGCGGAGGTTAGGAGCCCTTTTCCAACAACAACTCGTCCCCCCCCCTCCTCAACTCCCGGGTCAGATATCCTTCGCTCGCCAAAATGAAACCAGGGTTTCTAGCAAGAGTTCGAGGGGAAGGGTGGCCCCAAGGAGACTGAAAGGATCAGGGCTTGGTCGACCAGCAGGGGGTAGCGTCAATAAAGAGGGCTAGAGAGTCCAGAAACAGACAAACCCAGTGCACAGTCCTCCCCTCAGGCAGCCTTAACTCCTGACCGATCTCACTCCTTCACAACGACAGGGTCAACAACGCAAAATGGCCGCCCAACATTCCACCTTTTATAGCCTGGGGCCAGTGACTCCGAAGGTTCTGGAACCCCTCAATGCTTTCCTATGGCCCTGGGTCATGAGGTGATTTGGACAGGCCACCATTTTGTGTTTCCCCTACCCTCCCTCCATGTTAGTGGAGCCCTTACGCCACATGGTTAATGAGTAACCATGGGCGTCCAGCGACCTAGGGTCAACACCAAAAATGTAGTGGACATATAACAGGAAAAAAAATGTAAGGCAAAAAGGGGAGAACAATTAGGAGGGACCACCCAAAAGGCTGACAGGTCTAATACACGTCCCCCCCCAGCTGAAAGTGGGGAGAGCTAACCAACCCCTTGGGTGTTCTCATCACTAAGGCGGAAGTAACTTGAGAGACCGTCTGCGTTGGCGTGGCCCACTCCAGGCCGATGTTCCACCCTGAAGTCCATCCCCTGTAGGGAGATGGACCACCTCAACAACTTGGGATTCTCTCCCTTCATTTGCATCAGCCAACGAGGGGGCTGGTGGTCGGTCTGTACAAGGAAGTGCGAGCCAAACAGGTATGGCCGCAGCTTCTTTAGAGCCCATACCACCGCAAAGGCTTCCCGCTCAATTGCACTCCACCTCTGTTCCCGGGGGAGCAGTCTCCTTGATAGGAAAACCACAGGTTGGTCCAGACCCTCTTCATTGAGTTGCGATAACACTGCCCCGATGACATGCTCTGATGCCTCCGTTTGGACAATAAACTCCTTGGAAAAATCAGGGGTCTTTAAAACAGGAGCCACACAAATTGCTTGTTTTAGGGTGTCAAAAGCTCGTTGACACGCCTCAGTCCAGAATACCCGTCGAGGTTGCTTCTTAGATGTTCCTATTCTGAAAAAACCCTCCTTAGACCCACTAAAACCAGAAAACTTCAGGCCCATATCTTTGCTACCATGGGCGGCGAAGATTGCGGAGTCTCACGTGTTCTTACCAGCATTCTGAATGTAGGTGACGTTTTGGACGATACCCAACATGGATTTCGGTCCGGTCACAGCACGGAGACGGCGCTCTTGGCCGTGACTGAACACCTTCATTCCATTATGGACAATGGTCAAATGGCGGCGCTGCTCCTGTTGGACCTCAGTGCTGCCTTTGACACTGTCTCCCACCAGATCCTTCTCCATCGTCTTGAGGGGGCTGGGATTACGGACGGGGCTCTTGCTTGGTTCCGTTCTTTTTTGACCGGTAGAACATTCCGTATCTCTACTCCTCCTTTTCTTTCCAGGGCGCGTCTGATTGAGCAGGGTGTTCCTCAGGGCTCTGCCTTGAGTCCCACCCTGTTCAATCTCTATGTTCAACCACTGGCTGCGGTCGCGAAAACATGGGGTCTTAACATCGTTTCCTATGCTGATGATACGCAGCTAGTGGTTGCCCTAACGGAGGGCTCTACTATGGATCATGATAGATTCAAAACAGGACTGACAGCAGTCGCTAACTGGTTAACAGCTAACTGTCTCCAATTAAATGCTGCTAAGACGGAAGTGTTACTGGTTGGTAGGAAGGTGGCCCTGTGGGGGCGACCATTGATGGCCATCCTCTTTGGGGACTGCCCCGATACCAAAGAATGAAGTGAAGAATTTGGGAGTCTGGCTAGACTCAGAGCTTAGTTTCTCCGCTCATACTAAAAAGGTCGCAGCCATGTGTTTCGGCATCTTATGCAGCCTTAAGCCAGTGTTGAAATTCTTCGACCCCGCTACCAGACAACTAATTGTCCAGTCGACGGTGCTTTCAAGGCTGGACTACGCGAGCTCGTTACTCGTGTAAATGAGGTGGAAATTACCCGCCTTCAACGCATACAAAATTCTGCTGCTAGAGCACTAATAGGTTTGCCACGTTTTAGTCCTACATCAGCCATTATCCGGAAACTTCATTGGCTTCCAGTGGCTCAACGGATACAGTTTAAAACCTTGTGTATCGCTTTCAAAATCATTAGACTATCCACCCCTAAACTGCTGAGCCCTCTGCTTAATTTGTATACGCCCACGCGGTCTCTGCGGTCGGCAGGACAAAATCTGTTGGTTGTACCCCGGTTTAAGCGTAGTAGAGCAGGATGTCGTTCCTTTCGTTTTCGGGCGGCTAAGCTTTGGAATTCACTTCCTGTTTATATTCGAGAGATAGAGGAGGTGCTGCAATTCAGAAAAGCCATCAAAACACATCTATTTCCGGAAAATTAGTGTTCCTCCGTCTCTCTCTACCTTAGTCAAGTTTCTTCACTTGGGACTGGCGCCCGGACACCCGTTTGCTGGGGCAGCTGTGCGCTTAATAATCTGTATAACATAACATAACATAACATGTGAGCTCCGTAAGGGGTGCCACAATTGTGCCATACCCCTTAACAAAGCGACGGTAGTATCCTGTGAGGTCCAGGAAAGCTCGGACCTCCATCTGAGTATTGGGGGGTTCCCAGGCCATGATCGTCTCAATCTTAGCCTGGAGGGACTGCACCTTCCCCCTGCCCACCAAGTGGCCTAGGTACACTACCGACCCCTGCCCAATCTGGCATTTGCTGGCCTTGATTGTCAAGCCAGCCTGTTTCAGGGCTTGGAGAACAGCCTGTAAGTGACACAAGTGGTCCTCCCAGCTGCTGCTGAAGACAGCGATGTCGTCTAGATAAGCAGCAGAGAAGGCCTCCATTCCGGAGAGGACCTGGTTCACCAGCCGCTGAAACGTGGCAGGGGCGTTCTTGAGCCCAAAGGGCATCACACAGAACTGGTAGTGGCCCTCAGGCGTGGAGAAAGCTGATCTTTCCCTTGCTTCATCTGTGAGGGAGATCTGCCAGTACCCTGAGGTGAGGTCAAAGGTACTCAGATATTGGGCAGCTCCCAGCCGGTCAATGAGCTCATCGCCCTAGGGATTGGATGAGCGTCAGTCTTTGTTACCGAATTCAGTCCCCTGTAATCCACACAGAACCTGAGTTCTGGAGTGGTGCCTGGTGGGGCAGCTTTTGGTACCAGAACCACCGGACTGGACCAGGGGCTGCTTGAAGGTTCAATCACTCCCAGCTCCAGCATCTTAGTGACTTCACTGTGAATGCTGGCCTTTATCTTATCTGACAGCCGGTAGGTCTTGGACTTCACAGGTGGGCTGTCCCCTGTGTCCACATCATGGGTACACAGGAGGGTCCTTCCTGGGATAAGGGAGAACAGCGAGGGAAACTGCTCCAGGACTTGACGGCAGTCCCTCCGCTGTTCCGGAGTTAGGGATGGTGAGAGGATCACCCCTTCTACCGACCCATCCTTCTCTTGGGACGAAAATAGATCAGGGAGAGGCTCACTTTCCTCTTCCTCTGCTCCATCAGTCACCATCATCAAGATGACCTCGGGCCTCTCATGGTGGGGTTTGAGGCGGTTGACATGGAGCACCCGATGGGGCTGCCTGGGGGTCTTAAGATCCACTAAGTAAGTGACCTTGCCCTTCTTCTCAACCACCTCAAAGGGGCCGGTCCAGCGATCCTAGAGGGCACTAAGCTCTCCAGGCTCCATGACCCACACTTTCTGGCCAGGCTCCAACTCCACAGGGTGAGCATTGTGGTCATACCACTCTTTCATAACTGCCTGTCTGGATTCCAGGTTGTCAGAAGCTTGCTTCCACAACTTAGCCATTTGGCTACGGAAGGCCAGCATGTAGCTCACCACATCCTGGGGAATCTTCCTGGGAGACTTTTCCCATCCATCTTTCACCAGGCTGAGAGGTCCTCTGACAGGGTGCCCATACATAAGTTCGAAGGGGCTGAAGCCCACTCTTTTCTGTGGCACTTCCCTGTCTGAGAACAACAGACAGGGTAGGAGGACGTCCCATTTCCTCCGCAAGTTCTCAGGCAGACTTCTGATCATGCCCTTCAAAGTTTTATTGAACCTCTCCACCAGACCATTGGTCTGGGGGTGGTAAGGGTTGGAGAGCCGGTAAGTAACTTCACATTCCTTCCACATAGCCCGCATGTAGGCTGACATAAAGTTGGCCCCCCTGTCGGACACAACTTCCTTGGGGAAACCCACTCGGGTAAAAATCCCCATCATGGCCCGAGCCACCGCAGGTGCAGTAACGGTCCTCAAAGGATTTGCCTCTGGGTACCGGGCGGGTGGCGTGATCCACCAGAACCAGGATAAACCTGTGACCGGCTGAAGTGGGTGGATCCAATGGCCCCACAATGTCGATGCCCACCCTTTCAAGGCGGTGCTAACGACAGGTAGTGGTTCCAGAGGAGCTTTCAGCTTAACCCCTGTTTTCCCACTAGCTTGACAAAACATACACGTCCTACAGTAAGTGTCAGACGCAATCGTCATCTGAGGCCAATAGAAATGGGGGACAAGCCGGGCAAAGGTCTTGTCCTGACCCAAGTGTCCTGCCAAGGGAATCTCATGAGCCAACTCTAAGAGAAAGGCTCGGTAACGTTGGGGTACTAGCAAGGCCCGTGACGAACCGTGCACCGGTGCCTTGGGTTCACTGTAGAGAAGACCATCCTCCCAGTAGATGTGGAAGTTCCCTGCAATGTTACCTGCTGCCTGGGCTTCGGCCTGTCGCCTCAGACCCTCAAGGGTAGGGCACTCCTTCTGGCCCTGACAAAACTCCTCTCTGGTAGGTCCTCCCTCCACATGCTATTCTGCAGGGATAGGTAGGTCCTCCAGGGAGACAGCATCCCCCTCCGTGGACTCCGGGCTCACCACCTCAGGTGTCCCATCCATCTCACGGGGTGTGGATGTCGAGGCAGGTTTCTCCTGTCCCCGGATTTTCCCTCATTTTGGCAGCCGGCTGTGCCTTTGTTCCAGGCTCCAGCCCTTGCGAACTCCCCCTCCGGGTAGTCGCGGACCGTGTGCTTGCACAGGTCCAATCAGGTGTACCCAGCATCTCCGAATGAGTCCGGATTTCCACCTCCTTCCAAGCATTGTGCTCCAGGTCATTCCCCAATAGACAATCGACTGGCACGGCAGGGCTCACCGCAACTCGAAGGAGACCTGCGACCCCTCCCCACTCAAAGGGAACTTCAGCCACAGGGTAGTGACCTAGTCTGCCGTCAGCCATCGCAGCGGGGTGGAGTACGTTTGGGATCACCTGCTCTGGGGACACCAGCTGACTCCTTACCATAGTCATACTGGCACCTGTGTCCCTCAGAGCCTCCCCTCTCTGGCCGTTGATGGTGACTCACTGCCCATACTTGGCGGTATTTGGGGGCACCTGGATCTTAGGAACCATCTCGCTGTCTCCCAGGGACACTAAGGTTATACCCGCCCACTCCCCTCCCTTATCTAAGGGCAATTCCTCCCTGAGCACTACACTAGCCACTCCCGGTGTTTTCCCTCCAGTGGGAGGGGGTGGTCTCTCTGGGCACTTGGGATCACCTTTATAGTGCCCAACCCCACCACATTCATAACAGCGGACATCCCTTGGCTGCTGACTATGGTCAGGATGGGGGGTCTTTTGTGGGTTAACCTTAGGAGTGAAACCTGATCCCTTTCCTTGGAAACTGTTTTGGGGGCCTTTTCGTGAACTCCCTCTTTTTGTCTCCCCCCTCTTTCTTCTGGGGAGCGCCCTGACCAGTCCTTTGGGAATCCCCTCCAGCCCCTTTTGAGGACACCCGGGTACTAGCCCAGATGTCTGCCTCCTCTGCAAGCTTTCTAGGGTTAGTCAGCTTGCTGTCCACCAGGTGTTGACGCAGCTCCGGAAAACATTTCTCGAGGAGGTGCTCCTTTAAAAACAAATCGTACAACCCCTCATAGTCAGTCACCTCACTGCCTTGCACCCAACCCTCTGGGCCTTCCTTGCGTAGTCCAAAAAATCTACCCAGTTTTGCGTAACCAGTTTGTGGCTGTTCCGGAATTTCTGCCTGTATTTTTCAGGGGTCAGCCCAAACTTCCTGATCAATGCTACTTTCATGGTGGGGTAATTGGTCTGTTCCTCCTGTTCTAAGGCTAGAAGCGCATCCCTCCCTCCCGGAGGCATATACTGGTAAAGACCCCCCCCCCCCCAATGACTCTCTGAGATCCCATGGGCTCTTAGGGAGACCTCATAGGCAGCCAACCATTTGGCAATGTCGTCTCCCACACTAAAACTGGCGACTATGTCTTTGGGCAAATAGGGTCTGGGTTCCCTGGTTGTTTCTTTAGGATCTCTGCCACCAATAGGAGTACTGGAGGTCCCTACTTGTAGGGCTTTGAGGTCTAACTCCTTTAAGCTAAGCTCATGAGCGAGCCTCGTCTCCTCCCTCACCTTTTCTAACCTAGCTAATTCCCATTTTAATTGTCTTTCCTCCCTCCTGTCCGCTAACTCCACTGCAGTCAGGCTCCTTCCAGATACACTACTGCCTGCCCTCGAAGGTGTCCTAGGACCAGGTAACCGATTCCCCCCTTCGGTTTGGTACAGCATCTTTGCTTCAATGACAGTGTCACGATCTTCCTCTTCCTCCTCCTTTTTCCCATCTGGGTGAGCTGCCACCCATGCTCTCAAGCTGGTTTGGAGTTCCACCTTCTTCGCACCACGCTTGAAGAACACCCCCTTTTCCTGGCAAAATTCACTAAGTTGGGCCACTGTGTAGGTCTCCAACTCATCCAATTCAAACTCCATTTTACCAAGCGGGGCCTCAGACAGTTACTTTGGAGTATTCAAGAAAGAGGCGTTAAATAAGGGCTACCTCAACCCACCACCAGAAAGGAATTTGGGAAAAAACAAAACGTCCAATTAGGGAGATCACTAGGAGAAAACTCCAGGTGTAGGTACGTGGTGCACACTAAGCCACTGTCAAGTGGACACAAGCACAAGCTCTCATCCCACCGCTGAACACCAATATGTTGGACCCGGGGATACCGGTCCACCTGGGGTAGCCTGGCTCAAGTGGTAAGGCCTATCTCTAAGGCGAATGTTTGCACTTGCGTCACACTCAACTCAGTAGCCCAGTGTACTTCCACCCAAAAATGACATCACACCTTTAGAAAAGTAGAAAATCTTTATATCTTCTTTTAGCTAGTTTCTTGTATTTCTCTCAGTTGCAAAACCATTACCAAATTTACATTTCTGACATTACATTTGAGATACCTGCACTTGTAAACATACACTGTGACATAATATTTCGTTTCCCTGGCGAATCTTATTTAGTCAAAGCATTTTAAAGCAGGTTAGCGGTGAAAGTTTAACTCAATTAACATCTCCCTTCTATATATCAGTAAAAGAGATAGGCTCTAGGCAGTTCTGTTGTATTCTGTCTCCACAACTAGGCCTCCTACATTAGAATCCATTAATCTACACACAGTTGTGGATCACGTCGAGTCACCAGGCAAATAAGCAATTAATTGTTCTAGAAGGGGCACATCCAGGAGCAGTAAGTTCAAGCAGACAGTTATCTTCTATTAATCGGCAGTGCCCTTGTTGATTCGGCAAATTTCAGTCAACTTGCACTTCCTGCCGTTTAACTTCCCTCTTCTGTTAAATCCCTCACCTGTGGAACTGTGTGGGGAAGTACTGCCGTCTCGAGTGCTCCCCCTCCCCGCATTTCCGTTACTTCCAGCAGTCCCTACTTAAGCTTTGGAGGCAGTCGTGAGGCCCTCTCATCACCTGAGGCCCCACACAACACCTCAACGATCTTACCGGGTTTCTGCCAGTTCTGTCCCAGTCAGATTACTCAGCCGCTTCCTGTCCAAATCGTGTTCCAGCCGCCCTGATGTCAGTATCTGCCCTAACCCGGCAGGCTCCCAGCAGCTGACCTGGGCCGGGACTTCGCGGCGTCTCTCTCGACGTTCCAGTCGTCTCTGTGTCCCGCCCTATCTCACTCGCAGAGAGGGAGGGAACTGAACACGGGCCCGGCCTCCTTCGATTCACGGCCCCTTCTTCCGGGCGCTCACTTGTCAGCGCTCTAGCTGACTTTCCGCTATGCCGCCTCCCTGGAGCACTGACGCTCCGCTGACTAAAACCGGGCCCCCCCCATCCCTGGATCTCCTCAACGGGGGCCTGCGGACACCATCAGCCCAGACAAGAGGTAACAGTCCAGCGGCAGGAACCTCAGCGGGCCAGCCTCACTAAGGTGAGGTTTACGAACAGATGGCCAATAAACCTGGGGCAGTGGCGGTTATTTACTCTGCTCACGCTCCGTGGAAGCGGTTCAATTAAGATTGTGGGGGGGGGGGGTAGCCTGTAAGTCTCTGTTTACTCCAACTCCAGGCGGCAGCAAAATTAAGACGAGCCTGGGCGGCGGTTAGGAGCCCTTTTCCAACAATAACTACCCCCCTCAACTCCCGGGTCAAATATCCTTCGCTCGCCAAAATGAAACCAAGGTTTCTAGCAAGAGTTTGAGGGGAAAGGTGGCCCCAAGGAGACTGAAAGGATCAGGGCTTGGTCGACCAGCAGGGGGTAGCGTCAATAGAGAGGGCTAGAGAGTCCAGAAACAGACAAACCCCCCTCCTCAGTGCACTGTCCTCCCCTCAGGCAGCCTTAACTCCTGACCGATCTCACTCCTTCACAACGACAGGGTCAACAACGCAAAATGGCCGCCCAACATTCCACCTTTTATAGCCTGGGGCCAGTGACTCCAGAGTAGGCCAGAAGGTTCTGGAACCCCTCAATGCTTTCCTATGGCCCTGGGTCATGAGGTGATTTGGACAGGCCACCATTTTGCGTTTCCCCTACCCTCCCTCCATGTTAGTGGAGCCCTTACGCCACATGGTTAATGAGTAACCATGGGCGTCCAGAGACCTAGGGTCAACACCAAAAATGTAGTGGACATATAACAAAAAAAATATGTAAGGCAAAAAGGGGAGAAAAATTAGGAGGGACCACCCAAAAGGCTGACAGGTCTAACACAGGGCGGGACTGTTCCCATGAGGCACAGGGTCAAGACTGATTTGCATATGGCTGGGTTTAAACTGGATTGGCATGGTGAGCAAAAAAACAATGGATTTAGGCCCAGATCTCTGAACTGGGGTGAATGTATGACATTGTTCTGCATTGTGTCCATCAGCTGTTGTTTTTGCATTTGTCACCTAGAGTGGGGCGGGTATGCCCAGACGTGGGTCCCGTGCTCTCCGTGCCACTGGAATCAAGCTATCCTGGCTGAAGAGGGGTGAAACCCCCAAACCGGTCCTAGGATGCTTATTTCCAGTTCAGGGAGGACCTGGCTTAGCAGTTCAGGTGGACTGTTCCCATGAGGCACAGGGTCAAGACTGATTTGCATATGGCTGGGTTCAAATTGGAATGGCACGGTGAGCAAAAAAAACGATGGATTTATGCCCAGATCTCTGTACTGGGGTGAATGTATGACATTGTTCAGCATTCTGTCCATCAACTGTTGTTTGTGCATGTGGAAAACGTTTATGGCAAGAATGCCAAAATAAAGTTATTGATGATGATGGTATTATGTTGAGTTATGGAGATTTGTTTTTGATGCCAACATGCTGTTTGGGAGGCCTCATGTAACCTACAACCGTTAAGTGTGCAGAATTTTGTAGTATGAATGAATTGAGGGTTTAAAGAGATATCTTGGAGTTATAACAGTTTCATTTTTGTGGCACATTCTGCCTGCTTGCTTTAGGATACAGACAAATAGAGGATGTGCACATTACTGCAAAAACTAGGCATGGATCTATAAAAAAAGACAACCTAAAGTATCACAATATTTACCAATTTTAAATTTAGAGGCATGTGGAAAACAGCAACGTACAACCCAGAAAAATCAAAGTCTTGGTTAACTTCTGTTCTAATCATCCAAAACATGTGGTATCTTTTACATGCAACTCCAAGGCCATTTCTAGGGTAATAAGGTAGACTAATTACTTGGGGACTAGCAGTGGCATTAAGGGCATGATTAATTGTTTATCTCTTTCCATAATGAGCTTCATCTCCTGTTCGGTCCATTCATCTATGCTACAAATTAGCTGGCATTAAAATAAACATCCAACAATATTTCTTGAATACTTTCGTTCATGAATCCTCTTCAACTATTCATATAGCAGTGCAAAAAAGTAAGTCTGTCTTCCCAGCTTGGAATGCATATACTCCGGACAGATTTTAGTTATTGAGCCCACCGAAGACAAATCCTACCTTGACTTTTTTACACGCCAGGCATTTTAATCAATAGGACTTTCTTTTTAGGTCTCGGGCCTAGCATACACTGCGTATGCAGTGTCGCGCACCGAGAGTCCTTTTCTCGGGGTTTAGAAAATGGACCTGGAAATTCCACACAGCTCGTGCGTGTTATTTCCTAGGTCCATTTTCATTGGCCTTTGCGTGCGTGTATTTTTAAAACAGAACACGCAATAGGCCATGGGCGGTCGCGTAGCTCCGCCCATGGCCTATTGGTGTCTGTTAGGCGCACCAAAGGCCATATCGCGATAATTGAAGACATATGCTGGCAGTGGCGCTCGCAGCGCGCACCACTCGCTGGCTTTTTTGTTGTTGTTTTGGATCCATTTCACGGCACAGACAGAAGCACTGGTACAGGCCATCAATTCCGGCAGCGCGAGGCTGGTGCCGAGCTGGGTAGGCTATCAGCCTCCTCCCAGAATAAAGTGTCTCATTGCCTGCCAGGGCGACGTCCCTGAACCTGCCTGACCCGCCGCTGCCTGGAGCCAAGGATTACCTGGCCGTGCACCAGCGGAGCCCCGCCGGCCACCGGCCTCTCGTCCGTCCTGTAAAGTACGGGGATGTAGTTGAACGCCCTCCATCTGCAGTGTCCCTCAGACCTCCAGTTGCAGTTTCCCTCAGCCCTCCAGTTCAGCCCCCTTCTCTCGACTCTCTCTCTCCACAGAGTCCCACTGCCCTCCACTCCCTCTCCTCTCTTGTCTGCTCTCAGCCCTCCACTGCTTTCTCTCCACAGAGTCCCTCTTCCCTCCACTGCCCTCTCCTCTCTCGTCTGCTCTCAGCCCTTCCTTCCTCCCTGGTGAACCGGTTTCTTCTATTTGGATAAGACGCTCCCGGCTGCTGGCGGGTCTCGGGCCTGAGAGACACAGGGACGATGTTATGGCTGATGCCTTAGTCACAACTGGTCATGTACATGACAATTTCCGTTTTGCGTCCCTCGCACCCCACATGCACCCCGAGCTATTAAAGTGCTTTTTTTTTGCAGGGAGAGCGGGTTCATTCAAACACATTTCAGGTGTCACTATTCTGTTCAATGCATTTATTTTATACAGTCTTATTAGATGCAGTGGTCGAAAAAAAGTTGGGGAACTGTGGGTGGAGAATCATGGGGCTGGAACAACCGAAGCTTGAATCAGTGGGCGGAGACAGGTGTGTGGCTAGAAATAGTAAAACATACCAATTTTTTGTACGTTTAGCATTTCACTGACCAGTTACAGCTTATAACGTTATTTAATTAAAACAATGGATTAACATGTTTATTTGAGATTTAATTCAGGAAAAAGCAAACACTCATAGGGAATACAGGTTTATGTAAAGTGTGTTAAATATAAGCAGGAACAACATGTTACCTTAATGCTTTTACTCTCATTGTTCAGAAATCCATGATTATTTTATGTCTCAAACATCGAGGTCATGAATACAGGGCTCCTCCTGTACACATGTGTTAAGCAGAGCTCAGAAGGGAAAGGTACTCTTCAGGAGAATCTAGACTCACTAAAACCCACAAAGGCTCCTTCATATTCATGTCAGCCAGTTAGCTGCTCACTCATAATATGGCAAATAGAATAACTGGTGGACAGAATGCAGAACATTATCATACATTCACCCCAGTACAGAGATCTGGGCCTAAATCCATTGTTTCTTTGCTCACCATGCCTTTCCAGTTTGGACCCAGCCACATGCAAATCAGTCTTGATCCTGCACCCAATGGGAACAGTCCAGCCCGAACTGCCAAGCCAGGTCCTCCCTGGACTGGAAACAGGCATCCTAGGGCCGGTTTCAGGCTTTCACCCTTCATCAGCCAGGATAGCTTGATTCCAGTGGCATGGAGAGCACGTGACTCATGTCTGAGCATACCTGTCCCACTCGGGGTGACAAATGCAAAAAGAACAATTGATGGACAGAATGTAGAACAATGTCATACATTCACCCCAGTTAAGAGATCTGGGCTTAAATCCATAGTTTTTTGCTCACCATGCCATTCCAGTTTGGACCCAGCCATATGCAAATCAGTCTTCATCCTGCGTCCAATGTGAACAATCCAGTCCGAACTGCCAGGCCATATGTATTCAAGTGTCCTTTCATTCGGGAAGTGAACACAAAGCAGTACCCACTGAACAATGCACATAACATATTGCTCTTTGATTTGCATGGTACATGTTCTTTGCAGCAGGCATATTACCCCTCTGCGCTACCTTAGATGAGTAAAACAGCCACTAAACAAAACATGCTCCCATCTCTCTCCAGCAGGTACATTGATCACCAAAGTTATCTTGGCACTTGTATTGTTGACCGAAACCTGCTGAATGTACAAAGAACTTTGCAGTGGTTTTAAAACTCCTGCACTTGTACAAAACCGGTCCCCCCAAACTAAACTTGCCCCCTATCCTTCCAGACGCCCTGGGAAACGCGTGCTCCTGCCCTTTCACTGCTCCTGTCCAGTCAGTACTCCTGCTCATGCTCGATCAACACTCCTGCTACGTCAATTCCCCTGCCCCCTCCCTTCTCCTGGCCCGTCACTTCTCCTGGCCCGTCACTTCTCCTGGCCCATCACTGCTCCTGCCCTGTTCACCGCTCCTGCCCTTGTTCACCGCTCCTGCCCTTGTTCACCGCTCCTGCCCTTGTTCACCGCTCCTGCCCTTGTTCACCGCTCCTGTCCGTTCCCCGCTCCTGTCCGTTCCCCGCTCCTGTCCGTTCCCCGCTCCTGCCCGGCCACTGCTCCTGCTCATGCCTAATCACGGCTTCTACCCCGTCACCTCTCCTGCCCCGTCACCTCTCCTGCCCCGTCACCTCTCCTGCCCCGTCACCTCTCCTGGCCCGTCACCTCTCCTGCCCCGTCACCTCTCCTGCCCCGTCACCTCTCCTGCCCATCACTTCCCCTGTCCATCACTTCCCCTGTCCATCACTTCCTCTGCCCATCACTTCTCCTTCCCTGTCGGAAGTGAATTATTTGGCTAGTCCACCACTATAATACAATCACACAAGTCTATCACCACAGTTTTCCTACAAATTTGTTCTTAACCCTGATTTGCCTGGAATTTCTCTTGAGTAGATTTCAATCAGGAATAGTGTGAAAAGTAGTGCATGCCCATTGAACCGTATAGCAATCATTTCCCATATCCCTAGTTTTGACTTGCATAATTCTTGCTACATCTTTTGCGTAACCTGCAAGGTTTTAGTAACAGCAGAGAACCTTTCATAGATAACAACTTTTACTTGGACATTTGGTCCCACTGCAGCTGCAATAATTCCTTATGTCCATCTTTTCTTCACTTGCTAATTGATTCTCCTAAGCTTTCACTTGTAGATGTTTTTGTGGGTGTAGGGAGATTGTGTATTAACAGATTCCTATTTGGTCCCCAAATGAAATCTTTGAACTGCCTGTATGGCAGGTGTCAATGCTTTCTGATTGACGGTCAGATGGTAAAACGTGATGTCTCAGATAGGCTTAGGAAGGAACGTATCCATACTCCTCATTGTTTGTATTTTTATTGTTTTGTTACACTAACATATATGTGAACTTCAGCAAGCAATACATTCTTTGTGAGGGCTTTCTACTTTGGAACTAAACCAAACAGAAGATCATGAAGCAACATCTCTGTAAGAGCAAACAATTCGCACTGCAGTAAAGATTGGATTGTATAGGGTTGTGATGGGTTGTGGTAGGTAGCCACTCATAACCTCAGCTGATCAAACAAATATCTGAAACTTCTGATGAATTTGTCATTGAACCCCGTTGAGAAATTTGTATGGATAGTGGCTCTCATTTGTTCATTTGGACCTTGGGCAGCCCCAATATCTCCACATAACCATTTCTCTTACAGTTGTATTCCCTTTTTGTGCCAATGGAGGGATGGTGTGTTGTGCCAGTCTGCACGTTCCCATGGGACCCTTGACTAAACTTTTAAACTTCAGGTTGGGGAGATGTCAGTATTTTTTGAATGATCACCCTATAGTAAACGTGATGCATGAGATTTAGTGCACTACCTTACATGTGGGCTTCAGCAAACAGTATAATCTACACTAGGTGTTATTGCTGTGCTCTTGCAGTGATGTGCTGCTTTGATCTTCTGTTTGGTCTGTTTCCAAACCTCCTCTTCACATTGCTGTCCAGGTTGGATTGTATAGGTGTTGACCATATTGGTAAGGTAGTCACTTGTAAGACCCATGTATGTACTGGAAAATGTCTGCATCTGGGATGCTTTTGTAATTTGCATGTCCTCTTGATGAGGGTTTGGCTTTGCGCTACTACTTAGTTCTGGAACATTAGAGATATATGGTTATAAGCACATGAGAATTTTTCATTGACCACTTTGGAGAACCATTTTTGGCGCCTTTCTTGAAAATGATTTCATTACAAGACGGAGGCTACCATTATGCATTATTCCTTTAATGCAAACTCCACACAGCCACTTTGAAGTACTACATCACAAATGAAATTGTTCTAGAACTTAATACAGCTAGATCCTAAAAAGCATGCCTGCAGTACACGTTGCCTCTTTTAAATGCAGCTCCACACAGATAAGTATCTCCAATTTTGTATCTGTAATATCTCTATACTGTTGCCTTTCTTTTAGTTGTTGTATACAAGTTTCCAATTTATGGAAACCTTTTCCCTTATTCATGGCCATTGTGTCTTTGATTTCCTATTATTAATTGTAAAAGCTTAGCGCTAGGTTATTTTAATTTTGGGCAAAGCTTACACGGTTCTTCCCCTTGTAGTTAACATTGAAGGGGCAGCTTCCATGAGCATATTAGGATGTCAAAGCACCTAAATTCATATTGGAGATCTAAGCACCTCAACGCAAAATGGAGGTCTAAGCTCCTCAATGCTTACTGAGAGGTACAAGCACCTCAACTCATACTGGAGGTTTAAGCCCCTTAATGCATAATGGAGGTCTAAGCACCTCAAACAGATGAGGAGGTCAAAGCATCTCTAAAGTCTTGGGTGTCCTGCACGGCACACCTCATACAGGTGTTCAAAGCAGCACACATATCTTAAGTGCTCAGAGTACAGCAGAAGATGCTGCCATGGGAGAGCAAGGGCATCAGAGTGAAGAATTACTCTATGAATACATCCTTGACCTGGATCTGGATGATATGGACATTGAAGGCCTCTTCACAGAGGAGGAATGCCTGTCAATCCTCTAAGGGGATAATAATGGGTTCGAGGCATGTGGGCTGCTAAATTCATATCTGTAGCATAGATCGCCGCCTAGTGTTGGGTCCGGATGATTGCTCATTGTTGTCCTGGAAGAGTCTTCGAAGTATCACGAGATAGGTGGCTCCTCCCCTGGACTACAGTGCGCATGGGCATCGACTCCATCCCCAGATTGTTTTTTTCCGCCATTGGGTTCGGATGTGATTTCGACGTCTCCTGTTCGGAATCGTGATAGAACTTTTTCAAGGCCAAAAGGCCTTCTTTGCACCGTCGGTGTTGTTCGCGTTCGGTCCCGTCTATCTTCCAGCTCGTGGAGTCGGATATCCGGGGGGTCGTGAGACTCTTCGGTGATCGGGGCCTAGTCGACGCAGCAAGACTTCGACGGCATGGAACGGAGTCCGTTCAAGAAATGTCCCGTGTGTGGATCCAAGTACCCACACATCGACGTCCATCCTGTGTGCAACAAGTGCCTGTCGCCGGACCACAACGAGGCCAACTGTATGGCCTGTTCCAGATTTCGATCGAAGAAGACGATCAAGCTTCGGCGCGTGGCGCGCCTTGAGGCCCAGCGATCGGCTCCAGCACCAGTGGACATCTTTGACGAACTCGCGGAAGACGAGCAAGTGCGTCACCTGCAGATTTCCCCTACCCCGGTGGAGGTCGAGTCCGACGACGGAGCAGACGTCCACAGTCCCGACATTGAAGAAATAGTCGAGAAGGTAGGGGACGACGACGAAGCATATGGGGCCATGGAAGATAGCTCGGAGGAAGAGCTATGCCCCGTTCGTACTCTTACAAAGGCTCAGGTCATGGGATCGCCACGCGGCCTTACCCAAGACCTTACACCTCGATCCACGGCCCCGCCTTCCGGCCCGGCTACGGACACCTCCGCGGAGCCGCCATTACTGAAATCGAAACCGAAACCCTCGGTATCGATGAAAACAAAGATGGCCGACACCCAATCGAAACCGAAGACGTCTGCTCCGGTGCCGACGCCGTCGTCTTCGGGGGGCCCCAAACAGACGCAAGCTGCTGACCAGGCTAAGGTGCCGAAGGTGGTTAAGGAGCCAAGCTCGAAGAAGCCCATCGAGCCGGTGTCCACCAAGGTGGACAAGCCGACGCCCAAGAAGACTGTCGATCGACTTCGGGACAGTCTGTCGCGCCGAAGACCAAGGGGCCCGGTGACGCGAAGTCGGTGAAGGGCGCAGAACAAAGGTCTGGGGCCGTGACTCTTAAAGGAAAACCTATCGATCCAAAGCCATCGGCATTGACGTCTGCGGCAGTGGACAGTGATCGAAGCGCACCAGTCAAGAGTGCTCCTGCACCTCGTCCGGACAAACACAAGTCAGCCACGCTCGGGTCTTCCCCAGGAGGCGGACCGAGGACATCGGTCGGATCGACGAAACCGTCCGCTTCCTTTACGAAGCAGGTCTCGGACTCCCTTAAGCGCCTTAAGGACAAGGCTTTGGCATCGGAACCGAAGACTCCTTCCGCACCGAAGCCGGCAGACCCACCGAAGACCACATCGGCGCCGCTCCTCTACACGTTGCCGCCTAAGGTGGCGCCGAAGGCCTTTGCACCGCGGTCGGTGCCCAAGGACGCAGTGTCGACGTCCACTCCGCCAGCTGGGACTGTGGGTCATCGACACCCTTTGGTTGAAGAACGGTCGGAGCATTTCATCAATGCCGACACCGGGAAACTCACGCTATACAAGAGGAAGATTACTTCACAACCTGTGCAGTCCTTTACCATTCCTCTGAAACGTAAAAAGCCTGCAGCAGAAGCACCAGTTCTTATGGAGCGAATTCTTCCTATGCATGGGCGGAGTGCAACACCTTCACCCACATACTCTGATGGGGATGGAGGGGAGCACGATGAGGAGTACAATGTTCCTGCTCATACAGAGCCTGATGAGCAGCAGGACTCATGGATGGACACTGGTGATCAAGGGGACCAGCAGACGGTTCAGGATCCCCAGGTTTATAACGTGAAGCCGTCTCCCACTGAGGACTCTGCGGCATTTAATGCCTTAATTGAAAGGGCAGCTACAAACCATAAAGTGGAAATGCATGCTGACCCCGTGGAGGTGGACTTCCTTTTTGACACTTTCTCTACTGCTGAAAAAACTGTCAAGACTCTCCCAATGTTGAAAGGGGTCCTTAAGCACGCGGCAGACATTTTCAAGGAACCCACAAGATCCCGGGTGGTAAACCCACGCATTGAGAAGAAATACAGACCGGCACCTGGCGACCCCACTTACATACGGTGCCAGTTGCCTTTGGACTCTTTGGTGGTCTCTAATGCCCGCAAGAGGGCAAACTCCCAAACCACGGGTGAAGCTCCTCCCCCAGACAAAGAGTCAAAAGTGCTAGAGGCATCTGGGAAGAGGGTGGCAGCTCAGGCGGCCAACATATGGCGCATCTCAAACACGCAGGCTCTGTTGGCCAGATACGATAGGGCACACTACGACACCCTAGAGCAGCTGTTACAACACCTCCCAGACCAGTTTAAAGAGGGAGCTGAAATGCTTATCCAGGAGGGGAAGCTCATCTCCAACGCTGCTATAAAGTGTGCACTAGATGTTGCGGACACGGCAGCGAGAGCGATCAACACTAGTGTGATGTTGAGGCGTCAGGCATGGCTCCGCATATCGGGATTCAAGCCAGAGATCCAGACTACTATCCTCAACCAGCCCGTTAATCCAGACAGGTTGTTTGGCCCAGAGGTGGACACCACCCTGGAGAAGATCAAAAAAGATACCGAGACTGCCAAGTCCATGGGAGCTCTCCAGTCACAACAATTTAGAGGGAACACTTTTCGTCGCTCAGGCAATCGAGGTGTTAACAGAGGGCACATGTCGCAGCAGACGCCATTCAATAAAAGTAGTGCGCAATCCTCCTACAGCAAGCAGGGCAGAGGTGGATACAGAGGAAACAGTGCCAAGGGTAGAGGCAGAGGCAACAACAGTTCCCGTTCCTCTGCAGCCAACAAACAGTGACTCCCTGTCACTGCCCCCGACCATCCAACACCTGTCAGGGGACACTCCAACAGTTCCTGCCCGTCTGGAAGTCCATCACCACAGACAGGTGGGTCAGGAAACTTATCCAGTTCGGCTATTGTTTAGAACTGACATCCACCCCACCACCCATGCCCCCAAAACACCGTCCTATGTCAGCAGAGCACTTGCACTTATTGCTGCAGGAGGTTCTGGTGATGCTGCAAAAGGGCGCAATAGAGCTCGTGCCAGTGGAGGAGGAAGGCACAGGGGTTTATTCCCTGTACTTCTTAATCCCAAAAAAGGACGGCTCACTCAGACCGATTCTAGACCTGCGCCCCTTGAACCAGTACATTCTTTCGGAACACTTCCACATGTTGACACTGCAGCAGGTTCTCCCCTTGCTACAACAGGGAGACTTCCTCGCAACCTTGGACCTCAAGGATGCTTACTTTCACATACCACTCCACCCATCCCACAGAAAGTACCTCAGGTTCACCATACAAAACAGGCGTTACCAGTTCAAGGTACTCCCCTTCGGAGTGACCACTGCTCCCAGAGTGTTCACAAATTGTCTGGCGACAGTGGCGGCACACCTCCGGAGACAGGGTATACATGTCTACCCTTATCTGGACGACTGGCTCGTGCAGGCAAAGTCAGCCCAGCAGTGCGCCGCAGACATGTCCCACACCATTCACCTCCTTCACAGTCTAGGATTTACACTGAACTACCCGAAGTCACACCTTCAGCCGGCCCATGTGTGGCAGTATTTAGGCGCGACGATCAATACCCTGGCTGCCACAGCTCAGCCAAACCCAGCGAGGATCGACAACATCCAGGCGCTGATCCAAAAGTTCAGACCGCACCACTCACTCCCAGCGAGAGTGTTCATGCAGTTGATAGGCATGATGGCCTCCTGCATCTTCATAGTCCCGCACGCGAGACTCCATATGCGTCCGCTCCAAGAATGCTTAGCGCATCAGTGGACTCAGGCTCAAGGACAGCTAAACGACCTAGTGTTGGTGACGGGTCGGGCATACAGCTCTCTGCATTGGTGGAATCCACACAACCTTTGCAAGGGCCGACCGTTCCAGGAGCCTGTGCCACAGATTACACTAACGACGGACGCATCTCTCCAGGGATGGGGGGCTCATGTGCTCCACTCTACAGTGCAGGGACTATGGACAACGCAACAGAGGAAGATGCACATCAACTACTTGCAGCTGATGGCAATCTTCATGGCACTCAAGTCCTTCAAAGTACATCTGTGCAACAAAGTCGTGTTGATCCGGACGGACAACATGACAGCCATGTACTACATTCAAAAGCAGGGAGGTACGCACTCTCCACAGTTGTCTCATCTGGCTCAGAGCATGTGGAAGTGGGCCATTCAGAGGAACATCTTCCTCATGGCGGAACACCTCCCGGGCACGGACAATCAGATGGCGGATCTGCTCAGGTACAGCCACCAGATGCACGAGTGGGAGTTACATCCATCAGTACTCCGCCCGTACTTCCAGCAGTGGGGTCATCCAGAGATAGACCTGTTTGCCACGGAGGAAAACGCAAAATGCCAAAGCTTTGCCGCCAGGTTCCCTCACCCACTATCGCAGGGCAATGCGATATGGATGAACTGGTCAGGCAGATTTGCGTACGCTTTTCCCCCAGCGCCTCTCATTCCGCTGGTGGCAAAAAAGCTAAAGCAACACTCGCTGACGCTCATCCTAGTTGCTCCAACGTGGGCGCCACAACCGTAGTACACCACGTTCCTCGAACTCTCCGTGGTACCGCATCAAAGACTGCGCCTCACACCCCGGCTCTTAACGCGGAACCGTGGCGACATTCAGCACCCAGATCCGCAGCAGCTCAATCTGGCGATCTGGCTCCTGAGGTCTTAGAGTTTGGCTACCTTGATTTGCCCCCTGAATGCATGGACATCATCCGGGAGGCAAGGAAGCCCACTACCAGAGCTTGCTATGCAGCAAAATGGAAGCGGTTTGTCATCTACTGTACCGAGCACGCTATCAACCCGCTCGATGCATCCATTCCTAATATCATCTGCTATCTGTTGCATCTTTACAGATGCAATCTAGCATACGCTTCCATTAGGATACACTTATCCGCCATAGCGGCTTATCTCCAAAACAGGCAGCATCTCTCTGTCTTCAGGGTGCCTGCCATTAAAGCATTCCTGGAAGGGCTGAAGCGGGTCATCCCTCCTAGGACCCCGCCAGCTCCTGTGTGGAACCTCAATGTGGTGCTCACCAGATTGATGGGTCCCCCATTTGAACCTCTGCATTCATGTGAGCTTCAGTTCCTCACATGGAAACTGGCTTTTCTCATTGCCATAACGTCTCTGAGACGTGTTAGTGAGCTACAGGCGCTCACCATTCAAGAGCCATTTATACAAATTCATTCAAACAGGGTGGTGCTGCGCACTAACACCAAATTTCTCCCTAAGGTGGTGTCGCAGTTTCATGTCAATCAAACTATCGAACTGCCCGCATTCTTTCCCAACCCAGAAACGGTAGCAGAAAGGATGCTCCATACGCTTGATGTCAAAAGAGCGCTTATGTACTACATTGACAGAACACAACCTTTTAGAAAGACACAGCAACACTTTGTTGCCTTCGCAGCCCAGCATAAAGGCAACCCCATTTCCAAAGCAGGAATAGCCAGGTGGATCGTTAAGTGTATTCAGATTTGCTATCAGAAGGCTAAGCGCACTTTAACGGTCCCCCCCAGAGCACACTCCACACGCAAGTTGGGGGCCTCCATGGCATTCCTGGGTAACATTCCTTTAGAAGACATTTGTAGGGCAGCCACATGGTCTACACCACATACGTTTACCAAACATTACTGTGTAGATGTGCATTCCAAACAGCAGGCAGCTGTAGGACAGGCTGTTCTTAAAACACTTTTTCAGACTTCTGCAGCTGGCACGGGCGGCCGCCGTTAATGGAGGGACTGCTATGTATTCTATGCTACAGATATGAATTTAGCAGCCCACATGCCTCGAACTGAATATGCTACTTACCAGTATGCATCTGTTCTTGGCATGTAGGGCTGCTAACATTCATATCGCCCGCCCTCCTCCCCGGCGCCCGTGGCGGCTGCAGACTTTTCTTGCATTTAATCTCTAGCATGGCCATCACTTTCACTGTTACACTCCATCTTTGCCACAATGGCTAAAAACAATCTGGGGATGAGTCGATGCCCATGCGCACTGTAGTCCAGGGGAGGAGCCACCTATCTCGTGATACTTCGAAGACTCTTCCAGGACAACAATGTGCAATCATCCGGACCCAACACTAGGCGGCGATCTATGCTACAGATATGAATGTTAGCAGCCCTACATGCCAAGAACAGATGCATACTGGTAAGTAGCATATTCAATCCCTTTGGTTAGGAAATGTTTTCCCCACATAACCGGCATCCAAAAAGTGCTAAATGGTGGACTCAAGATCATGTGGGGATAGTTATTAGAAGGTGGAAAAAAATCCCATAGAAAAAGAGGCATGTAACCTCTTGAGAGCCGAGGGCTCTAGACCAGTGATCCAAGAGAAAGTTTGCCTAACTCCGAACCTGGATCACCTTTTTATTCAATCTGGGGGAGAGACTCCAGAAAAGCCATGGAAAGATCCCTTGAGACCTGCCTAGATCGTTTTCTCAACATCCTAGGCCCCTTAACTAGAATAATCAGCATGACAGAGGAGACCCCTATTAATGGGACCTAAGTATATTAATCTACTTATGGGCTGAAGCCAGAGAGCTTTGGTCCTTCTAGGATACGCCAATGCAGGACTGAATGCAGAACATAGGGTTGTTGTCCTAAGCAAGGTCAACCCAAAATTCGGAGACATGGCGGATAAAGAAATTAAATTAAATAAAATGAAAGAAGGATTTATAAAGCGCATGGCTGCCCGGAAGCGTCCCAGTGCTGCTGAGTGGACTGGCGGGAGAGATGAAAGTTATGGGAAGAGCCAGGTTTTCAAGAGTTTACGGAAGGCGAGGAGGTTGGGTTCAGCGCGCAGGACAAGGGGAAGAGAGTTCCACAGCTTGGGAGCGTTGTGGGAAAAGAGGCGACCCCCTGTGCGGGCCCTCTTGATTCTAGGCATGAAGGCTAGATGTTGGTGGCAGACCGAAGGTTCCTGGTGGCTTTGTAGGGTCGAATAATGTCTTTTAGGATTGGGGGGACCCCTGCCATGGAGGATTTTGTGGGTGATACATAAAGTTTTAAAGTGAACTCTCTCCTGTATAGGGAGCCAGTGGAGCGATCTTAGGGCGGGTTTTGCTGAGCACCTATTGTTAGTGCCAGTGAGGAGCCTGGCTGCGGAGTTTTGGACGACCTGTAGTTTGGCGATGACTTTCTTAGGGGCGCCAAGATACAGGGCTTTACCATAGTCCAGTCTAGACAATAGGAGGCCCTGGATGAGGAGCTTCCTTGAGTCAGGTAGGAGGAGGGGAAGGATTTTGCGGGTGGTCCGGAGGATGCCATAGCAGGCCCCCGCGGTTTTCCTGGCTTGGGTGTTAAACGTAAGGTCCTGGTCAAGCCAAATTCCCAGGCTCTTGATGTCATGTTTTGAGGTTGGTGCCGGGCCCATGCAAGGCGGCCACAAGGTCTTATGGAAGAAAGTGAGATTGGATGCCCAGTACCAAAATCTCTGTTTTTTCACTGTTAAGTTTGAGGTGTGAGCTGTACATCCAATGAGTTATGTCTTGAAGGCAGGAATAGAGGTTCTCAGGGGGGTGGTCAGACTGGCTCAGAGACACAACGAGCTGGGTGTAGTCGGCGTAGGTCACAAGTTTAACACCATGAGGTATTTTCTCCAGGGGGGACATGTACACGTTAAAGAGTGTGGGACTCGGGGAGGAGCCTTGGGGGACTCCGCAGTGTACAGGGGTCACGGTGGATTTCAAATTGCCCTCAAGCACTTGAAAGGATCGGTTATGGAGGAAAGATTTCAGCCAGGATAGTGCGGACCCGGAGATTCCCAATCCCTTGAGCCGGTAAACCAGTGTGGAGTGATTTACAGTATCAAAGGGCTGCACTCAGGTCCAGGAGGATCACTGCCACTGATCCTCCTGAATCTAGGATCTTTCTAGCCTCTTCCACTACAGCGATCAGGGTGGTTTCAGTGCCCTGTCTTGGGCGGAAGCTCGTCTGGGAGGTGTGGAGTAGTCCACTGGATTCAAGGAAAGTCGAGAGCTGGTGGTTGACAAATTTTTCAGCCACCTTGCTGATTCCGGGCAGTAGAGAAATGGGGCGGAAATTACCCAGCTCGGAAGGGTCAAGATGTGTTTTTTTAAGAGAGCTTTTACAATGGCCCTCTTCCAACTCGGGGGGGACAATGCCCTGAGAGAGGGAGGTATTGATTAATTTAACCATCGGGGGAATGATGGTAGGTGCGACAGTTTTTAGGATGTGTAGCAGAGCTGAGTCCAGCGGAGAACCGCTTTTAATGGATTGGAAAATGGGGAGAAGAATGTCCTCCGTGATGGGAGACAGTGATTTTAGGCAAACATCAGTTTGCAGATGCTCAGAGTTAAGGGGTTCCAAGGGGTGGTCAGATTTATTGGGGGGCAGGAGTTTGAGAATATTCTGAATTTTATTGTCGAAAAACTGCGCAAGCTCATTACAGCGATTGTTGGAGGGGTGTAGCGGGGTAGGGGGGGGCATATGGGATTTTGAGGAGCTTTTTTACAATGCGGAAGGTTTCCCTGGACGAGCTGGTGGAGGATCTGATTGTTTTCCTTGAAGAAGGCAGCTTGTGTGGTTTTGAGGGCACTTTTGTAGATTAGAATAGAATGTTTGTATTCTTTCTTTTTTTGAGGGGAGTACTCTTTCCTCCAAGCTCTTTCGGATTTTTTACACTGTTTTTTTAAGAGCCGAAGATCCTTATTGAACCAAGGGGATTTGGACTTTCCAGTGTGAAAGGGGGCAGGTGTCTTGGGGAGGATAATGTCAAGTGAATTTTCGAACCCTCCGAAAACCCCAAAGACCTCCTGTGTGGAGAGGATATGATTAAAACAATGTGAAAATATGTGGTACGTCCACGGCCTAGGACAAAACACAGACAAATATGAGAAGGGTTTTTAACCCGAGGGTTATTTGTCAGGTAGAAGGGGGCCTTTACTGGACGAGGTAGTCAAATGCCCATTTTCAGACAAAGTGGTTTCGGTAGAGGTTACTAGCCTGGTACCTCACAGTCCTTCCACCTCGAGGATGAACCAATACTACCAGAGGCTTCAGATCCCTTGGACACTGATCCAATTTTCATATTTATTGTTCCCCGGTAAAAGTGGGGGGTCGACTCAAGTTTATTTCCCATGCTTGGAAATTAAATACGCAAGACCCTTGGGTCCTGGAAACCGTTTAGGGCTTCAGAATAGATTTCGCTGAGGTCCTGGTCCAATCCTTTCTCCCAAGTGTATTGAAACTTACCTTAGAGCAACAGAAGGTGGTAGAAGAAGAGGTGGTCTCTATAATACAATATGGTGCAATCATAGAGGTTCCTTAGGAATGGCAATTATTCTTTAAGTACACTCTTCCTTGTGGAGAATAAAAGACAAAGTTATAAATCTCAGGGACCTGAACAGATTTCTAGTGTACAGACAATTCAAAATGGAGGGACTCCATCTCTTGAGAGACATTTTACTAGAAAAAGACTGGCTTGTGAAGTTGGACATGAATGATGCCTACTTCACCATTCCCATGGCCATGGAGTATCGAGGTTACAGTCAGTTCATATGGAATCACCGTCTATTTCAGTTTCAGGCACTTTCCTCCTAGCTTTTCTCAGCTCCTTTGTGTTTAACCAAGGTAATGATAGTGGCTGCATCCTTACAGAGAGAGAGAGAGAGAGAGAGAGAGAGAGAGAGATAGGGGATGAGGTTAACTGATTAGCTAGGAGATATCCTTATAATGTCCCAATATCATTCTCAGATTTTGAAGGATCTGGAATTGGTGGTAAATCTTTTAGAGAGTTTGGGTTTCATAATAAACAGGGATAAGTCCATTCTGCTTCCTTCCAGGTCCCTAGAATTTTTGGGGTTTTACGACGGAACATAGGAGGTTTATGGTCTTATATGGAGAGGTCTCACCACAGAAATTATCTGGAGTAGACAGCAGGTCTCTATGCTCTAATGAGCTTCAAACACTCTCTGAAGGGCAGAACTGTCATGCCACTTAAATTGGTTAGGGGGTACAAAATCCTCAATTTTGGATTTAGCCAAAATATTTTGGAATTCTGTCTAGAACGCAAGATCAGCTTGAGAGCAGAGTACTTACAGTGGAAAAACAATATTGCTACAGATTTGAACTCGAGGTTCTTGAAGAACTACTACGACCGGAAGCTGAACGAGAACCGCTTCAAAAGTATCTATCACTTATGGGGTCCTTTGGAGTTGGATCCCTTTGTAAGGAGGTTGACATTTCAACTGAAGTTTTTCAGCTGGATGCCAGACCTGGGTGCTCAGGCAGTCAATGCGTTCCTGCAACCCTTGAAGGGAGCCCGAGCTTATGCCTTTACCCCTTTGCAATCACACAGAGGGTTCTCCAGAAGGTAAGGCAGAAGCAATGTTCCTTGGTACTAGCAACTCCCGTCTGGCCATCCCAGGCTTGGTTCCCAATGGCCTTGGAATTGGCCTGCAATATTCCCTTGCTTCCACCGGCAGAGGAAGGCCTTTTAAGGGACATAGATGGAAGATAATACCATCTGGTTTAGACTGCAATTTTGAACCTTCTTGCCTGTAAAGTGTCAGGAGATCTAGTGAGATGTCTGGTCTTTTGGGAAGGGCTGAGGAGTTAGCTCCTTGAGGAATCCTGGGCTCCACGTAATCACTACAGATACAATGAAATATGGAAAACCCGTTTGGTTTCCTAACTCATTTACCTGGCCAACACGCTACGGGGGGAATCTGACTTTCATCCGCACCCCACTCGTGCCCCACTCGTATATCATCAACATGTTAGCATTCGTCACTGTGGCCTGACATTCCTGCTCTGCGCTCTACACCCTATGCTTCTTTTTCGATTTTTTCTCGGATTTTGCCGATGACCACAGGATTCAGGCAGGCCAACCGCCAGAGGCAGAGGCTCTGGAAAGCCTGCATCACTGCGTTAGTAGCTCGGACATTACGCGAGCAAATTTTGAAACAGCTACAGAGGCTCTTCAATTTATCTGTTGCGCCAATTAACCACAGGGCCAGCGAGGGGTCTAGCAGTGTGGAAATGCCACCAAAGGTACTCTCAGCGGCCACAACAACGGCGGCTGCAGCGGCAACAGCACGTAAGGCCCATGTGGAGGGGGCAGCAGAAGCGGTGAAAAGGGCAGCCGGTGGGGCAATGTTTGGGACCCCGCCACCTCGCTCACCGAGCCAGAAGAAGGTGCTCTCCCCCAACTCTGCCCAAGATCTTGTGACACCACCACCTCCAAGGAGAGGGAAGGGTCTTCCTCCTAAGGATCGTACCGCAGGGCCTTCTGTAGTGGAACTTTTACAAAGGGCAAGGGTACCCAAGGAGGCAGGAAAGGTCGTTGGTAAGGATAAGGATGCAGATGTGGATGTGGATGGGGGCAGGGATACGGGCACAGAGAGTAATAAAGATATCCCCATAGACGATGAAACAAGCCTTGCTACTACAAAGGGGCCCACGGCTGAGTGGACCGTTGCACCCATCACTCCCACTTCTGTGTCTTCTGTGTCTATGGTAAATCCAAATGAGGAACACGAAAGATCCGGGCATCTCGATTCTCTGTTGGCTTTAAGAGCAGGTCTCGATACAGACAGTCTGGAGATTGGTGGAGGGTCGGGGTGGGGGGGCAGCGGCGCTCCAAGCCTCGCACAGGCCAGACCATCGCATGAGCTCAATGATCGCCCACTGCCGCTTCACTACATGGTGGAGTCTGATAAAACTGATACGCCCCAGCAGGTTGACTATCTTTGGGAAGTACCAGATACAGTGGTATGCCCCTCATCTAAAACGCCCCAGCCATCTAAAATAGGCTTTCGAAGAGATGAATAAAAACAAAAGAGGGAAAAAAAGGAGTGGGGGTAATCGGAGCAAGAAGAGCAGCAGGGGGAAAAAGAGGAAAAGGAGCCCAATGACTGCTTCTACTCACTCTCTGAAGGCGCAGAGTGGTCAGATGATGGAGAAAGCATATCACTGGGGGGGAGCAGCCTAAACTCAAATGGTGAAGACTCAGTGGATGATAGCGAAGCCGAAATTCTTCAAACAGCTGTTAAAACCGTATTGAAAGGGGCAAAGAACAGGAGGGGATGGTCTAGGAGGAAAACTGAGCCAACCCAAGATAACCCCTCCGCCGCCCTCTTGCTGAAATAAGTCAAAAGAAACGCTGACAGCAGAGGAGAGTGGACCTTCAACACTAGATGTAATACATCAGGCCATCCTGGCACACAGAGAAGAGGCTAGACAAGACAGTCGGAAGGTGCAAGCAGGAATGAGGAAAATGCAGGGCGTCGTGAGTAAACTCTCAAAAGCTTTCTCAAATCTGGGCGACAGAGTCTCAAACTTGGAGGAGAGGATTGTTGGAACTGAAGCAGATGCATCTAAGGCTACATCTATGGCAGAGGAACACTCTGCTCAGATCAGGGATATTCAGTGGAAGCTGGAAGAATCAGAAAACAGGCAGAGACGCAACAACCTTCGTGCTATAAGAAATATTCCCCCTTGACCTCTACACTTTTAGCGATATACCTCCAACACTTTAACTTTTATACTTTAGTACATAGTGGCAACATCAACATTTTTTGGATTTATAATTTTATTATTTTTTTATATTTAGATATATTTCATAGTACAATTTTTTTTTTCTTTATCCATTTGTCATATCAATTTATACATTTCCAATAAACACATTCTATAAAACACATAATACTACAATGAAATCAGTAAAAAACCCATTCCATGCAGAGAAAACAAATAAAGAAAAATTAACATTCTTACAAATACATTCACTCAACTCTCATCATACATACTGCATTCACTCCCAATCCTGCGTCTGAGGGATCGCAGATTAAAATGCGAATTTGTACGCAAGGTCGACGCGTTTCGGCGGTGTGAAACCACCTTCCTCAGGACCTTTCTCGCAGAATGCTCAGATATTCAAAAAACGATATTTTATAACCCCTGCATGGTCGGGTATCTGTAACGACAAATGGCATACATTGCAGTATGTATGATGAGAGTTGAGTGAATGTATTTGTAAGAATGTTAATTTTTCTTTATTTGTTTTCTCTGCATGGAATGGGTTTTTTACTGATTTCATTGTAGTATTATGTGTTTTATAGAATGTGTTTATTGGAAATGTATAAATTGATATGACAAATGGATAAAGAAAAATTTTTTTTGTACTATGAAATATATCTAAATATAAAAAAATAATAAAATTATAAATCCAAAAAATGTTGATGTTGCCACTATGTACTAAAGTATAAAAGTTAAAGTGTTGGAGGTATATCGCTAAAAGTGTAGAGGTCAAGGGGGAATATTTCTTATAGTGTTTTGCTTTTCCTCTCTTTCCCTGACCATTGTAGTAAAGATAGAGGGGGTCCCATTCTTATGTTGATACATTCGCGGTTGTTGAACTGTGGGATTCAGTTGAGTGATCAGCTGACATACGGATAATCTACTCTTGTGGGTTGACGTGTTCTGAGCAGTGCAGGATCATTGTTGCTCTCTATTGGACACTAGGCACCAATTTTCATTATTTGGTTCACGTCTTGGTGATTTTTGTAAAAATAGTCGTGAGGAGTGAGTATTATTGGTACTTCACCCTTTTTTTACTTAGGACTGCCTCCTAAAAAATAAAATATGGAAACCTTTGGATTTTCGGATGCTGATTTCAGCTCATTATTGGGCCATGTGGTAGATAAGGATAACACCACAAGTAACACCTTAGGTGATAATAGTGAATGGCAGAATTTACTTAATCTCAGGAAGAGAGCTAGACGCATTGAATCACACGCATATTATATGCGGGAATATCTAATAGCAGGGGTCATTCCAACTGGCCTGAGAGTAAGGAATGCTCCAGCGTTATTCATTGAGATACGAAATTTTTTAGAACGATGGTCTCTGATATCCAATCGCTGTTCCAGAGATTGGATGTTACTAATTATAGAGACAGCCAGAGACATTCTTATCACTTTGAATGATGAAATTCAAAAATTAGAAGACAAATTAAAATCCTCTGATGCAGTAGAGGAAGCCAAAGAAAAACTAGAAAAAATACAAACAGACATGAAAGACTTTGAAATCTATTTAACAAACAAGAAAACGGAGAAACTGAAAAATGATGTGAGGTGGTTTTCTAAGGAGGAAATCTACCCTTACCTAAACCCAAGTTACTATCAAGGAGGCAACTCTACCGAGTTCCCACCTAACTTCCCGCCTAGAAAAAACTATACTAATTTTTCTGACACTGGTTCATCAGGGTCTGACAGTGATAACTTTGGTAACCCCGGCCCTAGTGGAGGGGGGTACAATTCTGGATCTTTCCAAGGAAGGCAAGGACAGCGTAACTTCCATAACAGGTTTTTTTTATCGAGGGGCCCATACAGGGGCAGACAAGTACACTGGCAACAACACAGAGGGAACACACATACCTCGACCCCACAACCTCAACAACGGTATGTAAAGACCAGGAACCAACAGTATTGGTGGTAGGTACCACACAAGAAGATGGGTTAGTTAATAACACCCTCCCCATCTACAACCTCTCATCCAGTCAATTAAAAGACGAGGAGTCGTCAGTTTTGAGTAGAGGTCTCTCGTTTGTTCCATTCACAGCATTAAATAAATTCAAACTACATGTTGATCTCCATGCCTTTTTTAGAAAGGTTAGGTTGAGAAAATATTTTCAGGGGAGAGATTCAATAGATGAAGAAGAAAATCTTTCTAGATATAAACCACCATCCGTCTTCTCACCCACACTGGATATGGTTGGTCCGGAAGTTCAGATCTTTGAAAGACAGGTCCTGACAGATGTAAATAGACTTTTAACCAGACCAGAGAGGTTTAAGTATAACCTTACTAAACAGGAAAACCTGGCACTCAGGGACCTTGGAAACAATACGAATCTGGTGATAAAACCCTGTGATAAGGGAGGTGGGATCTTGGTGTTTGATAAAGTGGATTATGATAACAGAATGAGAGATATGTTATCAAATACAGAACACTATAGACCTGCAACCACCAGAGAATTACTCAGATTAAGTGGGTCAATTGGTGAAATGACACAAGAAGCCTTCACAAATGGATATATATGTGATAAGGAACTACAATTTTTAAACAAAGTGTGTCCTATCACGCCAGCTATGTATGGTCTCCCCAAGACCCATAAAAATGAAATTGACCCACCCTTACGTCCCATCATATCGACCATCGGTTCTAACACCGAACCATTATCTAAATATGTAGACACCTTTTTATGCCCCTTAACTCAGAAATATGAGTCATTTGTGAAAGACACAGGTGATATGATAAATAAAATTGAGGGCCTGGCATTTGATCCTGCGATTGACATCCTCGTGACGCTTGACATTGAGGCGTTGTACACCAACATCCCTCAATGTCAGGCGTTACAAGCAGTAACTGCATTGTTACAGAGATATCCTCAAAATAGACCAGATGAATTTATCATTCAATGCCTAGAGATTGTGCTCCTAAACAATTTTTTTGAGTTTGAGGGAAACCTCTTCAAGCAAATAAAGGGCACGAGTATGGGCGCTTCTTGTGCGCCTTCGGTGGCGAACACCTATATGGGTGAGTGGGAGAGGAAGAACATTTTTAACCCAAATGCCCCTTTTTTCGAGAACGTCTCCGTATGGAGACGTTTTATCGATGACATTTTTTTTGTCTGGCATGGGGAGATCACACAATTGAAAGAGTTTATCCTCTGGCTTAATGCTAGTGATGTAAACCTTAAATTTACCTCTAACTATAGCCGGGAGAGAGTCTAATACTTGGACATCACGATTGAAGTAAAGGATGGAGCCCTAAAAGTAAGTCTCTTTCGAAAGCCAACTGCAAAGAATACCATCCTACAGTTTGGGAGTTTTCACCCCCATTGTCAGAAGGATTCCATCCCCTTTGGGGAATTCCTTTGTATTCGACGAAATTGCACATCCCTCTCAGACTATGATAATCACAGCAAATCTCTAAGGGAAAGACTAATAGAAAGGGGTTATCCCCATCGCTTAGTTCGCCAAGCGTTTAAGAGGGCGAGATATTACGACAGAGATGTCTTGCTGAAAAATAAGAGAAACAAGAGCCAAGATAAAATTGTATGTGTTGTTAATCATTCTACACTTAATTACAAGATTAAAAACATAATACATAAAAACTGGAGAATCCTGGAAGTTGAAAATGAAACGCACCTAGAGAAACCATTGGTAACATATCGACGCAACCAGAATTTGAGACATCGTCTGGTTCACACCAGACAAAAAACTGTCTCAGTGGAGAAACAAATCACTCTGACAAATGGAGACACGATTCGTGGTAATCACAGATGTGGCAATTGTCATGCCTGTGATTCCGCGATTATAGGCAATATTCTCCGACACAATGATAAAACGATTCCCTTAAAATCGTTTACAAATTGTCGTAGTAAAAACATTGTTTACTATATTGTATGCCCATGTGGGTTGGCATACATAGGTGAGACAGGACGGGAATTCAGGTTAAGATTTAGCGAACACAAATCGTCAGTAAGAACGAACAAGCTGACATCACCTCTGACCCAACATTGTATGGATCAAAATCATAACGAGTCAGAATTGAAGTGGTGCATTCTTGAAAAAATCCAATGCAGGAAAGGTGAACAACCTGAAAGAACCAGAAAAAAACGTGAATGCTTTTGGATTTTTTATTTTGATAGTGTCAAAAGGGGCCTTAACGAAAATATTTCTTGGTATGTGACAGAATAATTTTCCAATATAGCATAAACATTTAAAAAATGTATTAGGAATGCTATCGAGAGATAAGGATTATTATGCCCATATCATATCATATTAAAATTGATGCAGTAGTTTCTCCCTTTGGTCCAAATGTTAGATTTTAGTTACCTTGGAGTAACATATGGCACTCTAATAAAATTCGATCATATCCTGTCTGGGATTGGTATTTAACTGATACAAAATTTGAGTGACCAAATTTTTGGCAATCTGAAACAATAAAAAACAGTATATATTGCCATACACACTCTTCTCGATAGATCGCTCTTTCCCCCTTTTTTTCGAAAAATCTCGCCACCAATATTAATATAATACTATTACTGAAAATGCAATGTGTGGACATAGTAAAACATCGATTAGATTACCACTCAGTAATGGCTGTCTCGTTCTTACAATCATGTGACCGTGTTTGAGTCGCTCTCGGTGACGATATATTTTCGTCAGAAAAGTAGTATATACAAACTTACACCACTCAGTAATGGCCGCCATGGTTTCAATCATGTGATCATTTTCGAGGCGCCAAAACACCGCATATATGGCCAAGGCAGATCAGTAACACTCTAGGCTGCCGGAGCGCTACGGAGGCACACTGACTGGACTTATACCGACTCCACGGGAAAGATACAAAAGTAAATAGCAGAGCAGGCGAAAGAATGGCAAAACCGGTTAAACAATAGAGAGTATGTCAATAGAGAAGTAGAAATTAGAACGTTGGTGGCTGATGGAGAATGTTATATCGTTTCAGCCTATAAAATATCACATCTTCCCGAAGTAAAATATTGAAGGACGCGATGACGTCTTGTTTTATGCTAATCATCCGCCGGTAGAAGCCCCCGTTTTGGGAGGACCTCACAGAACCCGGAAATCAGGTTAGTAATAACATCGTTAGCAAGGGTAGAACATCTAAGCACCCTACAGCGTTAAGCATTACTTAGACTGGGTCTTTTTGTTTTTGTTTGATTTTGGGTTTCTGCAGATTAACACCGGTCCTTAGACTAAAGGAAGACAACTATCTATCGTTTGGGTAATTACCCGAAGGATCGCTACCTGATACAATTGGTAAGCGTGTTGTGTATGAACAGGAAAATCCTTTCACCAAGCCCTAATATAACAGACAAGTGATAAAAGTTGTTTTTACTTTGATACAGGAACGGCCAAAAGTATAATCTCAAAACTCTGAGTTTGCGATAGTAGCAGGGTGCAAGTCCACTGTTTAACCAAAGGTACATTCTTCACTAAAGTTTTGTTTAAACTGTTACTAGAGGATAATGTTTTTTTTAAAAAGAACGAAATGTGATAACAATCGGATTTACAGAAAATAGTCTTCACCTCATGAGTTTTCTCTTAGAAGGGCTTGTTTGACGAGCACGCACATGAAAACTTTTGAAATCACTTGTATAGACTCAAAGACGTCTCTGTCTCAATTGATGAAGGGTTTTTTGTCTGTGTTGAGAGCACCAATGGTGATGCTGCATTGTTGGTTCAGGTCGGACCTCACGAGAGATAAAATAATCAAATAATGATTTAAAGAAGCAGGTTCTTCTTCATATACATAGGGCAACGCAATGTATTGATGTAAAAATATTATGAATTAATAGGAATAAGTGATACAAATGTATGCCATTTGTCGTTACAGATACCCGACCATGCAGGGGTTATAAAATATCGTTTTTTGAATATCTGAGCATTCTGCGAGAAAGGTCCTGAGGAAGGTGGTTTCACACCGCCGAAACGCGTCGACCTTGCGTACAAATTCGCATTTTAATCTGCGATCCCTCAGACGCAGGATTGGGAGTGAATGCAGTATGTATGATGAGAGTTGAGTGAATGTATTTGTAAGAATGTTAATTTTTCTTTATTTGTTTTCTCTGCATGGAATGGGTTTTTTACTGATTTCATTGTAGTATTATGTGTTTTATAGAATGTGTTTATTGGAAATGTATAAATTGATATGACAAATGGATAAAGAAAAAAAAATGTTGTACTATGAAATATATCTAAATATAAAAAAATAATAAAATTATAAATCCAAAAAATGTTGATGTTGCCACTATGTACTAAAGTATAAAAGTTAAAGTGTTGGAGGTATATCGCTAAAAGTGTAGAGGTCAAGGGGGAATATTTCTTATAGTGTTTTGCTTTTCCTCTCTTTCCCTGACCATTGTAGTAAAGATAGAGGGGGTCCCATTCTTATGTTGCAACAACCTTCGTGTACTTGGAGTACAAGAGGGCCTTGAGGGCTCAGACCCCAGACAATATGTAATCGATCTATTCAAAGGGACCTTCCCATAATTATCAGAAAGGAATTGGCCAGCCGAAATCCAACGGGCACACCGCACCCCGATGAAACTGTGAGCACCAGCTAAGGCCGGGGAGAAACCCCGGGCTCTACTTGTCTTTTTTGGCAACTTCCTCTTACGGCAGGCTATATATGAAAAGGCGAGGCCAGATTAATCTCCAATAGCTTGCTTAATCTCCACAACAGCCCCAGCAGCGCTTGGATGCCTAGCTTCAGCTTGGGGGTTCCCAGGAGTGGACATTTCACAGGAAAGCCAGGATGGGTTCCACAGCGGTATGAATACAGCGCTACGCGGCCTCCGGGTAGAAGTGCGCTATATAAAATACAATACATACATACATACAGATGCCAAAAGATCAGTTGGGGGAGTCTCCTTTTTTTTGTCCGACCCGACTTTTGTCATGTGACAGTGGAGAGACGATGGCGGCTAAGACAGCTCATCAAACCATTTCAGGACAAAAGTACAGGTGTTCTTGATTAATCCAGCGCAACTTAAAGTAATTAATAATGGTTCTGTTGTATATTTCTCGTCAGAGATAAAGGCCAAAGAATACTTGGACGCTTTAGGTAGTTAGGAGTCGATTCTACTACAGGTCGCGCTAAAAAGGGTACGAGCTAGCTGCGGTTTAGTAAGCATGGAAGTTTGTTGCTTTAATCCCATATGCACTAGAGGAGAATAGATGGCGCTGGGGAAAAGGTAAAGAGGTCAAGGCCTAAATCTGTAACCCTAATTAAAATGGATAGCCAGGCAAGGGGTTAGGGGGGTTAATGATCTAAAGTTGTAAATTATAAGAATCTGAGTAGGATTCTACTATTGCCTCTTGATTGAGGCATGACCGGTGAATTATCTGTATTTATTATGATAAGTAAGGGTCACTCTGAAGTTATAGGCGCACGTTAAGTTAGCCACTGCCTTCTCCAACAGTCAACATCACATGCTCAGACCTGTGTCTGAGCGCCCCAGCGGGGTGGAAGAGAGTGCTTGGGTGGGGAGGGCGGATGGGAAGGGTGGTGGGTATGGGGGAGGGTGGAGGGATAGGGGCGGGGAGGAGGGTTCAACTAAGGGGGGGGGAGACAGAAAAGTTTCACTATACCTGGTATAAAGCGCTGGTCAGATGGATTGATGGAAAATGTAAAAATGTAAGAAGTGTCTGAAATGGAGAAAATTGATATTAGAGCTTAAATTACAAACGTGTAATGGGGAGACTTAATATCTGCTCTATTAATGTAGGGGGTCTCAATGATTGGGGTAAAAGACAGAGGTTGGGTCAATATATTAGAGCTAGTCAAATAGATGTACTCTGCTTACAAGAAACTCATATACCATGGGCCAAGAAACATTTGCTGAATAACAGAGGATATGAGCACTTGGCTAGCTCCTCTCAAACCACCCATATTAGAGGTGTTGCTATACTGGCTAAACTGGGTCTGGGGGGGCAGCAGACGACATTTGGCAGATCCTCATGGTCGCTGGGCAGTAGTGGAAATGGAGTTGGGATTTACATTATGTACCATATATGGATCGAACCAAGATGATCCTGAAATTTTTGACGGTCTGGAGGTTGAATTGCTGAATTGGCCATCACCTCTTGTAGTCTGTGGTGACTTTAATATCTATGCAGATTTGACAGAATCTGGGATACATACCCCATATCATGGACGGAAGCCCAGGGTATTTTCCGCTATATCTGCACTAATTAAAACACACGGGCTGCAGGATGTTTGGGGCGAGAAGAAGCCCAATAACCCTGAATACACATATTTTTCCTGTCCCGCGAAAAAGTTTTCTAAATTAGACTATTTTCTTGTATATGCTTTGGTGGCATATAGGGTGGAAATTAAGAAACTGCCAAAAGTCATATCTGACCATAATCCTCTGATAATTCAATATCATATTGATACCCTGAATAGACCAACATCAAGGTGGACTTTTGAAAGAAAGCGTCTAACTGACACTAAATTTGTCGACCACCTAAAAAACTGGTCCCAAAGCTTCTTTGATATCAATCGTTATAGCACAACACGGTACATGGTATGGGATTCATTTAAAGCGACCTTAAGAGGGGAGGTAATTAGTTTTTCTGCAAGGCTTAGGAAGGAAATTAAGGCCCATAATGAGATTCTCCTGACGCAACTAGCAGACGCAGAAGAACTATTGGTCAGAGCTATAGCCAGGGGTCAGGAGATCACAGAATCGCAACAGAAAGTTATGATTATTAAAGCAGAGATAACCCAGCTAATGGCCCAAAGAGCGGAGGATCAATATCAAACAGATAGGGGTTTATTATATGAAACCGGGGAGCAGGCGAGTAAATTACTGGCTCTTAGAATTAAACAAAAGAGCAGTCAAAATGTTATTAAAAACATTCGTGAAGTGACCCAGAATTATTCAGATCCAGAGGAAATCCGAGGGATTTTTAAAAAGTATTATCAGGCACTATATAAAGAAGAGACTAGGTCGGATTTCTCTAATATGTGCTGGGATGATCTGGACCCAAAACTGAATGATCAGGATAGACTTGGGTTGGAGGGAGAGATAACAAGGGAGGAAGTTATCAAGGCGATAAAGGATCTAGCTATAGGGAAAGCCGTAGGAACAGATGGCGTCCCGTTGGAAGTATACAAACATCTACAGGATATAATAGTTCCCCTATTAACGGATCTATTTAACGGGATAGTCCATACCATGGATATCCCTAACTCATGGAAGGAAACAAACATTGTGGTATTCCATAAAAAGGACAAACCTAAGGATGACCCCGGAGCCTATAGACCAATATCCCTCATAAACTCAGATACAAAGATCTACGCCAAGGTTCTGGCTGATAGGCTGGGGAGGGTCGTCGCGGGCCTGTTGTCCCCTTGGCAGCATGGGTTTATCCCGGGTCGGGGAACAACGGACCATGTGAGACGGGTAATCACTCTATTTGATATACATGCTGCCAGGGGATGATGGAGGGAAGCTCAGAAGAGATTTTAATATCCCGTGGGACCCGACAGGGGTGCCCATGTTCCCCAATATTATTTGCCCTCTATATAGACCCGGCTTCGGAAAATACTCTGGCTACCGTCTCAACGAAAATAAGACACAGATACTTTGTACTAACAATATGGCAAGACAGGATGGTAGATGGGTCGATTCAGCAATATATCTAGGGATTAGGATAACCCCGGTTGTCAATCTAATAATTGAAGAGAATTTTGGTCCACTGGTTGCCGCCATTACGCAGGAGCTAATAAGAACAGACACTATTCATTTGTCTCTAATTGGGCGCGTAAATGTACTGAAGATGTCCATGCTACCAAAAATCATCTATCTATTCCGCTCAATTCCGCTTCTGGTGGGTGAGGGGTGGATAAAAAGTATAGAAGCAGTATTTTCAAATTTCCTCTGGCCGTATGGTAAAATTAGAAGGTCCCCAAGTTATCTATCACTCCCACAAGAGAGGGGTGGATTGGAAGCCCCCAATATCAGATTATACCAATGGGCATGCCTTATGAGCCAGATGGCAATATTACTTGATACTGCCCCTAACCACACTCAGTCCTTAGATCCTCCCTCTATTTTCGAACTACTAATGGGATGTGATGCTCAAGGACTGCTGTTACACCGAATAGAAAGAGGGTATTATAACAGAACTAAATACAAAATTATGGATGGAATCTGGAAAATTTGGAAAGCTGTTCAAAAGGCATTAATAATTCCTAAAATAAACTACTATACACCATTGTGGGACTCTAAAGTTTTTCCTCAATTTGGCAATGATAGGATGGGGATTATTTGGGAACAACAAGGAATAAGAATAATGGGGGACATCTTTGATAAGGGTACAGGGAATTTAATCGCTTTTACTGATATCCAAGCTAAATTTGGTATTCCCTCTACTCACGTATTTAAGTATCTTCAGATTCAGCAAACACTATATGGTATCAGACCACGCATTCGTCCAGTCGGGAAAATCACAATAATTGAGTATCTGTTGAAAGATGTAGTGGGGATTAAGATAATTTATAAAACCCTAACAGACTCAATTTCGGATGATATGGATAAAGTCGAATCGTCGTGGATGACGAAATTAGGGGACCCTGATTTTGATCTAGATAAGGCTCTCCAGCTAGCGAATAAAGCGTTTCGTTCTACCAATTTGAGAGCACAACATTATAAAGTACTCTTTCATCTGTACTTTACTCCGGCTAAGCTCTTTAACTGGGGAATAAAGGAAGATGACAAATGTCCAAGATGCCAGGAGGGACCCGCCGATCTAATTCATATGTTCTCTCAATGTAAAAAAAATGAGGGGAATAGGTGTAGAGATAGAGAAGTTTCTGGGGCTGCTGGATGTTCAGGTAAATTTATCCCCTACACTCATGATATCTGGTCTTGGTAATAATCCTGATTTAGAATGGGATAAGGAGGCCTTTGTATTTATATGTGTAGCAGTCCTTCGGATCCTGGTGGCAGCTGGATGGAAGGATAATACTGCCCCTACTTTTCAAATGTGGCTGGCCAGGTTGCTAGGCATTCACAACATCGAAACTGCTCGCTATAAAAGAATGGGAAGAAAGGTGAGGGAGTGGGGCCTTTCTGTCTGGGCTCCCCTCGCTTTGTGGAGACAAACCCCTTGATTGGTTAAAAGTATATCTGTATCTGTATATATATATATATATATATATATATATATATGAATTTCTCCTCTAAAGCTTATGCTATCTTTGATACTTATACTAAGCAATTATGAATTTTATATTTTGGATTTCCCAATGTTTGAATAATCTGATGCTGCAAAATATGTTTCTTAATATATATGATTTTCTCCTCGAAGACTTATCCTGTTTTGGAACCTTATGCTAAGTAACCAAGAATTTGTATATTCCGATATGTCAATCCTTAATCAATCCTAAGTAATGTATTGTACCAGGTAAACTGAAAATAAAAAAATTATAAAACGAAATATGGAAAACATGGGTACGCTTGTGCTTGGAGAGGGACTTGGATCCTGTGGAAGCTTCTATAGTTGAAGTGGTTAATTTCTTTGTAGAACAGTTTGATAGGGGCCTTAGTTATAGGTCAATTAATTCGTAGAGATCTGCAATCTCAGCAGGACACCTGTTAGCAAACAGTAAAAGCATTGGGATAAATGTCATATTATCTAGAATTCTTAAGAGACATTCTATGAAGTCAGCTTCTCTTCTCTGTTTAATTTCCTGCCTTCATGTATCAGATGTTAAAGCTTTAGAGGTAAGTAACAGAGTGGAGGGAGATTAGAACTAAGACTATGTCAGACACAATTTTTCATCCTAGGTTTGACTCTTGCAAAAAGTTGTGCGTAGTAGATTGCATGAGGGAATATGATTCCAAAATGAGTGACCATAGTTCTGATGATGTTCAGCAACTACTCATCTCATTTCTGAAACCTTTCAAGGCTATAAGGTATGTTTCAATAGCAAGGTGGGTTAAATGGACTATGAATTTGGTGGGTGTTGACCTTAAGAAGTTTCAAGCACTCGTTGTGAGAGGAGCTATGGCTAGCCAATCCTTCTGGACAGGTGGAAGACTACAGGGCAACCTTAGGGCTACTGATTGGGCCAACTCTAATACCTTTGCAAAATATTGATGTAAACAGATCAAGCACATGTCGGATGTGATTTTACAGGACTACCAACATGCATAATGGTAGCCTCGGGTCTTGTAATGAAATAGAAATTCTTCAAATTAAATAGCAAGAGAATCTGGATTTCATTAAAGACACTGAGGCTAACATTACCCCACCCTCCCATCCCTGGAGTTGGTTGAAAGGTTTGGATAAAAACATACATAATAATAATAAAAATAAAACCAAACAATACAAAAGAATTGGAGGTGCACCCCGTCGCTGCTAGGCCTTCTCCCCCCCATGCTAAACCTTTGTTTGGCTATTTGGGGTAGTTCACTCTTAGGCCCCTCTAACGTTTTGCCCACATAAGGTATCCACACCAAATTTGTGTCCTTTTCTTCCAACACCAGCATTGTGAGAATTCTAAAGGTAGCCAGGGTTTGTGGATTACCCTGGAGGGGACCGAGAAATACAGCTAATTGTAGGTTTTTGTGTAGGAAAAATTGGAAAAAAATTGCTGCAAAAGAAAGAGCATCCGTTTTTTTCCCTGCAAAAGGTATCAACAGAGAGTTTGTGGTACTAAAATCACCATCCTCCCAGCTTTCAGGAACAGGCTAATGTTTGTCAAAAAATCAAAGGTTTTCTACACAGTTTTGGCATTTTACTGGGACATAGCCTATTTTTCCTATATTTTTTCTTTCAACCTCTTTCCAGTTAGTGGTAGAAATGGGTGCGAAAGCAGTAATGGATCCCGGAGAACTATACATTTTTGAAAACTAGACAAACTTCTGAATTTAGCAAGGGATCATTTGTGCAAATCCTTGAAGGGTTTTCTACAGAAATTAACAGTTGAAATAAAATAAATATTGAAATTGAGGTGGGAAAAAAAAGCCATTTGTGCCAAAATTTTCACTTGTAACATCTTCTAAGTATGGCCGATTTTTTTAAAGCAATATACCGTTACATCTGCTGGATCCTTCTGGTTGCAGAATATATAGGACTTGGAGGTTCACCAAGCACCGGAGGTTCCCAGAGCCAATTACTGAGCTGCGTCTTGCAATGGTTTTTCATTGTGTACGAGGTATATAGCAATTCATTTGCTAAAATATAAAGAGTGAAAAATAGGTACCAAGAAAACCTATATTCCGAAATGGGAACAAAATATAGAATTTAGAAACGGGGTGTTTATTTGCACTTCTCCAGTATTATGGATGTCTTTCATAGATTCACATGCTTGAATATTCCCCGTCGTCGAAGTGTCAGTCCCACAGTACATAAAATAGTAGTAAAATATATATATATATATATATATATATATATATATATATATTTTTTTTTTTGGCCTGGGCGGGGGAAAATGAAAAATGGATGAATAGCATCATTTTGTGGACCCGCTACATCGATGATCTTTTCTTGGTGTGGCGTGGTCCACAGTCTGAAGCTGAGGAATATATTGCGGAATTGAACAACAATTGCTGGTGAATTTAAAATTCACCAGCAATATTAGTAAGAGTGAGGTTTTCTACTTGGACCTTCGGGTCTATGTGGAGAATGGTTCTATTGAGACAGCGGTTTACAGGAAACCCACCGCGGGGAATACCATACTACACTCACGTAGCTATCATCCACGCAGCGTCATCAATAATATTCCCCTTGGGGAGTTCTTGCGTTTAAAACGCAATTGCTCAACTGCACAGGAGTTCCATACAGCAAAGGAGAAGTCGAGGGAGAGATTCTCACAGAGAGGCTATGGGAAAGGGATCTTGGATAGAGCCGCAATGAGAAGTGAGTTAGTGCGGAGGAAGGACCTATTAAGTGATAAGGTCAAATCCACAGATTCTAATATCCGACTAATCACGGATTACTCAGACAAATCTCCAGAAATCTTTAATATATTGCGGAAGAATTGGAGGATTTTGAAATCAGACCCTGTAATCGGGAAATCTATATCAGATTATCCCCTTGTTACTTATAGGAAGGGAAATTCCTTTAAAGATTTTCTGGTGAATAGCCACTATGACAAGAAGAAAAAGAGGAAAATCACTGCTTCTGGCTTCTATCCTTGCATGAAGTGCAAGGCCTGTAGGAATTCACAAAAAGTCAAGGAATACTCAATTCCAGGCAAGAAAACAAAAAATAAGATCACGAAACTGCTTAACTGCAATTCTGACTATACAGTGTATTGCTTGATGTGTCCTTGCGGACACAAATATATAGGGAGCACAATTAAAGCTTCTAAATTGAGGGTCCTTGAGCACATGAGGGCGATCACTACAAAAGACCCTAATTACCCTGTAGCACGCCACTTCGAGCAAAAACACAACAGTAACAGCAATTTACTGACATACTTCATACTGGATCAGTTAGTCAGAACTGAGAGAGGGGGCAACTGGGTGAAAAAGTTGAGAACTCTGGAATCGAGATTCATCATCCAGCTACAGACTAAGACCCCGGGTGGGATGAATAATGAGGAAGAGATGTGGACACATATATGATTATCCCACCTCACTGTGTGTTGTTTTCTTAGGAACCTGGATCAAGAAACATGCATATATATTCAGAAATGTTTGCCCTTTTTCCCTTTACTTTGAATATATCGTGTGAATGAATTATTGGAATAACGTCTAGCCCATTCAGGGCGTGATAGCAGTATAGGTTGCACATATAGAATTTCAATTGTGAACCTTTCTTGAGAGAACTCATGTATGGAGTATTATGAGTTACTAGTTTTGAGGGCACTCGAGGCGCAATAAGACAAGAGTGTACGAGAATGTACATTATAAAGTACTGGGTAATTCTTTTGATTAAATTTGTAAATAGTGTGAATATAACTTTCACTTAACCCAAGCATTAACACTATATACCTGTATGTAATGCATTGTGAATATTGATTTACATTTTGTTTTTACCATTATAAGATGGCCGCCGTGTAATCACATTGAAAATAATATGTGCCTTCTTTTATGTTGTTGATTGGCAACACGTGACAGATGGTCACTATGTTGGTGTTTAAATAATGTTGAAAAGCCAACGCCCGCTTACACTGACGAAGGCGGTAACGCCGAAACGCGTTTGTAAGCTAACCTTATTTGCAGAGAATAAACTTTAATAAATCACTTGGCTAACCCACGATATACTGGCTCTGAGTGCTCTCAATTGTGGTTAATCCCGAGGATTGGGGGATTCCGGTGTTCGCAATATATATATATATATATACATATAACAAATTATATAATTATACATATACATATAAAATGTAATACATCTAAAATATAGAAATAAAGTTAAAAGTACCATAGAACTAAAAAGGCTCATAGAAGCCTTAAAGGGAGAATTACTTGAGTAACATATCAGAGTCACATTCAATGTGGGCACATCACATTTTTCAACAGAAAACAGACCCTTTTTTTTGCAATGTGCCTAGCTGTGGATTTGGGACCCTAGCTCAGCTGGCATCTAGGGAAACCTTGCAAACCTGTACGTATTTAAAAACGTAGACAACCAGGGAATCCAGGATGGGTGACTTGTGAGGTGCACTCGCCACGTTCTGTTACCCCGAATCCCATGTAAACCTCAAACTTTGTCAAAAAAAGTAATTTTCCTCACATTTCCGTGATGGGAAGTTCTGGAATCTGCGGGGAGCCACAAACTTCCACCCACCCAGCATTCCCCAAAGTCTCCCGATAAAAATGGCACCTCACTTATCCAGTATTATGGGTATCTTTCATAGATTCAAATGCCTGAATCATTCCCCGTCGTTGGGGTGGGAGTTCCCGGTATATAATAACAGTAATGTCATATAGACATATACATACTAATAGGCCAGAGGCCTCACATTAGTAACCTATCCAAGTCCTTTTGTAAAAAGGACCAAACTTTGGCCAGGAGCCAATCAGCTACTACCACCCTCTAGAACCTTCCTGGAAGGAGCCCTAGTCCCTCAGATTTTCTACCCCACGTCGTGCAAAGGGAGTCTCCACTGAGCTCTGCTCAGCTATCTGGTATTTTTGGATTTATTCCATATTTTTCACTTCACTATTACTCTTGTGGAGGAGTGCTAGAGCAGCTATGTCTACCACTCCTAAAAAAGGGCTCTTTAGACCTTGTGCTACATGTAGCTGAGACTACATGTAGATGACAAACATGAAGACTGCCTCTACTGTCTCTATCCTGAACATTCTGCCAAGGATTGTAAGGTCTGCCGCACTTTCTCTTTCAAAACTTTAAAATACAGAGAGGGTCGCCTGCTTCTGAGGCTTCAGAGACTAAAGGACAAGGATCAAACAATCTCCTCAGGTGAGAGCGAGTGTTCCTTCAGGAGCTCACACTCCTCTGCCAAAAGGCCAAGACAGACATCTCCAGGTCCGTCTGATGTGCCACCTCAAAAGAAGACGCCAAAGTTGTCAGAGGGTCGTCCAAAAGCCATGGCAGTTAAGACTTCTCTTCTGGAAGCCACCCTCAAGAAGCCTGTGCTGGTGTCTTCTGCCTTGCCTGTGACAGCGTCGACAGTTCCCATCTCTACATCGACAGCATCAACCTTCACCACCTTGTCGACAACTACCTCAGCATCGTCGTCGACGGGTAGGTCTATTACCTCAATAATTCCTGTCAAAAAAGCGTCGACGGCATCTCCGTCGACGATAGTTTCTGCATCGACGAAGTCGAAACCATCGTCGTCGACGAAGGTCCCATCGACGTCGATGACAACCTCATCGATGATGTCATCGTCGACGAAGCCATCGACTAAGCCATCGACGTTGACACCAGCGTCGACGAAGCCGTCGACGACGAAGCCATCGACGAAGCCATCGACGGCGAAGACGACAGAGAGGTCTGTTGTGGCTGACAGCATCCCACCGCTGATGACCACCCCGTCAACGGGCCCATCGACGGAAGAATCTCCTAAGCTGAAGTGTATTTATACACACTTCAAGATGTCAACACGTATGCTGACGACAGAGACTACGGTTCCTAGCAAGGTCCAGCCACTGCTACCGGTCCACTTACTGGAGACTGAGGATTCTGATGATGGTGCCTTGTTCCACACTGCAACAAGTCCTTCACAGCTCAATGTAAAGGTCCAAGAGATTTCGGACTATGAAGACCTTGGTCAGGCAGAAGTGCCATGCCAGGAGGATTATCAACTGCCTCCTCCTTCACAGCCTATGGTGTTCCTCCTGGCCTCAATAGTCACGGACCTCCAATTCCTCATAGCGGACTACAAGCAGCGGTTTTCGCCTACGCTGCCTCCTTCGGTGGTGCCTCCAAATCTTATGACACCAGCTCCTGCTCCTCGCCCTAGACCACCACCGCTGGTCATTCGTCAGGATCCTGTGACTTTGCCTCCTCTACCATCCTCTGAGGAGGAGGAGGAGGAAGCAGTAGGAGAAGATGAAGGTCAACAGGAGGAGGGAGAAATACAGGATGACGAGTGGGGTGCCAATGTGTTCGCATTTCCTGGTTTGTCAACCGATGAGAGAGCGCGAGTGAACAGGCGCGGTTGTAAACAACGGGGAGGAACTCGAGTCCCCGCCACTGATTCAAACTTGTTTTCGACAAAGAGAAGGAGCAAACGGCATGGCGACCGACGCCCTGCGCTCTTCACCAAAACTATAGGTCTCATAGGAATTATATTGAGTAAAGAGAGGATCCAACACAGCATCCACTGCCATACTTGACAGAGAACATACCTTTTGTTTCACTGATTTTCTGCGGCGCATAGCCCCTCGTGAGCAATTGGACCACGAGAGCCCACCGCATCTTTATGAAGATTGAATACAATGAAAGAGCCCTGAGGAGAATCTGTGATTTGTTACAGATTCGAAACGCGTCGGCAAACGGCAGACAGACACTACAAAATATCTGCCCTAGATGGGTTCACTCATTTCGTTGGAATTGACTGTGAATTAAACTTGATTTCTGTTGCCTTTTTCTCACCGTATGGGTCTAATAGTGGTTTGATTATCTCGCAAAGATTAATTATTTGTGGATACAGAATTGCTATTTCGTTGCAAAAGAAGTTTGTGGATAACTGTTTGATTCACTATATATGTGTTATTTGTATAGTAGTTGTAAATATGTATAAATGTATTTTGTATTGTGTATAGGTGTATATAAAGTGTTCTTCTTGCCTATGAAAAAGATAAATACTATCAAAATAATAAGTAAAAGGGTTAAATAAAATTACCCATACAAACAAATCGACTTGTTTTTGTTTGTAGTCTCAGAGCATAGAGAGACTAAATAAGTGGGAGGGCAAGCAATTTTTTCTTTTCACTGAGTGGGATGACTATGTCATTGAACGTCCGGCTTCGCCAGACCAGGCTCAGGCGGATTCACCCCCAGAAGATATCGGGGGGGTTTCATAATATTGTAGAGAGAGCAGCAACAAGGTTCAAAATAGAGATGACCACGCAACCTCAGGATTGCTTCCTATAGAGCCATTCAAGAAGACGGTTCGGTCAATCCCTATTATCGATTACATCTGGGACCAGAGGGTAAAGATAATGAAAATTCCCTCGTCTTTACAACCAGTGCCGATCAGGCTTGATAAAAAGTATAAGGCCCCGGACAAAGCTCCGGCATGCCTTACAGGCCATACCAAACCGGTCTCCGTTATCACCCAGGCCGCGCAGCGGAAATCCAACAACCCATCTGCTGCGCTGACTGCGCCTCCGGATAAGGAAGGCCGTAAACTGGATAACATCGGGAAGAGATTCTCGTCGATGTCGGCCCTTGCGGTCAGGGCGGCAAACTCGCTAGCGCTTTTAGGGCGTTACAATCGCCAGATGTGGGCGGATGCTGCCCCATATCTAGGCACACTGCCAGAGGGGCAGAAAGAAGAGGTAAAGAAGATCCTCCTTGAGGGAGAGCGGTCCGCCTCGGAAATGATTGACGTGGCGATGGATATCGCCTCAACAGGATTTCGGCAGCTGGCGGGGGCAGCGGTCCTTAGGCGCCAGGGATGGCTGAAGGCTATATCCTTCCGGGCGGAGGTACAGTCCAAAGTACTGGACATGCCGTTTGACGGAGAGCTGCTCTTTGGGGAGCATATTGATGAAATGCTACAGGGCATCAAGAAAGATACGGAGACCGCAAAAGCCTTGGGTACCCTCCAGTACAAAAATACATCCTTTCGGGGCTCCAGAGGAAGAGGCCAGCAGACAGGAGGTGGTTATCAGGGATACAAATCCTCTTACGGCTCGTCCCAGCAATACAAGCCTCAATACCAACAGAGGCAGCAACAAGGCCAGTCCTCGTACAATAAGTCTTCCTTTCAAGGGAGAGGAGGAAAGAAAGATTCCGCCAGAAGACAATGACTTCTTTCTCCAACAGGCCTCCACTTCTTCTCCACATTACGTAGTTGGAGGGAAAATTTCCAACTTCCTCCACAATTGGCAAAAAATAACGACGGATCGTTGGGTTCTCCAGCTGGTTCGGTTCGGCCATACTTTGGAGTTCGTGGAAACTCCTCCTTCGAACCCCCCAGGTCATGCAGCACAAGAATCTGCATCTCCTTCAAGCGGAACTCTCACTAATGCTCCAGAAAAGAGCCGTAGAAAGAGTTCCCAGAGGTCAGAGGGAGAAAATATTCTATTCCCGGTTCTTCCTAATACGGAAAAAGGAGAAGAAATTAAGACCTATATTGGATCTAAGGAACCTCAACGCATATCTCAAGAAACAATCGTTCCGTATGGTAACCATTCAGGAGGTGTTACAGCTACTCAATTCCAAAGATTTCATGGTGTTCTTAGACCTCCAGGACGCCTATTTTCACATACTCATCCACAAAAGTCACGCCAATACCTAAGGTTTGTAGTGGCGGGCAGACACTACCAATTCAGAGTGTTGCCATTTGGCCTCAAGTCGGCGCCACGCATTTTTTACAAAATGCCTGTCTCCAGTGGCAGCGTACCTTCGCCAGCACCATCACCAGGTATTCCCTTACTTGGACGATTGGCTCATCAAGTCTCCTACTCTAGAAGGAGTATGCAGATCTTCCAACGCCTGTCTTCAGCTCTTCGAAAGCCTGGGGCTTACACTCAACCAGGAAAAGTCAGTATTGCAGCCCTCTCAATGCCTCACTTTCCTGGGAGCAACTCTAGACACGTATCAGGAGAAGGCCTTCCCCTCAGAAGAGTGTCAGGTCAAACTGAGGTCTCTGGCAGCCCACATTCAGGTCAAAAAGACCATCAAGGTGCGACTCTTCAAGTCATTGCTAGGAATAATGTTCTCCAATATCCTCCTAATACCACACTGCCGCCTCCGTATGCGTCCCTTACAGGAGGCGTTATCCTCTCAGTGGATCCAGGGTACGGGATCCTTCGACGATCTTATCAGGATCACTCCGTCCATGGTGAAGGCCCTGCACTGGTGGCTTCAAACAAAAAACCTAAACCAGGGCCTTCCATTCCTACTTCCAATCTCCCCACACGTGATAACAACGGATGCATCATTGGAAGGATGGGGTGCGTTCCTGCAGGAACTTCAAATTCACGGTCAGTGGTCACTGGCAGAAAAACAGCTCCACATCAACCTGCTAGAGCTGAGGGCAGTATACCTGGCACATCGAGCATTCCTGCCCCGGATCAGGAACTCCCCAGTGCTTGTGAGGACGGACAACACCACCACAATTCACTATTTAAACAAGCAAGGGGGAACTCGATCCATGACATTATCTCAAGAATCACAGCGAATTTGGAAGTGGCTACTCCAACACAACATTTCGCTGCGAGCGGAGTATGTCCCAGGAGCAGACAACACCCTGGCGGACTCACTAAGCAGGCAAAGCTCCATTTGTCACGAGTGGGAGCTCGACCAACATGCTATCGACGCAGTGTTCTCCCGATGGGGCAGACCTCAACTGGATCTATTTGCGACGAAGATCAACGCAAAATGCCAACATTATGCAAGTTGGCATCCCCAGAAAGGATCTCTCGGGGATGCATTTTCGATGGCATGGTGCAACGTCTTTGCTTACGCTTTTCCTCCATTTCCCCTGATCCCCAGGGTCATCCAGAAACTGAAAGCGAAGCGTTGCAGCCTGATCCTGGTAGCCCCAGCGTGACCGCGCCAACACTGGTTTACAGAACTACACATTCTGTCGCTGCAGCATCCGATTCCATTCAGGCCTTACCCGCATCTCCTCACTATTAACCAGGGGCAAGTCCAGCATCCAGATCTGACATCTCTCAGATTATCAGGACTTGGGTATTCCTCAGGACTGCAGAGTTGTCTTGGCCCGGGCTAACAGTACCAATAAAATGTATTCCCTTAAGTGGAAGAGATTCTGTTTGTGGTGTAAAGCTAACAAACTACACCCATTCACGTCATCTCCGGCACAACTTCTGCCTTACCTGCTTCACCTGGCCAACTCGGGATTGGCCCATGCCTTAATCAAGGTCCACCTGGCAGCCATATCTCGGTTCAGGCGCTCTTCGTCTGGAATTTCCCTATGGTCCAATAGACTGGTCAAGCAGTTTCTGAAAGGCTTATTCAGGACTTATCCTCCAATAAAACCTTTACCACCTACATGGCAACTCAATGTAGTCTTGGCTCAGTTGATGAAACACCCCTTTGAGCCAATGGATAAAGCAGATCTCAAATATTTGTCATGGAAAACAGCTCTTTTGCTGCCTCTCACGTCAGCAAGGAGAGTAAGTGAACTGCAGGCTTTCTCTATTCAAGAACCGTTCCTTCAGTTCAAACAGGACAGGGTCATTCTACGGACTAACCCCAAATTCATACCAAAGGTTCCGTCTGCTTTTCATCTAAACGAACCTATTGTCCTGAGATCTTTCTTCCCGAATCCATCTTCAGCAGCGGAGAGATCTCTACATTCCTTAGATCTAAAAAGATGTCTAAAATTCTACATTCATAGAACAGAACAATTTCGCAAGTCCAACCAATTGTTTATTGCCTTCAGCGGGCCCAGGAAGGGCCTACCACTGTCATAGCAGAGCATTCCAAGATGGATCTCTGCGGCCATTGCCTTCTGCCATCAGCAGGCGGGACATCCTCTGCCCTCCAAGGTTCGGGCTCATTCCACTAGAGCGGTTTCCACCTCCATGGCGCTCTTTTCTGGGGTGCCCATTGTCGACATTTGCAGAGCGGTGACATGGAAGACACCACATACGTTCACCAAGCACTACTGCTTGGATTCGGAACTTATGAAGGATGCAGCAGTGGGTCAGGCGGTGCTCCGTCATCTATTTCATTAGAGGTGAGCCTTCTTCCTTTCATCCCACCTTTCCTATTACCTAATTGCACATTTCTTATCCTGCTACTGTTTGCAGTTTATTGCATTGCACTATTGATAAGTTATTATCAAGTGTCTTACATGATATATTATGCGAAATGTGCTGCCTATTGCTTGCTACTCTGATTCAGGCATGTGAATCTATGAAAGATACCCATAATACTGGATAAGAAATGCGTTACTTACCTGTAACTGCAGTTATCCAGTATTGGTATCTTTCATAGATTCAAAAAGGGTTGTAACTGGGCGCACAGCTGTTTAAGTTGTTTTTTTATTTTGTAAGGTGCTCCAGAGTATCGCCTTCTGACTGGAGGCGTGGGTAATAACAGGGAGGGTAGCACTCTCAATGTTGAGAAATGTCCTCCGGGCTCCTCAAATGTCCTTATATGAAGGTTTCTTTTAGAGTTAAGTACAGAATAAATTGCAAAGTTCAGACGGCAGTAATGCTCTAATTTTTAATCAAATATTCTTCATGCATCTCGTTGTATTCACAAGTATACATTTCATGATGTCATCACGGTTCAATGAATGCACTCAAACTATCCCAATGCATTTCGGCAATTAAATCATGCCTTCTTCTGGGGACATGTTCTGTTAATGAAGAGAAAACGATTGTGTTCTAAGTATTGAATGAAAGAAATGAAGGCTAGTCACATATGTCACGACTTGGTGAAGTGATCGTGCAGTTAAAATTAGAGGTCGGTGAAAGTGTGATTTAAAATGGTAACGAGTGAAGTGCTCAGTCGTGCCTTTGATTACAACGAAAATTAGTTACTCACAAATTACCCCGCTAAGATGGGTGGCAGGCTCGGGGAAGGATAGCGCGGTGCGCGGCTGGTATTCGCGATAAAGTACAAGGTGAAGTGAAAAATATATTATCCGCAGTGCTTTCACATAACGTGCAATCTGGTGACAGAGAAGTGTGTGGCTTACCGTAAACGTGCAGACGGGTTCCGACGTGTGTACGAAGATTCTCATGCCGGGATTTGAGAAAGCTGGACCCCGGAAGTATTTCACCTTTATTGCCACACCATATGTACTAGTATTGATCACTTTATCAGCATAAGCAATTTTTGCTTTCTGTCACATGTACTTGTCTTTAGCATCATTGTTAATATTTAGATTCATGTTCATTTATTTCGTTTTTCGTTATGAATATTGACCATCTGTTTGATACACTGCGTGTCTACCTTCATACAAGTTTCTTTTATCTCAGTTAGCAACATCTGGGACAGCACCGTGATTCAGTCTGTCATCGTCGATTCCTTAATTTAGTTTAGACCGCTTTTAGTGTAGACCGCTTTTCACTCACACCGAGACCTAAGTTGGGATAATCACACACTGCACCTTTAAGAAACGAGCTCCTCGCGTCTCTGTGACCTCCCCTTAAAATACTTCCGGGGTCCAGCTTTCTCAAATCCCGGCATGAGAATCTTCGTACACACGTCGGAACCCGTCTGCACGTTTACGGTAAGCCACACACTTCTCTGTCACCAGATTGCACGTTATGTGAAAGCACTGCGGATAATATATTTTTCACTTCACCTTGTACTTTATCGCGAATAACAGCCGCGCACCGCGCTATCCTTCCCCGAGCCTGCCACCCATCTTAGCGGGGTAATTTGTGAGTAACTAATTTTCATTGTAATCAAAGGCACGACTGAGCACTTCACTCGTTACCATTTTAAATCACACTTTCACCGACCTCTAATTTTAACTGCACGATCACTTCACCAAGTCGTGACATATGTGACTAGCCTTCATTTCTTTCATTCAATACTTAGAACACAATCGTTTTCTCTTCATTAACAGAACATGTCCCCAGAAGAAGGCATGATTTAATTGCCGAAATGCATTGGGATAGTTTGAGTGCATTCATTGAACCGTGATGACTTCATGAAATGTATACTTGTGAATACAACGAGATGCATGAAGAATATTTGATTAAAAATTAGAGCATTACTGCCGTCTGAACTTTGCAATTTATTCTGTACTTAACTCTAAAAGAAACCTTCATATAAGGACATTTGAGGAGCCCGGAGGACATTTCTCAACATTGAGAGTGCTACCCCCCTGTTATCTTTCATAGATTCACATGCAACCCACCCGCCTCCCCTGGAAGGGCTCACCTTAGTTCTCTCAGTAGGTTCTACTTAGCACTGTGCTTACGAAAATCTGAGGGACTAGGGCTCCTTCCAGGAAGGTTCTAGAGGGTGGTAGTAGCTGAGCTGAGCTGAGCAAAGTTTGGTCCTTTTTACAAAAGGACTTGGATAGGTTACTAATGTGAGGCCTCTGGCCTATTAGTATGTATATGTCTATATGACATTACTGTTATTATATACCGAGAACTCCCATCCTGACGACGGGGAATGATTCAGGCATGTGAATCTATGAAAGATACCAATACTGGATAACTGCAGTTACAGGTAAGTAACGCATTTCTTATGTGGGTATGCCTAGTACCCGCAACAGGAAACTGCCCAAAATGCACCGTGAACACATCATATTTTTCCAGTGAAAACGGACCAATTTTTTCCAATGTGCCTAGCTATGGATTCTGGACACTAGCTCAGCCGGCACCTAGAGAAAACCTAGCAAACCTATACATTTTTTAAAAACAGTTGAAAAGCACTGGGTGAGACGCACTCATGGGGGTTGAAAACCTTGTTGTAAAGATCAAACAAACTAAACAAACATTTTCTGTGGTTTAGGAATTGGTTTAATATCTTCTTTCTTCAATTACATGTGAATTTCACATTTGTCTTCAAAATTGATATTATTCTGGTTCAATTAATCATGGCATTACCATATTCCCAATGCATTTTGGGTAGATGCCCTTCTTCAGGGGAATGCATCTCTAGTAAATCCCATGGAAAGTGCAGGTAACCGGTCTCCCTCAACAGTCCGTTATTCAGATATTTCCCGGTGAATCGAATTCTGTATCCAGTCAAACCATAACGCTAATATGATTTTAAAACTAGACATACAGGGGATTCCAGGATGGGGGGGACTTCTGTGGCTATCACCAGGTTCTGTTACCCAGAATCCCTTGCAAAGCCCAAACTTTGTAAAAAAGAAAAAAAAATTCTCACTTTTTGTGATGGAAAGTTCTGGAATCTGCAGGGAGCCACAAACTTCCACCCACCCAGCATTTCCCTAAGTCTTCCAATAAAAATGGTACCTCACTTGTTTGGGTGCGCTGAGTACCCGCAACAAGCACGAGCCCAAATCTTATTGTGGAGACATCAGAGTTATCTATCACAAAACAAACTGTTTTTGCAAGGGGGGCATCTGCGGTTTTGGTCCCCGGCTCGGCGGCCATCTAGGGAAACCTACCAAACTCTCACATTTATGAAAACTAGACACCTGGGGGAGTATAGGGAGGTGTGGCTTGTGTGGATCCCCCAACGTTTGCCTACCCAGAATCCCCTGCAAGCATCACATTTCGCTGAAAAAATCAAGTTTTCTCACATTTCAGTGTGGGAAAGTTGTCGGATCACCGGGCTGACACGTTTCCTACCACCTAGCATTCCCCCAGGTTTCCCGATAAAAATGGTACCTCACTTGTGTGGGTTCGCCAAGTACCCGTGACAGGTAAGGGCCCAAAACGTGTTGTGGAGACATAAAGATTATCTATCACAAAACTAATAGGTTTTGCAAGGGGGGCACCTGCGGTTTTGGTCCCCTGCTTAGCGGCCATCTAGGGAAACCTCCCAACCTAACACATTTCGAAAACTAGACACCTGGGGGAGTGCAGGGAGGTGTGGCTTGCGTGGATCTCCCAACACTTTCCTACCCAGAATCCTGTGCTCCTTCCTCCATGGTGCTTAGTAGGTGGATCCCTGCTTGGGCGATCCCCAAGCAGGGATTCACTCGGGAGGGGTGGAAGGGCGAGATTCTCCCCTTTCCAATGATACCTCTCCCATGTGTTTCGGTGATCGGGGGGGGGGGGGCCGAGATAGCCCCATGAGCACCCAAACTGAAACTAAGTTTGATTTCGGAGCATGCAAAGTTTGAACTAATTCACACTTTGCAAAGTGCACGTAGTACAGTACCAAAACTGTACTTAATCACGTAGCGTAGCATGAAAATGAACAATATTCTCAGATGCTTTTAAAAAGCAATTTTACATGCTTAACAGCATATAACCAATTCACACAAATGAACTTTTGCAATGAAAACATTAGGTAATGAGAGAGCTTATGATTTTGGGGTCCCCCCTAACCTAGGGGGAGCACCAAGCAGATGCCTTGAACACATAGAGCATAAACAAAAAGCACATTTTGTTGAACTTCAGTGGTGATCCCATCATTTTAGGACCACCCCAAGCACAGTTATTGGCAAAAAAACAATCCCAACCAAAGGCCCTGCAAAGCATTATAGGACAAGATTAGCAGTGGCAGTGAATATTATAGTATCCAATATCAAAATAATTCTAATAAGAGCTGCAGTTCCACTGGTCGTCCCTATATGTCCCTCACTAGTAAAATGCAAAGCATTGAAATTATTCTTACATCAAGCTGCAGTTCCACTGGTCGTCCCTAGATGTCCCTCACGAGTCAAATGCAAAACCATTGAAACCCTTTCATCAAGCATTTGCATTTGACTCGTGAGGGACATCTAGGGACGACCAGTGGAACTGAAGCTCTTTGTAGAATTCTTTTGATATTGTATACTATATAATATTCACAGCCCACTGCTAATCTCATCCCATAATGCTTTGCAGGGCCTTTGGTTGGGAATGTTTTTTTGCCAATAACTGTGTTTGGGTTTGTCCTAAGAGGATGGGACCACAACTAAATCGTTCAATAAGATGTGCTTTTTTGTTTTCAAGGCATCTGTTTGGTACTCTCCCTAGGTTAGGGAGGATCCCAAAATCATCACATCTCCCACTGCTTGCCAATTTATCAGTTTCACCATTGTGAAAGTACTATATGCACTTTAGCATATAAAGATAGAAAAGCTTATTTTATCATATCTGGTTGTGTACAGGAAGTTTTTTGCAATTAATTTGCAATTATAGCACAGTACAGACAAGTACACAGTGTCTTCAGCTACATTACGCAGACTGCGTGTACTATGCAAAGTTTAAAGTATACTACATGAAGCTACGTGTAGTGCTACTACGCCCAGGCTTAGTAATGACGTCAGCTCGCCGTGCGCGCAATTGTCATCACATTGGAAATAAAAAAAGCCTAGGGCGATTGGGGAAGCTCTTTCCCACCTCCCGAGGCCAAAAAAAAGGAAATTCCTCTGCTGTTTGCAGCAGAGGGATTTAGTGCTTCTGTGCACATGACGGAATGATTCAGTCTTGAGCACACAAGCAATGGTGCTCATGACTGACCCATTCCGTCATGAGCACTGAAGGGGTTCATAAAACGTAAAGTTTTATTAGTTCAAGGTTGTTATATACATTGTATGTGTTTATGTGCTATTTTTTTAGAATATCTTACACCTATAGAGGATATTCTAATATTCCTCTTCAATTTCAGATAATTTCCAGTAGTTCGTGTCTACATGTCTCCATCACCTGGAAACATCTACGAACTGAGTGCCTTCTTTCCTTGGTTCTGCAAAACAAGTTCTTCGTTGTTTGAGGAGTTTCTTCATTTCCTGTTGCGCCGTATAGTTTTTTTATGCTTTTCATAATACATGATGAGGACCCCATTTCAAAGAAGCAGATTGTACTGTGGGCATGCCTATTATGGTCTAGCTGTATTCTGTTCTAGAACACTTTTGTTTGTGATGTAGTACTTCAAAGTGGCTGTGTGGAGTTCGCATTAAAGGAATAATGTATAATGTTAGCCTCTCTGTCGTTAATGAAATCCAGATTCTCTTGGCATTTAATTAGGAGAATCGCTATTTTGTGTTTGTGTTGGGGGGGTTTTGAAAGCTATGGTATCCTTCGACTATGGCTAGTTTAGTTAACTTCACACATGCACTTCTGACAGCACCTCCTCTGGTCTTGTAGGCTTCTTGGTCCCTGGGGTCTACTTGGCCAATAAAAAACCTTTAGATTAGAGTATACTTAGTTCCTCACATGTGACAGGTGGCTCGAAGGTTTGGATTAGTTTATATGCAGGACGTCACATGCAGTGGGTGGGTGACATAAATACCTGTATCGATGGCTATGTTACAGCCCCCTGTTGTCTCTTGTCCAAGTACCCATATCAGCACCCACAGCGCAAACCATACTAATCTCCACATTCATGCCTAGTATGCCGCTGTCTTAACTTGCCCTATTATCAAAGCAAAGCTGCAACCCCTTTGCCTTCAACGCAATGTGATGCCAACCCTAGAAGAATAAACCATCTGTAGCTGTATCCTATTGAGGGACTCTGGCAGAAGAAATGCTATCAGGCAGATGGCTTTGCTACTCAAGTGGTGCACGGTACTCCTCTAAGCATAATTGTCTCCACATTCTTTTATACTGCCTCTTCAACCTTTCCTTTGAAGTGTTCAAACTTGTATTGGTGTTCAGGCCAACAGAGTGATAGATGGTAAGAATTTGCTAACAGAGGGGAAAGGTTGACCATCACTACTGGCTCTGTGGAAGTATGCATCCAGTAAAAAAGCTGGTAATGTTGAGCAATGCGAAGGAACATAATGATGGAATTCTTTGCAGAGGAAAACTGGGCTCTGGTGACTGGGACCAGTGCAGGTTGTTTAGAATTGTGTCCTGTGCCTTTGGACTGAGCAAAGTGCCTTAAAAGGAGTATTTCTTCTGTGGACCTTAGTGTTGGTAGCAAGGAGGGTTCATATTATATGGGGCAGAAGGTGACCACCTCAGTGTGCATGAGACCAGAGCAGTAGTGCCAGTTTCTTGTACTCCTTACAGGTGCTGCCAGTGTAAACCATCCACAACCATATGTGGCCATACCTGCTCTTATGAAAAGAGCTCCTTCATGTTTATACAGGTAAATAGCTTATTTTTTCATTACACATTGTGCGTTGGTATTTATATTTGTTTTATTAGAAGTGGCCTGTTGTGAATATTCCTTGACTAATCAATTCATTTTCTGTTTCTTTTTAGGCACTCAAAGGATTCATTTGTGACCGATCATTACACCGCAACTATGGCTGCCAGTCTGCATGTCCTATTTTTCACAGTCTCCTTACTCCTACTGCCTTACACTCTCAGTCTTCAAGAAAACCAAGCCAATGTTTTAATAGTATCATTTGATGGATTTCGATGGGATTACATCTCCAGAGTTCCTACGCCCAATTTCAAAGATTTCATGGGGACTGGAGTGTATGTTAAACAGCAAACCAACATATTTCTTTCTAAAACCTATCCCAACCATTATACCTTAGTAACAGGTCTTTTCAGCGAGAATCATGGCATGGTTGCCAATGAAATGTACGATCCAGTCCTGAATAAATCATTCTCTATGACTAAGATGGATATCTACGATCCAGACTTTTGGGAGGAAGCAACTCCGATATGGCTCACCAACCAACATGAAGGACATAAAAGCGGGGCTGCCATGTGGCCTGGAACCGATGTTAAAATACATGGAGACATGCCTTTTCATTACATGAAATATAATGAGTCTGTTCTTTTTGAATATCGAGTCCGGAAGCTTATTGAATGGTTTACAAGTGACCAACCAATTAACTTTGGCCTTTTGTACTATGAGGAACCTGATGAGTCTGGCCATTTTTTGGGCCCAAATAACCCACTCCTGAATGAAGTAATTTCTGATATTGACAGAAAAGTGGGCTATCTTGTTACCGAGCTAAAGAAAGCCAACTTGTGGGACACAATAAACGTTATCATCACCAGTGATCATGGAATGACGGAGTGCACTTTAAATAAAACTATAGAACTTGATAAGTACCTGAAAAGGGATCTGTATACAATGGTAGATCATTCTCCAGTTGTTGCCATTGCTCCTAAAGAAGGTAAGAATGCTCATGGTAAATCTTAATACAGTACACACAAGATTATGATATAGAGGTTTTCTGATGATTAAAAGTAACAAATGTGATTTGATCTTTCTGTCGCAGTCTGAAGTTACTGCACACTTCTTTAGGTCTCGTGCTCATGATTAGATGGCTTGTTATCTGTCTCGCGTACCTGCTCAAAATCCAATGGCTTTCCTACCTGCTCTTGTGTCTGTTCCTCCCAGGTCTCGCAGTGTGTTCTGATGTGATGGTTTGTAACCTTCCACTGCATACTTCAGGGGACTCTCTTACTTTGTATTGAGCACACCATAAGAGTGAATGTGCTGTCTTGCTTACTTCCCTGCGTTTTCTTCTGATCAATGTGCTCCTTGTGTTCTCCCCATACCACTACATAGCTGCCAATGTTTCAGATTGCCATGTGTGACATTTTAAAAATGTTATTGAAATTATGAGTGACATTTCTGTGACTATGAGTGACACTTTCTTGCGAGCAAAAATCATGCAATTAAGACGAGGGAAACTTCTAAATATCAGAAATTACAGCCATTTGAGCAACAAGAAGCTCCAAGAACTTCTTGAAACTGTTGCAGAGCGCCACAAATGGAGGGACTCTAATTAATTATCCAAGAAGGCTGGCCGAGAATGGAAAGTGATGACATCATGTTGCTTAGACATCTTACTCTAGTTTTTTACTGCAGCATCTCTTGCTTCTGGTTTGTCTGTAAGAACGTGCTGTTTTAGAGTGAGGTTTAACCAACTGTGACCGTCAACCTTGCGCAACAAAGCCAGATGGGGCGAGAGGGCCTTTTGCTCCCTTGCACCCAGGATTTGGAACACCCTTCCGGCGGAGATCAAGGGACTAACCTCCCACTCTCTCTTCCGAAAGGCTTTGAAGACCTGGCTCTTCAGGGAGGCCTACCTGTAACCGGCTCACTCCGCTTTCCTATCACACAGCTTCTCCATCCCCAGAGCCTTGACGCCTATGGGCAAAGTTGCGCTTTACAAGTCCTATCTCAACTCGGAATTGCTATAGTCTGGATTTTGCTACCTAACCTACATAGATACAACACCATCTCTGAGTCAGTGCTACCTAAAAGTTTTAACACAACTTACTTTCGTTTCCACATCATTTACTTTAGTTGCCCTCTTATACTTAATCGGCAGTGCTACCTGTACCAAATATTTTTGCAAGCATGATTTATGATGCACGTGCCATGTAACTATAGTAACACCGGCGGCGTGGACTTTCACTTAGTATAGTGACGTCCCTACTGGTCACTTACTGCACTCGCTGCCCAGCCACGATGTTTACACTCTGCCGCAGCCTGTCTTCATACAGGCAGCTGCTCGCCACTCGAGTCGACACTCCTCTCGGCCCCCGGGCGCGGCCGCTCGCAGTCCTCAAGGTTGGACACTGAGGCTGCAGTGTTGGGCGGCGCAGCCGATCGCCCGCCGCAAATTCGATTCATTCCCCCTCGCGGCGGCGGGCGGCCATGAGACTCGAGTCTGTCTCTCATGCTGCCTCATGCTCCTGCTCATTCAGATTCCCCACAGCTTCTGCCGCCTACTTCCTTTTCCTCCTCCGGACGTGACGGCACTCTGCTGCCGGCACATCCTGATTAAAATCCCGGCCCCATGGTGCCACGGTGATTGACAGCAGTACTATCGACTGCTAGGAGGGCAGCCCCTCTCCCCACTAAATAGTGCGAGAGTGTGATGAGACTCTGACAATTGCCGGGCGCCGCGCTGGCGCCGCAGCTGCTTGCCGCCGCAGCTGCTTGCCGCATTGATTCATTGTTTCTAGGGTAACTAACACAGCAGGTAGCTGTCTGGGCAGAGTCAGTGCACTACAGAGATACATTGTAGCGCTCTCAGCCACTACAGAGCTGAGAGCAGATCGCCGGTTAACTATTTAGGACTCAGCTCAGCCAGCAGCACGGTCTCGAGGGCAGCAGAGAGCCCGGGCACAGGCGCCGCTGGTGGCGCACCTGGCACGTGGCAAAATGCGTGACAATGCATTTCAGTGCGGTGATGAGGATCACCTCACTGAAATGCGTGAGCGTCACACCTGATGCGTGACGCTTGGCAGGACTGCCACTACATCCCTTAACGTTTATTTTTATTTTTTCCTTTTTTATTATTATTAAATCCTTGCATCTGCATAGCTTTGCAAACACTTTTTTGTGTTTTTTTAAATTTAATTTACCATTCTAATGGGGCCATCCGCCATGATAGAATAGTAAATTAAAAATAGCCGCAATTCACCCTGACAAATGCGTGCACATTCATCATGATGCATTTTAATAGAAAAACGATTGCTAGATTGCCAGCCGCGTGTGTTCATGCCAAACATGAATTTGCATGCCATTTGTAAAAATATTTGGCAAAACCTAGAGCGATCCTTTTAAAACCGAGACCTATTGAGTTTGTCAGTGCTTGTTTTTAGATCTATAGTCCTATTTCTGGTGTAAACAATATAAAATCTAAGATGGTGTGCCTATGAATTGGACATGGAGATAGTAACGAGGATATTACCTATGGGATGCCTCTACTTGAAATGAGAGCCCTTTTATTACTTAATCACTGGTCAGTGAATTGATCAGTTATTGTATTATGCAGGCTTTCGTTGACCTTCCCGTCATACAGGGGCATTTCTGTGTTCTGCGTTAAATATAACATAGCCTTGCAGGTCTTGTGTATGACAAACATAAGTCCATGATTAATGCTCATACTTTTAGTACTTCTGCCCTTCATCAGATCCAAACTAGAAAGCAGGTACGGATACTCCATTGTATATCTTTTCTTCTTTCAAGCTCTCTACTATTCCGAACTGAATAGAACTCATGCTATTTTGTATTTGTCAGTGCTAACACAGTGCATCAAGGGGCATACTTCGAGAAAATCGCCTGTTGTCCATGAAGGGAGTTAGTACTACTGTGCAGCTCACTGAAATATTAAGAATATTCTATATGTTATTTAACTCTTGAGCTGGGAGGAAGGTTTACTCTTGGATGGTGGTCTAGGTTTAGAAACCGAGTTACACTTAATGGCAAAAGATTTGCTGTGAATTGAATTTCCATTTAATGTTATGTTTCTGTAATCTAATGTCTCTTTTATTTAAACATAGGTTATGTAGTAAAGTAGAAAATAGAACAGTACTCTCCACTGAATGCAGGGATCTAGACTAATTATATATTTTGGCATCCATTTAGGTTTTGTGCAGAGCATTCTTTCATAAACAAATGGCCCACCACCTGCCAAAATCTATGTTTACTTTGTCTCTTTCAGAGGTGGCAGAACTGCTAGGCTTTTACAGTGGAGCTCAGCTAGTTTTGCCATCGAAGACCTAAGACCCAGATACTCACCTTCAATAGAGTTGATGGGCCAATATGTCAGAAGCCACACTATGTTTAGTACAGGCTGTCCAACCTACATTTTTTCCATGAACATCAGCACCATTTTTTTTTTTTATACAAATTTTATTGGGTTTTTCTTCCATGCATCATACAATATCAATTATATATCCCGTGCATCCTACTTCCCCTGTACAGGGCCCCCCCTTGGCTACATTTCGGATAATAGGTTAGGATATGAACAAAATCAAATATTGTGAACCCCAATAAAGGATAAGCTCCAACACTCCCTTTTAGCTTCGTAAGTAACTCCCCTATAAACCCTCCCACCTCCCCAGATCCCCATCATCGATGTTTACAATCAGGACTAGTCGTAGTATTCTGTGTGCACAGGAGTTGGCAGGTAATGTTCTGTGTGATGTGCCTGTCATGTCTCGGGGATATTCTCCAACTGTGTTACTGTTCCACTATTTCATCTAGTATACCATAGTCCCGCAGAGATTGCACTAATGCGTCCCATGCCGGGGCTGCTTCTGAGGCCTTTTCATTGCGTTGCCTTAGCGCAGTTTGGAATCTTAGCACACTTTCACCTCCGGCCCATTTAAGGAATTCATTCCTCCACCTAGTACTATTGGGTCCTGCTGTCGCTTTCCAGTGCTTTGTGATTTCGCGTTTTGCCAATACGAGACCCATATCTATGAATTTACTCGTGGTCTTGTTCTTGGGAGTATGGGGGAACCAGTGCAAGACCCCTATGGCTAAATCAAATTCCAGGCCCCTCTCCGTTATTGCGTTTAGAGTGTCTCCCACCTCCTTCCAGTAAGGAGCTAACATAGGGCACGTCCATAGCATGTGATCTAGTTCTGCCCCCATTGTCGTGCACCTGGGGCACTCTGCCGAGTCTATTTCAAAGTATTTTTTGATCTTTCCTGGTGTCCGGTATGCCCGATGGAGGATATAGAAATGCACAAGCTGGAATCTTGCATTACGCGTGCTTTTCCAGGCCCTCCGCATTAACTGTGCCCACACCGCCTCGGGAATATCTTTCCCTATGTCAGCTTCCCATTTTCCTTTCCGCGTCGCCAGAGGTGGTAGCCCCTCACCGAGCATTCTGGAGTAGGTGAGGGGCATAGGTGCCGGCCGCCATCATAGTATATTGGCAAGCCATTGTGTTTTTGGCTCCACCAAACCCTCTCTCCAATGCTTCTGTATAGCTCGCGTGAGTGCTGCGGGCAGCTGGTAATCCCCTCTAGGTAAATCGAACCTCTCTAGGAGTATCGGGTATGGCATTAGTTCTCCGTTTTCATATAAGTCCCCCAGCATTTGAACTCCCGCCTCCTCCCAATCTCGCAGCTGCGGCCAATCGCCCCCATGTGGTAACGCTGTTAGCATCCCGAATGGGATTTCGGGGGCATATGGGTGTAATACGCCCGCCCTTCGCTGCAATCGATTCCAACATAACCGGATAGTTTTTTTCCTCCTGTGTCAGATCTCTAAGGTCTAATCTCTGCTGTAGTGCTATAAAAGAAAGGACATGGCGAGGTATGCCTAGGCCTCTTTTATGCTCCGGACCTCTGAATTCTCGCGCTATTTCCTGTGTGTAGATCTGCAGTTGAGCTGCCAAATAGTATAGTTCAAAATCAGGAACTGCTAGTCCCCCCTCCGTTTTAGTTCTCATTAGCGTTGTTAGTGCTACCCTTCGGCGCCCCGCCCCCCAAAGGAAGGACACTATCATGAACTTTAGAAGGCAGAAGGTTTTGGCGGGTATCCATACTGGCAGTGTTCTGAAGTAATAGAAGAGCCGTGGAAGCGCCACCATCTTTAGCAGCGCTATTTGGCCTGCCACTGACAGCGGGAGAGTAGCCCAAAAGGCCATGCTGCCCTTCAATGCCTGTAGTCCGCGTCCGATATTGCCCTCCAGCAGGTCGACTGGCGTATGGTAACTGTGTACACCCAAGTATTTCAAGCAATTGGGTTCCCATCTCACCTCTCGGGTCGTGAGGGGTTGAAGCTTCCCCCGACGCACTGGGAACAGGCACGTCTTAGACCAGTTCACCGTCAGACCGGATAGTTCCCCAAAGCTCGTTAGCAGGTTTGCGGCTCTCGCCATTGCCTCACCGGCATCTTCAAGAAAGAGCAGGAGGTCATCTGCATATAGCGATATATATATTGTCGCCCTGTCCCGCTGTATAATCCCCCATAGTGACTAGCCGTTCGGGTTGACATCGCAAGGGGTTCCATTGCTAACGCAAACAACAGGGGAGATAGTGAGCATCCCTGTCTCGTGCCCCTTTCCACTGAGTATTGAGGCGATATTAACGTACCCGTTTTCACCCTGGCCACTGCTGAGGTATATAGCACCGTCGTCCACTTCAGGTAATCTTCCCCCACTCCAAAGCGTCTCAGCACTTTATAAAGATACTCCCATTCCTGGCTATCAAATGCCTTCTCTATGTCTACCGACAATATCATCGGCTGCCGAGCCTCAGGATGATCTCCCTCCAGTAATCGCATCAATCGGCGTATGTTCGTGGCCGTATTGCGCGTTGGTATGAAACCAGCTTGGTCCTCATGTACCAGTGCGGTCATGTGTTGCAACAGGCGAAACGCCAGGATGCTGCTTAATAATTTATAATCAGTGGTGAGCATCGACAGCGGTCTATATGATGCAGTGTCTCCGCTCTCCCTCCCTGGCTTCAATAAGGGTATTACCTATGCTTCGCGCATGGATTGTGGCAATCGCCCCAGCCGTTTTGCTTCTTTATAGACTTCGAGCAGTCTGGGTGCTAGAAGGTCAGTAAACTTTCTATAAAATTCTATGGGAAGCCCGTCCAGACCCGGGGTTTTGTTGTGTGCCATACATTTTATGGCGCTCCGTATTTCCCCTAGCTCTATCTCCTTGCCAAGGTCTTTCGCCTGGTCGTGGTCCAATTCCGGAAAACTGAGCCCTTCTAGGAAAACATCCGTATCTGGATTACCGGTCGCTAATGTGCTTTTGTACAGGGTTTCATAATAGCTCGTAAAGCAATGCGAAATCTCAGCCTGGGTGTAGACCTAGTCTCCGTTCACTGTGCGCATGGTCTCTATGGGGGACTCTCTTTTCGTGGGGTTGGCAAGCCAAGCCAGCAGGGCCCCTGCTTTGTCCCCTTCTGCGTGGGACCTCGCTGTATACGCTTTATAGTCGAAACTGCGGAGGCGCTCTGTTTCCGCTGCAACTGCTTCTTTCGCCTCGCTAACCTTCCCTTGTAGCTCAGGATGACCAGGTCTTAGGAGTTCTGCCTCACGGAGCTTCGTATCAGCCCGTTCCAGGTCATCCAGGAGCACTTTCCGCACCCCTACATGTTTCCCTATAAAGAACCCTCTGATGACTACTTTGAAGGCATCCCATTCTGTCGCCCTTGCTCCAGTCGTGCCAGCATTGTCGTCAAAGTATTGCGTGATCCGTTCTTCCAACGCATCATGAAAAAGAGGGTCTTCCAGTGTTTCCGGACGCAGCCTCCAAGTAGGGACACTGGAGACGGTAGGGAGCCACTGCATGGTGATTAATAAAGGATTATGGTCTGACACTGTCCTCGACAGATATTCAGTTTGCACGATCGCCGGCATTAGCATTGGGGTGCATAGCACCGCATCTAACCTCACATGAAGCTCGTGCATACCGGAAAAGTAGGAGTAATCTCGGTCTTGTGGGTGTTGTGCACGCCAGGCATCTATGAGGCCCCAACTCGTTTGCCATTCCAACCTACCCTTGGCCGTGCGGTGTGTCGGAGAGTCCGCCAACGGGGGGTGTGACCTATCAAGAGAGACCTCCAACACGGAGTTAAAATCGCCACCCATTAATAGCGGCCCTACAAGAAAGTGTGCCAAGGATCCGGATAATGTCGCTAAAAAGGACAACTGGTCGACGTTGGGCTCATATACACTACACAAGGCAATGTCCTAACCCCGCAGCCTTCCTGATATTGCTACGAACCTTCCCTCTGGGTCAATGATCTGCTTGGTTAACTGGAAGGGGACCCCAGCTCGAATCCAAATTAAAGCGCCCCTGGCAAACGCTGAGTATGTGGTGTTATATACTTGACCCCTCCATCTGTGCTGCAATGCTAGCCCTTCAGCCTTCGTTAAGTGTGTCTCTTGGAGTAATGCTACCTGCACTCCCCTACGTACCAAGTAAGCATGGATCTTGTGACGTCTCATCATGGTGTGAAGCCCCCTCACATTCCAGGTTATACATCTCAAGTTACCCAGTGTCCCACAGCGTCCTGTGCTTTCCATCCCATCTGTCCCTTAGGAACTCTAAGCGTGGTGGCGCGTCTACATCGATGATGAGACCTCCTTGTAACACCCCAAAACAGTCCCCGCTCCCCGCCCCCCCCAGAACAGGACCTAGTAACCTCCATCTAGTTTCCATCCAAACTCTCCCAAATATCAGCATTTGACTAACCCAACAGTAGCCACTGTGGTGCGCCTTAAGGGCGGTAAGGGAGGGTTGGCCGCCAACGGGAAGCCGCCCAGTCCCCAAGCTCCTCACTGTTTGATCGAGCCCCAAATAAGCATCATCTCAATGACCACCCATCCCTTTTCCACAACCAGCAACTCCCACCCATAGTCACAGCAAGCAGTTTACCCCAGTCTTTATGTCGAACCCATACGGCTCACCGGGTCCTTCTATCCTTCATCCAGCATTCCCTCTGCTGTCGCCGGGGTAACCACAGGCAAGGGTACACTGTCTGTGTCCGAGCGCTCAGTGTCTGATTGGTCATCACCTTTTTCGGACTCCACCTCTGACTGTGAAAGAGAGGCCTGCGTTCCCGACAAGGCGGACACCACCTCCAGGACTCCCAGTCGCTCCGCCGTTGTTTCCGATTGCGATGGCCTCCTCAATCTCCACTGTCTATTGTGGATCTGTCGCGACTTACGTTGAGGCAATCCTTCCGAGCGCAATCCTGGTCTTTGCTCGAGGACATCCTTGCCGGCCTTGTATAGTTCTAGCCAAGCACAAGCATCGTCTGGAGTATCAAAGAACCTAGTCGAACCATCCACAATTACTCGTAGTCTCGCTGGGAAGAGTAGGGAATATTGTAGGCCCTCAGCTCTTAGTTCCCTCTTAACTGCCAGGTAAGAGGTTTGTCGGCGCTGTGTTTCATAGGTGTAATCCGGGAAGATATTAACCTTGCTGTTCTCCACCTGATAGGGACCATTCACTCGTGCATTTTGGAGCAACTGATCTCTGTCCCGATAATGTAATAGCCGGGCTACCACCGGGCACGGGGGGCGGCCCTGCTGCGTCGACCCAGACGGAACTCCATGCGCCCGCTCTAGTGTGTAGAAAGTGGAGAGACCTTCCGGCGCCATGTCTTGCCCCTCCACCTTCTCCGGTAGGCCCACTATCCAGATGTTGTTCCGGCGATTGCGCCCTTCGGCCTCCTCCGCCCTCCTCTCCAGCGCATCTATGTGATCCAGTGCGTTTGTCATAGTAATTGTGAGGTCCTTATGTGCCGGTTCAAGGGTTTGAACTGTTTCCTCCAGCAACTTGACCTTATCGGACAGTTTTCTGTGATCAGTTCTGAGCAGGCCCAGTCCTGTGGCCACTTGCGCTATGTCCTGTTGGAGGGCCGCAGGGAATCCGCTATTGCAGTCAGGATTTTGTCCAGCTGGGATTGCAGTTGTGTGTCCCGTGGTTGTCCGAGGTCAGATGGTTCCCCCTTGTCCGGTGCCTCAGTGTCCGACGTTGGTTGCGTCCCACTTTTATTCCCTTTAGGTTTCCCCATGGTGGGGGTGTACTACCTGCTCGATCCTCACGGTAAGGAATATGTAGTTCGGAATTGAAAGGAACTGCGCAGACCTCCGCCTCGAAGACCTTACCCCAGTCACTGTCCGAATCACAATCTAGGCGTGTCACTCGCAGGTGTCCTCAGTATCAATTTGGGGGATCAGCCCCAGGCGATAGTCGATAGGGCTACAGCCCTGCTGTTATCAGCATCAGCAGGGCAATGTGGGGCCATCCGTTTCCCGATAGTGTCCACCGTCTTCAGAATAGCTTTGGCATTATGCTATAAGTATTCTGCTGTTCGCCGCTGGTTCAACGGTGGAAGCGCGGCGACCGTCGCAGGTCAATCGTACTTCAGGGCACGTGTTGTATCTCCCCCAGCCTCAGCTCAGCAGTCTGCCATCTCCCGTGGTAAGCGCCAGCAGGGCCACCCTCCGCAACCATGTCCCGCTCGCCTGCTACTCGGCCTCCCAGGAACAGCTCAGAACACAGGGGCCCAAGAACAGAAGAACAGAGCCGGAAGGGAACACTCGTGTGCGTTATGTTGTATCAAAGTACACTTCCAGTTTAATCATAGGTGCTCTCTCACGGCGTTGCGATCCTTGTTCATACCTCCACTGCTCTGCCATGAGGGGGCGACCGTGTAAGATCAGTCGGCAATCTCCGCCTCAGCCAGCTGTTCGCTATCATCCAGGGTCTTCAAGGCAGATCTTATTCACCACCATCCACTGCCTGGCCTGGTCTCGGACCACCTACACCAGGCCCCGCTGCACCCCAACCGGTCGTCTCTAGTGCGGTGTCTCGCCGGTCCGTTTCTCCCTCGCTCGACTATTGCTCCTCGCGCGGCACCCCAGTCGGCTCTGGTGTATATGATCTGCTTCCACCAAGGTGCCGAATGGGTTTTCCCCTATTGACCGGTGGGGCACTCAGCGAGACCACCTCTCGGCGTCCTGGCTCCAGCACTGCAGACAGCGTTGCGGCCCACCTCTGCCAACGTTCATGTGGTGGGTCCCTAGTCTGCCCAGCCTCAGGTCTCTTCAGCGCCACGGAGCCCTGCCGGGCCCGTCACCATGGAAGTCAAGGCCGGTAAGTAGAGGTCTTGGGGGCCCAGCAAGGTCCCGTGCAGCGCCCCGCGGCACCGTCTCCCCCAGTAATTAGCCTCAAGTGCAGCCGCAACAGGAGGCAGGCCTCGGCTCCTCCCGGGATCTCCCGAGATGTATTGCGCATTTCGGGTCAGCCAGGCGGGCGAGGCGGGAGGGCGGCCAGCGGCTCCCACCTCACACGCAGGCAACAGGACGCGATACGCGCTGGCTTCCGTCTCGGTCGTCCGCCGTAGTTGTGGTCTGCTCCGAGAGGCCCAGCACGCGGTGACACTGTGCTCGACAGGCCCTCGGGGAGTGGACCCAACCGCCCAGCTTCACAACTGTCCTCTTCGTTTATTGACTTTAAAGACTGCTTTCTTGGTTGCCATCACCTCTGCTAGGCGCGTGAGTGAGCTCCAGGCTCTTTCCTGTAAGCCTCCCTTTCTGTTGGTACATCCGGATAAGGTTGTGCTTCGCACTCGTCCTCCCTTCTTGCCAAAGGTTGTCACTGCCTTCCACATTGGGCAAACTATCACCTTGCCCACTTTCTTTCCGCCTCCGCACCCTTCCAGAGAGGAAGATAGGCTCCACCGTCTGGACCCAAAACGTGCCTTCTCATTCTACCTGAATCGCACACAACACTTCCGGGTGGATGACCAGCTCTTGGTTGGTTACGTAGGCGCCAAGAATGGCTGGGCTGTACACAACAGCACTATCTCTCGCTGGGTTGTCTTGTGTATCAAGGCATGTTATTCTCTGGCTAAAAAGGGACCTCCAGTGGGTTTGCGCACCCATTCTACCAGGGCGACAGCAGCTACTACTGCATTGGGACGTGTTGTCCCCCTGCAAGACATCTGTCAGGCAGCCACGTTGGCCTCGCTGCACACTTTTACTAAGCATTATTTCGTTGACGGTAAAGTCCGGAAAGACGGCTCCTTTGTCCGTTCTGTTCTCCGTGACTTTCTGGTGTGATCTTGGTTCGCAGACCCACCACCAGGGTTGGTATTGCTGGAGTACCTCTTCTAAAGTAAGGAATCTATCACTAACATGTTTCTTTCAGATTAACAAGTTACTTACCTTCGGTAACGATTTATCTGTAAGAAACATTAGTTAGTGATAGATTCCTTACCGCCCCACCCATCCTCCCCGTTCTGCGAACTGATTTCTAGGGTTAAGGTCATCCCTTTTAGGGCCCTAGTTTGAATACACCAGTGGTCATTATCTTGCATGACTCTGCGTTCCTGGCACGGAAAGTCGTGTACAGAAAGGACGTTAGCGTGCGTGGGCGCATCTAAGTAGCTCCAGCGATGTCATCTCTGCGACTGCGACGCCAGCGACGTACACAGAGCCTACCGACGACGCCTACCGACGTGCAGGGGTACTGCTGCCGAAAACTTTCCAGATTCAGTCTGACGCCGGGGGTAATTCTTAGGTAAGGTATTTATCACTAACTAATGTTTCTTAAAGATATATCGTTACCAAAGGTAAGTAACTTGTTCATCAGAAAGGGCCACAACACAAGATCAGTGTGGACAGATCGTACAAATCTGTCTTCAACAAAATGTCTCTATACTAGGCATGCTTGATAAATGTTATTCTTTTCCAGATTCAACTACTTCATAACTTAGAGACCTGCAATTATACATTGACTGATAATTGAAGTAACTAACATTGCTCCCTCTATCCGTTTCAGGTTTGTCTGATTTTCTAAAATTAGTCACAAAGCTCCAATATTACATTCAGAGTCAACAATGGCTACTTCGAGAACCTGGAAAGAGGTCTTTACAAAAAAGATCACTTCACTAAAAAGTCCTCTTCATTCCTTGCAAGAAAATGTGGGTAACAGAGAGAAGTAGTGTCATGCTTCCCATGCAGAGGGACACCGGGACAGATGAAGATGTTGGAATTAATTAGTTATTATATTTTTGGCAGACCCATCTCAATACATAAACAAGCATTTGCAATGCAATAGGTCTCGCTTTTATGTGAATTTTATCTATTGGCATTGTAAATCACAATAGCTTTTATATATGTTTTGGTTTATAAAATGTAAATAAAAGGCATTGTCATTTAAAATGCCAAAGCTAATACTCGCGTAAATTCGAGACCTGTGGCATTGCCAGGGATAGTCCCCACCTTGCCGGGACTGTCCCAGAAAAAACGCAACAGTTTTCAGCTATGTTGTTACCTTTGCTCCTTTCCTCTCCATTACGACAAAAGTCTGATAATGACAAATTAATTCCTGGTTCCCAAAACTGAGAGCTTCTACCTACCACTTATGACCATAGGTACAAATCAAGCATTGTAGACACACAAGAGTAGACCTCAAAGGCTTTACAACTGAAGAGAATACATACAACATACTATTCATATTGATTGATGCGAAGGTAAGCACATTTGTGAAAGTGATTTGTATAAGTAGTAGGTTACACACAGCATTGTGATCTCTGAAAGTTCAGGAAGCAAGCAGGGCAGACAAGGGTCCCAGAACAGACACTTTATAGATCCCACAGCTTTGATACATTACTTTCTCTTTTACCATTGATACACCAGAACTACACCAAATGGCAAGTTAATACTCCAATTACACCTGACTCACCAAATCATGGTTAAATATCGAACACAATTAGAAAAGCCATCTTGTCCACATATTTAAACAATACTTCAACAGCACTCATTTACTGCTGTGGAATTAAGGAATACGTATAGCATATTCTACTTCTGAGGCGGACCACATATGAATTCTACTCAGAGCGACTGCCCGTTCCACGGAGCAGCATGTTATCTTTAAATTAGATAATGCATAACGAGGTTTCTGGCTGTCCTTGTCGTTCACTAAAAGACACAATGTTCACCACTGTAGGTGCTAATTGGTTTGGTCTCTGGGGCGCAGAGGCTCATTCCCTTGTAGAAATAGTTCCTCACTGAGTTCTAATTTTTAAGGGTGGGCGCCCGATTCGGCTACGCCCACGGAGTAGGCGTAGTGTTGCCTTCTACGCATTTTGCGTAGACAGCGTAGCCGGCAACACTACGCCCACTCCGTGGGCGTAGCCGAGTCGGCCGCCACCCGCCTCCCTCCCGCCCTCCCCTGATACATTATTTAAGCTATTACAGTGATTAAAACAATATTAAAGCACTTACCTTGTCCGGGGCTCCCTCTTTGAATAGCGTCCTTTTCCTGGATACCAATGCGCATGCGCGGCAGCCCGCGCATGCGCATTGGTGTCCAGGAAAGGACGCTATTCAAAGAGGGAGCCCCGGACGAGCCCCGGACAAGGTAAGTGCTTTAATATTGTTTTAATCACTGTAATTCCTTAAATAATGTATGTAGGGGAGAGCGGGAGGGAGGTGCGTAGTGGGGCTACGCGGAGTGCGGGAGTGGGCGTAGCTTCTCGCCCTCTCCGCGTACCTCCGCGGAGCCCCACTACGCCCCACTACGCCCAGGGTTACTAATTTTACCGCCATGGATGGACAAGCTTGAGAAGAGGAATAAGTGGCGACCATTAAATCGGCTAGCACGTAGCACACTCTTGCCAAGGAAACTTTCAATGATTATTTAAAGAAAACCCAGCACACACGTTTGTTTCCATTCCGTGATTTTCCACTGCTCACAGCTTGTAAATCAAATTGCCCGGATAAATTAAAAGGAGTATACTCCGCATTTGAGCGTAAATTGTCTCAGATTAAACGTTTTTGTTTATACAGTGTTCCGACTCCCCCTTTAATTTCCTCTGCCCTGCTTGCAGAATAAATGATTGAATTACTTGCTGGTACATACCTGCTACTTTTTATCCAATGTGAAAATGTTTCTCCTCCGCTCTCAGTGCTGTTGGGCCAGAGACAGGCCGGCGCGTGACGGAGGGTATTCCCTGAACAATCCCAAACACACAGGACACCGAGAAAGCACATGTGCAGGACTCGTCATGGTCTCAGACCCAGCAAGCTGCAGTCCACCAAGCTACCGGGCGGCGCGCAAATCGGAAGCTACCGGGCGGCACGTGAATTGCCAGAAAGTAAATCTAGCCCGTGATCTCACGGGGTACTCAGATTTCTGCCTTTTTGCCAGCTGACTTCAGTGCTAGGCAAGAAAGGCTTAAACATAAAGAATATCTGACTTAAAATGTGTACTTAATATTTTGAAAACTAGACGGATGTGGTGAACAACTACAAGAATCAAGAAGCGCCCGCAATTATTCATTAAGGGCAGGATTCCGGGAGTGTTGTGTGTGGGCCGCCGTGTAAAACGGAAAGTGCGTGACCCCCTGAAGAAATAATGAAAGTGAAGTCGTGCATGGTGCCCGCAGAAGAACAAACAAGCTTTGATCTCTTGTCTTTATGGAGCCATGAGAAACACATGGCCCCATAAAGATTAGAAAGTGCTTTGTGACAGACGCAAAGCAGGCAAGCCAGTCCGGGTGTGACGGCACAGAAAGCCAAAGGGAGGCAACCCGAACACCTAATTTCCAATGGCAGGCCACGTTTTAACATAAACGGTGACGCCGGCCAATGGGAAAGAGAGGCGGGGCTTACAGCCCTCCTCTCCTACAAAATCTCTCGGGGAGGTGGAGCAGGGCTCTGCCCTGCAAAGCAGGCAAGACCTAGAAAGGAGTACATTGAGAAATATGCCATATGTGCACATCCAAGTCCTTGCATATGCCCACAGCAGGATTCCTGAAACCCCCTACTATCCAGTACAACCCTGATGCCTATTTTCAGCCAGAAGACCTTGTTTCCCTTCCACCTTGCAGCCCTTAAGCTGCAGCCACATCAGCCCCCTCTGTATAAGGATATCAGACTGCTCCATGTCACCGATAACCCATTGCTTCAGTCCTGGCTCTCCATTCAACAACCTAATGCATTCTGGGATTTAACTCCCTCCAGTTTACCAAATGTAACCAACCCGAAAACAGTAAATTTTAAACAACAAGCGCAAGACTGGAGCATTGCATCTCTTAGTCACCTCAATTTAGCAGTGATAAGTTTATGGTCTAGAGCTAAATGCCCCAATTCTAAAATTCCAGCTCTAACCTAATCACAATTCTCTTGTTCTTCACATCAACCTTGGTGAGCTTGGTAGAGAAAGACAGCCAATTCAGCGAAGAATTCAGGCTTGAGACCTGCCCTTCTCTCCCTTACCTAAACAGACTACACCAGCCTCTCCCTGCAGGTCACCTTTAGCGAGAGTAGAAATCCTCGAGGCATCTAAGCCCCGCCTCCCTGTTCCTGTGGTTGGGTATATGCCTACAGAGCCTCTGATTCGTTCATGCTAGAATCAATAGTGAATGCTAGGAAGAGGAATAAAAGGTAGGGTAGTTTGAGCAGGCAGCTGTCACGTTTGTCATGGAGCTTAGCAGCTTAAACTTCAATTACTTGCACACACTCATGAGTTTAGACTGCACATGTTAACTGTCCAACCGTGTGCTTTGCATACTCCTGCCATCTAGTTTTGGGTTTGGATGTTTGTAAGTTGATTTTCTTCGAAGAAGTCTTCCCGGTCACAAGGTAAGGTGACTCCTCCTTTCGGTGATAGGGCACATGGGTATCGACTCTGTTGTTAGATTGTTTTCCCGCAGCGGGTGAGAATGGAGTTAGTAAGTATAGAAAAAGATGTTCATGTATATGAGTATGAGTAAGAAACTGCAACAGGTATAGGTACCCGGGAAGGCGGGTGGGCCTATGTGAATCTACAGCTCTACATGAATGAATGTTAGCTTTGTAAAGCGCAAACTTTGCCCAGGGGCGTCAAGGCACTAGGGAAAGGGGTCCGCAGACGATAGTGTATGAGGCTCACGATGTTGAAAGGGTGAAAAGCCAAGTCTTCAGGGCTTTACGGAAGAGAGAATGAGTTGCCAGTCCAGAGATTGAGGTAGGAAAGGCATTCCAGAGTTTGGACGTAGCAAGAGAGAAGGCTCTACCCCCACATCTTACTTTCCTGAAACTCGGAACTACCAGCAAATTCTTGCTAGCAGATCTTAACTGCTTGGTGGGGCCATATCTTCGAAAGAGCCTTTTGATGCCTTCTGACCCAGTATTTTAGAAAGCTTGTGAGCGAGGCAAAGGGCTTTAAATACAATTCTCCGGCCAAGAGGGAGTCAATGGCAGCAGAATTCTGAACCAGCTGAAGTCGATGCCCAAGCCCCTTGTTGATACCCAAGTAGAGGGCATTACAATAGTCCAATCTGGACAGCATAAGGGACACAACTGCCTGTATTTGGGAGGAAAATAAGAGAAATTGAGAGATCTTTCTAAGAGTCCAAATAATCCCACAGCAGGTGGAAACCGTTCTACTAATCGCGGGGCAGGGGCCAAGCGTATCAGGCCTCTGACCAGATGTCCTGTTGGTTTCCAAAAATTAAAACGTCAGTTTTGTCCCCATTGAGTCTGAGATAGTTCTCTACCATCCAGGAAGCCACTGCCTGCATGTAGGTTTTAAAATTTGTTGCCGAACCTTCTAAGCTGTTAGTAATGGATACCATAATTTGAGTGTCATCCGCGTAGGATAGCTCTTCCAGTCTAAAAGATCTTGAGACCCTGGCAAGAGGGGCAACATAATGTTGAAAAGGGTCGGGCTCAATGAGGATCCCTGACGGACTCCACAGAACAGCTGATTAGCAGTCCTGCCAAGCGTCACGCATCAGGTGTGACGCTCACGCATTTCAGTGCGGTGATCCGCATCACCGCACTGAAATGCATTGTCACGCATTTTGCCACCTGCCAGGTGCGCCACCAGCGGCGACTGTGCCCGGGCTCTCTGCTGCCCTCGAGACCGTGCTGCTGGCTGAGCTGAGTCCTAAATAGTTAACCGGCGATCTGCTCTCAGCTCTGTAGTGGCTGAGAGCGCTACAATGTAACTCTGCAGTGCACTGACTCTGCCCAGGTAGCTACCTGCTGTGTTAGTTACCCTAGAAACAATGAATCAATGCAGCAAGCAGCTGTGGCGCCAGCGTGACGCCCGGCAATAGTCAGAGTCTCATCACACTCTCGCACTAATTAGGGGGGAGAGGGGCTGCCCTCCTAGCAGTGGATAATACTGCTGTCAATCACCGTGGCACCATGGGGCCGGGATTTTAATCCGGATGTGCCGGCAGTAGAGTGCCGTCACGTCCGGCGGAGGAAAAGGAAGTAGGCGGCAGAAGCGGCGGGGAATCTGAATGAGCAGGCGCATGAGGCATCACGAGAGACAGACTCGAGTCTCATAGCCGCCCGCCGCCGCGAGGGGAATTGAATCGAATTTGCGGCGGCCGGCCGTCTGCGCCGCGCAACACTGCAGCCTCAGTGCCCAACCTTGAGGACTGCGAGCAGCCGCGCCCAGAGCGGCTGCCTGGATGAAGACAGGCTGCGGCAGATTGCAGACATCGTGGCTGGGCAGTGAGTGCAGTAAGTGACCAGTAGGGTCGTCACTATACTAAGTGAAAGTCCACGCCGCCGGTGTTACTATAGTTACATGGCACGTGCATCAATATTTGGTACAGGTAGCACTGCCGATTAAGTTTAAGAGGGCAACTAAAGTAAATGATGTGGAAACGAAAGTAAGTTGTGTCAAAACTTTTAGGTAGCACTGACTCAGAGATGGTGTTGTATGTATGTAGGTTAGGTAGCAAAATCCAGACTAAAGCAATTATGAGCAAGGTTGACGGTCACAGATGGTTAAACCTCACTCTAAAACAGCATGTTCCTACAGACAAACCGGAAGCAAGTGATGCTGCAGTAAAAAACTAGAGTAAGATTTCTAAGCAACATGATCTCATCACTTTCCATTCTCGGCCAGCCTTCTTGGATAATTTATTAGTGTCCTTCCATTTGTGGCGCTCTGCGACAGTTTCAAGAAGTTCTTGGAGTTTCTTGTTGCTCAAATGGCTGTAATTTCTGATATTTAGATGTTTCCCTGCGCGTCAGTAGGTGGCGTCCTGCAGCTCCGAGTCCAACGCTGTTCGTATGCACCCAGATGACGTCAATGAGACTACTTAGGCGCCACCCATGTGCGCTGACGTTCGTTCCTTCTTTTTCCGCGCCAGTAAGCGCTGATCTGGTTAAAGCACCTACCTCAGTCATTTTTAGGTCTCTGCCTGATCCAGTGCATGCGCTGGTCTGGCCGAGACATTTAGTAGCTGCTTTGAGAAGTTCTACTTTCCTGGCGACCATCTGACAATCACGCGCTCAAGAGCGCGCGCGCATGCGTAATGCCAAGCTTGTGGCCGGCAAGGTAGCACCACTCATGTCACCACTGGCGTTTTTCTTTTTTTTTTTTCGCTGCGGGGCTTTACTTTTACGGCCGTGCGGCCAATGCTTGTATGACTATCTTTTGGGACTTTTGTCTCGTGTTGGTTCTCTCTGGTGCTAGTAGGGATGCCTGGTTTTAAGTCTTGCGGGATCTGCCTTCGCAATATGTCGATGGCGGACCCTCATGACGTCTGTCTCTACTGCCTGGAGCGTGACCATGACTCCCGGTCCTGTCTGGACTGTAGGGCTATGCCGGATAAGGAATCTAAAAAATAGGAGCAGTTTGGCAAGCGGTTGTTCTTTTCAGCCAGCCTAGGTCTGCGGTCAGTGAATACTGCATGCCTCCTGGGCCGCTGTTACCACGCGGTGTGGGATTCCGTGGCTGAGGTGTTGCCTCGCTGCCCGTAGGATGTCCAGACTGTGCTGTATCAGGCGGTGGCTGAGGGTAGGGAGGCGGCTAGATTCGCCATTCGTTGTGGCTTGGACACCGTAGACTCTCTCGGTAGAGCAATTTCCACGACCGTGGCACTTCGGCGCCACGCCTGGTTGAGGTCCACTGGGTTCTTCCTGGACGTTCAGTGCTCGCTCATGGACATGTCCTTTGACGGCACTCGCCTGTTTGGTGATAAGGCCGACACTGCACTGGAGCGTTTTAAGGACCCTTGGGCCTCTCCGCCAAGCGCCCGCCACGTCTACTTTTCATTCCTTTGTGGCCATGGAAGGGGTGCCCCTCCCCGCTCGTTCAGTCAAAAGCCTGCGCAGAACCAAACTCAGCGTGGCCGTTGGCGTGGAGGCTGCCTAGGTGGCTCCGGGGGCCGGCGTAAGGGTCAGTCCACCTCCGCGACACCCGACTCGAAGCCTTCCTAGTCTGAGCTTCGGGATGCACCCCACGCCAGTGGGTGGCAGGATTCACCTTCCCCATTGGCGTTCTGTCACTTCCGACAAATGGGTACTGCAACTCGTCCGAAGGGGTTGCTCCCTCCCTTTCGAGCCCACCCCCCCAGCCATGCCTCCTCAGTTCCAATGCATGTCGGGGGATCACTTTGCGCTTCTTCAACAGGAAGTTTTGGCCCTCTTGGCCAAGGGGGCCATCAAGCTCGTTCCTGGGCTAGAAGTAGGACGTGGTTGTTATTCCCACTACTTTCTGGTCCCCAAGAAGGACAAGGGGGGCTTGCGCCCCCATCATGGACCTCAGGAACGTCAATCGCTTCCTTTGAAAGGAGAAGTTCAAGATGTTGACTCTCGCTCAGGTCTTGGCTGCCCTCGACTCTGGAGACTGGATGGTGGTGTTAGACTTGCAGGACGCATATTTTCACATCCCCGTCCTGCCAGCCCACCGGCGTTACCTGCCGTTCACGGTTGGCCAGGAGCATTTTCAGTTTGCCGTGCTCCCATTCGGCTTTACCAGCGCCCCCTCGGGTGTTCACGAAGTGATGGCGGTGGTCGCAGCTCACCTGCGCAGATCAGGGGTGTCAGTCTTCCCCTACCTCGACGACTGGTTGTTGAAGGCGGGCTTGCCCCAAGCAATTGTCACCCACCTTCAGACTATGACCGACCTCCTGCATTTGCTGGGGTTCTCCATCAACGTGCTGAAGGCATTCCTTCCCTCTGTCCGAGAAAGTGTAGTGCAGGTGTTCACGGACAACACCACTGCCATGTGGTATTGCAACAAACAGGGTGGGGTGGGGTCCTGGACCCTATGTCAGGAGGCTCTGCGCCTCTGGACATGGCTGGAACATCAAGGCATTACCTTGGTGGTTCAACACCTGGCAGATACTCTGAACGCCAGTGCAGACGCACTCAGCCGCCGGTGCCTGATGGATCATGAATAGCGTCTGAACTCGGACGTGGTGCACGTTCTCTTTCTGCAGTGGGGAGAGCTTTGGTTAGATCTATTTGCCACTGAAGAGAACGTGCAATGTCGTAAATTCTGCGCGTTGGAATTTCCAAGGTGGCACTCGCTCAGCGACGTTTTTCGTCGTGAGTGACGCTGCGGTCTGTTGTACGCCTTTAGGCCTATACCACTTCTGCCCAGAGTGCTGAAGATCAGGCACGACTGGGGACAAGTCATTCTTGTGGCTCCGGATTGGGTACGAAGATACTGGTATCCCGAGCTATCCAACATGGCGATCCACCCCCAATCCGACTGCCTCTTCGGGAGGATCTTCTGTCGCAGCAGCAGGGGACGGTCCTCCACCCAAACCTGTCCAGCCTCCACCTCCATGCTTGGAAATTGAGCGGCGACAGTTGACAGCTTTTGATCCTCCTCCCGAAGTCTGTGATGTCATTTTGGCAGCCAGTCTTCCCTCCACGAAAACTCTATACGCCTGCAGGTGGAACAAGTTTGTGGCATGGTGCACAGCAAAGTCTGTGGATCCCCTTTCTGCCCCTCTTTCTGAAGTCTTTCTGTTCCTTCTTACTTTTGCCCATCAGGGCTCTGCTCTGGGCACTACCAAAAGTTGTCTTTCGGCCATCCCTGCCTTTCTACGGCTTCCAGATCAGCCCTCTCTATTTAAGTCCCCAGTTGTTGACCGTTTTCTGAAAAGCATTACACACACGTATCCTCCCGTGCCGTTCATCATGCCTCAATGGGATTGAAACCTTTTCTTGACATATCTGATGTGCGCTCCCTTCGAGGCCCTTCATAACTGTCCTTTGCGTCTTTTTACTCTCAAGACGGCCTTCCTGGTAGCTATCACCTCTGCCAGGATAGTGAGTGAACTCCAGGCTCTTTCTTCCAAACCTCTTTTTCTTTCTGTTCATCCAGACAAGGTGGTTTTAAGGACCCGTCCTTCTTTCTTGTCAAAGGTTGTTAACGCCCTTCCACATCGGGCACACTATTTCCTCACCTTATTTCCGCCTCCACTTCCTTCCAGAGAGGAAGAGAGGCTCCACCGTCTGGACCCAAAACTCATGCTCTCCTTCTACCTGAGCCGCACACAACAGTTCATTGTGTTTGGCCAGCTCTTTTTTGGCTACGTGGGTGCCAAAAAAGGTCGGGCCGTGCACAAACGGACCATCTCTCTGTGGGTCCTCCTCTGCATAAGGCCTGTTACTCGTTGGCTAAGAAGGAAGCTCCTGTGGGACTGCTTGCCCATTCCACCAGGGCAACTGCAGCAACTACTGCCTTGGGACGCAGCGTTGCCTTTCAGGACATTTGTCAGGCAGCTACGAGGGCCACGCTGCACACGTTTACCAAGCATTACTGCCGTGAAAGTCAAGTCCGTAGAGACTGCTTTTTTGGCTGTTCTGTTCTCCATGACTTTCTGGTGTCATTTATTCGCAGACCCACCACCGGGTTTGGTATTGCTGGGGTATCTATTCTAAGGTAAGTAATCTATCACTAACATGTCTCTTTCAGATGCACAAGTTACTACTTATGTAACGATATATCTGTAAGAGACATTAGTTATTGATAGATTCCTTACCGCCCCACCCATTTTCCACGTTCTACGAACTGATTACTAGGGTTAAGGACATCCCTTTCAGGGCCCTAGTTTCATTGCACCAGTGGTCAGTTTCTTGCATGGCTCTGCGTTCCTGGTGCAGAAAGTTGTGTACAGAACGGACGCCAGCATGCATGGGTGGCACCTAAGTAGTCTCCTTGACGTCACCGCGGCGCATACGATGCCAGCGATAGACGCGGAGCCACAGGACGCCACCTACTGACGCGCAGGGGTACTGCTAAGCAAAACTTTCCGGATCCAGTCTGACACCTGGGGATATACAATGCTAAGGAATCTATCACTAACTAATGTCTCTTACAGATATATCGTTACACAAGTAGTAACTTGTGCAACGGTGCGCGAATGTGCTTGCGTTTGGCGCGCCATCGGTGTGCCTGCTGCAGGTCTGACCCAGCCTGCCCTGAAATAGGCTGCGCCGGAAACAACTAGACCACAACCCTGCTAATGCAGACAGGCAGTGGGTGGGAGGGAGGATTGGATCCAAATACTCTCTTCCTTCCGCAGCAAACGGCAAAGCCGTGGCGGACTGGGGATGGAGTAGTGCCCCCACAAAGCCTTAAACAATCGGTAAGTGCACCGGTCTGAGCCGGCGAATAAAGTAAAAGCTCACCGTAAGAGTAGTTAAAAAGTTATTAAAATCAATCAATAATTTAAAAACAGATGTTAAATAACACAATAAAAATAAATGCAGGCAATGTAAGGCAAGTAAGCAGCGCAACAGCGTGGCACCTCAAGCCAGATGCTTACTGGGTCAGCAACATTTTCTGTTCGAGGCATGTGACCTGTAAATTTTCAAGGGATGGTAGGAACGGTCTAATGTTACATCCATTACTGTATTTGAGTCTCCTCCCAGTATCCAGGGGAGATGTACCCAGTCCTCCACTGTCATGAACAAGTGGGATAGGACTACATCTTGCTCCTGATTTGGAGCATAAATGCAGCCCAAAACAATCGGTTCGCCATCTAGGCTACCACACATTAGGACATAATGGCCCTCTCTATCAAATTTGGATTCTTGGAGCAAGAAGGGAACACCTGCCTGCACCCAAATTCCTGCACCTCTAGCATAAGCTGAGTATAAGGTGTGAAAAAGTTGACCCCTCCATTTTCTATGTAGTTTCTGTGCTTCCAACAGCGTGACAGAGTGAGGTGTGTCTTGTGTAGGTAAGTGATGTGTACCTTACGCCTATGTTGGTCGGCCAGTACCCTGTGTTGCTTATGTAGAAAAAAGCCCAGCCTGCGACGTTCCAGGTGAATATATTATAAGCATTTGTGGTAGTCGCCGTAGGATTCTGTATTGCAGTGGACATCGTTGGCCCCACACCTGTAACCCGACCCATTACGTTTGGTGAATATTGACGACAAATGTAAATCTGAAATGCAACATCCCAATACACTGTCCAGCAAGCAACATTTGTTCGACCAAACAACCATATAGAACCTAACATGAGAAACAATGAAAACAATAGGCCTACGCTCATGGTATGTATTGCCCAAACTTTGGCATGCATATTCCAGTTTTGTGACTCTTTACTGGATACCAGTGGTATGTCCGGACCCAGGCCACAATTACGGTAACATTATAAATGCAATATCTGCATTGCAGGTATTGCGGACCAACCCCCAATTAATACAGCATAATGTTGTGAGCCCTGCTCAGTAACCAGAGATATCCAGAGTAGTGTATAGTGAGTATAAATGGATGTGAATTTGGGCCGTAGAAGAGGCAACGTGGCAACAGCTCAAAGCCCCTCTCACTCAACTTATGTGTCACATTGTCTATCTAGGTAGTTCATTGGCCACCTGTTCCTTTATTGAAGGGAAGAGTGCTAAGCTGCCATTCGTGTCTGAGTCCGAAGCATTACCTCCATAGGAACTGAGGTTGGAGTGTTGCATCATAGTCCGCAGTGCTGTCGCTGTAAAAAGAGCTGCCTTCTGACTCTCATGGGCATCCTGTGGGGGGAGGGTACAACAGCATACGGCCTGCAATGGCCGCACCCCGGTGTTGATGCCTGGACTGTAGTTGGGGCTCCGGAGGTGGTGATTGCCCACTGGCTTGTCGTTGGGAGACTGGGAAATTGTGTTCAAGCAATGTTCTTGCAGCTTCAGGAGAGTCGAACAAGTGAGAGCGTTGTGGGAAGTGGGAAGATCAAGGAGTAGGTGAGGCCGGCTCCACAGCGAAGTTTCTTCACTTCAATGAATGAGGACTGTAGGGGGATATTCCGGGAACAGGGAGCCCCAGCAGCTTCAACAATGAATGGAGCTTCAAACATTCTTGTTTGCGCACTATGTTATATGTTATATTATGTTATGTTATAGTAATTTTATATCGCGCACAATTACTCGTGAGTATCCTGGCGCGTAAAGTTACCGTGACCTGACGGGGCAAGGAGTTTAAGCCAGCTGGTTAAAGAGGAAAGTTTTAAGTTGTTTTTTAAACAGCCTTGAGTCCTGAATATAACGTAGTTCCAAAGGGAGAGAATTCCATGCTGTAGCTGTTTTCACGGATAGGGACTGACCTCTGAGCCGCATTCCACGGAATCTGGGAATCACCATCCGACGTTGGGTGACTGAGCGCAGAGACCTGCTAGGAGCATAGAAAGCAAAACTCTTCCTGGGGTACATTGGTCCAAGACCGTGCAGGGCTCTGTGGGCCAGAGTGGGGGCTTTGAATTGCACTCTCTGGGCCACAGGAAGCCAGTGTAGATCTCGGAGATGCTGTCTTACGCTTGTTCTTCTGGAGATGTTGAACAGAAGTCTAGCCGCGGCATTCTGTATGGTCTGCAGTTTTTCTTACCAGATAGCCCGGAATGCTAATGTGCAGGGCATTGGCATAGTCAATGCGAGAAAGAATAGGAGCCCGGGCAACCGTTTCCTTAGCTGGCCTGGGAAGCAGGGGGAGCAATCGTCTTAGTGATTTAAGAGTTCCGAAGCACACTCCGGTGAGTTTCTTAATTTGCACCGAGAACCGAAGGTCTTCTCCAAACCATACCCCGAAGTTCTTGGCTGGGTTACCCACAGAGATGGGTTGGAGGAAGTCAGGTGGCCACAGCGATTCTCTAAAGGCAGGCGGGAACTGACCATACAGCAGGACCTCCGACTTGTCCTCGTTGCACTTCAGTTGGGCAAGTGCAAGCCACTGAAACACCGACATTTCTGGGCAGTTTCGGTCGACAAGTCAGAGTCCATCCAGGTAAATAGGAGCTGGGTATCGTCAGCATAAGCTATTATTTTTTCTCCCAGCTCTTCTGCCAGAAAAGTCAATGGAGTCAGATAGATATTGAAAAGCTAAGGGCTCAAAGTAGAACCCTGTTGGACTCCTGTAGATATTTTCCTGGCAAACAATGAAAAAGGTAGCATCCAGACCTGCTGGGTGCGTTCTTCCAAAAAAGATTTCAGCCAATCCCAGGCGCGGCCAATGATGCCAATATCTGAGAGTCGAGTGAGAAGTAATTGGTGGGGCACCGTATTGAAGGCGGCAGAGAGATCGAGAAGCACCAGAGCTGCTCTGCCGCCCGCGTCCAGACATTCCCTAATCGCCTCAGCCATTTCCACCAGTGCAGTCTCGGTGCTGTATGATGCCCTAAAGCCGGATTGCGCCGGGTGTAAAACACCGGATGCTTCCACGTATGCCTCAACCTGTCGAAAAACCACCTTTTCGCAGACCTTAGACAGTGCCGGGAGGAGAGAGATAGGGCAATATCTGGCCAGTTTAAGCAGACCCAAGGAGGTTTTTTTTTTTAAAGAGACAGAAGCTTAGCCTGTTTCTAAGTCAGGGTCCAGTGGCAGTCTTTAGGGATAGATTAATAATTGTGGTAACCTCTGGAAAGACCACCTCAGCCACCCCAGCCAGAACTCTAGCTGGGCAGGGGTCAGTTGGAGAACCCGACTTGAGAGATTTAAGAATGGCCAATAAATCGGCCCCAGCTATGGGCATAAACTTCATAAATGGAGACGCTAAAGGGGTGGGGGCTGAGGGAAGCCTAGGAAAAAAATCCCTTGACTCCTGGGTACCCATCCCCAGGCTATCTTGAATAGTCTGTATTTTATCAATAAAGAAGGAAGACAGCTCCTCACACCATTGCGAAGAGGCTGGAAGGGCTTGTGGGACACCCCCGCGCCGCACGGCCACCAGCTGCTGCGTGTGCCCCTCCGCTGTGCCCTGCCTCGCTGCCCGCCTCGCGGCCTGTTTGGACAGTCATTTGTGCTTGTTTTTGCCTCGTTTAGTCTTTCCCCGTGTTTAGCCTGTTTGGACAGTCATTTGTGCTTGTTTTTGCCTCGTTTAGTCTTTCCCCGTGTTTAGCCTGTTTGGACAATCATTTGTGCTTGTCTTTGCCTCGTTTAGTCTTTCCCCGTGTTTAGCCTGTTTGGACAGTCATTTGTGCTTGTTTTTGCCTCGTTTAGTCTTTCCCCGTGTTTAGCCTGTTTGGACAGTCATTTGTGCTTGTTTTTGCCTCTTTTAGTCCTTCCCCGTGCTTAGCCTTTTAAACTGCAAATTGTGATTGTTTCGCCGTCCCCCGTCCTGTTTCCCGCCTCCCTCGCCGCCCCCGCTTCCCGCCACCACCGCCGACCCCGCCCTTTTCTCCTTGTGTTCCCTCCCCGCTCCCGCCTCCCAGCTGCCCCGCCCACCCGCGCACTTGGCCTTAAATGACGACCGTGCGGCACAGGTGAGTGTGACCCACTTGTGGGACACCCCCGCGCCGCACGGCCACCAGCTGCTGCGTGTGCCCCTCCGCTGTGCCCTGCCTCGCTGCCCGCCTCGCGGCCTGTTTGGACAGTCATTTGTGCTTGTTTTTGCCTCGTTTAGTCTTTCCCCGTGTTTAGCCTGTTTGGACAGTCATTTGTGCTTGTTTTTGCCTCGTTTAGTCTTTCCCCGTGTTTAGCCTGTTTGGACAATCATTTGTGCTTGTCTTTGCCTCGTTTAGTCTTTCCCCGTGTTTAGCCTGTTTGGACAGTCATTTGTGCTTGTTTTTGCCTCGTTTAGTCTTTCCCCGTGTTTAGCCTGTTTGGACAGTCATTTGTGCTTGTTTTTGCCTCTTTTAGTCCTTCCCCGTGCTTAGCCTTTTAAACTGCAAATTGTGATTGTTTCGCCGTCCCCCGTCCTGTTTCCCGCCTCCCTCGCCGCCCCCGCTTCCCGCCACCACCGCCGACCCCGCCCTTTTCTCCTTGTGTTCCCTCCCCGCTCCCGCCTCCCAGCTGCCCCGCCCACCCGCGCACTTCGCCTTAAATGACGACCGTGCGCACGCGCAGCGTTGACGCGCAGCGGGCGCGCCGATTGTGCGCCGAAGGCGCGCCAAAGGTAAGCCCGTCTGCGCCCGTCCGCGACCGGATCGCGACCAGCGCCAGGACCCCTGGCCCCCACCGACGGAAGCCGCCCCGACGAACCTACAGCGCCGCCGATCTCATCGCACTCAACACCGGCCGCATCCCAGGATGTCACCGAGCCGCCCCGAAGCACACCCACGGACCCTTCAGCTGTCACGCCTGCAAGTTCACCTGCATCCGGACCTTCCATGCACCCACCAAGCCTAACTCCAGCAGCAACCACCTCAAGTGCATCCTGCTCAACACCCGCTCTGTCCACAGACACGCCGTAGAACTCTGGAACCTCCTCGACACCACCGCCCCTGACGTTGCCTTCCTCACCGAGACCTGGATGAACGCCTCCTCAGCCCCAGACATCGCCATCGCCATCCCAGAGGGCTACAAGATCACCCGGAGGGACCGCACCACCAACCAGACGGGAGGAGGCATCGCCATCATCCACAGAGACACCATCCGCATCACGACCAACACCGACGACACCCTGACCAGCGCCGAACACCTGCATTTCCAGATCCACACCAACCCGAACACCACCCTCAGAGGCACCCTGATCTACCGACCCCCGGGACCACGCACACGATTCAGCGAGGACATCGCCGACTTCGTCAGCCCACACGCTCTCCCCTCCGCCGACTACATCCTCCTGGGGGACCTCAACTTCCACCTGGAGAACAACAACGACCGCAACACCATCAGCCTGCTCGACAACCTCGCCAACCTCGGACTCAAGCAACTGGTGACCACCCCCACCCACCTCGCCGGACACACACTCGACGCCGTCTTCTCATCCAGCAAAGACGTCACCTTCAGCCACGCAACAGGACTCCACTGGACGGACCACAGCTGCGTCCACTTCACCTTCAGAAGAACGACGATCCACCACCACCAGCAACAGGTTGCCCGAAGAAGCTGGAACAAGATCACAGCCGACCAGCTCACCGCCTCCCTGAGCCAGCACCCTCCCGCCAACTCAGCGAACCCCAGCCAGGCCGCCGACAACCTCACGAAGTGGATCAACGACTGCGCGGACGAACTCGCCCCTCTGAGAACCCCACCCAGCAGACCCGGCAGCAGAAAAACACCATGGTTCACCGACGAACTCAAGAGCTCCAAGAAGAACTGTCGAGTCCTCGAGAAAGCCTGGAGAAGAGAACCAACAACGGACAACATGACCACCCTCAAGCTCGCCACCCGGAAACACCACCAACTGATCCGCGCCACCAAGAAAAATACATACAAGGATCGACTGGACAACAACGCCCACAACTGCAAGGAACTCTTCAACATCGTGAAAGAGCTCTCCAACCCCAACGCCGGAAACAATGACATCAACCCGTCGCAAGACCTCTGCAACTCCCTCGCGTCCCACTTCCACAACAAGATCACGGACATACACAACAGCTTCAACAACCAACCAACGCAAGCCACAACCACTACGACGCCACCCACCACCACCCTACCCACCACCACCCTCCGCACCTGGACCCCGATCAGCACCGAAGACACCATCCGCACCATGAACTCCATCCACTCCGGATCTCCGACTGACCCCTGCCCTCACCACGTCTTCAACAAGGCCGACGCTGTCATCGCACCCCACCTGCGGGACATCATCAACACCTCCTTCGACACCGCCACCTTCCCTGAGAGCTGGAAGCACGCCGAACTCAGCGCTCTTCTCAAGAAACCCACGGCAGACCCCACCGACCTCAAGAACTACCGTCCCATCTCGCTCCTCCCGTTCCCGGCCAAAGTCATCGAGAAGACCGTCAACAAACAGCTGGCCGCCTTCCTCGAGACGAATGGATCCCTCGACCCCTCACAGTCGGGCTTCCGAGCGAACCACAGCACCGAGACCGCCCTCATCGCTGCCACCGATGACCTTCGAACTCTGATGGACAACGGAGAAACAGCGGCCCTCATCCTCCTGGACCTCTCCGCGGCTTTCGACACCGTCTGCCACCGCACCCTAATACAGCGCCTCGGCAACATCGGAATCCAGGAGAAGGCACTGGAATGGATCACCTCCTTCCTCGACGGAAAAACACAGAGAGTCCGCCTACCACCGTACAAATCAGAGGCCACCAAAGTCATCTGCGGCGTCCCTCAAGGATCCTCACTGAGCCCCACCCTCTTCAACGTCTACATGAGCCCCCTCGCGGCCATCGCACGCCAACACAACCTCAACATAATCTCCTACGCTGACGACACCCAGCTGATCCTCTCCCTGACCAACGACCCCACCACCGCCAGAGCCAACCTGCACGAAGGGATGAGAGATGTAGCCGAATGGATGACGACCAGCCGCCTGAAACTGAACTCGGACAAGACGGAGGTCCTCATCCTGGGCTCCTCGCCCTCCGCCTGGGACGACTCCTGGTGGCCCCCCGCCCTGGGCACCGCACCCAAACCAACGGACCACGCACGCAACCTGGGCTTCATCCTGGACTCCTCCCTCTCCATGACCAGACAAGTAAACGCCGTCTCCTCGTCTTGCTTCAACATCCTGCGCATGCTACGTAAGATCTTCCGGTGGATCCCCACCGAAACGCGGCAGACGGTCACCCAGGCCCTCGTCACCAGCCGTCTGGACTACGGCAACGCCCTCTACGCCGGAACCACGGCCAAACTCCAGAAGAGACTCCAGCGGATCCAGAACGCCTCGGCCAGACTCATCCTCGACATCCCCCGACGCAGCCACATCTCCGGACACCTGAGGGACCTGCACTGGCTCCCGGTCAACAAGAGAATCACCTTCCGTCTCCTCACCCACGCGCACAAAGCCCTACACGACCAAGGCCCGAGCTACCTCAACAACCGGATCAACTTCTACACTCCCAAGCGCCTCCTCAGATCAACCAACTACGCCCTCGCCGCCGTCCCCCGCATCCGAAGAGCGACAACAGGAGGAAGATCCTTCTCCTACCTGGCTGCCAAGACCTGGAACTCACTCCCGACCGACCTGCGCCTGACCCAAGACCACCTCTCCTTCAGGAAGAAGCTCAAGACCTGGCTGTTCGAGCAGTAAACGGCACCCCCCCCCCACCCAGCGCCTTGAGACCCTACGGGTGAGTAGTGCGCTTTATAAATGACCTGATTGATTGATTGATTCTGCGCAAGGAGTCAGAAAGCTTCTAACAATGGAGAAAATGTCCTTGCTATTGTTGTTGGCCTTGGCTATCTGCTCCGCATAAAAACTACTCTTTGCCTCCCTAATGGCTGCATAGTAGTTGCTCTGGGCTTTGCGAAGATCAGTTTTGGCCAGGGGGCAATACTCCCGACGCCAGTGTTGTTCAAGTTTTTTGCAACCCAATTTAAGCTCTCTAAGAGAATCTGAATACCAGGGTTTAGGTGAAGATTGTCCAGGTTCTTTATTTGGTCGGAGTTTTGAGGTGGAGTCAGCCCCTTGGCTGATCCAGGTGGTAAAACTCTCTACTGCTCCTTCAAGACCGAGGGCTGCCGTGGGCGTGAGAGTAAAAGGGCCTTAGAGAGGGCTGAAATATCAATCTTCCGAGTCGGCTTACTTTGGGCCGCAGCCAACGGGCCAGGGGGTTTCCCTATAGTCCAAGAGAACAAGATCAAATGGTGATCAGACCAAGTGACCTGAAGGGGGTTGGTAACTGACCTGGCAAAGTTGGAACACACTAGATCAAGCATATGTCCTCCCTTGTGAAAGGGAGACTTGATCCACTGGGTCAGTTGTGCCAGATCAAACAGATCCATAAGATCTCTGGAATCGGGAGCCTCCGGGCAACAATGACATCATCCAGGGCTTTCAGGGATGTTCCGGAAGGATCAGTGGGGCGGTAGACTAAGGTGCCACCCAGTGTGTAATGGGGGACATAACAATAGTGAAGTCAATGGCCTCCCCATCCACTAACCTCGCAGACGACTCGCTAGAGAAAGCCCAAGTGTCCCTGAACACCACTGCAATCCCGCCCCCCTTCCCAATTTTACGATCTGCTCTCACAATTTTATAGCCCGCAGGAATGGCCAGCTCAACCACGGGGGCGCAGTGTTCATTAAGCCAGGTTTCAGTTATAAATAAAACATCTAGATTTTCATCAGAGAGAAGCTCATAGATTTCCAGAGCATGTTTCACCATAGAGCGGGAGTTGATAAGAGCAGCTTGAATCCTATTCTCCCTCTCAATTCGAAGAGCAGAGGCTGACGACTTGGTAAGGAAACAAAATTGGCACTTGGGGCAAGTCCTGTAAAAACTATTGATAGCACTTGGTGATATCAAGCGCCAGAAGTTCCTTACGGCTGAAGGACATCCGACCACCCAGGAGCTCCCACGTGTGCCGGGCAGTGTGGCTGGCGCTCCCGGGACGCGGACGGGCGCAGACGGGCTTGCCTATGGCGCGCCAGCGGTGCGTCCGCTGCGTGCTCGCTCCAGCCTCATACTTTATACAGTGAGGGCACTAACAGAGAATCAGGTGTGAGAGCTGGGAAAGCCTAGACTGCTCACCTTGACTCAACCAAGATGGCGGATCAGCACCATGGAGCGAAAAAACGGCCTCCAGGGACCACTACTAAGCCTCAGGTAAAGAGCAGTAGAAAATGACTGTCCAAAAAAGGGTCACAGTAAATTAGGAGCACTTTTACATGTCTTAATTAAAAACGGCGCAGCAATAAAAAACAAAGTTTAAAAAGGCAGAGATATGCAAAATAAGCGGCTGAAGCAGTACAGTTAACAAGTCTGAATTAAAACAATCGCTAGTCTATCTCCCGGCTCACGCCTCAGGAGAGGTAACCATATAGTTTATCAGTAAAACCACATGCCACTTGGAAATGTTGTGGCTATTTCAATGGAAAATGTGCTGATTGCACATGAGTTTACCACTTTACGCTTTAGTTGCATATTTATTAAAATTGATTAATTAATTTGAGAAACATTTTAGTTTTCAAACATGATTTGAGAAACATTCTTACCCCCTCCATGATGATGATTTTTGCCCCCGCCCTGATGACACTCTAGTTAATGAACTAAGAGGTAAGCAAAAGGTCATGTGTATCCTACATGTGGCTGTATTTGTATTATATATGGAGCAAATGTTTAGTTTATTTAATCAAACAAAATAGTTTTTAGTACAGCAGACAGGCTGAACTAACATGTTTGAAGATGTTATCATATGTGATAATGAAGAAAATGGAGGGTCAGTAAAATTAAAATGTTTGCCTAGGATCACGCTTTGTGAGACCAGTTAATGGTTCATGTGCATTAAAGTTGGGTATGGTAGATTATTCAAGTCTCTAGATCTGCTGGTTACATTTTTTTAAAATGTTTGAGGACTGATTTGGTGAGCGGCAGTGTGAATGCAAAGCAACTAGAGGGATATCCAAGTCTTTTCTGTACCTGGGGCACCTTGCCAGTCAGTTTAAGCACTTGGATATATCTCGGCCATGCAATTTCCTTGATGTCCTGGGTTAGGAACTGGATGCAAGAGCCCCACATTTTGTCACCTGGGGTAATGCTCCTTCCACAGAGGCTATGATATTTTCCATAGCCAACATGTCCCACATTCTACAGAGCCAGTCCGAATATGTGGGCACCGTATCCTTGCCCCAGTTTGATAGAAGAGCTTGGCAATCGTCCCAGGGGGGCAGGGTAATCACTTTGCCCCTAGCAGACTTCAATGGGTAGGTCAATGGGTTAGGTAATCCCAACAAGGTGTAGCTTGGGAGGCTGGGAATGTCAATGTTGAAGATCTATCCACATCCGTGAGGACTTTCTCCCAGTATCTCTGGAATTTGGGCAGTGCCAGAGGAGGTAAGGGTATCTACCTGTCCACAGTGACTGCAACAAAGAACAGTGGTGCCAGCTCCCCAGGCTGACACTCTGGCTGGGGTATAGTACCATTAGTGGTCCATTTTCAACAGATTATTTCCCCTCTACCCTGATGGAGGTGCTGAATGCTCTATGAAAAACATCTGCTCATTCCCAAGGGGTGAAAGAGCAGTCTAGTTTGGCCTCCCACCTCCTCTGAACTAAAGACCTGCTGCAGTCTGTAGGTGTATTCAGCCAAGTCTAAATGTAGGAGGATTGATGTTTATCGTCTGTTTTGGTGAGTAACCATTTTTCAAATTGGTAAGTGGTCTACAGGTGTGAGGTTGGATAGAAGGGTGCGAGATCCAATGTTTACCTGTTATGTAATGCCAATATTTATTGTCGGAGTGGTCGTAATGGTCTTGGGGTTGTGGGAAGTCAAATGCCACTAGATGGTTGTACAGGTCACCAATGCATTTGCAGTTGGCTGTTAGCCACTCACAGTATTCCAACCCCATATGTGTAAGTGGAAATACTGGGTTTCCTATATAAAAAGGGTGAGCCGGCAGATAGGGGGTGGCAGCACTCTCGTCACTATCACTTCATGCCACGCCATCATGGTCTATCTAGAAATGGGGCGATGTACATCCCTACGGTGCTTTTTTGGTAGCTACGAAACCCCCTATATATGAATCCTCACTATGGCCTGGTCAGTGAAACACAAGTGCGTTTCAGTTAGGGCCCTGTTCCATTCAACCATGTTTCTGCTAGGTGGCTAAGTAGTAGTGCGCTAGCTGTGGTACTCCATCAGCAACCGAAGAGTACTCTCATCACCTAGCTATACAGCATTTCTTGCCATTCCAAATGTCGGACTCTTTTGTGTATTGTAGTTGTGTTGGCGCAAGTGGTGTTGGAGCCAAGACTAGCGTCTGTATCACGTATTAGATCCTGAGTAGCAGTGTCATTTTTACTGCAGCTAGTCTTCCAATCCAGGACACCCGATTTCCAGCACTGAAGATCTTTGTGGGCCGTGGCTAAGAGAGAACAGTAGTTACACTCCGCTGCCTCCGTAAGGGAGCATCAAAAGTCCCAGGTAAGGTGTCCATTGGAAAGGATAGCTCCATTCCAGTGAGGTCTGGTCTGCCTTTGGAACAGTTAGGTTGAGAATTTGTGAGCTTTCACTCTGAAACCAGATGCTTCCCCAAATGCATCTTAGTTTGTCCATAAGAGAGGGTAGGTAAGCAGGGGGTTGTCAGTGAGATCATCACGTCATTAGCATATAGGGCCAATTTGAGCTCCTGCGGGCCAAAGGAGATACCTTCAATCAGTGTGTTCACCCTTATGCGGTCTGCCAAAGGTTCCATGTAAAACGCAAAAAGAATTAGGGACACAGGACAGGCTTGCCGAGTTATCCTGCTGATAATAAGGGACTGCGACATGGTGCCATTAACTCGTAACTGGGCACTCTGGTTCATATAGTTACTCCAGACCCATGTCAGAAATTGTCACCCAAGGTTCTGCCCTTTCCAGCCTCAGCCATAGAAACATCCAATGCACCTGATCGAATGCCTTTTCGGCATCAATGAACATGAGTAGTGCTGGCGTATGCAGTCTGGCCAGCTTCTCCATAAGGTGGATAAGGCACTTGGCGTTGTCACTGCAACCTCTTTCAGGGATGTATCCAGTTAGGTCCGGGTCGATTAATCCCTGTATTTAGAGATTGAACAGGGCTACTAAGACAGACCCCTGTAAAGAGTTTAGCATCTAAAATTAAGAGGGAAATGAGGCAGTAAGATGCACCTTGCAGGGGATCTTTCCCAAGCTTTGGTATGATGCTGATAACTGTCGCTTTCATGAATGGGGAAGCGTACCTGAGTCTCCAGTAGAGTTGTAGCGTTGGATTAGTAGTGGGCCAAAGTTGGCCCAAAGAGTTTTTAAAACCCTGGGGGTGAAGCTGTCTGACCCTGGGCCTTCACTAAGCTGGAGTCTGGATATGGCGGCTAGAACCTAGTCGAGACGGAGATCCTCCTCGAGCATGAGGACATCGCTATCAGGTAGGTGCGTAAAGGGCTATGGGGTCGGCAACCCCAGACAGATCTCTATTGGCTTATCCTCAGCTTTGTATAGGGTTGCATAAAGCTGCTGGCGGGCTCTACTACCATCTGCCAAACTAATTCTGGGGTTTCTGGGATTAGGCTCTGAATTTGTGAGCCATAAAACGGCCTACCTTATCACCTCCTTCATAGTATTTTTGCTTAGTCTAGAGCAGGGCATACTCCGCCCTATCCCAGTCTAGCGCCTTGGGTTGTGTCCATGCAAACATAGCTGTCTTTGCACCCTGTGTTGTGTGGCCGTATGTTTGTGGGCTTCTACGTCTCTGACTCTTCTCCCTTCGTACTCAATTTAACTTCGAGGAAATCGAAAGGAAAGCTCCCTGACAACTGTTTTCAGCGTATCACAGAGGAGGGAAATCGGCGTGTCGGACTTGTCAATATCCTCAAGGAAGTGCTTAATGACATCTTGAATCTCTTTTTGGTGGAGTCCTATGTGAGCAGTTTGTCATTGAGCCCTTTGCCAGGGATCGTAGGTGTGATCGGGGAGTGACTGGACAAGGCTGCCACTTCAATTTCGGTCAGTCGCAGGGTTGCCAGAACAGGTGGGGGACTAGGAAGTAGTCAATGTGGTGCATGTCTGATGGGCTGCCGAAAAAGAATGCGTATCCCCTTGAAGTATGGTGCTTAGTACACCAGGCGTCTGTGAGGCCCACATCAGAGAGCTAGCTCTGTTCAGAGTCTGTGAAGGCACATACTTGACCCACTCTCTGAATAGACCTGTCAAACGAATTGTTGTGAACTTGGTTAAAGTCCCCCACCACCTAGTCTGGATCTTGAGTGGCTGTCCCCAGAGCCAAAGCCTCCAGCATAAATTGTTCCTGGTGGTCATTATGGCGTGCAGTGTTACAAGAGTAAAGATTTGGGTATTTACGGTGAGGCGAATGGACTGGGTATGCAGTATAGCGAAGTGGCTGGCGTGGAGTATTGTAACCCATGCTGCCTTGCTGGGACCAGAAGATAAATATTGTCTGTCAAACCAGTTGGATCAAAGCCTTCCCCAGTCCCATCTGATGAGGTGCGTCTCTTTCAGAACGGCAATGACATAAAACAGTGAGATTCTTAGAGAAAGGCCAGGAGAACCCGTTGATTGGTGGGGGAGTTGAGGCCCCCGGACATTATAGTTTATTATCTTTACCATCCACAGAAGACGATGGGGATGTGCGGTGTGACTGCCCTATGTGTAGGTCCCCTGTGCATATCATAATGGCTTTGTAGCTTCTTCAAAGCAGCAAGGACAGCAATGAAAGGAACCTTCCGGTCGGGGAGGGTAACAAGCCAAGTGAGAACAGCAAAACAAACCATCACGCCCTCACTTTTTGATAGAGTTTCTCCTTCTGACTGGCCCAACAAAACCTCTGCACAAAAAACTGGCCCCGCCAATACTGCGCCGTCAATGGCATAAAATATCAGTGGATAACTTGCGGGATAAATGGATACAACCTATATTCACTGATGATGACACAGCTGACACTGCTTTAGGGAAACTCAACGAATCGCTAAAATCAGCCATCGACATTCTGGCCCCACTAAAACCTCATAAACAATATCTTTCTACCAAGCAAGAAAAATGGTATTCACCTGATCTTAGGAAAGAGAAACAGAAATGCAGGCGTCTAGAAAAAGCATGGAGGAAATCAAAAACTGAAGAGAAAAGGATAATCTATCAAAAGGCCCAGTTAATTTATTACAAAAACATAAAGCAAGCTAGGAAGAACTGTCTTTCCTCACAATTAGCAGAGGCAGGCAATTGTCCAAGGGAGCTGTTCAAAATACTACAGAGCTTTGTAAAACCCACAGCTAGTGAGAGCCCTGATGAATTCTCCCAAGTACTCTGTAATGAGATCTCTATGTTTTTTGAGGACAAAATCAACCTCATCTATAATAAAATCCTAGCGTCCAACGGTGCTGGAATCACGTTTCCCCTACCAATAGGTCTGCCAATTCAGAATAAAAATTCTCTACTCTCCTTCCCACTAGTTAGCGATTTTGATTTACCACCCCTTATCAACCATATAAAAACTGGGTCTCCCAACGACTTCCTTCCAGCTAAAATGCTCCCCCCTCTGATCACCCTCCTGGGACCCTCCATACAGTCAGTAATGAACATCTCACTGACGGTAGGTCAAGTCCCAAGGGAATGGAAGGTTGCGGTGGTGAACCCAATAAGGAAAAAGTCGGCCTCTCCCTGGACGGACCTCCCTAACTTGCGGCCCATTTCCCTCCTACCACACATAGGGAAGATGACTGAGAAGCATGTTAATACCCACCTATCAAATTATATCGAGGCAACGGATGGCCTGGACCAATCACAATCTGGGTTCAGGCCAAACCACAGCACCGAATCAGCCCTCCTAGCAGTGACCAACAACATCAGGATGACACTGGATGATGGGGGGTCTATGATTCTGGTGCTGTTGGACTTATCCGCTGCCTTTGATACGGTGTCTCATGAAGTGCTTCTCGGTCGTCTGAGGGATGTGGGACTAGGGGGCGCAGCTCTGTCCTGGATGGAGAGCTTTCTCTCTGGCCGCTCTCAAGAAGTCAGGCTGGGCTCCCACAAATCCATCTCTAGGGAGCTCACCAGGGGAGTGCCACAGGGCTCATGTCTAAGCCCCACATTATTTAATGTGTACGTGGCCCCCCTGGCCGACTTAGTGAGGTCCTTTGGGTTCACCCCGGTGTCATACGCCGATGACACCCAACTTCTGTTCCCTTTCAAAACCTTTACACCTGCTTTAAAACAATCCTTTGCAGATGGAATGAGGGCAGTATCTGAGTGGATGGCCAAGAACTGCCTTCAATGTAATGTGGGCAAAACAGAAGTACTACTGTTTGGGGATGCGGGGAAACTATGGTCTGATGAGTGGTGGCCTTTAGAACTAGGACCTGTTCCCATTCCGAAACACACCGTGAAAAACTTGGGGGTGCTATTCGATCAAGCCCTAACATTCAAAGATCATGTTAACCAAGTCGCCGGTACATGTTTCCGGGCCATTGGACTTCTGAGAAGAGTGTTCCCATACCTCCCAGACACACACAGAAAGACCTTAGTTCAGGCATTAGTCATAAGCAGATTGGACTACTGCAATGGCCTTCTCCTTTCAACTAACGAAGGCCAACTTACCAAACTGCAAGTAGTCCAAAATACGGCGGCAAGGCTAGTTCTAAATGTTCCACCTAGAACTCCCTCCCGCCCTCTGCTTACTGAACTACATTGGCTTCCTGTACGGCAGCGCGCCAAGTTTAAAATTTTATGCTCCATCCACAAATGCCTGATAGGCATGGGGCCTAAATACCTGACTAAAACCTTTCAACCCTATGTCCCTGGACGATCATTACGCTCGAGCAACCTTCAGCTGCTTCAGGTGCCTAGAATAAAAAAATCCAGACAGGGAGGTCGTGCCCTGGCACACACAGGTCCTGTTCTCTGGAACTCTCTCCCCCAGACACTAAAACAAATCACCAATCACCTGTCCTTCCGAAAAACTCTCAAAACCTTCCTTTTCACTAATAGTTAAAATACACTTCCCCCACTCAGTCACCGTGAGCACGAATCTGTACATCCTATGTTCCTTCACCAGGCAAAAGCGCGGAGATACCCCTTCGGGGGTTTATTCAGGCGCGATACAAGACCATAAATAAATAAATAAATAAATGGGAGTTCCAACAGTCCAGAGTTTGGAGTTGCTGCGATTACGTTGAAGTGTGAAAGATGGGCCAGATATGGTTAAAGCCCCATCAGCCCGAGGTGTGACGGTAGCAGCCAGCCGCCTTGAGATTCGGAGAAAACAAGTTTACTGTCAACTTCATGGGCATATAGAGAATAAAGGTTAACAGTTTGTGGTCGGTCTTATGTAGTCTTGATTGACAGCATGATCTTGAAGCCTCTGAAGGAGTGCGCTTTGTTCACATCTGCTTTTTTCCTGTATGGGCTTGGGGGTAGCAGTCCATGGGCGAAATCGCTGTCTGCTTTTAGTGCCAGGTGGTCGCACTGTGGGCACCATTGACTCCCTCAGGCATACTTTTAAACCTTTGAACATCACAGGATTTTTAGTTTGTGGCTGTGAAAACAAGTTAAAATGTTCTGAGACAGTCCTGGTGATATAGCAGGGCTTTCCTGCAGTCAAGTACTAGCCCCCAGATTCATGAAAGTCATGTTTTGCGAGTCCTTAATAGCGAATTTTAAGGATTCGCTATTAAAGACTCGCAAAACGGGATGCATGTAGAAATCGCAATATTATTAGCGATTTTTACTGCTTCCTTATTTGCGATTCGCTAATTGCGAATCGCAAATAAGGAATGGCTTTCCCATTCATTCCTATGGGCCTAAAGGCCCATAGGAATGAATGGGGAGTCAATCCTCATTTGCGATTCGCAATTAGCGAATCGCAAATAAGGAAGCAATTTCAAGGGTGCCAGGGTGTCCAAAGGACACCCTGTTGCACCCCTGAAATGGTAATGTACACTGGTGTTGCGCACACACATGTCCCAAGGACGTGTGTGTGTGTAACATACAACTTAGAAAAATGCACTAAAGTGCATTTTTCTAACTTTTTGCTATTTACCACGTAGTTAGACTTGGCGGTAAATAGCGGCCCCAGATTGCGAATTCGCAATTTTGAAATAGTTCATGCATTGCATTTAAGGAATCTCAAATTGAGATTCCTTAAATACAATTAATCGCAATTTAGCGATTTCTAAAATTGCGATTTTTGCATTTGGGATGATGCATCCTAAATGCAAAAATACCGCTCGCAAAGGGACAGATTCTCAGAATCTGGCCCTTTGCGAGCGGATTCTGGTTTGATGAATCTGGCCGTATATCTTTCTCTGTCAGCTCTGGATGTTCAATGCTGAATAGGCGGATGACGTAGCCCTCTAGGTCCCACTATCAGCTTGTAGAGGGACCCTCTTAATGCTAATGTTAGATCGTCGCAATCTATTTTCCAAGTCCTCTATATGAAGCTGCAAATCCAAGTTCTGCTCTCGTGCCACCCACTCCAGTACCTCTTCCAGAGCATCTCCATCAGTCTCCCACGTTGCCACCTGGTTGCCAAGATCTGTTGCATCCTTCTTGAACTCCTTGATTTCTGCCTCCACATTGTCCTGGAGCACCACTATATCCTCTCAGAGCTTGGTAAAGACCGCTTCCATAAACAGCCGGTTGACCGGGCCAGGAGGTCATCCACCCCACCTCCAGTGCCTCTTAGAGATCTGCGGCTGGCTATGTGCGGGAACTCGGCCTTCTTCACTGCCACCTTCTTGAGCATATCTTTTTGTATGGAGTCTTTCTTTATTCTATGGGCCGCCAAGGCTCATCGATGGGGAGGAAGACAACCCTTGGCATGGTTCCAAGTGGGTGTAGTCCACATATGTGCACGAAATAAGAGGCCACTGGTGGGAGAGCTCAACTCATGTGTTCACAGCGTAAATGGTCACGCATGGTGCCCTCACAGTACGGGCCCTCAAGCAGAACCGAAGCTGGCACTCGGCATTGCCTCTGTTGCCGGTCAAAGCGAAATCCTTGCTTCGGTGCTAAGATGAAGATAAAGTTCTCCCTCTCCCAGGGTGCCCATGGACTCTGTGAGCCCCGGACCCCTACGAGGTCCGAAAGGCCAACAGGCAGGCCCCATGTGCCCTGGGCTGATGCTCCCCCTCGATCCTTCCCTGATTCACCGTGTACAACTGTGCAGGGAGGGGACCCCGCTGCATGTCAGGGCCCTACAGTCACCTACCTTTGTCCTCCAGATCGACCTCGCTGTATGTTGGGGGTGTCGGGAGTCCCCGTCAGCCCCCAGTAGGTCACCACTGGACATGGGGGGGAGCAGCCTGTGAAATCCAGACCGCAGGTTCAGTGCAGGCTCCCTGCGGGCCCCAGCTGCACTGGTCCCTGTGATCTCCCTTGTCTCAGGCGGTGAGGTTGTTGTAATAAGGCCACGGCAGTAAGCCCTCCAGTCCTCGGGGGATATGACAAAAAGCAACCAGACTCGCAGAGCCCGGGCAGCTGCAGTGCCGCAGTTCACACGGGGGCTGCGCAGTGCAACTTTCAAGATGGTGACGCCGTCTCACAGGAGAGAGGCGGCGGTCAGTCTTCCACAGGAGGCTACTCGGCAGCTTCAGGACAGCCCGTGACCTCATGCAAAAAGACACCTGATAACCCTTCCCACTGTTGAGTCCTACCCCCACATCCTACACTGTTAGTGGTAGGTACTTCATTCTATTGTGTGCACAAATAAGCACATTCCGTTATTATGAACACTTTTCGGTTATTATGAACTATTTAGCTAGAAATGGCATGTAGCCCTCTCACCCAACTTGGTTCCAAGTAAAAAGGCCTGTACATTAACTACAATCAGCTGCCAGTAACCATTGTCATTCACGTCATACTAAGTCTCCCTGTGATTATTCACTTAGGGGAAGCCGGCTCAGGGTTATTATGCTAGGACTGGAAAACTGAACATGGCAGACAAAGAAACTTTGACAAAAAAAGCTAAAAAAAAAAAAAAAAAAGGAAATGCTTTATTTTATGTAAAATGCATTCTGTTCTCACCGCAAGAAAATAACGTAATCAAAGGCACTGAACAATCTGACCTGGGTTGGATACTGCTTCTTAAGAGTTTGTTAGCTGGCTGTATATTTTATTTTACATTATTCATGCAACTTCTGTGTGGCTCTGCTTTTCTTGGCTACCTCCTTGACCGGAGGAGTATTTTTCATGTATTTCAAGATATGAATCTCACCAAAGGTCGTGTGCCCAACAGGCTTGGTAGGTTCTGTCAATATCTGTATTCAGCCGCTCAACTGCATAAAACTGGTCTGTGACTCCACCTCTAGTCATTATGTACACAACCTGCAAGGTGACCCCTGTATAGATGAGAAAATTGTTAGGAGAAAGAGAATTTTCTCTTGAAGACTGGTGACTTGTTTGTTTTCTGAAAACGAGCACCAAGGTTAGCAGCTACCTCTGACTAAACCGTGAAAGCAACCAACAGTCATCCTAGCCCTCCTACCAGCCTTCTCCCCAGGCCAATCAAGGAGCTGCTCTGAAAATCAAGCCTTTCTCTTCCAGGAACTTGAGTCTGCTTCTTGTTCCTTTTTAGGTCTCGCTGGTACTGCATCCGAAGGATGCGTCCAGCTGGAGACTTCATGTTGCCCGTCTCGGGGGAAGGAGGGACAAGAGGGTGCCACACGCTTCTCTTGTCCTGGATTTCACTGCGTGCACGCGCACCCACACTCACGCATGCGCACATCACAGCCACACGCATACACAGCCACACCCCCGTCGCCGCACCTACACACACCAGCGCACCTACACACACGCGCGCACACATACAAAGACCCCCTGCCGCCGCCACCCCACTCACCGGCTACGCAGGATTTCTCTACTCTGGGGCGGCGGTAGCGGGGCTCTCCCGATCCCTTGGAGCCCCGCCCGACCGCGCCTCTGTTCACCCGGTCCCCCATCTCGGGACCGGGACTCAAGGTCGGCCCCGGAGCTCTCCCTAGCTCACGGGAGCCCCGGGCCGCGGGAGGACTCGGCCTCTTTGCTCCATCCCGGCGGGCACCCAATCATAGCCCAGCAGCAGGCGGGACTTCCTTCTCTCTTCTGGCCCGGCCCACGTCTTCTCTCCCGTTGCCTGGCTTCCTGCCTCAGGGGTCCGCCAATGGCAGCGCGGCCCCGAGCAGGGAGGCGGGCACAGCGTTTCCTCGGGAATCCCGGGCCCGTCGGCGGTGATAATTTATTTGGGGACATTACAAATATTATTAAATAAGTTTTGCGCGCGGTCAATCAGTTGCCTGCCCACAGCTGAACTGTAGTTTTCAAGGACGAGGCGCTGCGTGACAAAGCATTTCTGAGCCGGTCAGGTGAGCGCTCTGCGTGTGTATTCTGCTATTTCACGGCCTGGGAAGCATGGCCTGTGTGTTTTCTCAGCTGTTTTTGCTTTATCGTTTGTTTTATCAAGGTGATCAGCGCTGTTCAGATAAGACATGCCAAACAAGCCTGCTTTTCAGCAGCCTTCTGACCCTTGGTCACCTTTGTTTTTTTCTCCAATAGACCCTTCGCAATGTTGAGTAGAAATGGAGTAAAAATTCACATGAATAGTTAATATAAATTATTCGGCTTTCTGTGTGGTTCTTCGGTGACTGCTTTTATAAAGTTTGAGTGATACTTCCACATAGCTGATGAATTACACCTTTCAGCAGGGTTCTACAGCTACTTTAGTGAGCAATATTGAGTTAGACATAGCTTCTATCTCTGCAACATGCTTGAAGTTGGAGGCGCACACTCCAGGTCACATTAAGCACAGCCTAGATTGCCTGTGTAGGTTGTTCAACTAATATAATGCAAACTGAACTCCACAGGCTAGAATTATAACATTTAATCTAAGAAATACGTGCAAATGAAAAACAGTGGCGACCAACTTTAGAGTTCCACCTTTATGGCAAAACTGCAGCAGCACGTAAGTGTGCATGCATGTTTTTTCTTCTGTTTAAAATGTTCCCCCCATATGAAATATAATGATAATATATATGTTTGTGTTTTTACACAATTATGTTAATTTTGTTCACTCCAGTTAGTGAAAAAGACTCTAACATACCATATTGACGCGTGTCTAAGGAACTAAATACTTTGTTAGTATATACACCTAACTACAAAGTATAAAACGAATGAAATCTTTAAAAAACGTGTGCATGCATTTCTCCACTGTATCGCAGCGGCTCAATGCTTGCTACATCCTCTGCTTCTGTTAATTGATCTGTTCTCCTCTTACCTAGTTTCAAAAGGGCTGTTAGATCATATGACTGGATGCTAAGCAGTAGTTGCAGTTTGACATGGTTGCAGAATCTGTTGTCAGCCATCGGTCAATGGCAGTGATTTGTATTATTCGGAACTGAGGCCATGTGATTGGAAATTGACTGCATCCTGTTTCCAATTACAGAGATGGGGTGCTTTGTGCAAGAGAGCATGCACGCTGAATTATTTTAGTATTTTGGAGATAGACAATGCCATTATGTATGGGCTGACTTTAATTTGTGAGCACAGTTTGTTGACAGGAATAGCCGTCCACACAAAGTTAAATCTAAAAGTTATAAGCATTGGGAGCTCTATGTCCACTCTGCCCCTCTGTCAAAAAATTATTTTTGAATAGGGCCTTTAAAAGTAAAGGTATCATAATATCAATAGGAAATTATTTACGAAACTTAAAAGAACGACCACAATCCAGGTTTTACATGTCTAAACTATATTTTATGTGGGCCGTCCGATTCAAAATAAACATTAATTTCAGAACTACTGCGTCACTTACATCAGCAGAGCCTTTTGTAGCTCGCTGTAACAGCCGGCTAGTGGTGTGATCTGAGGGCCGAGCAGGTAACGTTACGCCGCCCAGGGTATAATCATTTATTTTTATGGCGAGTCAGTCGAGTACTACTCCTTTTTTTATTTAAATAATTATAGCGCTCTGGCTCCCGGCTATAACCTGTATGCCAGCCTCAGGCTTGCCAATCAATGATGTCTGGTGCCCATCTGCGGCGTTCGTTTATCAGCTGTGTTGACTGACACTGATAATTTGAATACATGCAGCTCATCTGTGCTGCGGGGCAGGTAGTTGTGTGCCGGCCGGGGTTGCCGAATTAGGATATTCATGGGTTAAAGGTCGTTTTTCAAAATAATACACTACAGTACACTGGCTGTTGGCTGTGACTGACTGTGTGTGTGCCTGTCAACCTGAGGCCTGCTCAGTGCCTGACTGACTGCGGCGGCTTCCACGCGTCAGCTGACTTTTATTAGCACTTCATTTTAGTGCCCTTCCATTTCTATGGCTTTGCAGCAGTTTGATCAGCTTCGAGTTTCTCCTTGCTAAAATGGGGAGAATTTGTGAGATTTATGTTTCCTTCCACTTTCTTGCTTGATTTTCCTCTGGACAAAGTGTCACTCATAGTCGTTGAAATGTCACTCATAATTACACTGAAATTATAAAAATGTCACTCGTACAAATCTGAAACCTTGGCAGCTATGGGCTTTCACTACAGGCAGGCCTGGGGGCCAACTTGAATTACCAAGGCTCAAGCCTCACGCAGCCTTCAGCCAGCTGTAGGCCACAGACATCGCGGCCTGGAGGCCAACTTGAATTGCCACGACCCGCGGTGGCTACAGCCTGCCTTCAGCCATCTGTACACCAGAGTCTCCCTGCAAATATACAACACGAAATTCCAGAAATAGTTTAAGACCATACTTACGAGCGCGGAACCAATCTACTGCTTCTGAAGGTGTACAGTGGACTCTTCAGCAGGCATTTGATGGCAAGATCATTTTTTCTTAAGTTGATATGGTGACGTGCATAGTAAGATGTGCAAACCTATTACTTTGCAAAGGAAAGGTTGCTGTTTTCCCAGAATAGAAATCCCAAATACGGTGACTGTTTCATAAATTAATGTAAAGCAAGATCTGTATTACATTTTATTACACCTCTTCTGCTTTTACATTCACAATCCTGAAGCACTATGGCATTGAAAATCGTAACCTGCATTAGAGTTGTTTGCCAATGCACAAGAAACTATTTAAAACAAACAGTGCACATTATATTTTATTCCCCAGCATCACTCCACAGACCTGCAGGTACTGAAACTAACTTTCAGTCGAGTGCTGCTCTCTTTGATACTCTCTCTGTGATTGACGGTCATGCTGACAGCTCTTACCCCCGCAGCGAAGGGCCTAAGCTATTAGCATTGTAAATGTTTAAAAACAAAAACATAAATAAAAGGCATTGCCATTTACCATGCCAATAGCTCTAACTTTAATAATGAGAGACCTATTGCATTGCAAATGCTTGTTTAATTGATTGGGAGATCATTGAGGTTGATCATGCTTGTATCAGAATCCCCTCAAAGGTTTGCCTGGTTTAGTTGAATTCCGTTTACTGCAGTTATGGTTTTGGTTCATCCAGTTTTTTTTAAGTTTCTGCCATCTCTAAGTATGTCAGTTTAGAGATACAAGAGCATCTCAATATGTCAACTATACATCTCGGATAATTACATTACAGAAAATCACAGAGGTTCGAGATGGGCTCATTCGGACAGATATTTGTAATTTGTAGGCAAGAAATAGTTACCAAAACTTCAATTAATCTAAGATAAGATGGAGCCCGCACTACTAAAAGTTTTTTTAACTCGAAATTATTTGTTAACATACATTTACTCATTGTTATAAGTTGATATATGCTCCTAGTTCAGGGTTCGCCAAAGTCGGTCCAGGAGGGTCAGATCCATGCCAGAGTTTTAGCATATCTCCTTTTAGATAAATATAGTTATCTTAAAAATCTGGCATGGATCCGGCCCTCCAGGACGGACTTTGGAGAACCCTGTCCTCGATGAATACACAATGAAGATGGATGTGAAAGTGTGTATATACAAATATGTTCAAACGATTAGAAAGCATCATGAAGAGCATAGAAAAGTTGGAATGCACAGCCAAATATTTAATATCCTGTTAATGCTCCTTAATCTGATAGTACATGCAGTGACAGCGGTTCGCCTTCATATAGACCTTTGGAAGGCCATCATCCAGGCATAACATATTCAGGGTTGTATGATCTTACAACGAACTCCGTTGTAACGCATGCCTTTACCACGCATGCGTTACAACGGAATACTATATTCACGCTTTTCCTTCTCCACGTTTTTTCCGTGGTGACGTCATAAATAAATAAAAAAACGGCCGTTTCCTTCTCCTGCGCCGCCGATTTCCTGCACATCTCCTCTAAAGGTTAGTGGTTTATTTTTGGGGGGGCAAGCCCCCCCAAGCCCCCCTTTTTTATTTTTACCCTTTACCACACATGCCTTTACTACGTACATCGTAGTAAAAGTATGCGTGGTAAAGGCAGTCGTTGTAACCACGCATGCGTTGTAATGCATGCGTGGTTATGGTTTTCGTTGAAACGGCCTCGTTGTAGTGGCCGTTTCCCCATATTCAGAGTACATTTTGGGTTGTAGGAAGATTGGAATCCGTGATCAATGCTAAGGATGAGTCGAGCGACTGTGGGCTACACAGGCTGCAAAACCCAGCTTTTCTTTCAGAGTAGACGGTTAGACAGGGGGCCGATCAGGCATATATTTTGTTTCACTCCGACCAGACTAACTGTTACCCCTAGCACAAGAGCCAATGAATATATGTTTTATGTTATATGTGGGACTGTAGAGAGGCAGGGACGTTCAAGCTTATGTGCCCTACGAAAACTGTACAACCAGCAGCTAAGCCACATGGGCTGGGACCCCTGTATGTACAAATGCGATGAGGATTACATGTTACTTGTCATATGTTGTAAGTGTGAAAAAAACAATACAAATATTTTTTTTTTTTAAAGTAGTGTCTTTCAACTCTAAAATGTAGAAAAATCACCATTGCTGAGAAAGTGACAACTGAAGTGCGCATTCTTGAGTGAAGTGCATGTGACTCAGACAGCAGGTACTTTCCTTGCAAAGTACGCTATGATTGACATTGAGCTGAAGATAAATTTGATCATTCCTTTGCAAAAGCCACAAGGAGCAAAAGTTGTGAAAAAGCAGAAAATTGCTTAATGTTGACATTTAGGCACAGCAAATGTGAAAATGTGTACAAATCATTCAAGACGTCAAAGTACAGCTGTGCAAATCCTTACTGTCCTGGACCAGGTTTTCCAAAGCGCAGAGGTGCCAGAACAAAGCTGCATGTGGCACAGATCGCATTCATGGCATGAATGCGAGTCCAAGGGATTAAAACATTAGAAATAATGAAATTGCAGAAAACAAAATGCTTATTGGTGATACAAATAGGTTTCCACTGATAAAAATAAATAAATAAGAATTAGCATATGAACTTTAGAAAGAGAATGGCACCAGAGCATTCCAGAAAACCCTATGCTGGAAGATGGACTAAATTCAAGCTATTACAGCAGTCAATGATTAATAAGGCATGAGAACAAGCAGCTTATTAAATCCAAGTTACAATTGTATGAATTTATGCGCATTCAGTTCTTTGTCAGACAAGATACATTATTATTGTGATGTTCGGTCTCAAGATCATCCCTGGATTGTAAGAGATGTGTTATACCAGAGAAAGGCAGCCACATAATCCTTTCTTATTCACAGGTCATCAATGTAAGACTTATGGGATGGACATTTTCTTCCTGCATATTCAGTTCTTAATCTCAGTATTGAGGATGCGCAGTCAACAATCTGTCACTAGGGGTGTGTCATCTCAGTGTTGTTCCGGATGCAGATCAAAATAGGAATTAATACATATGAATGTATTCAGGTTCCTAATACTAAAACAAAATGTTGTTCTTCGAACATATTCAGGCTATACTTAAATGATTTACTGGCATGTATCTATTTACTTTCTTCTTTGCATAGTATTTCTTCGAAGTCTCCTCTTTTTGGTGACTTAATTGGATTATTTACCTGTCGTTAAGTTTCATGTTCGTTCTGATTGTCCTGCAAAAAAATGGATAACAAAAGGTGAATTAGCGACTGTACATCTAAATCTGGTCTTTAAACCCGACTGGTGGTTGCTTTATATTTTTTCTGACATTTTGTCAACAAGGAAATTGGGTGCAGTAGTAAATGATCTATATGGAATTGCAATTGGAAAACTGTTTTAGGTTGTTGCTTCCATTTTTATGCAGAAATGTCTTTGTTTTGGCAGTCTAACTTCAAGCGACACAATTGCCACGTTTGTAGTAAGTGATGAGAAAACCCCATAATGCATTGCGGCATTGGGTGGCATCTTACCCTGTGAGATCACGGAATGAATAATTACTAACCCTGGGCTTAATACTACGCTACGCACATTGCACGTAGTACACACGTCAAAACTGTGCTTAGTCACGTAGCGTAGCAGCTAAATCAACAACATCCTCAGATGCTTTGAAAAAGCAATTTTACATGCTTAAAAGCATATAACCAATTCACAAAAGTGAATTTATACAATGAAAACATTAGGCAATGAGAGAGCTGATGATTTTGGGGTCCACCTAACCTAGGGGGAGGACCAAGCAGATGCCTTGAACACAAAGAGCATAAATAAAAAGCACATTTTGTTGAACTTCAGTGGTGGTCCCATCCTCTTAGGACCACCCCAAGCACAGTTATTGGCAAAAAAAATAATCCCAACCAAAGGCCCTGCAAAGCATTATGGGACGAGATTAGCAATGGGCAGTGAATATTATAGTATCCAATATCAAAATAATTCTACAAAGAGCTGCAGTTCACCTAGTCGTTACTAGATGTCCCTCACGAGTCAAATGCAAAGCATTGAAATTATTCTTACATCAAGCTGCAGTTCCACTAGTCATTACTAGATGTCCCTCACGAGTCAAATACAAAACCATTGAAACCCTTTCATCAAGCATTTGCATTAGTAGTAGGGTTATTTACACGTCCCTCAAAAGACTAGCCTACTAACTAGTTAGAAAATCTAGCACTTTTGGTAGCTGAAAGAAATGGACTGAACCACAGGGGGTTGTAATTCCTATTGCTCAACACCCAGGACATCACGTCTTCATGTTTAGTTTGTCTTTTCGACAAGTAGGTCCAATCCCCTACAGTATAAACCTATAGGCTACCAGTTCACAGTACCAAAATATGTTTCTGTGAATAGGCATTGTTTGCAGTTCAGGTAAGGTTTGCGTCTATGTGTTCATCCTGTTAAAACCTGAAATGGTTCATTAATGCTGTCTTTATTACTTGGATGAGCGCTGTAAGGAACTGTCGTGAGCTCAGCTTGCACTGCTGAAAATGTATACATTCGTTTGTAAAGTTCAACAATTTCAGGCTACATATAATGCTCCCAGAATACTCTCTGATGAAATTCCAATACGCTCACAAGCCTGAAAGCGGCGTTGGTGATTCTTTGCTGTCAAAATAAAATGTACACAAAAAATAGCAACAAGAAGAAAAAGGTTAGGCTAAACTGTTCACTTTTACGTACTGTTTCTTTGACGCATTCTTTAGTAAATGTGTATGATATATTGTGTTTTAAAGCTTAATATATTAATATTGGAAATGTGTGTGAAACTAGTTTTGGCACGATTATTCCCTGGAACTTGTGTGGCGATGTGCTGCTATTGAAAGAGCAGAATGCAGTTGTGCACAGTTAAATGTGTGTATATATATATATATATATATATTTTTTTTTTTGCAGGCGTTCTTTATGCACATCTTAAATCCCTTCCAGCTAGCTGAGCTGGTGCGAAGCAGCGAGTCCAGAAACCTACTTAAAATAGAAGAAAGCGGTCGACTTTTCCAGGCAACCATAAATTGCTCACACTCCGGGATGTCTTTAAACCAAATCTTTATTTGGCGACTCGTTTTGTCTTCACGTACTAATTCACGCCAAAAAACTTTCCCATGCACTATTACCCTTTAAAAACGTATTATCTACCACAGACTTAGTACACATACTTCAAATGGCTTCAAACGGCACAATTTTCAAAACAAGACATAATTCTTTTTCTTTGGGTTTTTCGCAGGAGCAAGTGCTATAAATACAAAAATAACTAAATACGTCCACAGCGAAGAGAACTGAAATACAAAAAAATGCATAATTTATATTATTTATACTTAAAGTAAATTTAGTAATATTCTTTAAGCAAAAGGAGCTCATAATTCGCCTAGTGGCTACTTAGTTCTCTCCGTCTAATATGTGAAATTGATTTATATAAAATAGCACTTGAAGGATGCAAACAGACTGTAAATAATTTCATCATCCCAAAATGTATGCTAATAATATCAAAGCCTATTGGCTGATGCCACTCCGAGAGAACCACATATGTTCTAGATCTGTAGCCCATACCCACTGAAGGAGGTGAAGGCTTATATAATCTGAATGTCAAAAAGTACACTCATTTCAAATGTTAAATCTTGTTACTTCTTTTAAAAATCGAGCCGTTTGAACCCATTTAAATTATGTTTACTATGTTTTTGGTAGATACGTTTTTGAAGGGTGATGGTGCACGGGAAAGTTTGTTGGCCATAAAGAAGGTTGTGAGGTCAAAACATGTTGCCAAATAAAGATTTGGTTTAAAGACATCCCAGAGGGGCCGTGGTCAAGATAGCGGCGTGAACAGACGTACTGCTCCGAAGCTCCCGCCGACGGCCCGCCTTTGGCCGTTTTAGCTGCAGCCAGCACAAGCACCTGGGCTCGTCTAGCCGCAACACCTGTGTGGTGCTGGCCGGGGGCGAAATTGGAGCCTTGGAGGGCATAATATCGCTGGTGTGCGACAAGCGACTGAAGACGCACTCCGTCTCCGGGGCTGCGAGGTGAGGGCCGTAGGCTGCTGACAGAGCCGAAAGAGTTGGTGCACGCTCCGAACAGCCCGTAGAGAAGGGGAGCAGCGGCGAGAGTCCCGCTTCCCCGTGAGAGCAGTTCCGGGAGGCAGAACTGAGGAGACGCGTCAGCAGCGGCTCATCAGTGGAGTGGGGTGGAGACGTATACCCCCAGCCGCCATCTTAGGAGTGACCCATCAGCCCTGCCACGCGCAGACACGGTCGAGCGCCCGGCAGCGAGTCTATTGATCTCCCCCAGCGCTGCCATGGAAGAGGCTTGGTAGAGGACTACGGTGAACCTGACACACGGGATGCCCTTCACTCCCCTTATGGCCGTGAACACGAAACTGTAGGATGCCTCCATCATGGGGTGGGGAGCTCATGTGGAGGATCTGGAAATAAGGCCTCTGGCCTTTAAAGGAGTAGGTTCCTTGCTTTTGGTAGGTGAACAAGCAAGTGGGAGTAGACTCTTGCGTCCTTTGCCTGGATCAGGGTCTCTGGTTGTCATGGTTGACAGGATGAGCCGGCATGATCTTGATGATCATGAGTAGTGTCTTCTACCAGAGGTAGTCCAGAACATCTTCACACAGTGGGGCACAACTCAAGTAGACTTATTTGACTCCTCTGCGCCCTCCCCTCCAGTATCGATTGAGGGGAGCCTGTGGGGATGCGTTTCAATTGAGGTGGAACTTTCAGCCGCATTCTGCGTTTCCAGCCATACCCTGGATTCTTTGGGTTTTCAAACAGAATCACCAAGGCGACGGGCCTAGTCATTTTTATCGTCCCGAAGGGTGTGGCATGGAGACCTCTTGTGTGTCTCTATGTGTCCCACGCTCTGCCCGCCATTCAGGCCAGATCTTCTTCTTCCTTATTTGGGGGAATAATTCTGCACCCCAATCTCCGAGGCCTCCACCTACATGCTTGGACATTGAGCGGTGACAGCTGAGCCACTTTCAGCTGTCACCAGAGTTGGTGGACATCATTTTATCTGCGTGTCGCCCTTCCACTAAGTCAGTCTAGTCTGCTAGATAGAGCAACTTTGTTTCATGGTGAATAGATAATGGTATGGATCCCTTGCTGGCCAAATTATCCCAAGTGCTGCAGTTTGCGCTGTCCCTAGCCCAGAGGGGATGTGCGGTTGGCACACTGAAGGGCTATTTAGCTGCCTTTTCTGCCATACTGTGGCTGCTGAATCAGCCTTCCTTATTCAGGTCCCATGTTTTCATGCATTTCAATAAAGGTCTGACAAACCTTTTTCTTCCCACTCCTTTTGTGGTTCCTCAATGGGGCTTGAATTTAGTTTTTATGTTTGTTGGAAATTGGGTTCCTGGTTGAAGGGGTGAAACACTACTCCAGCAACAACACAAGCTCTGTCAGGGTGAAACACATTAAATCCCATGTTAACATGTGCTTAACCATCTTGTAGCTTGGCACAAAAGCAGTTGGGCTTAACTTAGAGGCCAGGTGTACATTATTTATGCAGGTCTTCAAACAGTAATAAAGTGAAAACACAACACAAAGAAAATACCTCACCAATTTAGAAGAATAGATTGGAATTTAATAAAGTATTTGACACCAAAACAACAAAAATCCAATCAGTAGAATATAAGATATGCAATGTAAATATTTCAGGTAAGTAAAGCGCATAAAATCACAAAGTGCCACGTGCGGTTATCTGTTTGTGCGGCCTGAACATGTGAAAGTCACAATTTCAGGCCGAATGCAAATGAACACAGGCTAGAGACAGGGATCAGGTTAGCCCTGCTGAAAGATTTAACTTCAAAGTCAAATGCAAAAAGTTCTGTCTGCCCTGGAAGGGGCTGCAAGGAGCAGGGAGAGCATAGCAGAGGTTCGACTTAGTAGCGCAAAGAGCAGGCCAGGTGTCGCAGACAGATGTAGAGCGAAGATCATATTGGACATCTTGGACTGTCGTTCTTGGAGCTACGTATAAAAGGTCACCATGAGCTGCTAATGCTGTAGTGTTAAATGAAGATCTTGCTTTGCTGGTAGTTGGTATGGCGCAAAGAGGCGGGTACATCGGAGTTTTGCGTTGGCGGGTGCCATCATCTTGGCTCGAACAGGCACGTTTGCATTCAACAAGAACCCAAAACTTCAGAATTTCTCCTTTTTGTTGGAGAGGAGCTTAGCTGATGCCACACCAAGGGCCCAGGAATTGACGGGCACTTATTGGGGTAAGGAACTTACTCCAGCAGGGCTGAAGCAAGTCCAGGCAGCAGGTCACCTGGGCAGCCTCTGGAGATTGTTGTGTCCCCGTAGCGCAGAACAGGAGGTCAGTCAGCTGACTCTTGGAGTCACTGTAGCATGGATAGAAGGGCACTATTTCAGTTTTCCTTCTCAGCAAGCAGGGCAGCAGAATGGCAATCCCTCTGGTAGCAAAACAGCACAGCAGCGCTCCTCCTGTAGGATACTTCAATCCGATAGTGTACTGAAGAATTGGGTCTGAGGTGCCATTATACATTACTGGTGCCTACTTTGAAGTAGGGGAAGTTTCTAGAGAATTCCCTTTCAAGTCCTTGAAGTTTCCTGGCTCCAAGCTGGCTGCATGAACTATGCAGTTGAGACCATTCCTTTGAGTAAAGGCAGGACACAGCCTATTCAGTTGCAAGTGGGGCTTCCCACCTCCCCCTTCCTGACAGTTGATGGCCCATCCAGGCACACCCAATTCCATTATTGTGTGGCTTTCTGGGAGGAATAAACAAAGTCCAACTACCAACTATTCCCAGTCTTATGACCCAGTAACAGGCTGCAGGCACCAAATGGTTAGGACAAGAAAGTGCTAACTTTCTAAAAGTTCTTATAGAAAGCAAGGACGGCCCTACTCAATAAAAGCCAGGGCATTAAACAATATCAAAGGAAAAGCAGTTCTTATTACAATACATATGGATACACAATGTAGAGAGAAAGCTCAATGGCACAATACAATTGTACTGTTCCAGGATGCAGAAAGGAAAAAGTTGTTATACATTGATTGTGTTGAAAACTATCTGTATTTTTCTTACGTACAAGTGCATAATGTGCAGTGTGTCCCACATGAACAATGGAACCAAAACAAACCAACAAAGGGCACTGCATTTAAACAGACAGTACATAAAATAAATATTATGCTTCCATTTGTTGTTATTGATGCATGAGAAAACGCAAAGACACTCAGTGGAGCTGAGACATCACAATCATTGAACTTTATCATAACGAATAGCAACTTTTTTTCAATAGACTCCCCTTAGCACGCCCACACAACTACACCCACCCCAACCCCGGCTCCCCGAGTGCTCATCAAACCTAAAACCAAGAGAGATTTCATGTACTTGCAAGGGTTCCTGCAGACGGGATACTAACGTTGCTCTAAAGCAAAGTCAGTCTGAGCAATCTCTGATATCTGGGACAGAACAGCTCTGTAAACTCTTGAGACAGAAGTTTTATATATGGTTGCCAGATATCCAGATGAGTCCTCTTGCTGAGTAGCTGTTAAAGAGATCCTCTCCATTACCAGCACATACCAAATACGGTGTAGCCAGTTCTGCCAGATCTGCACCTTATCCGTTCCCCAGTACGCTAGTATAGACAGGAATGCTGCTCTCTGTGCCAGAGATATATGTCGACCACTTTGGGATTTAAGTGGTTAAGTGAGTGGATTGGGAAGTGCCGATATGGTATATGTGGGAAATCTGCGTAACTGTGTATTAAAGTGAGAATGTCAGGCAGGATATTGTTACAGAACTGCATTAGTCTATGGCACTCCCACAGGACGTGTACCTATGTTGCAGGGGAGTCATAATGCCTCCATCACTGGGCGCTGGATTTCCTCTGTGCAGTTGAGCAGGGGTGAGATACTAATAAGTGGCAATTTTTGTTGATGTCTCTATGCTTACAAAAAACACAGTTGATGGACAGAATGTAGAACAATGTCATACATTCACCCAAGTACAAGGATCTGGGCCTAAATCCATCGGTTTTTTTGCACTCCACACCACCCTGGGTTAGACACTGGCTATATGCAAATCAGCTCTGACCCTGTGCCTCATGGGAACAGTCCAGTCAGAACTACCAAGCCATGTCTTTCCCAGACCGGAATCAAGCATCCAAGGACCGGTTTCTGGCTATCAGCCTTCATCAGCCTGGATAGCTTGACTCCAGTGGTGTGGAGAGCCTGGGACTCACGTCTGAGCATACCCAGCCCACTCGGGGTGAAAATTGCAGTTTGGGCTGGACTGTTCCCATGAGGCACACGGTCAGACTGATTTGCATATAGCCATGTCTGAACTGGGGTGGCAGAGTGGGCTAAAGAACGGTGATGGGTCAAACCCAGATCTTTTGACTGGGTGTGAGTGTTTGATTGGTTCAGATGCTCCGTCCATCACCACCCCCTTTTGTACCGCTTTGACCGCCATAAGTGTGGCAGGGTATGCTCAGACGTTAGTCCCTTGCTCACTTTGCCACTGGATTCAAGCAAGCCGGGCTGAAGACGGCTGGAATGCCAGAAACCGGTTCTCGGAAGCTTGTTTCCGGTCCAGGGAAGGCATGGCTTGGCAGTTCGGGCTGGACTGTTCCCATGAGGCACAGGGTCAGACTGATTTGCATATAGCCATGTCTGAACTGGGGTGGCAGAGTGGGCTAAAGAACGGTGATGGATCAAACCCAGATCTTTTGACTGGGTGTGAGTGTTTGATTGGTTCAGATGCTCCGTCCATCACCACCCCCTTTTGTACCACGTCTCTATGCTTGAGGCATTAGATGCTCTATGCAGTGCTTGGTAATAAATATCCTGCCATTCCTTAGGGGACAACGGTCTACCGAGTTCTAGTTACCACTGGACCTGCACTGGGGACTTCGACCTTATCTTTTCATGTAGTATTATCCCATATAATTGGATAATGAGGCACCTATCATAGTCTTTGCTGAGGAGCCAACGCTCAAATTTCATAAGTTGCCTTTGTGCAGTCTCCCTAATTACTGGCTGCATCTGCTAATGTCTGATTTCTGTATATCGGAACCGTTCAATTTCCGGGACTGAGAAGTCAGCTTGCAGGGACGCAAATGAGATGGGGCCATCTGCATCGAAGAAGTGGCCTATAGACTGACATCCTGCCTGCTGTCAGGCTCGGAACAATACACCATCCAGACCCAGGCTAAAGGCTCCCATTTCCCACAACTGGGGTTAAGGGGAAGGGATACGACGTAAGGCCTCTCTGGGTCGCCAGACTATCCCGGACCCTCAAAGTAGGTGCGTAAAGCTGGTATAAGTAGAGATTTACGGGGAGGTGTGTTCGGGACAAAAACAGGGCCTTCTATAATACCCTTGCCGCCAGTACCCTGTCCATAAACAGCCGCGTCTTCTCTGACTCAGGGCAAGACCACTCTACCAGACAGCGAAACTGTGCTGCCTGAGAGTGATGAAGTAGGCTCAGGACTCCCAAGCCTCCCTTGATTGGGGACACCAGCTATGATAGCTTTTTATCCGAGGTTGTTTGCTAGCCCATACGAAAAGCTGTAGTGCATCCTGTACAGAATATAGTTGCCACTGTGCCAAATCAGACCAGAACTTTTAGACATTTCAAAAATTATAGCAAATGACCACTTAGAAAAATTATCAGATAGAGCCTACACCTCTATCAATCAAAGGAGTCTGATAGCTGTTTCGTTGGTTTTTGTCGACGACGTTTCAACCCCCTTTGTAATGTTGGGTCTCATCAGTACCAACTGTGGGGACACCTGATAGAATGTTGGAAGAATAACACTCCTAATTGATGCAAGGGCTCATCTCTATCTGATAATTTTTCTTTGTAATATCCTATATTGTTAATTTTTGGTTCTGTTTATCACATCACATCATGCACTTGTAGTTAAGATAAATAAGGATAATTTTCAACACAATCAATGAATAAATACTTCTTTTTCCTTCCTGCATCCTTCAACAATATAATTGTATTCTGCCATTGAGCTTGTCTCTACATTGTGTATGCATATGTATTCTATAGTAACACCCGTTGTTCATTTGATAACTTTCTAAAACTCGCATTTTCAGTATTGGTACTTTAATTCCAACTTGCCATTAAAAAGGGTTTTAAATACAATTCTTTAGACACCAAACTTACCTACCAGCTACCTCAAAAGTTATCACCTTTTAAATGCAATAAGTGAATCCAATGTTATCCTATGGGAGAGACAGGCCTTGCAGTAGTGAAAAACAAATTTAGGGGGTTTTCACTACCCGGGACATGTAAAAGTTAAAAGTATATGTCGAACCGATTAAAATTACTCCCCCCTGCCCTCTGGCCAGTTTAGGACCTACCCTAGTGGTGACATGTATTAAAGAGCATGGTTTAGGCCTGTCAAAAGGTTTAATTTGCCAGGTCGAAATGGCAGTGTAAACTGCACATACAGGCTGCAATGGCAGGCCTGAGACCTGTTTAAAAGGCTACTTAAGTGTGTGGCACAGTACTTTCTGCAGGCTCAGTAGTAGTGTTTAATTTACAAGCCCTGGTTATGTGTAGTACAATTATTCTAAGGACTTGCAAGTAAATTAAATGTGCCAATTGATTGTAAGCTGCAATGGCAGGCCTGAGACCTGTTTAAAAGGCTACTTAAGTGGTAGCACAGTACTTTCTGCAGGCTCAGTAGTAGTGTTTAATTTACAGGCCCTGGTTATGTGTAGTACAATTATTCTAAGGACTTACAAGTAAATTAAATGTGCCAATTGATTGTAAGCCACCAATTTTACCATGTTTAGAGTCCTAAAAGCTAAAGAAAAATGTTAAAAAAGCAGGAGGGTGAAGGCAAAAAGTATGGGGATTTCCCTACAGAAAGGCCCAAGTCCAACAACGGTCTTGATGGGGACTCCAGTGAGCCCCTGCATAGCTGTACACTTCACATGTTGGCCCTCAAATTTGTATTTTTAATTGCCTTCACTTCCGGTAAGTGGGTCAGAGAGTTGCCGGCTCCTAGCTGTCGTCCTCCATTCACTGCATTCGTTCCAGACAAGTTGGTGTTGTGAACCAGGGTTGCTTTGCTCCCTTACACGATCACTCCCTTCCATCCTGGCCAACCCAGTACCCTTCTGACGTTCTACACTCCATCCTCATCCTACAAAGGAGGAGGGACTGTTTCATCATCTTAGGCAGGCAGTTATATACTACGGAAATTCCTGTGATCAGGTACACAATAAGCCTTGAACCCCTTGGCTTCCCTCTTGGCAAATGAGGCTGCTTTACTATTAGGCATACATTAAATGTCCTGATGAGATCCGTAGAATGTGTTAAACGGATCGAAACGCCATTGACAATTTTGAGCACCTTACACACATGGAATGATTTATTTGCCCTTTAAAAGTGTGAAGGTGTCAATATTGTTATGTTTTATAATCAAAACTGTGCGATTAACAAGTTTACAGAACGTTAAGCTCTTGCCTAAGCCCTTTTGTTTGTTCCCTTTAATTGTTCCCTGTCCTGATATTTCTTGTGTGATTGACTGGGTACAGGCTTGTGCCTTGTCTTGTATATGTGTGTTATTCATGTTTTACATTGACTCAAAAGTAAATACCAAGACCTCTGCTCGGCTGGGCATGTCGCTTTCAAATATAGCAACGACTTCGTCTATATTTATTGATTAAGCATTATTATTTGTAAGGAACCACTGTTGCCTTAATAATGTAGCCAGTCGGGGCATTGCTCCGGGCTAATCTTTACTCAATTACAGGCAAGGGAGGAAATTCCTACCTCCCCTGGTGTCAACAATCAACCTAGGGTACAAAAACTACATCATTGTTTCTACCAGTTATCATGTTCCTTTGGTTGCTGCTTGGAAAGTTAAACATATTGTAATAACACCCATGATGAGGAAGTGGCACTGAAAACCACAGAAGCCCACAGCATGCCTTTTGTCGTGGCAAATCGTCACAATTTCATGCATGCAAAACACATGGATTGGATGAATGGTGTGGCCGGAGGCTATAAATGGGATGTCATGAGTGATGTCAACAACGATGTAATTTAACATGTTATGGGGGGGCTACTTAAGGAAAAGAACAGACAGGCGAACAAGGAGCAGTCCAGCAACAATGAGGATAGGTCGAAACCCCCAAGATTGAGGACCCAGGTCATGGGAACCGACAGCATCACCCCAAAATGGCGGAACACACAAAAATCCAACACGATAACCACAAGGCAGCAGACTCGAAGGCTTCACGCAGGGTTAGGGGGGAGGCAGCCACATGACCACGGAGGGAGGAGGGCAGGACACTGCCGATCACAAAGCGGGTCTTAAACGTACACACCAGGGGCAGCAGCGTCGCCATTCAGAATGCTGCAAAGACAGGGGAACGTCAGATTTGAGCGTCAGGCAACAGCCCCGGAGAGGTGGAGGCAGCAGTGGGGGCCATGAGGGCGTGTGGAAAAGTCAGCCCATAACGCACCTGATGCCCAGGCTGCTGGCGCAGGACGCCTCTTAGTTCCCATCTTGAACAATTACCAAATAAAGAGACGGCGCTGGAAGCAGGAAAACAAGAACAGAGTTTTATTTCTCATGAGGAGAGCCTGTCATTTCGGACACTCGCATAGTGTCTTCAGGAGGTGCTCTCTCCTCCCACCCACCCCACTCTACTCTGAGGCTTCGTCTTTTATACACATGTTTATGATGCACAAACATTCCTTATTACAATAAAGACACTTTGAAGTAGGAAAAAACATGCTTGGAATCCCAGCTTCAGGCCTATTCCCATACCAGTCGATCAGATGTCATCCTCCCCTCCTGAATGTAACAAGAGATTGTGATCTCTCAGCCGGACATTCCTACAGGACACGAGGGCAGGAGGGGATGATCAGATCAAAGGTTGGGCAGGCGATAAGATCGTGCACTTCGGCTGGTGTATCACGGTTTTGATATGCTGGGCAGGAAAAGGGGGGGTGTACATTCACGAGGCTTGGTCTTAGGACTTGGGACCGGGTCGAGAGGCCAAGTGCAGCCGGGGGTGGGGGGGTCGTCAGCTGAGGGGAAGGGTGTTCTTGGGAGGAAATGGGGGGTGTGGGTCAAGCAGGAGTGCTACTTCTAGAGCAGGGTCACGCAGAGGGAGAGGGTCTTGTGGCCGATGCATGAGCAGTGCCCGCGGGGAGGGGTGCCGGGAACAAATGGGCAGAGAGGCCATGGTGCCTAAAATGGCTGTCGTGTACGTGTGTGCATGGGTCTATGCTGGCGGGATAATACAGTCAGGGTTTTAGCGATATCCGTTCTGCTTACAACAAGGGGTACAGTGAACACAAATGAACGCCGCTTATGTACATATACATTGCCATTTTCAACAGTCGCCGCTTTTTTTACATAAGCTAGTTCATTTCTATACAGTCGATACGATTGGCGGAATGCGGTACATATGATTTCACATTTGTTGGGTTATTCATACAAGTCTAGAGATCGGCATAATACTTAGTCGGGGTCAATCAAGGAAAATGTTCCGAAACATTATAGAATCAAGTTCCGACTTTCTCTCCGGTGACATCAACATACAGTAAAAGTACTCTGATACCTTTGGGTGTTGTCAGTGCTATAAGAAACTTTTGGAAAACTAAATACATGAGTGACCGATGAAACATTTTAGAAAGCAATACAAAATGGTTGAGGGAGGAATTCAGTTCGATACAAGCAATTAGTCAAGGGGGGTGAGTAGAAAGTTCAGGAAGGGGGGGTCTTCGTCACAATGTCTTTTTAACAGAGTCCGTCTTCTTTCGTTGGCGCTGTTGAGCACCGGCGCTGGAGCTATAGGTCCAGCTCGGATTCATCCTTACGCGTTGCAGGGTGCGATCAGTCCTCTGCTGTTAGATCACAGTCCTGTTTCCTAACTGATCTTCTTAGGGGTGCCTCATACTGGGCACCTGCGTGTCTTTCTTCTTTCGTGGCAAAACCTTATTCTATAGTCAAAAGTTATGCGAAAAGGGTGATGTTGTTGAATAATCAAGGGAAGAGAGGGCGGAGTGGGATCAGATCTTTGAACACACCAAGGGACCAAAGGAGCAAAGGACGACGAGCAGGCAGGCCCATCAGTCGGGCTCAAAAGGGACGGGGACTTCAGGCACGAGTGGGTCAGCAAATCGAGGGCTTCAAGGCAGCCCCTCATTCCTTCATCTGCCGAGTTTGAGAGTGGTGCCTCGTCCCGCGTCTCGTTGCTCTACGACTCCACCTTTGGTCGCGGTCACACGTGCTTCATGATCTGTGGCCAGGCTGTGCGTCACGTCCAGCTCCTCTCCTCCGGTGATTGTATCTTTGAATGGGTACAAAACAAATTTTAGAAAAACTGGCAGGAGAAGACATTTATACATCTCAATTCCGTCCCCACTCCTAAGTAGGTGGGGGATAGGTTCATTGGTCACAGTCAGAAGTCATCACTTATGGAGTATGTAGGAGGGCATTTCCACTTAATTCGTAAGCCTATTTGGCGTTCATTCGTGACGTACGTGGAGAGAAATCGGGCTCCTATCGACAGTGTATTATATCAAACTCGAAATCGAGTTCTTAGGTAGAGACTCGCCCTTTTTCTTTTTTAACCCAAGTACTGATATTCTTACATTTCCCTTCGAGGTCGGCTAACTCTTGCAAGCAGGGGGGTTATCATCATGAGAGGGGGGGCAGAGGTTAAACATGCTCTTCTTGGGGAGCAACGGTTAATCAAGGTCATCAATTACGCTTCGGGGATAGCTGATATGGAGCTGGCGTCAATCGGGGGAAGCGAGGACGCTTTGGACAGGGAGCTGGGGTCAATCGGGAGAAGCGAGGACGCTTTGGACAGGGAGCTGGGGTCAATCGGGAGAAGCGAGGACGCTTTGGACATTTGCACTTAAGTGCAGAGGGGTGAGGCAATCTGGGCATTGGGAATTGCATTTCTAATGAACTGAAAAACAGAAGACCATTGACATTATAGTCCCCCTATAAAAGGCCAGATTAGGGGACATCAGTCGTCTTACCTGTCCTTTCTTTCATTACCAACTCGGGTTCTATCGTTTTGCAGAAAGGAGAGGTAGTAATATGGTAAGTTACAATCGTTTTAGTTTCTGTCAATTTTGCCGAACACCTTTGTGTTCGAAGAGACCCAATTAGGTGTGTGCCGGTGGGGCACAACGTTACCATACAAGGGAGGAGGGAACAGGGGGACCCTCAGAGAGAGAGAGAGGGTCGTCCGCACTCTAAACGAACCATTCGGTACACGTATGACATGGAGAGAGAGAGAGAGAGAGAGAAACGTGTACAATAATAGGCCATTTAGTGTGCACACAACACAGAACAGCAGGGGTCAAGTAATACGGAAACAAAGGCAGAGGGACGACGTAGACCCATACATTACGTGCACACAAACTCAGGCGGGGGAGACAGTACATGTATTATATACAAAAATCCAAGACAAAACATAGAACAGTGACTGGTATTATATACAAAAATCCAAGACAAAACATAGAACAGTTATTGGCCAAAATGATCTCTTCCTGTACGCTGCGCATCCTTAGCATCCTAAGCTCTTTTTACCTTTTTCTTCTCGTTTATCGTCGGCTGCCTCCACTGGTGGCTTTGGTTGCACACACTTACGCCTTTGGCAATTGGTCAAGAACTAACCTGGTCGGGCTAATGTGTTTCCAGGCTGAGGCAACAGTGGGTGTCAGTTGTGAGAACAATGGGGCAGCTTTGAGTTTCATGTCTATGAGGGTGCGAAAAGGAGGTAGTAGATTTTAAACACTGGCAACATTCCTAGTCCTCCAAGCGGAGGGTACTTGGGTAAACCTCACCTCAGAATATTCCTTAAACTTTCCCTATTTAGTTAAACGTAGGAATTTACTCATTAGTGCATGTCATTCTTGGTTGTATTATTCGGGGTGCCAAGCGAAGTCATATTTTGTAGTTTCCGCTTCAGGCTGTCCTCCCAAGCGCTAAGTTCAGGGAGAGTAATAGTCATTGTTCGCTCGTAGTGTGTAGGCGCCATAATCGAGTCCCTTTTTCCCATCTCTTTGTCCGCTAGATCATCATTTTCTTCCGATGTGACCTGCAGAAAGACGGAAAAAGTAGGGGGGCGGGGGCAGCATTTTAAAAACACATCAGCGCGCATAAACTCGAAAAGGCTTTTACTTACTACATACTCGGCCTATCTCCACGGGATACAGTCCTTGCCAACTTGGCGTTTGAGCCCAGGTGGACCGTTTAGGGTGGGAGAGATGATTATCGGAAGCCTGTGGATAGCATAGGTATTCGAAACTTACCAATTTACGCGTGACAACTACGTTTGCTTTTTCCAAAAATCTTTAATAAAAATGTCGGTGCATAAATACGGGCCTACAACCCAGTGGGCCGGCCAGAATTGTACATGTGGGGATACTTATTAGTGGAAAACCTAATGGAGTCGGTGGTCGTTGATTTCATAATAAAAAGTGCGACAAGTGCAATAAAATCATATCGGAATTTCAGTGTGAGCGAGTATCATAAGTGTTGAAATTCGAACTTTCAATAATCATGGTGCGCCAAAACTCAACAACAATTCATTGTCCGAATGTTCAATCAGCACCCATCTCACTTCAGTTCATTGTCCTAACACATAATCAGTACCCATCCCATATCAATTCATTGTGGTTAAAAACTGCATACATATTTCATGACACCAAGGCTGAGCAATCGGGGTACAACAAGGAGTTGAAAGTTTCATTTGTACCAGCGCCATTTTGGGAGCAGCCAGGCAGATCCAGGCATAGTCAAAATCTCCACCAACTCGTGGTTGGCCCAGAGCCTCTTTCGGCAGTCCAAAAGTTCCGTTAAAGGGCAACAGAAAGGATCGGCCGTATGAACCATCAGTCAAAGGGGGAGGGAGGCAACAATTTTTTCTACCGGGTCATACTGGGTTTTCACCGGAACTGATCCGAACTGTAGTCTGCAGGATTTTAGTCATTCAAACTGAGGCTGGCGTCAGCATGGGAGCGCCGACGTCTCGCGGCCACATCTTCATCGTTCCGCGGGCAATCATGGCAGTCATTCCCCATCGGGGGTGTCCGCGGGGGTCGGGGGCCCCCATGGCTCTTATAGAATCTTCAAAGTCGAGGAGAACACTTATGATGGTGGGACTCATTTCTTAATCAACAAGCAACCGGGCCATCTCCTCACGCCGGGCCCGCTCCAGCAGGATCGACCGCCATTTTACGAGTGGGCGAACCCTCGTCGGGTGAGTGGAGCGTTGGGGGTGCCACTGGGGGCCTCCACCTGGGGAGGTGGGAGAGGCTCGTTCGCGCCGCGTCTCCCTCCCAGCGCACCCCACGCCGTTTTTCTCGGCGCTAATATTCATGATGGGCGGACCAGACGATGAGAGGGGGGGGGGGGTCGGAGGCATAGGCAAGACATCCCCCCCCCGGTGGCCTGCAAGGCGCCGCTTCAGGGTCGGACGGGGAGCTTCTACCAGGCCGTGGCTGGACCAGGAGATGCGAGGGGGGGGGTCGGTGGCATGAGCAAGACATCCCCCCCGTGTTGTCGCAGCCATTATTGAAGAAAGAAGAGGGGACGCCCGGATCCCGTCGGCCTCGGCTCCTCTTTTGGCCCATCTTACTCGACGACCTCCGGCCGACGGCTGGCAGCAGGACCCGCCCTACACGTGCCGAAGATCTCGTATTCCGGATGGGCGTAGCCGCGAACCTGTTGCACTTCGGGAGTTTTCCAGAAAGGGGGTAGGTATCTGCTGATCTGTATCTATCTCATGTTACCGTTATTGGGGCGTGGCAGGCGGTGGGACAGACATGTTTGGAGCAGTGAGGGGTGGCGAAGCCTGGTTGCCTCGTGGCTGCCGTGATGTCAAGCTTGGCTTCTCTCACCATTTTCATGTTTCTTATTACGGACTTATTTCTTAACGTTTCTTATTTCTAGCGAAATCATGTGTTTTATCGTGAGCTATTTCTAACGTTTTCTTATTTGTAGCGAAATCAAAAACTCATCAGTGGCCTACTGATTTTGCTTTCTTATTTCTTTCTTCCCTTTTTTTTCCTAGCGTGTTTCATGCTAAAGTTTCTGTTAACAGGATACGGTGATTACTTCGTTATTGTTGCATATGTCCTTTTTATTAGGGGTGCCCTCTGGTCGAGCCAGATGACCTACCTCTAATAAATGTTCCGGGTGGAACTAGTTTACCAATCAGTGGGGAGTAGATAGGCCCGAGAGATTACAACGGGGGACAAAGGTCCGCATTACCTACCCTTCACTACTTGTAAAGATTAGACAGAATATTTCTTTTTCTACGTTATTTGCAAACAGAGGATACCTTAAAAGAACTATTCTTTGAACAATAAATGTCCAGACAATCAATCAATCAATGGGGAGAAAAACAGGCATGACGGATTACAACGGGGACAAAAATCTGCATTACCTATCCTTCACTATCTGCAAAGGGGGCAGAATATTTCTATTCTTCCCTGTTTGTAGACAGAGAATATCTCAAAGAGCAATAATCGATAAAAATCGATAACAAACAATCAGTGGGGAGAAAAATAGGCATGACGGATTACAATGGGGGACAAACGTCTGCATTACCTATCCTTCACTATTTGCAAAGAGAGAGGAACGTTCCTATTCATCGCTGTTTGCAAATAGAGAATGTCTCAAAGAGAACCAATACTTCAAGTACAATCAATCAATCAATCAGATGGATAAAACCATCCTACCAATCGGACGTAAAGACGTCCTACTTAACCTTACCCGGACCGGACCGTGTGGGCAATTCTTCGTCTTCCCTTTTCCAGCGCCCAATCGTTCTCTTTCTCCATGTTTTTACCGCAGCATTCCTGTGGGATTCCAGTCAGGACAGTAGGTCACTTGAGAGAGGTCCGTTCAGAATCGGTGAAGTTCATTCAATCGGCAGCCGGACGAGGGCCCTCTCAAGGCAGGTATACTCCAATCGTTTAGATGTTCACCCCATCGTCTGGACCTCTCTTACCGGACCTTATGTCGCTGATGGACCCCGCGTTGGGACGCCAATTGTGGAAAAGTCAGCCCATAACGCACCTGATGCCCAGGCTGCTGGCGCAGGACGCCTCTTAGTTCCCATCTTGAACAATTACCAAATAAAGAGACGGGCGCTGGAAGCATGAAAACAAGAACAGAGTTTTATTTCTCATGAGGAGAGCCTGTCATTTCGGACACTCGCATAGTGTCTTCAGGAGGTGCTCTCTCCTCCCACCCACCCCACTCTACTCTGAGGCTTCGTCTTTTATACACATGTTTATGATGCACAAACATTCCTTATTACAATAAAGACACTTTGAAGTAGGAAAAAACATGCTTGGAATCCCAGCTTCAGGCCTATTCCCATACCAGTCGATCAGATGTCATCCTCCCCTCCTGAATGTAACAAGAGATTGTGATCTCTCAGCCGGACATTCCTACAGGACACGAGGGCAGGAGGGGATGATCAGATCAAAGGTTGGGCAGGCGATAAGATCGTGCACTTCGGCTGGTGTATCACGGTTTTGTTATGCTGGGCAGGAAAAGGGGGGGTGACATTCACGAGGCTTGGTCTTAGGACTTGGGACCGGGTCGAGAGGCCAAGTGCAGCCGGGGGGGGGGGGTCGTCAGCTGAGGGGAAGGGTGTTCTTGGGAGGAAATGGGGGGTGTGGGTCAAGCAGGAGTGCTACTTCTAGAGCAGGGTCACGCAGAGGGAGAGGGTCTTGTGGCCGATGCATGAGCAGTGCGCGCGGGGAGGGGTGCCGGGAACAAATGGGCAGAGAGGCCATGGTGCCTAAAATGGCTGTCGTGTACGTGTGTGCATGGGTCTATGCTGGCGGGATAATACAGTCAGGGTTTTAGCGATATCCGTTCTGCTTACAACAAGGGGTACAGTGAACACAAATGAACGCCGCTTATGTACATATACATTGCCATTTTCAACAGGCGTGCCTCCCCAAAACTCAAGAAGCAGAACAAGCTTGGGGCACTGGTCAGTAGCGCCGCAGTACTGACTGCCACTGAACCCCCACCGGGAGAAGCAAGACTCTTGCATCTCCATTGTCGCTAGGGAGGCGGTGCAGGAGGACAGGAAACCGCAGCAAAACCCGGAGAGTAGGAGAACGGCCAGGAGGGGAGATCCCCAGCCGATCCCCTCCCCAGGCATACACAGCCGCTGAAATGGCTCCGCTGCCAGCAGATCCTCGGCAACTCATTGGAAGGCGCAGGAGGAGAGGAAAACAGCGGAGAGACGAGGACAAACCATGTCCAATGTCCAGCTGGGTAGGTGACGGCTGATGGGTAGAGCCAGAGCCTGTCTCCTCTATAGCTGCCTAACCAGCTCCACCGGGCCTCGGCCATGTTGATCGTGGCTCCGCGGTCTGCACACTTCTCAAGGTTCATTGGAAGATCTTGAACTGGGTAACGGAAGTGGAGAGCCAAATGGCCGCAGTCCATAAGAACCTCAGTTGAGCAAAAAAAGGGTCAAAGGGGTAGATTCCAGGGGACCAGGGCCAAAAAGGAAATCCCTTGCCAGGAAGCTCCCGACCGGAGCTCCTCACCTGGCGACCAGCTTGTATGTTATGTAGTACAATGGTAGGGTGTAAATGTAGATGAAAGGTTAGGGGCTACCCAGGCTATATTGGGGTAATATACCTGGCACATATGAGTGTTTTGATTTTTTATTATTATTTTTAAATTAGCTTGACTTTCATTCTAACACCTAACTATAACAAGTCATTTCAAAACAATGTCATTTCCATCCTTTTTTCAGGATGTTAAATTTGTTTTTTTTACAGTTTTTTTTTTTAAGCGTAAGGTTTTAGCACCTATCCAAACTATAGCATTACTTTAACCTTTTGGGTTATTCTTTTTCTTTACTGCGAGTGTTTGTGTATTCATATATATATGTTTATAGTAACTTTACTATTTTACTTCACTATTTTAAAATGTGGGGGCTTTTAAGTGATTGATAAGATGGGTAGGCTGAGTAAACGGATACTGTACATATGCAGTTGTCTTTCTCGAACTATTTTTTGCCTCTTTAAACATCTATTAAGCCTCAAATTACTAAAAACCTATACCCCACCACTTTCCCTGAGGTCTTTGATATAGTTTGTCATGACGATGTCTATTCTTAGGTTGCAGAACTGTTATCTTTAAGAGAGAGACTCATGCCTTCGGCCTACAGTAAGTGTATGTCACAACCTTGTAAGTGATTACTGTTAATTGAGCCCCTTGAAGCAGATTGAATCAATATTGGTTTTACCATTTCCTAATAGGGCGCCTTGATATTTTGAATGTATTGTTTTGGAGCTACCATGCTCACTCAGTTGTTTACTGATTTTTCCCTAATGGTACTTGGTCTTTACGCTGCATGATGCATATTTGGCATGAATGGATCACGTACAAATGAGTATTTAGAACACTAGGATCATGCATGAGATCTATTTGAGTTTACTTTTGTGACTCTCATATCATCCGATGACCAGACCATCTTATGTGGATCATACTTTTTGTGACTTTATTCTCTCCACCATGTACCCTTCCGGGTTTGGGCTCGCGCATCACCAAGTAGGTTTTTACTATAGTATGCTTTTCTGAATTACTTTCAAGGAGTAAGGTCTCCCAGAGTTTCACACACAGCATGCATCACTTAGGTCTCTTCAAATATTGTCCTTAATAATTAAGGCTCTTTTATTTTCTTCTCTTCTCATTGTATTATAAATCATTTTATTATCTTTGTTTTTCTCCTTTCAAATTTTGAAATATTTTATGAATAATTGTGTCATTTCTGGTTTGTTTATATCTAATATGGTTATCTTTTGTTGCTTCATTTGCACCTTTCGAGCATTGAAAAAGCCGGGGGTTAACCTGCCTCTATACTCTGAAACCTGTGTTGGCTGATTGATACTAAGAAGGGCACTTTGAAGAAACCTTTACATTTCCCATGAACTATTTTATTGCATTTTGTATGTCTGAAGACTGATGTAAATGTTCACACAAAGAACTTTTCTTTCGGCAAACCTAAATCAAGAATCATGTATTCATTTAGGAAAATGGGTGAATCATACCAATCATTCTATTTGTAATGTATTTGCATCTCATCTGTGCATACATATTGTGTTTTTTTAGGTTTACCTAGACGGATGATTTTACAATAGATTTATTAACAATTGTTCAAGGTATCATTGGACAAGGGTTTCAATTAAATAGCCCACTTTTCCCTCCATGCACATTTTTAACCTGCCGTGCTCGTGTCTGCATTAATAGATCAATGCTCATTTACTTCAGCCTTCTCCTCAGGAAAGACTTTAAATTGAACAGCTCCTATTACAACAAAATGCCTTTAAGAGTGCCTCACTTTTGTCTTGAACGCAAAATGTTAATGCTCTAGTTCATTATTAGAACTCTGGTGAATCTGTCGTTGATCACTAAGAAGTTAACTGACATACTTCTGCAGCTATCGGAAGTGCACGTGTTTTTCAGAATATCAGATTTTATTCTCACGTAGTTCAGGAAGATAGTGTGAATTTATAGAAAACTGTACCTAATTTTAGCTTGTGGAACATCCTCCAGAACCTCGGCGCAAATCATTAGATTAAACAGTTTTCACTCAGGCATGATTGTTCAAATTCCAGCAGCAGCTCATTTTTCACACGGTATAATCACCTGAGTAGTCACCAGAATCCCTAAAATGACGATAACCCCCAAAAACGAATGTTTTATGCTGTAACTAAAATCTAATATTACCTTTCATGTGTGTTCCTTTTTGTGGCATTTAAAAAGTGTCTTTCTTTAAAAAGCATTTAATTGGAGATCATGCGCATGAGTTCTGTAAAGGCTGTTACAAAATGTTGTGGTCAGCCAGTCAAGGGGAGGGTAACTTTGGGACCCGTCCGTATGCCTCTGGGGCTCAGGCAGCACTTACTTAGCAAAAAAATGAGTGCCGATGCTCAAAGCTCTGCTCAGAAGCCAGCGGCTGCCACTTTTCTATGTCCTCATACAGAATACTGCGGCTGTGTAGTCTTGAATTTACTCTTTAATCCACTTCCAGACTCTCACTCCACCTTTATTACACTCGTGCAAGTTCCTGCTTTCTCACTTTGTGAAGATTTTACCCTCTTTCTTTTCCTCCTCCCTCTTTTTCACCCTCTTTACCTTTCGAATATTTTTTGTCTGTTTTTCTCAGAAATTGCCGGAAGGGGGAAAAATATGTGCCAGCCCCTGATAATGAGTGCCCGTGGCCCCCACCGGCAACCCCCAGCTGAAATGAAGCACTAGGTCAGGGTGTGCTCACCCTGCCCCCTTATATATATATTTTTTAAGCATTTTATGTACGCATGTTCTAGCCAGCCAAACAGGCTTCACTTGTGCCCTTTAAATTGGCCCTTCAGAGCATATCCGAGCTCCAGTGCTCCAGGCATACTTAACATTTTAAGTCCCTTAAACCCAACAAGCCCCTCTTTAATCGCTGATTTCTTAAAAACGGCTAAACGGATTACCCACATCACAAAAAGCATCCTTTCTGAGTAAAGTTCTAGCTTATTGCCTGATTTAGTATACTCCTTTTAGCCAGTTTTCTGTATTGGAGAGCAACGTTTCCTGTGGGAATAAAGATGGGGATTCACACTTTTAGGAACACCTACCCCCTTTTTATCGGCCCCCAGTTGACAGTGAAGGAGCTGAGGTGGATGAATGTTTTAGTGCAGATTCGTCAAACGCCGCCAAAGTTATTAGCCACACAAATAACACCCTTCCTATGGTAACTCTGAACTAACTATAACTACATAATGGGGACTACCACTGTGGATGCCAAGAACCTCAGAGAGGAGGCGTTTCATAACTGCAATGCAAATTCATGTGTTAAAGTTGCACCTGCAATATTGTAACATTGTAATCTTAATTCTTAAATCTTTGTTAAATCGCAATTGCCATGCGTCCACATTATGAATGTTTTTCCTAAATGGCACTCTGTATTCACTATATAGCGTGCTCCATTCACCTTGGCCTGTTTTTAAACCATTGTGTTTCTTAACGTTTACCTTGTCATAGGGAAACTGGAGGAAGTGTACAAAGCCTTGGCCAAAGTCCATCCCCATATGACGGTTTACAAAAAGGAGGACTTTCCAGAGCGATTCCACTACAAGCACAACGAAAGAATTCAACCAATTTTAGCTGTAGCAGACATGGGCTGGACAATCTTGCAAAACCTGTCTGACAGATTTCTAGGTGAGCTAATATTTTAATTGTATTTTAATGGTGTAATATCTTTGAAGTATTACATGAATAATTTTACCTTGCTATTTAAATTTATCAAATACATTTGAGCTGTTCAAATGCACCGCATGGTCGCATGAAAATGCACTAAGGCTAGTTATCAGTGTAGCTTTAACATTCCTGCACTGGATACAATTGACAGCAGGACCATTTGTGTTTTTTTATATTTAATCTACAGTGTATTCTATTCTGGTTTGTGAGTATCTAATTCAAGAAACCTTAGGCCTAACTACATATTGGGTGGCTTAAGGTAGTGTACGCTTAGAGCAAGATACATTTGCCTGCTCCTGCAACACATGCCCAGTAACATAGACTGGGCCTGTTGTGAGTGTAATAGGCATGCTCGTAATGTGCACCTATTTTAACCCAGTTTAAAGTGTACATTGATAGGTCTCAGTCAACCCACTGTCCATCTGTGCTGATAGTCCTACTTTCTTTGAACTGACCACCAGACATTGAATTAAAGGCCTGGATAGAATGTGCAGGCAATGTTGCTGTGTGTTGTCTGCGTGGCTATGCATCAGAAAATCTTTTCATGCTGGTAGTACTGATCTAGGGAGCATCCAGTGGGCCCCCACTGCTTTTAAGGAGTGCAAAGAAGAAACATAAAATGATAAATACATTTGAGTTATCGTTTTATGCTTCATGCTGCTTTGCAGGCAGGCAGGCAGGCAGGTGGGTGGGCGGGCTGCTCTGCTCTCAGAGCAGGGGAGGAGTGAGCAGACCACTCCTAAGTGCACATGACTGTTTGGCCATCCCGCCCACAACAGTCATGCACACTGTGCCTGTTCTGAATGCAGGCTGCATTATACAGCCTGTGCGGAGAACATGCCCAGGCCCCTATTCCCTGGCTGAGTGTCCAACCAGGACACTCAGACCAATAACAGTGCTGCACTGCAGCATTTTAATTGGTCAGGGGAGTCTGGGTGCTTACCAGTCACAACGCTGCATTGCAGCATTGTGATTGGTTAGTGGGGCCTGCTTTCTGTTCCTCGAGATCCACGAGGAGAGCAGGAGCAGAGATTCGGTACCCAGTGGCAAAGTAAAGTTAAAAAAAAACAGAAAAAATATATTTCCCTCTTCCCCCTCCCATGCCATGCAACCCACCCCGCGAGCCATGCCTGCTGCCACTGGGAGGGGGATGTGTAAAATTTGTGTACTTTGGCTGGGGCACTTCACGAATTGTGGCTATCATGCACTTAGCAATCAATGCTTTTCTCGTGTGCACACAAAATACATCTGTGCACTGGATGCATCTGCTTCTGTGGATCCTCCACTGGCACAAATGGCCTCTTCTAAGATATCAAGTTTCTTGCTTGTGCAGGATAAGTATCTCATATTAATTTCCATAGTACCGCCAAACTACAAGTACAGCATTCAGCCTAGCTTGTTTTCTACATTGTACTCATTAGGATTTGGACTTGGAAGGTTACTAAGATTTTAAGTTACACAATTCCCTTTTTTAATCAGAGTTGGTCTATGTTTCCTCCTTTCAATGGTGAAGAATCTGCTTGACTTATCCACTATTTAAAAACAAAAAATCTGTAGGTTACCTTAACTACAGGTAGTATTTTTTTGTTCTCTTAATTAGGCATTGATTAGTGTACCTCATCAAAGGCCTTTTCTGCATCAAGTGGAAGCAGGACTAATGGAACATATATTACATAGTGGCTGTCGTCACCGGGTAGTTATGTTTCAGCTACACTTTCCATTGAAAAGATTTGTTTCTATTTATTTGCTTATAACTTGTGACCCAAAGGATGGATCTGCACCAGATCTGAAACTTAACATTATATGCAGCTATGGTCTAGCATGCAAAATATTTTTTACAGTTCCGTTGAGGGGTTAAAGTCGAGAGGTGGATGAAAAAGGTGTGTTTAAATTCTTATAACCATTTGTGTTCACAGCTACAGCAAAAACCATTAAACAGATTAACACTAAACATGTCATAAAAGAAGAACTTTACTCAGATATATTTTTCACGGTTTTATGTAAATAAGTTCAGTAGTTTTTTAAATGTTTGCATTACACAAAAGTGCTGAGTGGGTTTGAAAGGGTTTACACTTTTGTATATCGTGGCAACTTTAATCCGCAGACTGTCTGTGAACCAGGGTTACGGACTATTTGTGGACCCAAATTGAAATTAATAAAGACCCCTGATTGAAGAAGGGAGCATTTAATAGTCTATTTCAGGTTTTTAGGTCCAAAGCTGACCTATAAGTGTTTCCTTGTTAAGAGGTCACATAAGGGGCAGGATGGGCACAACTTTATCCCTAGGCCTAAGTGTGGGGAAGGGTGAGACTCCCCCACATCCCCCCTCCATAGTAAACCGAGTGCACAAACCTCAACGGGAGAACCCTTTCGTCCCTCGTACCGCATTCATGATGCATAGCCCACAGTCTTGGTATTGAGACTGCTTCCTATAGAAAGGGGATTCAGAAAATGTTGGGTCCTCTTTTTGAGATCACGGACGCTGGGTATCATTTTGGGTGTGTCAAGTCTGAAACTTTGAAGAATAGTCTGAAGAATATCAACATACTTGGGTGGGTGTTATTGAAAAAATTAAAACGACATTCTGACCGATGTAGACCCTACTACACTCACAGTAAGGCTGTCACGGTGTCCCTAGATCTCATTTGACAGCACTCCCTCTTTCCCCCTGCCAAGGGGACCACTTTAGAAAAATTGGATGGGTACACCTTAGGCAATTTTAATTCACACAGTACGCAATTTAATGTACCACCCTACACTCACTATTCCTTCACTCATCATTACAGCAAAAATAGAAGATATATGCTAAAGAGCTCATTGTGCATTGCTGCGCCGGCCCAGAACGGAGCCAGCCCAATGATGAAGCATAACACCCATTAAGGTGTGTGAGGCTCTATCTTCTGATCATTAGCATCCCCCTCTCCCTCTGTTCCAACCTTTATTTTCGCAGCTTTTTCTGTCTCTATGGGGACAGCCTCCTTTACATGCATGAATATGATTAGGATGGGAGCATGATTGCTGGACCGTTTTTGGCTCCTAGTCCCCCTCTCTTTTGATTAACTATACATAATAATAATAATAAAAGCATCTTATATAGCGCCTGGTTACACTAGGAAACAGTGTGTCCCTGCGCTGTGTGAACAAAGGACTGGGCAGCTACCGGGAGAAGGAAGAATAGGAGATTGGAAGGCAAAGAGGGGAACTCATAGCTTCGGGAACAGATAGGTTTTTGGTTTTTGACGGAAAATCTTCTCTGATGGCTCCATCCTGAGTTCAATGGGTAGAGAGTTCCATTGTTTACTGGCTAGGTACTTGAAGGACCGACCGCCCATACGCGCCCGGTAAATTCTGGGCACTTGCAAAAGCATACAGCCTAGAGATCTTAAATGGCGTTTGGGTTGATACTTGGTCAGTAATTTTGGGAGAAATATTGGTCATTTCGCTTGGGCAATGCGGTGAGTCAGGCACATTGTTTTTAATGCAATGCGCTCTCGTATGGGCAGCCAATGAAGGGTGGCTAAGGCGCGTTTCCCTGAGGACTTTCTAGACAGGTTAAGTGACAATCTAGCAGCTGCGTTCTGCATGCATTGCAGACGCCGAAGACCTTTTTTGCTCATACCCATATACAGTGAGTTACTGTAGTCAAGATGTGGGGTTGCGAGGGCATGGATCAGAGTTTTCCTACTAGTTGCAGGGAGAGAGCCCAGGGTCTTACGTAGTTTCTTAAGGATGCCGTAGCATTTGCCTGCAATCCCTCTAGTGTGGTGTTCAAAGGACAGAGTTGAGTCTAATCTGACCCCTAAGTTTTTCACCTGCTCTGAGGGCTTTGGAATGGCGCCGAGTTCTAATGGCCAAAATGCAGACGACCAAATGGATGGAGTCTTCCCCAACACGAGAAACTCTGTTTTATTCGCATTGAGGCACAGACAGTTGGTATTCATCCATCCAGCTAGATCCCTAAGACATGCCGAAAAGCTAGCCGAGGCTTCCTCGGGCGGCCGAGAGAGTGTCACTATCAGCTGAGTGTCATCCGCTTATGACACTATCTCGACCCCGTACGCCTCGACTATCTTGGCCAGGGATGCCATATAAAGATTGAATAGCGTAGGGAGCCCTGCGGTACCCCGTGCCTGAGTGATCGTACTGCCGATTTGAAAGGTGGGCAATGGACTTGGAATTGCCTGTTTGCCAAGAACGCGCGCATCCATTCGTGAGCCAGGCCCTCAATTCCAACCTCGCTAAGACGCGAGAGTAGTAGGGGGTGTGAGACGTTATCAAATGCCGCGCTCAGATCTAACAAAAGGAGCGCAGCTGTCATCCCCTCATCTACTCTATCAACAAACACATAAGCATGATCCAATGCCAGCACACTGCAACCAAGTTAATTAATCATTGCATTATTAAAAAAAAAAACATACACCTAATGATATGAAATGGCTGATCCTAAAAAAAACTATAGGATGGGCCAAACATGCAGGAGAGGCTATTGAATAAAGAACAACAGTAAGGGCCTGATTAAGGGTATGGTAGTCTTGGGACTACCATACCCGCATTGACGGTCCTACCTCTGCCAACTCCCCGGTCCGACCGCCCGATTACAAGTTTTGCAGTGAGGCCACCGCAAGACCGCCTCCAGACCGCTGCCTTCACCAAGAGCTGAGCTCCCGTGACTGTGGGGATAGTGGCACCCAGTGGTGGCAGTGCCAGCATGGGCACCGCCGTCATAATTGCGACCTGCTATTCCACCGACCTTTTCATGGCGGGGAAGTTGCAATAAAAAGGTTGGCTGAAAGGCAGGTTTTGGGGAAGAAAACATGTCTCCAAGGCTAGTGTACCCTGGAGACATGCTCATGGTAACACCTATGTGTGCCCCCATGCCATCTGCACGGTTGCACGCGCTGGTGCTCCTGCAGACCGTGCTGCATGGAAACAGTGCACCCGACCGCCCAGATACACTTCAGCATGGCCGGCATTGACTGCGGCTCTTTCGTAGAGCCACAGCATGTCTCTACCATGACTGTGCTGCAGTAAGACCGCCAGCCCTGCGGTTAAGTTGTAATGCGATGATCGAGATGCCACCGGCTTGGCGGAGTTATCCCAGCCTCTGTGGGCTGGCAGTCTTCCCTCCAGGGTCGTAATCTGGCCCTAGGTGTTTAAATTACATACTGACATGAATTACCAGAATGATGAAATACCATGGATACTCCTTTTGAGAAACCAGGTTCTTCTATTGTTAGGGATTTCACTGTGAGGGGGCTGGACTCTGTTGTGGACCAACTCTTTCTGAAGAAGGCTTAGCAAAGGTTCAACTCAAAAGCATAAAATTAGAATGAGGTTCTTAAAACAGGAGACCATCAAGTTCTGAGACCATCAGAACTTTTAATTCACATTATTCTTCCCCCAAAATGTCTAATTGTATCTGTGGCTTTACCCCCCCCCCCCCCCCCCCCCAAAAATACTTCTTCGTTGTCTGAGCTTTTTCACTACTTTCCAACCTGGCATAGGGCACTCTGAAAAAGCACCTCAACAATAGCAGCCACATTTCACTCAAAAGAAATATGCATTCTCAACTATTCTTTTGCATACGTTGCAATTTTCTACACAAACATGCATGAGTATTACATTTCTTCACACTTCATTTGTATGCACACTCTAGTAAGGGTGTTGGGTAGATATTTTTTTAAAATAATGGTGTATATGCAACGCCTCTATTAATTTTAAATTTTCACATAAAGTGTTTCTTGTTCTTTAATGTCCTATTGAAAAAACTTTGTATAGCTGTGCTTTATAAATCCTGTTTGATTGAGTTGCGATTGAGAAGCCCCCACTGTGGATCGCATGCAATTACCTCTGAAACCTGGATGACATCTGTCAGGTTGCCTTGGTTCTGGGCCCACTGGATCTTAAAGTTCCACTGAAGAGCCCACTTTTGGCACATGGTGTAGTCAACAAGCAGGATGCAGAAGGTTAACAGGCTAAGTGGGTTCAGAGCTGGTTTCACAGTATGCGAACCAAGATTGAAACATCTGGATCATAGCCAGATTGTTCTGGGCTCATTGCAATGGATGGAAGGTCCTGAATTGCACTGTGCCGAAGAGCGCTCCTCTAAAAGGAAGCCTTTGCAACGTTGTCAGGTCTGACTTTGGCGCCTTGATTGAGAATCTGAATGATGCCAGGAGGCTCACTGTTGTCAAGAGATGGCTCCCGATGGACAGACTAACTTGGATTTACCTTGTTGGCGGAAGACTGGACCACCACACTTTCTGGAGTAGGGTGCTGTGTAAGGAAATCAGGGTCTTCAGGAGCAGGTCTATGGTGCTTAGCCACCTGCCTACTCACGGGTGGGTAAAGCGGGACTTCGACCCAGTGCCTATCAAGGTGTCAGTAAGGGCTTCATTGAACAGAAGCAATGGCTCAAATGAGGCCAGCCCAGGTTGCAAAACCTTTGTAAGGACTTTAGTCTTGACTTCAACTGGAGGCATTTTAGATCCAGGACCACAGCCACTCATTGAATTACCACAACAAATTAAGTGCCCTCTTCCATTGATGAGAGGCAAAACAATCCCTCTATCAGGGGATCTACCAAGCCCATTGGCCCCTGTAAGTCTATGTAAAGACTTTCATCATTGTTATGGGAGGAGGGGAGGGAAATCATCCTCATTCCCACCTTGTCATCTCTGAGTGATAGCAAGCGCTGACCAAGGTAGGATCCAAAAAGACAACGGAGCCTTTGAGGACTCCTCTACTGTAGTGAAACCTTAGGATAAGGCTCGATTTTTTTTTTTTTATTATTATTTTTTTTTTATGAGGGCCGGGTGTGCTGTAGTTGATTCGGTCAAGTTCAAACTGATGCCAGTTTGAAGTCAGACATCTGAATTGGTACCAGATTCTCCTCTGTCTTCGCCACCAGCATTGATGGAAGAGAGACTGATGTGGGTTTAGGAGCCAGAGTGGAAGTCTGCACCAGAGTTGATGTTGAACCCAAGACATGCCCAAGGGGTTCAGAGAGCCCAGAGGATGGATCTGCTGGCAGTAATCTGTCTGAGGGCATCTGCATATTCTTGTGTTTCAAAGGCAGACTAGAAGTACCTGCAAGAGTACCAGAGATATGCAGCATGGCCTTTTGAATGCCCTGGCATTTGGCTGTGTTGCTGATGGCCCGAGAAACTCTAGTGCAATTGGACCAACTGCATGATTGACTTCTCAAGCGCAGATTGATTGACACCTTTACACCCTTGCAACTTCTTTTGCTTGAGTATGGTGACAAAGGCCACACGCTTGCAGAGGTTGTGTAGGCAACATTACTGCTGGGTTTGCTGGTAGATGGTGCTGCATCAGGATTTCCACTACAGGGACGGGCTTCTGGGCCTCCTTGCATAAATCAGACTCAATAGATTAGAGCCACCCAGGGTGTCGGACCGGGGTCTGGTGGAGCCCAGTGAATCAAGCATAGCTCGCACCTTAAAAGCTCTGGGCCTACGACTTTAACTCCTGCAGATGAACAGTGAAAAGTAAAAGATAATTTGGGACCGGTGCCACACCCAAACCCCTAGGGAATATTTACAAGATCGTGAACTGGGGCCCCTGATGGGAACTGTGGCTTTTGAGCTCCGGAGATGATGGATGATGGGGAAAATCTTCACTTCACAATATGAATGATGCACTAAGAAGGAACATCCCTGGCTGGACGGGGGTGAGATAGCCCAATTAGAACCTTTTTGGTATACCGGCTGATCAAGGACTGGGTGAATCTTGTCTGGTGACTACATAGTATGCCTCTGGGCCTCCTTGTATCCTGGTTGGAGAAGATGGGGACAGTTAATGTCCTTAGGAACATTCGGGGAGTCTTCTGTCCCCTCGACATATCAGGTTATTGTTTGCTTAGCTATGGTTCTTTATGTTATCTTTTTCTTTCATGTAATTACTGATGTTTCGGTGAGGGAGGGAGGGGGTGGATTCCACACTAAGAGGGGGAAATGGTTGGCATTCTTTTGAAACACAACCTCTCTTTCCTGGTATCTCAAACTAAGATGGAAAAAGATGGCCAGTATTTAATTCTGGTTGGGTCTTTGCAGGGACATCCTATCGGCCTGGCTGCAGGTTATTCACCAAATTTGGCCTAAGACTCCTACCTCTTACAGTTTCTGGAGGAGCTTTTGGAGACTGCTTATGAAAATTATATATTTTTGGGGGACTTTACTGCTGTCTGGGACCCTCAGAGGGACAAAAGTTGGAGAGGGACAAATACAGGGTCCTTTTCCAAACCTTTAAAGAAATCATTGACTAGTGTGGGCTTGCAAAAGCCTGGCGGGAAACGCGCTAATATTGCGGGATATACATACTATTCCCCCGGCCACCACGGCCACCAAATGAACTCAGCATAGATTATATTCTACTGAGTAACATGTTAATGGCTGGGGCTCATTCTGTGACTGTAGCCAGATTGGGCTGCAACCGAAGCACGATCAAAGACAACTTGACTTGGAATCCATGAAGCAACCTCCAGTTGGAGACTCAATCCCTTTTTGCTGCATGACTCAATTATTCAGGATGAAATAGGCCAAAAGATGGATTTGAAATTAATAAAAGGGGGTGGGACTCCCCATTAGTGGAGTCTGGGATGCCTTAAAAGCAGTTATTAGGTGATGATTCAAAGCGGTGAGGCCAGAACGCTTAAGGCTCCATAGGCTAGAGGGGCAAAAGCTAAGGCAAGAAATGTGAGATCTAGCACTGGATAGATTGTGGGATCCCTCCAGTCTGATCACCCATGCCTTGATTATTCCCAGCTGTCAACACCCCATGCATTACACCAGTGAAGTGTTGCTCTCTGCTTCATTTTAAAATATGCGTATGCATCTCCAGGGACAAAGCTGGCACCCAGCTCGCGTAATTACTATGAGGTAAGTGGGTGAAGGAATATATTGAAGAGATTCTTAGCGATACGAAGAGCACACTTATATTTGATACAGGTAAGGCCGACAAATTATGTTGCTTCTACACTGGTTTATAATCTGAGGACTGTTGCTGCCCGACATGTCCGGAGAGTTTCCTGGAGAGGGCACAACACCACAGGTTCTCGAATGTGCAGTGGGAGACCATAGAGCAGCCGATCCACTTGGAGGAAGTTAAGCAAGCCATCAAATCCCTGAAACTCAATAAAGCCAGAGGACTCGATGGGGGTCACATCCCCATTTTATAAAACCTATGCATAGAGATGGGCAAGCCAAAAAATTAACAGTAATAGCCAAGCCAGAGCTGAGCGAAATGTTCTGGATGGGGTCCAAGAGCCTGTGCAGGAGGGTAGCCCTGAAAATATTTGTCACATGAACTGTTTAACAAACAAGACATAAACATATGATTAAAACTCCTCATAATTAAGAAAAGTATATTTCTTTAACAGGCAGAAGTGCTTCAACTTAGTACATGGGATTATATCACTACATTGAGAGGTAATTGTGTCATGTGCACCTCTTATATGACTCAGGATCTTACCTAGAACACCATTACTGACTATTTAAATCGAGCCCAAGAGAGGTGCTTGTGTAGCACACACTCTGAACTCACGTATTTCAAAGCACTCTCAAAGGCGAATAAGGAAAAGGAAGCACAGTGAAATAAAATATCTGCCTAAGACCACATAATTTTGTCAAGCGGGGAAGCTAGGGACAATCCCTGGCTTTCTGATTGTGCCATTTAGCCTCTAAACATGTATATCTCTAAGGTTTCACATCAAAGCTTAATGTTTTTTTTTAGTTCTTCATGCAAGATGTTAGAGCGTGGGTGGCAAGGAGAAGCCACATCAAAGCCCGGTTTGTGTTGGGATCGAGGGTACAAAAGGACCTTGAGCTGAACCAGAGCCAGGCCTTTGACTCAAGCCTGGCTTACGCTTTCAGTGGCTCGCCCACCTCTACCTATGCATCAAATTGGCCCTTGTCTCTATTTAATCACTGGCCTACAACAGGGCTCGCCCACCTCTACCTATGCATCAAATTGGCCATTGTCTCTATTTAATCACTGGCCTACAACAGATTCTACCACCCTCCCAATGGGCAATATTATCACAATGCTACCAAAAGCGAACTAGAACATCAGGCAGTGCATATCTTACTGCCCAATAGTCTTGCTCAACATGGACAAAGCTTCACACTAAAGCTTTGTTTTCAGGTCTTGATGATGTACTTCCCTCCCTGGTCCACCCCAACAAGAGCGGATTTTAAAAAACAAAAAATAATTAAACTCACATGATCCTTTATTTCTTTGGTGGCAGATAAGGCCTTTGATCGGGTGGCCCCACACTACAGAAGATGGGACTAGATCCCACATTTTTAGCAGTGATCTGTTCTATGGCATGTGTAGCTGTAGATACACATGCTGTGCATACTTCTGCCATCTAGTGTTAGGTTGGAGTTGTTCAACTTGTTTTTCTCTGAATAAGTCTTTTGAGTCACGAGGTAGAATGACTCCTCCTCTCAGTGATATTGTGCATGGGCATCGACTCCTTTGTGTGATTGTTTCTCTCTGCCGTCTGGTTTGGACATGTGTGCCTCTCCTTCGTGTTCAACTCTGTTACAAGTCTTCGGTCCTATCCTATCTTTGGCGGTATTGTTTATCTCAATCCCAATTTTCAATTCCAGCGCTGCTCGAAAACTTTGTTAGTTCGGCACGACCGATCACCCTTCGGGGTTCCGCCTGTCTTGAGCCTACCATTCCGCGTGCACCCTCGGTGCTGAAGATGTGTTCCTGATGGAACAGACACCTTTTTGATTTTGCCTGCAGTGCCTCGCTAAATATCTGCACACCGACCAACACCAGGTTTGCAACCTCTGCCTGTTGCCCGATCACTGCAAGGCTAACTATGACACCTGCAAGTCCTTCTGATAAAAAAAGACTCTTCGTGATAGAAGGCGCATTGACTGGCGATGTCTTGCCGCAACAAATACGACACTCTGACATTTTCAGCGAGGAGCATGTCCAAGAAGAGCCTGCTGCCAAGGAGGAAGAAGCGGCGTTACTCCAGTATTGGAACTTTTATAGATTCCCATGCTTGTATCATTCCCCGTCGTTTGAATGGGAGTCCCCGGTATACATAAAATAGCAATAGAAACCATTACCAAAACAGGAAGTAGGCCTAGGCCCATTCTAGTTTTGTAACATATCCACCTCTTTTTGTAAAAGAGACCAAATAAAGTGAACAACCAATCAGATCAGCCTCACCTCTTAGAACCCTCCTGAGAGAAGCTCAGAGCCTCATATTTTCTACCGCATGTCGTGCAAGGGACTCTCCACTGAGCTCAGCTCAGTTTTTTCCTTGTAACCTTAATTCTACAGTTTTTCACCTGTTTTTTCTTCAAGATCTGCTTGGACTTCTTGTCAATATGTCTGATAAGGAAAAGTAAGCTCTCTTTAAAGGTGGTGCAACTTGTGCTAAGAAGAGGTTGTATGTGGAGGACAAACACAAGGATTGTATTTACTGTCTGTAACTAGACCATAAGGTACAGAATGTAAAGTGCAGCATGTAAAATATGCCACACTTTTCTACGAAGACTTTGCGAGACCGTGAGGGTCATCTCTTGACCTTGCTCCAGAAGCTCAAGTCAAGGAAGGAGCCAGTCTCCAGTGACAGTGATGAGGCACCCTCTGCTACATCTTCCAGGAGGTCTGTAAAAAGGGTTAGAGCCTTCTAAAGAACGTCCTGGTAAGGCCTTAAAAAGACCTCCCATAGATCTGAAGGGTGTCGTCCTGGCGAATCTCTTCACCGAGGTGTAAAGGAGAGGGAAGGACTGTCATCAGGAGTGATATCTGATCGGAAATCCAGCTCTGTTCCTCCATCTTCTCCTCCAGCGGCTCCAAAAGCTTTTAAAAAGCCCTCATCTCTCTCTTCTGAGGTAAAATCTGTGAAGAAAGTTCACTCATCGACGAAATTGTCAAAGGTACAGTCTAGTCTGCTCCTTCAGTTCTGGCTCAGTCAACGGTGATTTCCTCGTCTCCGACGCTGACGATTCAGGGTTCCGTGTCGACAACTTCGACGCCGGTGGTGGCTTTGTCATCGACGATGGTGTCTACGACGAGGATGACGGCGACGAAGGTGACGACAGCAACCACGTCTACAACGACGACGGCTGTGGTGACGACGGTCTTGACGATGGCTGCATCGACGACATCCATATCTTCGTCGAAGACTATCTCTTTTGGAGGCCGCGCACGAAGTGAAGGAAATAGAGGAGATTGTGATCCCCAGACTTCCATGAGAGTTCGTTAACCTTGAATTCTCTCGTGGATTGGTTTAGCGAGACGTAGGTGATGAATGAGTAGTCTAACTTCAACGGAGGGCACTTCACCGCACGCGGTGGGAGACGTGCGGTATTCTGAGCTCTGAGATACCTATGTGACGCAATGTATTATGGATTTAGTATAATTTTTGGTCCATTTGAAGGCTTGACAGATTAATGTATTAACCCTGTCCTGGGACGGCCTAAGAAGATTATAGGCTGAAACGGGGTTATGTCGACACTTCTAAGGTGGCGTCAATAGAATTGTAGTGATGGTTCAGAATTGTAGGGTGTTACACTAGAGATACTGTGCTAGTTGACTAGCCTTAAGTGTGCCAACTGGACTACATCTTAGTGGTCTGTCCAGAATTGTATGGGAGACACAAATGAGAATAATTTGTTAGGGTTATTGTGTTATGCATATTTTGTTTTTTGGTTTATGTATAGAATGTTGTAATGTATGTCATTTCTGTGTCTATTTTATTGATTAGGTGCTATCGTCCATGTGGGATATAAATATGGTTTGATACATTCGTCAAGAATAATAATTGTGGAGAGGGTAATTAAATGTAGTCTACTCAGAAACTTGCATTTATTCCTTTATACCATTTGTTATTGTATAAAAGTATATCTCTTCGTCGGTGGCGGTCCCGTCGACGATGGAAAAAATTGCCATTAATATTAGGAAGCTCTAGATTACACCTGACATGACTTCCCCCAGGATGGTGACTCCTCTACCTCCTGCACTCCTCCTCAAAGAAGAGGGTTCTGAAGAAGATGAAGGACCGAATGGCTTTGTGGATAGCCCTTCGTAATTGCATGTCAAGTGCCAGGACACAGATGGGGAATATGTGGAGGAACAGCAAAATGATCCTCCTTTAAATTATCAAGAAGACTACCAACAGGAGATGATCTCTATGCCTTCCTCCCTACTAACGGACTTGCAATATATGCTATTGGGCTATAGACGGGGATTCCCAGCACAATCTCCGGCTCCAGTTCCAGTGCCAGTCACAGCTGTTCTCCCTGCATTGCCTTTTACCCCTCTATTGCCACCGCCTCAACCACTGCCCATGGCTCAGGATGCGCCACCAATCGTCCCTCTCATTCAGGATGATACCTCTGATGAGGACCAGGGCAACGTCACTATACCAGATCCAGACGCAGAGTGGGATGACTAAGTGATTCCTGATCCAGCTTCTCCTTCACCAGCGCCTGTTGATTCTCTCCCGGAGACAAAGGGGGTTTCCATAATTGAATGGAAAGGGCCCCTAAGAGATTTGAACTGCCCATGCCTACGGTGCAGTCTGAATGTTTCCTCTATGACTTCAAGGAGTCTTACAAAAAATCAGTTTGATCCATTCCGATAGTTGGTCACGTCTGGGATGAGGGTTTGAAAGTGATGCGGAGTCCAGCCATGGTGATTCCGGTACTGCCTCGCTTTGAGGAGAAATTTAAGGCTCCTGTCGATAACCCGTGCTGCCCAATGAAAGTCCAGAAATCCTTCTGCTCCCCTCACGCCACCTCCAAATAAAGAGGGCAGATGCCTCGATAACGCGGGCAAGAGGTTTTCCTCCATGTCCAGCCTGTTAGTCACTGCTGCGAACGCCTTAGCGATACTTGGTCGCTACGATCGGCAGATGTGGTGTGACCTTTCCCCCTATCTGGATCAATTGCCGGAGGATGCGAAGGTGGAAGTTTAAAGGATTCTTCAAGTGGGCGAGAAAACATCTTCTAAACTTACTGATTGTGCAATGGACATTGCAACAACGACGTTCCACTCCCTTGCAGGCGCTACTGTCCTTCATTGCCATGGCTGGCTGCGGGCTACATGGTTTCGTCCTGAGGTCCAAAACAAAATCTTGCATCTTCCCTTTGATGGGGAGGCGCTCTTTGGAAAACATATTGATGATGTGCTCAAAGACATTAAGAAAGACACGGAAACTGCAAAATCCTTAGGGACTATGCAGTACCGCAAGGTCCCCTTCTGTGGAGCCAGAGGTAGAGGTAATGCTATGTACAGAGGAGGATACCAGCAACAACAGTATTCTTCATATGGATCAAACTCTCAATCTTACCTGCCAAATTATAACCAGCTGCAAACTCAATCATCCTCTTTCTCTAAATCTAACAACAGAGGAAGACAAGGACGCCAGGGGAGGGACTCCTCTAAGCATCAATAGCGGCTTGCTGGCTCTTACTACTGTCCCTTCTTCTCCTGTAACACCAGTGGGAGGCAGAATTTCACATTACTTCCACAACTGGCAGCAAATAACATCGGATTGTTGGGTTCTAAAGATCATTCAATGCAGCCATACTCTGGAATTTGTCCATGCACCACCTTCCAAGCCCCCTTGCGCCACTGTGTCAAAACATCTCCGTCTTCTATGGTTGGAAGTCTATCAGATGCTCCTGAAAGGGGTGATAGAGCCGGTTCCTCTCTCTCAGCGGGGAGAGGGTTTCTACTCCCAGTTCTTCCTGGTCCGGAAGACTTTAGAAAAGTGGCGCCCTATTCTATATCTGAGGGTGCTCAACACCTATCTCATCAAACAATCATTTGAAATGGTTTCTCTGCAGGACATCCTTCGTCTTCCCAACTCGGGTGATTACATGGCCACATTGGATCTATAGGACGCATACTTTCACTTACCGATCCATCCAGCCCGCAGGAGGTTCCTTCTCTTCACAGTAGCTAAGAACCACTTTCAGTTCAAGGTCCTGCCTTTGGACTCCAATCTGCTCCGTGGATCTTTACAAAAGTATTAGCTCCTGTGGCAGCTTTTCTACGAAAACAGCATCAGGTCCTCCCTTACCTGGACGACTGGTTGCTGAAGGCTTCTACAAAGCAAGCGGGAGAAGAATCAGTCGAGGCATGCACACGCCTTTGCGACAATCTCGGGCTGACTCTCAACACAGAAAAGTCGACTCTCTGTCCATCCAGAACAGCCCGAATTCTGGGAGCCAATCTGGACACGTCCATCAACAAAGTTCTTCTGACCCTGGTGAGGCAATAAAAGCTGATGGCCATTGTTAGACCTGTCAGCCCTAGGGTGGTCTTTCCCTATTTTTTTTCGCCCTTGCCTCATTTTTTCCACCTACTTTTTGTTGGCCTTAGGTCTCTGGGCACCTTCCCATTGTTTCCCAATGTTAAGGTGCAGGTGCTCTCTTCCCCTAACATGTCTGCCACTGACCCCTGCTACTGCAGCGTGGTCTTTGTAAACGCACTCTAGTAGCCAGGAGCTGGCTGGAACCCTTAAACAATGTTGCGATACCAGCCTGCCAGCCTGCCCATAGCTAGAATGAGGGAAGCTCCTGGAACCTTCTAGAACAGGAGAGGTGACACCAACTGCCATTGCAACTGCCAACTGTCGCTATATAAGGAAAGGGAGGGAAACCTTCCAGTCAGTTGGGGCATCACTGACCTGGGGGACCCACGCAGGAGATTTAGGCGGTAGGGCCTAGTCAGGGACTTATGCCACTGGGAGTGACAGGGCTGAGGTGCTGCCTTCCAAGTAGGGTGAGGGACCCTGATCTAGCCCACTGACCTGGCCCGGCGGGAGGGGAACCCAGGGTCCATCGTCAGTGACCATTTGAGGAAACTTGACAAGCCTTCAACTCAACCCCCCCCCCCTTCTTAAGAAACAACCCATCAAGGGCGCAGGACCATCTAGCGCCATGAAGACTCCTTGCCTGTACTACAAGGGACTGCTGAAGGACCCCCCAGGTACAGACCTGCGTTCACTTCCCCCCCCCCAACCTGGGCTCCTGTGCTGTCCTCCCTGTCCTGTGTGAACTGCCTGAATGAACTGTGCTGCCTATCCAGCGCTCCCCTGCTGTGGCCCCTGTAGAGCGCTGCACTGCCTAGACCGGCTGTGGTCCAGAGAACTGCTGGGTGCAAGCTAGCGCTGTAATTGTGGCCCGGAGCGTGGCCTCCATGAGGTGTCTACTTTTCCCCCCACTGTGCCTGTGAGAAGTACCAAAGCGCTAGAGACCTTCCTGCCCTGAAGCGCTAGATCTACGAAGCGCTTTATCTGCCCAGCGCTGCTCAACTCCACGCCCCAGCGCCGAGGCTTCTTAGCGCTTTGCCACCCACCAGCGCCGTGTGTGAACTCACTGTGGTGCCCGGCGCCACGTCAATGAAGGGCCGCTGACAACCCCGGGGCCTCTGCGCCACCCACGAGTGTCTTGCTGTTGGTTGTTTCCCCCCCGGCGACCTCCGGCATGGCGAGAGGGCCACCGCTTTAGGAATTCCTGTCAGGCCACGAGCGCCCCGTAGGCCGCGCTAGGCCCTTAAGGCATCTCCTCAGCTCACGTGACGGGGGTGTCGTCACCAATCCCGCCCCCGCCATTGGGCCCTGTCATCGCGCCCTGCAGGCCGCGCTGCCATTGGCGGCTGCGGGTGCGCCTCTGTTGAGCCTCGCCCCGATTGGTCCCTGGGCCGGGAAGCCACGAGAGGCCCGGGAACAGCCTGTTGGGGCCCCGGAAGGCTCGGAGAAAGAGCCAGGCCCCCTACCTGTCAGCGCCGGCCCCCCGAAGGGCCGGGAATCGTTCGAGAGGCCGCAGGAGGCCTCTTCACCATCTGCAGCTGCTCCGCAAGGGGCCGTGGGCCCGAAGAGTAAAGGTGAAACCCTGGGGGAGGGTGGAGGACCGGAGTAGACGCGGGGTCTCCCAGGAGGGAACAGGAGGCCCCCGGAACCGCCCCACCCCTTGGGGAAACTGTTGTTGGGCCCCGTTGGCCCCTAAAAGGCCCATACGAATACTGTAGACTGGGCAAGAGCCTCATGAAGCATTGAGTAACTTTGAGACAGAGGGGGCTACAGCCGGCCAAAGAAATGTTTTACATTTAAAGAAGATGTTTGACCTCTAATGAAATGTTTTACATTGTGAGTAGTGTTATATTCTCATTTAGTGCACCGTTTATTCCTGCAGCTAGGAAACGTTACGGCTGAGTAAGACAGCGTTTCTCCTTCTAATGAAATGTACAAGAAGTTAATGCTGTAGTGAATCTGTAATTGCCCTAATGATTTGGCAGCCGTGGTTTCAGCTCTAGGTGTGTGGCATTGATGATGACATGTCCTTTGCTCCCCTCATGAAATGTACTGTTGAAATGGTTATTTACCTGTAGAGATGGTTATTGGTGCTTGCTGCAATGATATCTGAATGACTTTATAAAGAATTTCTTGCAGGTGCTGAGTAAGAACAGGACTATTGCAACACTTATGGTTATCTAATATTTAATATTTATTCAGTACAGTATTTATAGCCGAGTGATGAAACACATGTATTTTTAAAGGGAGCTAAAAGTTATTGATTCTGTGAATTTTTTTATTTTTTATATTTTTTTATATTTCTTTTTATTATTTTCAAAACAAAGAAAGAAATAGTCATATCAGGTGCCATACATTCAGACATAATAATAAGGCGAACAGGCTTAGTAACAGGATAGTTTCTAAGCAAAGAAGAATGATTGAAACGCCTATGCTAATTTTTGAAAAGCAGGATATGCAACAGTACAATATACGATCCACATTAAGCGCAAACCCTCAAAGCCTGCCCACCCATAACTCAGGATAATAAATGAAGCATGAGCACCGGATATTAGAATACAATCAGAGTCAGAATGTTCCATCAACTTACACTTATAAAAGGGAAAAGTGAAAGAGAGTGCGAAGAAAAAGAAACCATAAAAACAAAAAGAAGACAAAACAATAAACCCATCCCCCCACCCTGCACCCCTGCATATGGCTGTCGCCTAACCCCAACTAGCAGCGTGCCTGTCGCCCCAACTAACTAAATACTAAAAGACGTAGAAAATGGAGGAGGGCATATTCAAGCAAGCCCCCGGTCTCCCCTCCCCCCCGCCAGAACCAAGAATCCCCAGACTGAGGTCAAGAAATCTATTAGGCTACAAATACTTATCGCAACAAGGGAAACTTCAAACACCGCCCAGCCTCCCGAAAGCATCATGTTAGCAAACCCCATGTCCAGCAATACCCGATGTCAAACCCAGTCACTCAGTCTCATCCTTTACCCTTCCGATCAGACGTATGAGCCCCTTCCGGACAAACTGTCGCTTCCACAGGATAGTCAAAACACGAAAAAGCTGTAGCGAAGCTGAAGCCGAGACGTAGCAGAGAAATGAAAGTGCTGAGAACTCCGTCAGGTCCAGAGCCTCCCCTCACAGTTATGAACTCCCAACGTTGTTCCGTCCGCCTTCTTAGCGGTGCCGATGTATAGGGGTGACACAGTTTCAAACCCATAACAGTTCCCGTCAAAAGTCTCCAGAAAGGGGACATCAAGTAGTCCTTCCATAGTCGGCAACGATCGCAGGCCTGACAATCCATTTGCGGCATCGAGCTCGCTCTCATCGCCCAAAACACTGGTCAGAGGATCCAACACCTCCCATAGTAAGGGGTCTGCTTCCGCCATCGAAGTGGCCATCTTGGGTATCTCGAGTCTTTCTATTTCTTGTAGTGGAGCGGGGTCCGGTCCACTCCGTACAACTTCAGACAGACGCGCTATCATTCCATGAATGTGGGCTTTAACACAAACATGAAATGACCCTAAGGCTGCCAGCACAGTCCACAGTGACGGGTCACTCTCGGTCCGTTCCGCCACTCCTCGTTCGGTTTCGGTCATAATTACGTCCCCCAGAGAGCCCGGTCTCCCCGCGGGGAACAGATGGATGTGGAACGGACGACTGCAGAGGGGTACTTATCGGTGGGTACAATAACATCCGGACTCCACCACCGCAGGCGGAGATCCCAACCCGGCGAACACCGGCGGTGCCCTGACCGGGCCACCGGGCCAGGGACCCCCGTCCACCGCTTCAATTGTGCATCGTCCCCCCTCCTTAGATATTCACCAAGTCAGCCAATCGTCGTCAACATCGATCCAATAAATCATCCACTTCGGTAGACCGGACCCCGTCACACCACCACAGCTGATGTTGTTCAACTCGAGACCCCGGCTGCCAAGCTGATCTAGGCCGTAAACTGCCACACGATGTATCTTTGTCTACCAAATAGGTAGAAATCTCGGGATCGCACCATTAGTCTCTAGTCTGGTTCATACACACGGAGGCAGGGCGCAAAAACAGGATAAATAACAGGATCTTCTGGCAAGAGTCGGATGTCGGCGGAGCCGGGAGCCTACGCGGCCATCTTGTTTGCTAGCATAGCTCCTCCTCCGATACTGTGAATTTTTGATTACCTTGATTCTAATCTTATATGAAAGCTTATTAATTCGAATCAAACGTAACTGGTGTTGTCTAAGTTCTTGTGTGCACTTATTGTCTCAGTGGATGCGTGTGTTGTATAGTCACTTAACACCTGAGCTTTCGGGTGCCTACCTGCTTGTGCCAGGCAACCCCCGGGGAACTGGTGACCCCGGTTCCTACATTTGGTGCCGAGCGGTGGGATCCAGGACCTGTGACTATACAGCACCCTCCAGTGGGACAGAGTGCGCTGCAATTAGACTAGACACCTATCGTACCTACAAGCTTGCTCAATTGACCCCCCACTGTCTAGCCTGCAGAGTGTGTAGGGACCTGTGTTGACCCAGCATTGTTACCTACGTCCTAGCATCTTCCCTTGATTTTATCTGAGTCCCCACCTGGCAAAATGGAGTTCCAGCTAGCCGATCTGGAGGAGTACACAGTGGTGCAGCTTAGGGAATTTTGTCGGGGGATGCGGTGCTGGTTGGGCGGAGGGCTGCAAAGGAAGAACTCCGTACCACCTTGAGGGCATGGGTAAGGGCCCACCCAGAGGAGGGAGGGGATGGGGAACAGGAGGGACAGGTCACACAAGGGGAGGCGGGCACTCCAGAGGACCCAGGCCTGCTCAACATTGATATGTCTGACAATGTGTTGCCAGGAAGACGTTCCGGGGCAGGGAGTAGTGTATCCAGGGGGAGTGCGTCGTCGCAGGAGTATGAGGACAGGAGGGAGGAGAGGCGATTGAAGTGGGAGCTTGCCAAGTTGGAGCACAAGAGGGAGAGAGAAAGGGAAGATAAGAAGTTAGCTATGGAGGAAAGGAAGATGGCGCACGAGCTTCAGCTTAAGGAAATGGAGCTGCGAGCATTGCAATTGGGTGCGCCAGGAAATCCCAATGGTGGCAGCGTACCAGGAGCTCAGCAGGAGCCCAGATTCTGGTTACCCAAGGAGGTGATAGCGAGCTACACCCAGGAGGATGACATTGCTAGGTGGTTGGAGGCGTATGAAGTGGCCTGGACCGCCCATGGGGTGCTCGAGAAACATTGGGGAGGTGGCCTGTACCGTTATATACCTCCCAACGTCAGGGACACCCTCCTGTACTTGGATAAGGCAGACCAGTTCAGGTATTCCCCCATGAAGGAGGCGCCCATTAAAAAGTTCGGCCTCAACCCTGAAAGGTACCGCCAGAAGTTCCGTGGCAGCCATAAGCTGTCCACGCAGAATTGGGTGGATTTCTTGGACTATGCCAGTAAGGCTCTGGATGGTTGGGTGCGTGGCAGCGAGGTGCATGATTACGAGAGCCTGTACTATCTTTTTTTGAGAGAGCACCTCTTGGATAATTGTTTTCCGGAGCTGCGCCAACATTTGGTGGACCGTAAGCTTACTGATCCCCGTGAGCTTGCGGAGGAGGCGGATACTTGGGTTAGCACCCAGGTGTCACACAAGGGCCCCGGGGGAGATGGCCCGAAAGGCGGACAGGGCGTCCCCCAGAAGAAAGAGGGGGGGAGATAAAAAGGAGTTCTCACGAGGCCCACAAACTAGACAGTTTGGGAGAGGAGTAGGTACCCCATCTCAGTCCAGTTCCCCAAAACCCACTTACCCTGACATGAGTCAGCAGCCAAAAGTGGTCCGGTGCTATGAATGCGGGGAGGTTAGACACTACAAGGGAGATGCCCAGTGTCGCAAACGACCCCCAGCCCCCACAGGTGGCAAGAGTCCCGGGGTGGCTAGTGTAGCGCTTGGGATGGAGCTGCCCCTAGATAGGGAAGGGGGTTGGACAGGCCTGACCCTGGTTTCACTTGGGGATAGAGAGATGGTCCCAGTGACACCCTTACCATCGAATACTGCTAAGTACCAGCAGAGGGTTAAGGTCAATGGGGAGGAGGTGGATGCTCTGACGGACACAGGTGCCAGCATGACCACCGTCGTGAGGCGGCTGGTCTCCCCTAAGCAGGTAGTACCTGATGTGTTCCATCCGGCCGTGTTGGCTGACGGCAGTATGAGCTACTATCCCGTGGCTCAGGTTCCCTTTGAGTGGGGAGGAGTTTGAGGCCCGTTGAGAGTTGCGATAAGCCCTGCCTTGCCTGTGGACTGTCTGCTGGGTAACGACCTAGAACATACCGCCTGGAAGGAAGTGGAGTTTAAGGCCCACACTGAGAGGCTGGGGTTACCAGGGTGGACTTGCGTGGTCACGCGGTCCATGGCTGCCCGGCAAGAAGCACAACCCGGGTTGGAGCCTGAGACAACGGCCCAACCCAATGCTGGTCCTGAAAAGAAGAATGGAGTGGAGGACACACCCCGTGTGATGGATGGGGAGCCTGCGGAGGTACCCCCGGAGTCCGTGGAGGTGGATGTTGTTCCCGTGGGAGCATTGCCGACCCTTGCTGAGTGGCATGTGGACGGAGGGCCTACCCGGAAGGAATTCTGTCGGGCGCAGAAGGAGTGCCCCCCACGCTTGAAGGCATGCGGCGACAGGCCAAAGCCCAAGCGACCGATCAGGAGACCGGCAGTTTTCATGTGTACTGGGAGGATGGCCTCCTTTACAGTGAGCCTAAGGTTCCGGTGCATGGATACTCGAGGGCCTTAGTGGTCCCCCAATGCTACCGGGCCTTCTTATTGGAACTGGCGCATGAAATGGGCTGGACACCTGGGCCAGGACAAGACCTTTGTGAGGCTAGTCCCACATTTTTATTGGCCCAGGATGAGAGTTGCCTCTGACACCTACTGCAAGACCTGCAAGACTTGCCAGGCAAGTGGCAAGACGGGGACCAAAGTGAAGGCCCCTTTGGAACCGCTCCCGGTGGTCGGGACCCCTTTTGAGCGGGTCGGAATCGACATCGTTGGGCCGTTGGACCCTCCGACCTCTGCGGGACACCGGTTCATCCTGGTGTTAGTGGACCACACCACTCGGTACCCGGAGGCTATTCCTCTGAGGACTGTCACTGCACCTGTGGTGGCGCGGGCCTTGATGGGGATATTTACCCGAGTGGGATTCCCCAAGGTCGTGGTGTCGGACAGGGGCACAAACTTCATGTCGGCCTACATGCAGGCCATGTGGAAGGAGTGCGGAGTGACCTATCGGTTCTCCACTCCTTACCACCCCCAGACTAACGGGCTCGTAGAGCGCTTCAACAAGACCTTGAAGGGGATGATCCGGAGCCTGCCAGAGGACTTGAGGCGGAAATGGGACATCCTCCTCCCTTGCCTGCTGTTTTCGTACCGTGAGGTACCACAGAAGGGAGTCGGGTTCAGCCCCTTCGAACTGCTCTATGGCCATCCCGTTAGGGGGCCCCTCAGCCTTGTCAAGGAGGGGTGGGAGAAGACTTCGAAGAAGCTCCCCCGTGATGTCGTCCGCTACATGCTGGCATTCCGCAGCCAGATGGCCAAGCTGTGGAAGGAAGCCTCAGACAACTTGGAGGCTAGCTAAGCCGTCATGAAGGAGTGGTATGACCGCAACGCTCGGACGGTGGAGTTGGACGCTGGACAGAAGGTGTGGGTCATGGAGCCTGGGGAGCTTAGTGCCCTCCAGGACCGGTTGACTGGTCCGTACGAGATTGTGGCGCGTCGAGGCCAGACCACCTACGTCGTGGATTTGAAGACCCCCCGTCAGCCCCATCGGGTGCTCCACGTCAACCGCCTGAAGCCTCACCATGAGCGATCGGAGCTTGCTCTCCTCATGGTGACGGATGGGAGCGAGGAGGAGTAGAGTGAGCCTCTTCCTGACCTTCTGGCAGCCCAGGAGAAGGATGGTTCAGTGGAGGGAGTTGTCCTCTCCCTAGAGCAACAGAGGGACTGTCGCCAGGTATTGGCGCAGCACGCCTCGTTGTTCTCCCTCACGCCTGGTATTACACATCTGAGTACCCATGATGTGGACACAGGGGACAGTCCGCCAGTAAAAACCAAGTCTTACCGGCTGTCCGATAAAGTGAAGAACAGCATCCAGGGTGAGGTGGCCAAAATGCTGGAGCTGGGGGTGATCGAACCCTCCAGCAGCCTAGTCCGGTCGTGCTGGTGCCTAAAGCGGCTCTACCGGGCACCACACCAGAACTTCGGATCTGTGTGGACTATCGGGGATTGAACTCTGTCACCAAGACAGATGCCCACCCGATCCCACGGGCAGATGAGCTGATTGACCGGCTGGGAGCAGCCAAGTACCTCAGCACCATTGACTTGACATCAGGGTACTGGCAGATTGCCATGGACGATGGAGCAAAGGAGAAGACAGCGTTCTCCACCCCCGAGGGCCACTTCCAATTCCGAGTTATGCCCTTCGGGCTCAAGAAGGCTCCGGCCACCTTCCAGCGGTTGGTGAACCAGGTGCTGTCTGGCCTGGAGTCCTTCTCAGCGGCGTACCTGGATGACATAGCTGTCTTCGGCAGCACCTGGGAAGACCATCTGCAGCATCTCCAGGAGGTGCTGCAGGCTCTCCAACACGCTGGCCTCACCATCAAGGCTAGCAAGTGCCAGATTGGACAGGGATCTGTCGTGTACCTTTGACACCTGGTGGGCAGGGGTAAGGTGCAACCCCTCCAGGCCAAGATCGAGACCATCATGGCCTGGGAGCCCCCAAGACCCAAACTGAGGTCCGAGCCTTCCTTGGCCTCACTGGATACTACCGCAGGTTCGTCAAGGGATATGGTACCATCGTAGCCCCCTTGACCGAGTTGACGTCCAAAAAGCAGCCACGCAAGGTGATCTGGACGCCTGCTTGTCAAGAGGCATTTGAAACACTGAAGCGCGCGATGTGCACCGCTCCGGTGCTGGCCACTCCTGACTTCCAGAAAGAATTCATCGTGCAGACGGATGCCTCAGAGCACGGCGTAGGCGCTGTGCTTTCGCAACTCAACAACGACGGCCAAGACCAACCTGTGGCCTTTATCTCCCGAAGACTCCTCCCTCGGGAACGGCGATGGAGTACCATCGAGCGAGAAGCCTTCGCTGTGGTCTGTGCTTTGAAGAAGTTGAGGCCATACCTCTTTGGCTCTCACTTCCTGATTCAAACCGACCACCGACCCCTTCGCTGGCTCATGCAAATGAGAGGCGAAAACCCCAAGTTGCTAAGGTGGTCCATTTCCCTACAGGGGATGGACTTCCGGGTGGAATATCGACCCGGAGTTGATCACGCCAATGCTGACGGTCTCTCCCGGTTTTTCCGCCTTAGTGACGAGAACTCCCTTGAGGTTGGGTAGCTCTCCCTACTTTCAGCTGGGGGGGGGGGGCGCATGTTAGACCTGTCACCCCTAGGGTGGTCTTTTCCTATTTTTTTCGCCCTTGCCTAATTTTTTCCACCTACGTTTTGTTGGCCTTAGGTCTCTGGGCACCTTCCCATTGTTTTCCAATGTTATGGTGCAGGTGCTCTCTTCCCCTCACATGGCTGCCACTGACCCCTGCTACTGCAGCGTGGTCTTTGTTAACGCACTCTAGTAGCCAGGAGCTGGCTGGAACCCTTAAACAATGATGCGATACCAGCCTGCCCATAGCTAGAATGAGGGAAGCTCCTGGAACCTTCTAGAACAGGGGAGGTGACACCAACTGCCATTGCAACTGCCAACTGTCGCTATATAAGGAAAGGGAGGGAAACTTTCCAGTCTGTTGGGGCATCACTGACCTGGGGGAACACACAGGAGATTTAGGCGCTAGGACCTAGTCGGGGACTTATGCCACTGGGAGTGACAGGGCTTAGGTGCTGCCTTCCAAGTAGGGTGAGGTACCCTGATCTAGCCCACTGATGTGGCCCGGCGGGAGGGGAACCCAGGGACCAACTTCAGTGACCATTTGAGGAAACTTGACAAGCCTTCAACTCAAACCCCCCCCTTCTTAAGAAACAACCCATCAAGGGCGCAGAACCATCTAGCCCCAAGAAGACTCCTTGCCTATACTACAAGGGACTGCTGAAGGACCCCCCAGGTACAGACCTGTGTTCACTTTCCCCCTCAACCTGGGCTCCTGTGCTGTCCTCCCTGTCCTGTGTGAACTGCCTGAATGGACTGTGCATCCTATCCAGCGCTACCCTGCTGTGGTCCCTGTAGAGCGCTGCACTGCCTAGACCGGCTGTGGTCCCGAGAACTGCTGGGTGCAAGCTAGCGCTGTAATTGTGGCCTGGAGCGTGGCCTCCACGAGGTGTCTACTTTTCCCCCCACTCTGCCTGTGAGAAGTACCGAAGTGCTAGAGACCTTCCTGCCCTGAAGTGCTAGATCTACGAAGCGCTTTATCTGCCCAGCGCTGCGCAACTCCACGCCCCAGCGCCGAGGCTTCTTAGCGCTTTGCCACCCACCAGCGCCGTGTGTGAACTCACTGTGAGGCCCAGTGCCACGTCAACGAAGGGCCGCTGACATCCCTGGGGCCTCTGCGCCCCCCCCCCACGAGTGTCTTGCTGTTGGTTGTTTCCCCCCCGGCGACCCCCGGCATCGCGAGAGGGCCGCCGCTTTAGGAATTCCTGTCAGGCCACGAGAGCCCCGTAGGCCGCGCTAGGCCCTGAAGGCATCTCCTCAGCTCACGTGACGGGGGTGTTGTCACCAATCCCGCCCCCGCGGCGCTCCCATTGGGCCCTGTCATCGCGCCCTGCAGGCCACGCTGCCATTGGCGGCTGCGGGTGCGCCTCTGTTGAGCCTCGCCCCGATTGGTCCCTGGGCCGGGAAGCCACGAGAGGCCGGGGAACAGCCTGTTGGGACCCCGGAAGGCTCGGAGAAAGAGCCAAGGCCCCTACCTGTCAGCGCCGGCCCCCGAAGGGCCGGGAATCGTTCGAGAGGCCGCAGGAGGCCTCTTCACCATCTGCAGCTGCTCCGCAAGGGGCCGTGTGCCCGAAGAGTAAAGGTAAAACCCTGGGGGAGGGCGGAGGACCGGAGTAGACGCGGGGTCTCCCAGGAGGCCCCTGGAACTGCCCCTACCCTCGGGGAAACTGTTGTTGGTCCCCGTAGGCCCCTAAAAGGCCCATAAGAATACTGTAGACTGGGCAAGAGCCTCATGAAGCATTGAGTAACTTTGAGACAGAGGGGGCTACAGTCGGCCAAAGAAATGTTTTACATTTAAAGAAGATGTTTGACCTCTAATGAAATGTTTTACATTGTGAGTAGTGTTATATTCTCATTTAGTGCATCGTTTATTCCTGCAGCTAGGAAACGTTACGGCTGAGTAAGACAGCGTTTCTCCTTCTAATGAAATGTACAAGAAGTTAATGCTGTAGTGAATCTGTAATTGCCCTAATGATTTGGCAGCCGTGGTTTCAGCTCTAGGTGTGTGGCATTGATGATGAAATGTCTTTTGCTCCCCTCATGAAATGTACTGTTGAAATGGTTATTTACCTGTAGAGATGGTTATTGGTGCTTGCTGCAATGATATCTGAATGACTTTATAAAGAATTTATTGCAGATGCTGAGTAAGAACAGGACTATTGCAACGCTTATGGTTATCTAATATTTAATATTTATTCAGTACAGTATTTATTGCCGAGTGATGAAACACATGTATTTTTAAAGGGAGCTAATAAGTTATTGATACTGTGAATTTTTTTTTTTTTTATATTTCTTTTTTATTATTTTCAAAACAAAGAAAGAAATAGTCATATCAGGTGCCATACATTCAGACATAATAATAAGGCGAACAGGCATAGTAACAGGATAGTTTCTAAGCAAAGAAGAATGATTGAAACGCCTATGCTAATGTTTGAAAAGCAGGATATGCAAGAGTACAATATACAATCCACATTAAGCGGAAACCCTCAAAGCCTGCCCACCCATAACTCAGGATAATAAATGAAGCATGAGCACCGGATATTAGAATACAATCAGTCAGAATGTTCCATCAACTTACACTTATAAAAGGGAAAAGAAGACAAAACAATAAACCCATCCCCCCATCCTGCACCCCTGCATATGGCTGTCGCCTAACCCCAACTAGGAGCGTGCCTGTCGCCCCAATACCCGATGTCAAACCCAGTCACTCAGTCTCATCCTTGACCCTTCTGATCAGACGTATGAGCCCCTTCCAGACGAACTGTCGCTTCCACAGGATAGTCAAAACACGAAAAAGCTGTAGCGAAGCTCAAGCCGAGACGTAGCAGAGAAATGAAAGTGCTGAGAACTCCGTCAGGTCCAGAGACTCCCCTCACAGTTATGAACTCCCAACGTGTTTCTGTCCGCCATCTTAGCGGTGCCGATGTATAGGGGAGTGACGCAGTTTCAAACCCATAACTACTTCTTGTAGTTCTTGTCGTTCCATTTCTTGCTCGCCCCAGGCAGTCGTCTCCCTCCTCCAGACTGCGGCCAACCTCCTGCATTTGCTGGGGTTCTCCATCAACGTGCCAAAGTTGCACCTGATTCCCTCTCAGAAGCTCCTCTTCATCGGAGCGGTTCTGGACTTTGCGCAGTTTCGGGTTTATCCTCCCGAGCAACGAGTCTGGGATATTCAGGCTATGATTCGGATCTTTCAGTCTCTAACCCAGGTTTCTGGCTAGTAGATCATGCCAGATGGCATATGCGGGCTCTGCAGTGCGACCTGAAGTTCCAGTGGGCACAACATCAGAACAAACTGTCCGATCATGTCCAGATTTCGGAGGGCACTGCACAACAATTGCAGTGGTGGCTCACAAATCGTTATTGGGTCAATGGTAGATCCCTCTCCCTTCCCCAAACGGAACACACAGTTGTGACGGACGCGTCCCTTCTGGGATGGGGCTGCCGCATGGGAGAGGCATAGATCAGAGGCTTCTGGTCTCCAGCGGAGTCCAGGCTCCACATCAACCTTCTGGAGCTTGGGGCAATCTGGCTTGCACTGAAGGCATTCCTTCCCTCTGTCCGGGGAAGAGTAGTGCAGGTGTTCACGGACCACACCACCGCCATGTGGTACTGCAACAAACAGAGCTGGTGGGGTTGTGTACCCTATGTCAGGAAGCCCTTCTCCTCTGGACATGGTTGGAACATAAGGGTATTTCCCTGCTGGTTCAACACCTGGCAGGTTCTCTGAACGCCAGGATGGACAAACTCAGCTGTCGGTGCATGATGGATCATGAGTGGCATCTGAACTTGGACGTGGCGCAAGGTCTCTTTAAGCAGTGGGGAGAGCCTTGGTTAGATATATTCGCCACCAAAGAGAACATGCAATGTCATCAGTTCTGCGTGTTGGAATTTCCAAGGTGACACTCGCTAGGCGACGCTTTTCGGCGCGAGTGGAGTTGCGGTCTACTATACACCTTTCTGCCTATACCACTTCTACCCAGACTGCTGACAAAGATCAAGCGTGACCGGGCCGAGCCCACTTCATGCTCCAGACTGGGCTCGAAGATATGGTATCCCGAGCTACTCAGCATGGCGATCGATCCCCCGATCTGGCTGCCTCTTCGGCAGAATCTTCTGTCGCAGCAACAGGGGACAGTCCTCCACCCGAACCTGTCCAGCCTCCACCTCCTTGCGTGGAGATTGAGCGGTGGCAGTTGACGTCTTTTGACCTGCTTTCCTCAGTTTGTGATGTAATCTTGGCAGCCAGGCATCCCTCCACTAAGACGGTATACTCCTGCAGGTGGAATACGTTTGTGGCATGGTGCACAGCAAAGGCTGTGGATCCCCTTTCTGCCCCTCTTTCAGAGGTCCTTCTATTCCTCCTTTCTTTGGCCCAGCAGGGCTGTGCTGTGGGCACTATCAAGGGCTATCTCTCGGCCATTTCAGCCTTTTTACGGCTTCCAGATCAGCCTTCCCTTTTCAAGTCCCCTGTTGTAAATAGATTTTTAAAAGGCATTACTCATCTTTTCCCTCCTGTTCCCTTCATAATGCCTCATTGGGACTTGAATCTGGTTCTGACATATCTGATGTGTGCTCCCTTTTGAGCCACTGCACAATTGTCCTCTTCATCTTCTCACTTTAAAGACTGCTTTCCTGGTTGCCATCACCTCTGCCAGAAGAGTGAGTGAGCTTCAGGCTCTTTCTTCTAAACCTCCTTTTCTCTCTGTCCATGTGGACAAAATTGTTCTATGGACTCGTCCATCTTTTCTGCCAAAGGTTGTCACTGCCTTTCACATTGAGCAGACCATCACTTTGCCCACCTTATTTACTCCTCCGCATCCCTCAAAAGAGGAAGAAAGGCTCCACCGTCTGGACCTAAAACGTGCGCTCTCATTCTACCTGAACCGCACACAACAGTCCGGGTGGATGCCCAGCTCTTTGTTGGTTATGTGGGCGCTAAGAAATTTCGGGCCGTGCACAAGCGGACTATCTCTCTGTGGGTCGTTCTGTGCATAAAAGCTTTTTATTCTTTGGCTAAAAAGGAGCCTCCGGTGGGGCTGCGCGCCCATTCTACCAGGGTGACGGCCGGAACTACTGCTTTGGAGTTCCCTTACATGACATCTGTCAGTCAGCTACGTAGGCCTCGCTGCACACGTTTACCAAGCATTAAAGCCTGGACAGCCAAGTCCGGATAGACGACTTCTTTGGCCGTTCTGTTCTCCAGGACTTTCTGGTGTGATCTTAGTACGCAGACACACCACCGGTGTTGGTATTGCTGTGGTATCTAGTCTAAGGTAACTAATCTGATTAGATCTCCCGAGGCTCTGCCGGGAGCTACAACGCTGCTGAGGCGCGGGGCAACTTTGCTTTTAGAAACCACGAGACTCTTTTAAATTTACCTGGCCTTCATCTTGCAGGGGCTGCGCTCTGGACATCGCGCACCCCCTGACGCCTCCTGACTCCCCTGCCGGCCGCCGCCAGAGCGCCCCACGCTGCTCGTTCCCTCACCCTCTGACGGGCAGGTCACGAGGGCGGGGACGGGCGTGCCCACCATCTCGGGCTGCTCTGTGGTTGGCGGGGCTGGTCCTCTGTCCCTCCCCCTTGGCAATCTATTTCAGCTGGGCGAGTTCAGGCCCTGACACTGATTAGATCTCCCGAGGCTCTGCCGGGAGCTACAACGCTGCTGAGGCGCCGCGCAACTTTGCTTTTAGAAACCACGAGACTCTTTTAAATTTACCTTGCCTTCATCTTGCAGGGGCTGCGCTCTGGACATCGCGCACCCCCTGACGCCTCCTGACTCCCCTGCCGGCCGCCGCCAGAGCGCCCCACGCTGCTCGTTCCCTCACCCTCTGACGGGCAGGTCACGAGGGCGGGGACGGGCGTGCCCACCATCTCGGGCTGCTCTGTGGTTGGCGGGGCTGCTCCTCTGTCCCTCCCCCCTTGGCAATCTATTTCAGCTGGGCGAGTTCAGGCCCTGACACTGATTAGATCTCCCGAGGCTCTGCCGGGAGCTACAACGCTGCTGAGGCGCGGCGCAACTTTGCTTTTAGAAACCACAAGACTCTTTTAAATTTACCTTGCCTTCATCTTGCAGGGGCTGCGCTCTGGACATCGCGCACCCCCTGACGCCTCCTGACTCCCCTGCCGGCCGCCGCCAGAGCGCCCCACGCTGCTCGTTCCCTCACCCTCTGACGGGCAGGTCACGAGGGCGGGGACGGGCGTGCCCACCATCTCGGGCTGCTCTGTGGTTGGCGGGGCTGCTCCTCTGTCTCTCCCCCCTTGGCAATCTACTTCAGCTGGGCGAGTTCAGGCCCTGACACTGATTAGATCTCCCGAGGCTCTGCCGGGAGCTACAACGCTGCTGAGGCGCGGCGCAACTTTGCTTTTAGAAACTACGAGACTCTTTTAAATTTACCTTGCCTTCATCTTGCAGGGGCTGCGCTCTGGACATCGCGCACCCCCTGACGCCTCCTGACTCTCCTGCCGGCCGCCGCCAGAGCGCCCCACGCTGCTCGTTCCCTCACCCTCTGACGGGCAGGTCACGAGGGCGGGGACGAGCGTGCCCACCATCTCGGGCTGCTCTGTGGTTGGCGGGGCTGCTCCTCTGTCCCTCCACCCCCTGCCACGCCCCCTCTTAGACCCCCTCCCATGTGTCCCTATATTACAACTTCCCCTCATAGACGGCGCAGCGGGCGCGACGAAGGCGCGCCGAAGTTGCGACTAAGTTAAGCCCGTCTGCGCCCGTCCGCGGCCGACCGGGGCTAGGGGCGCGTTACTTTGCCCCGCTTATCACCTATACCCCGGTCCAACTACGCCGCCTCCAGGGACCCTGGCCCATTGCAGCTTCCATTTGTTCTCACATTTCCTCCCTTGGTCTATCCCATGCTGTTCCCCCGCACATCCCCCTTCCTATAGCCGGCCCTTCTCTCTCACCTACATGCACCACTCACCCTACAACCTTCAAACCTTTAACAGCTTTTTATCTTAACACCCGGTCCGCTGTCGCCCATACGCACGAACATTCGGTCCTGCTGGATCTTCATACCCCAGATCTTCTTTTTTTAACGGAGACCTGGTTCGGCGATGACTCCCTCCCCGCCCTACTGGCCACCTTACCGGCTACTTACTATGCCCTCCGGGCAGACCGCCCTTCTGGCAGAGCTGGGGGCGGCGTGGCGGTCATCGCACGCAACGATCTCCCTTTTCAAACCGTGTCCTTGCCTGACATTGCAACTACTGAATACCTGGTTATCCGTACCACCGCCACCTCTCCCCCTTTGACCTGTTTTCTTACCTACCGCCCTCCTCAATCTCCCTTACAGTTTCTTTCTGATTTCTTGGAAGTCTTGGCTACCATTACAGTCAATAATTCCTCTATTCTACTCCTTGGCGACTTCAACTTCTGGCCTTCTGACCCAGCTGAATGCTCGTCCTCAAAGGAATTTTCTGAAACCCTTCAATCCCTTAATTTCACTTCCTTTGTTCACTCCCCCACCCACATCAAAGGTCACATGCTTGACCAGATCTGGTCCCTGAATTGTCCCGTGGAATCTCTTTCTATTTCACCTTGCACATGGTCCGATCACCACTTGATCTCATTTTCTCTGCCCATTCACCCCCCAGCCAAGCCCCCTCGCCCCAAAAACACCTGGGTCCGAGCATGGGGCCGAGCCAACCTGGAAGAACTTTCTTCCCTTCTTACCACCTCCCTCCCTTCCCTGCAGGGCCTTTCCACCCTTTCCCAGGTCGAGGCTATAGATCAGTGGCTCTCCGCTGGTAGTGATTCTGCTGCCCCGCTCAAACGCATTACCTCCAAGCGCGATAAGGATGCCAATCGGTGGTTCAATGGAGAGCTTAAGGCCACCAAACTTACAGTACGTCGCGCGGAGCGGGCTTGGAGGAGAAGTTATTGCCCCATTTTACGACTGGAGTATACCAACATCCTTACCCAGTACAAAAAAGATATCTTGGAGGCCAAAACCAACTACTTCTCCTCTAAAATCCTTGCCGCAGCAAACCAGTCTAAGGAGATATTTATGATTGTTCATAATCTGGCGCTCTCGGACAGAACAACCCTTAAGCCCGCCCCGTCCGAAGAACTCTGCCAATCCCTCAATAACTACTTTATTCACAAAATCGTTACCATCAAAGCCAATATCCTGCCCCCTTCTCCCTCCTTTGTCGATCCTCAACGTCCCCCTCCCAAGGGAAAACTCACTACTTTCCCTCTCATATCTAAGGAAGCTTTTACTTCCATAGTACCCTTGGTCAAATCTGGCTCTCCACTTGACCCCTGTCCTGCTCACATCCTTCGTCATATTTTTGTTACTTGCCCAGATCCCCCCCTTCATCTCCTCAACAGCTCCCTGGCCCAAGGTGTAGTACCCAACCCCTTGAAGTCTGCGGTTATTGTGCCAATTCTTAAAAAACCTGGGGCAGACCCCTCTGTCCCTGCCAATTTCCGCCCCATCTCCCTTTTGCCATTTTTGGCAAAGGTGCTCGAGCGCCATGTCACCTGCGCTCTGAGCTCCTTTGTGGAGATGCATGGAGCTCTTGCTCCCCGCCAGGCCGGTTTCCGCCCCGCACACTCTACGGAGTCCGTTGTCATCTCGGTCTTGGACAACCTCAGGGAGGGTATGGATACCAACCAGTGCCAGGCCCTTGTGCTCCTCGACCTCTCAGCCGCCTTTGACACGGTGGATCATACCATCTTACTTTCCTGTGTCGAGGCGGCGGGGATCGGGGGCACTGCTCTGGTCTGGTTATCCTCCTTCCTGAGTGACCGCACCCAGGCCGTTCGCCTTGGTGACTTTACAGCGGACATCCGGAAAGTTCAGTGCGGGGTTCCCCAGGGTTCCTCCCTTTCCCCCCTCCTGTTTAATCTTTATGTTGCCCCTCTTATTTTTTCTCTTTAACAAATGGAGGTCGCCGTATTTAATTATGCGGATGACCTCCAGCTTGTCTGCAACCTGTCCTCTTCCCCCTCTTCTGTTCTTAACTTCCAAACTATTATGCTTCACATCCGGGACTGGATGAACCACAATCACCTGAAACTCAACCCCGATAAGACCGAGTTGGTGTTGACGGGTGGTTCATCCAGCCCCTGGTCTTCTCTTTTCTGGCCCCCTGTACTGGGCCCCTCTCCTGTACCCACTACCTCTGTTAAAACCCTTGGCATAAAACTTAACTCTCAACTCACCCTTCATTCCCAGGTCAGTTCCGTGGTATCTTCTTCTTTCCTTTCATTGCGCACTATTCGCAGGGTGTCCCGTTTCTTTACCTTCTCTGCTCTCAAACTTATCATCTTGGCCATGGTGGTGTCCCGCCTGGATTACGGCAACGCCCTATATGCAGGTATTCCTGCATATAGTCTACGGCGTTTGCAGCAGATACAAAACCAGGCGGCCCGCCTGGTCTTCAATCTTCCGAAATTTCTCCATTCCTCCCCCCTCTTGAAATCTCTACACTGGCTCCCTGTGCGAGCTCGGGTTCAATTCAAGCTCGCCTCCATCACTTTCTTGGCTCGACTGGGCTTGGCACCCGCATTCATCTCTTCTGAGATTACCCCCTATGTTCCCACCAGGGAACTACGCTCTTCCTCTCAGTCCCTCCTCACCATCCCTCGCTATCGGAGAAAGAAGTGGGGAGGCTCGAAATTTGCTACCCTTGCCCCGATCCTGTGGAATTCCCTCCCCCTTGAACTCCGTTCCTTCACTCTGTACTCGCAATTTCGTAAACACCTCAAGGCTTACCTGTTCACTAAGGCCTTTGACTAAATTCCCAATAGCTTCCCTTGTCTCTTAGCCCCGGATCTTATCAGTTGTAGCACCAAGAAACCGCAGGTGTATGTGCGCTTTATAAGTAATTTTAAACTCACACTCAAACTCTATCACTACGTGTTTCTTTCAGATGAACAAGTTACTTACCTTTGGTAACGATATATCTGTAAGAAATATTAGTAGTGATAGATTCCTTACCGCCCCACCTATCCTCCCCGTTCTGCAAACTGGTTTCTGGGGTTAAGGTCATCCCTTTCAGGGCCCTAGTTTCAAAGCCCCAGTGGTCAGTTTCTTACATGGCTCTGCATTCCTGGCACAGAAAGTTGTGTACAGAACTGACGTCAGCGCGCATGGGCTCGTCTTAAGTAGCTCCAGCTACGTCATCTCAGCAACAACAACACCAACGATGCACACAAAGCCGCACGACGACGCCTACCGACGCGCACCGGTACTGCTGACAAAAACTTTCCGGATCCAGTCTGACGTCTTGGGGTAATTCTAAGGTAAGAAATCTATCACTAACTAATGTTTCTTTCAGATATAGCGGTAACAAAGGTAAGTATTTGTTCAACATATTAATGCAGCCGGAAAAGAAATGCAGCTAATCATTGGCACATTGCCAATTCGTAGGCCCTTCTTGCACGTTATGAAGGGGCCCTTTGGACAAAATAAAACATGAACTGCTACAGCATCTTCCAGAGGAACATAAAAAATGAGGGCAGGAAAGTGTATCAGAAGGTCAGGCTATCACTAACAACGCTATTAGATATACCTTCGATGCAGCTTCTAGGGGAATTAATACCAGCATAGTTCTCAGGAGACATGTTTGTCTCAGATGTTCTGGCTTTAACCCCTTCGCTGCTAGGCCTTTTCCCCTCCTGTGCTAAGCCTTTTTTTGGCGATTTGGGGTAGTGCGCGCTTAGGCCCCTGTAACTTTTTGACCACATAAAGTATCCACGCCAAATTTGCGTCCTTTTCTTCCAACATCACGTGGATTCTAAAGGTGCCCAGGGTTTGTGGATTCCCTTGGAGGGGTCCCAGAAATAAACCAAAATATAGTGAAATTTTTGTTTTTTTCAGAAAAATGGGAAAAACGGGCTGCAAATGAAAGCCTCTGGGTTTTTCCCTGCAAATGGTATCAAAAAAGGGTTTGTGGGGCTGAAATCTCCATTTTCTCAGCTTTTAGGGAATGACAGTCTTTTGTCAGAGAACCAACATTTTTCACACAGTGTTGGCATTTTTCTGGGACATAGCCTATTTTTGCTATTTTTAGAGATTTTCACCTCCTTCCAGTTAATGGTAGAAATGAGTTTGAAAGCAATAAGGGATCCTGGAAAGCTATACATTTTCGAAAAGTAAACCAAATTCTGAATTCAAAAAGGGGTCATTTGTCTAAATCCATGAAGGTTTCTTTATAGAAACTAACAGTTAAATATTGGAATAATTGAAAATTTGTTGAAAAAAACAGCCTTTTGTCTCAACGTTTTCACCTATAACTTCTTGTAATTTTGACAGCTCTTGGAATGCAATGTACCATTACATTCGTTAGACCTTCCTGTTTGTGGGGATATATAGGACTTGTAGTTTCTCCAAGAACCCGACGAACCCAGAGCCAAAAACTGAGCAGCAACTTGCAATGATTTTTTTTTATTTACTGGGTATAGAGCACTTATTCTTGGAAAATGTATATGTGGAAAAATTGGTATGAAAGACACCCATGTATTTCTGAATTGGGTACAAATTATAGAGTTTAGAAACAGTATATAATTGCACATTTTCAAAATTGGGAATACTCATACTAGCATGAGAATTATTGGTCATTTTTGAAAAAGATTTTTTTTTTACACAATGTCTTTCATTGGGAAGGGAGAAATGCATGAAAACTCAATTGGTAATAACAGTTGATTTACAAATCTGAATTACCCTAAGTCTCCCGATAAAAACGGTATCTCACTTGTGTGGGTCGGCCTTGTGTCTGCGACAGGAAACGGCGCAAAATGCAACGTGGTCACACCTCAATTTTGCAGTTAAAAATGTACCCTACTGTGCTGTAAGGCTGATATAACTGCTTGCTGTAATAAGCCTTTCGTGTTGTACTGATATGATGTCTAATTGTCACTTTCTTTATTTTTTTACTTTCTCCCCCTCTTATGTTATTTCATCGCTTGCTCGATTTTATTTGTACTTGTACCACGAACCTTATCTGCTCATGTATGTACTGTTCATATCATTGCCAATCTCTCTCAATAAAAACTTTTGTGAAAAAATTGACCCTTTTATGGCAAAGTGCCTACCTGTAGTTTTTGCACCCTAGCTCTGCCGGCACCTAGGGAAACGTAGCAAACCTATACATTTTTGAAAACTAGACACCAAGGGGAATTCAGGATGGGGTGACTCGACTGCCTACCACCAGGTTTTGTTACCCAGAATCCCTTGCAAAGCTAAGAATTTGACAAAAAAAAGCACATTTTCCTCACATTTCTGTGGTGGAAAGTTCTGGAATCTACGTGGATCAACAAATTTCCACCCACCCAGCGTTCCCCCAGGTCTCCCGAAAAAAATGGTACCTCACTTGCGTGGGTAGGCATAGTGGCTGCGGCATAAAACTGCGCAAAACGCAACGTGGTCGCACCTCAATTTCCCAGTGAAATCTTGCCCTTTTTGGACAAAGAGACTACCTTTTGTTTTTGAGCCCTAGCTCTGCCAGCACCTAGGGAAACCTAGCAAACCTATACATTTTTGAAAACTAGACACCCAGGGGAATTCAGGATGGGGTGACTCGACTGCCTACCACCAGGTTTTGTTACCCAGAATCCCTTGCAAAGCTAAGAATTTGACAACAAAAACACATTTTCCTCACATTTCTGTGGTGGAAAGTTCTGGAATCTGCGTGGATCAACAAATTTCCACCCACCCAGCGTTCCCCCAGGTCTCCCGAAAAAAATTGTACCTCACTTGCGTGGGTAGGCATAGTGGCTGCGACATGAAACAGTGCAAAACGCAACGTGGTTGCACCTCACTTTCCCAGTGAAATCTTGCCCTTTTTGGACAAAGAGACTACCTTTTGTTTTTGAGCCCTAGCTCTGCCAGCATCTAGGGAAACCTAGCAAACCTATACATTTTTGAAAACTAGACACCCAGGGGAATTCAGGATGGGGTGACTCGACTGCCTACCACCAGGTTTTGTTACCCAGAAACCCTTGCAAAGCTAAGAATTTGACAACAAAAACACATTTTCCTCACATTTCTGTGGTGGAAAGTTCTGGAATCTGCGTGGATCAACAAATTTCCACCCACCCAGCGTTCCCCCAGGTCTCCCGAAAAAAATGGTACCTCACTTGCGTGGGTAGGCATAGTGGCTGTGACATGAAACAGCGCAAAACGCCACGTGGTCGCACCTCAATTTCCCAGTGAAATCTTGCCCTTTTTGGACACAGAGACTACCTTTTGTTTTTGAGCCCTAGCTCTGCCAGCACCTAGGGAAACCTAGCAAACCTATACATTTTTGAAAACTAGACACCCAGGGGAATTCAGGATGGGGTGACTCGACGGCCTACCACCAGGTTTTGTTACCCAGAATCCCTTGCAAAGCTAAGAATTTGACAAAAAAAACACATTTTCCTCACATTTCTGTGGTGGAAAGTTCTGGAATCTGCGTGGATCAACAGATTTCCACCCACCCAGCGTTCCCCCAGGTCTTCCGAAAAAAATGGTACCTCACTTGCGTGGGTAGGCATAGTGGCTGCAACAGGAAAAGGTTCAAATCGTACGGTGGTGAATTTAAAATACCCTATAGCAAAACTACCTTGATTTTTGGGGGGGGGGCACCTGAGTTTTTGGTCCGGGGCTCAGTGGCCATCTTTTGAAACTACCAAACAGTTCTGAAAACTAGACACCCGGGGGAGTCCAAGGAGGTATGGCATGCGTGGGCCCCCCAATATTTTCCTACTCAGAATTCATTGCAAACCTTAAAATTAGGTTAAAAAAAACACTTTTCTGAACTTTTTTGCGTGGGATCTCCGTGCGGGCAGAAATGTCCTACCACCCAGCGTTCCCCTTGTTATGCCGAGTAAAATGATACCTCACTTGTGTGGGTGCCCCAAAGCAGAACAGGCTAAAAATGCATTTTAAAAAAATTTAGTATTTAGGTTTGACAAATTAAGCACCCCACCTTAGTCACAGGCCTTTTGCCCACCCACACAAGTGAGGTATCATTTTACTCGGAAGATCAAGGGGAACGCTTGGGGAGCCACACAAACTGCTATAAGTACACCGTTTTCAAAAAGACAATCATCTAGGGAAAGTAGTACAAAATACATTCACTTACCAAGCACATGCAACTACACAAGCTGCAAAACCAGCAGTAACAGAACCGCAACCTACAAGAATCCAAACAGCAAACGCCTGGAACAAGACAAAAATAGAGAAGAAAAAAAATTACTACCCCATTTCACAAACTTTATAACAATTAAAAAAACAACATACAAATGTGCCCCCCAAATTTACATTCGCCCAGATGGGCCATCAAATAGGGCTTAGACCAATTGGTATTAGGTGAGGGTTTCCATCAAGACACTGGTTAATTTTTTGAAAGTTTTTTACTCTTTGGTGTCAGTCGGTCTTTTGGTCCTAACAGTACCCCCCTCACACGGGGGCAGTAAGAACAAAAAAAGACCAACTAGCACCAAGGGAGGCGGCCAGTAAAAAACAACCAAAAATATAAGCAACATTGGAAGCAAGCCTTGCCCAAGGGCTCACTTCCACACTCTACAAAACTCAATTCCTAGGGCCTAGTGGGCCAAAAAACAGAAAAGAAAAGGGCCAATTCGCCCCAAGGGGGGTGGGGGTGAAGCAGAAAAACAACGCTAAAACAAGTTCCCTCTAAGAAGCAAACCTTGCCCAAGGGGTAGCCGCCATTACAAAAAAAAAATCCCTGGTGTGCCTAGTGGCATTTTCTGCCCCCCGCCCCGGGGGCAGAAAAGGCCAAAAAAAGGGCCTATTTGCCCCCAGAGGGGGGGGTCAGAAAAACGAAAAGATATTCACAGGCCTCCTGGAAGCGACCCTTGCCCCAGGGGGAGACAGAAAATCAAGAACATAAATTATGGCCACCAGGAAGCGACCCGTACCCACGGGGTCGCTTCCAAAATAAAAACATTGCGCGCAAAAAAAACCCTGGTGCTAGTGGGTAATTTCTGCCCCCCCTGGGGGAAAAACGGCCAAAAAAACGGGCCGATTTGCCCCCGGGGGGGCAGAAAAACAAAAAGATATTCACAGGCCGCCTGGAAGCGACCCTTGCCCAAGGGGTCGCTTCCTAAAAACTAAATTAGCAATTCCCTGGTGCTAGTGGGGATTTTCTGCCCCCCCCCCCCCCCCTGGGGGCAAAACAGCCAAAAAAAAGGGCCGATTTGCCCCCAGGGGGGACAGAAAATCAAAAACATAAATTAATGCCACCTGGAAGCGACCCTTACCCAAGGGGTCGCTTCCAAAATAAAAAATGTGCTCACAAAAATAAACCCTGGTGCTAGTGGGGAATTTCTGCCCCCCCGGGGGCAAAACGGCCGAAAAAACTGGCCGATTTGCCCCCAGGGGGGGCAGAAAAATGAAAAGATACTTGCAGGCCCCCTGGAAGTGACCCTTGCCCGGGGTCGCTTCCTGTAAACAAAATTTAAATCCCTGGTGCTAGTGGTGGGCATTTCCGCCGCACGATCGCGACGCTGTGCGCGATCGTGAGGCAGAAAAGCCCTGCAAAGAGACATCAGGGGAGAGGAAAATCTCTTTCCTCTCCCCTGATGCCTCTTTGCGGCCCCAAACCCCCGCCAGCCACAAGAAACCCACCTGAATCCTTGGCGCGCCAGGAAGCAAATGGCTTCCCGAGTGCCTGGGAATCACTGATGATGTCAGCGCGCGATGATGTCAGGGATTCCCATTGGGGGGGGGCGGGGGCGGCAGCGGAAACTCTTCCGCTGCCATCCCCGTACTTGGCAATTAGATCGCAGACCCTCGGGGGGAGCGCCAGCGCTTCTCCCGAGGGTGGGGCTCATGACGAGCTGGGCTCGTCATCAGCGCACGACCGGTGTGCACCATGACGAGCCCAGCTCGTCATCAGCCCCGAAGGGGTTAAACCGGAGGTCCAGCAGGCAGTCCGCAACTTGCCTTTTGACAGGGAACATCTGTATGGCCCATAGCAGGCACCACTTTAGATAAGAAAAAAAAAGACACTGATACCGCTAAAACGATGGCAGCTTTACGAACTGGTACACTTAGAGAATCCTTTTGTCGCCCTGGCTACAAAGGTGGATATAAATCCAACACCACAGAAGCAGGGCGAATCCACCTATACTAAAGGTTTTTACAGAGGTTGTTCTGAGGGAATAACCGAGAAAGGTGTTGTGGAGCCACTACACGTGGAGCAGCCGCCACTGCCAAATAGTGACTGCCCAATCCTTCCCCCTGAAAGCACTACACCTGCCAGGGGAAGACTACAATCATTTCACACACTCTGGTAGTCCATCACAACAGACCAGTGGATATCAGCCATTATCCAAATAGAATAGAATAGGGACCCCCTCTCAAATTAACTTCAGGTCAGGGAGTAGAGGGGAAGAAATAAACTATGACAATGAAGGGACTCCCTCATGACCTATATATACTTTTATCACAGGGAATACCTCTAACCATAATGGCATACACAAAACATATCTTCACTTTTTTTTGGATTTACTCATTTATTTTATTTTTTAAATATTTTTTCATTTCTTTATATCCTTTTTCTAAGTTCAAAAAATTATTAGATATGCATTGCACAAAACTCATTGAAGATATATATCAAGAAATTCAGACCATCAGTATATATCCAGTACATGAATTGCACAAATTCATATATTCTAAAAACAAGATCAATTCTACTTAACCAGGTAGAGAGCCACAACCACACATACTCACACATACATTCTAAACATGCAGCACATCAAGAGCAAACACTAATCATCCTGTCGCATTGTATCTGTTGTCCAATATGCGACCATAGTCGTTTGATCTAAATATGGAGAAAATGGCCAACGCGTTTTGGTGGAAGAACAGCAATGGAGACCACCTTCATCAGGACCCGCCAGAAACAATTCAACATGGGATCTCTAGACCTGGATTTTGAATCTTTTTCATACAAACTATATCTGTCACAATGTAGTGACTATCTCACTCTTCATGGGAACACAGAGAAAATCCTTGTCATACTGGGTTGACCTTATCACGTCATCAATCTGATTAGTCACTGTCCCCTAAGTGTGCTTGATAGCGAGGGAAACTTTATTCGTACTCTTCTTGTCACTAGCCGGAGAAATGTATTACTTCATGTGTTGCACAAAAGACAAAAGGGACCCGGCTTGTTACATTCCTCATATGGGAAAGGCCCACTCTTCTTGTACAATTTGGAGAAAGCGCCACACTTCCTACTTGGTTATATTTAGCGATACATTTCGTATGTTCTAGGTGCCACCGAATTTCTTTATAACGTCAGTATGTAAAGTGCTTTTCAAGACTTTTTAAATTCCCAATCGATAGTCGCCTCAGCCTCCGACCGCAGTTCTCCTCACAGTTCCATTATCCAACATGGCTACTGACTGCAACTTATTATCACACCACCCAACATCCCACCTTGCACTCACAGGATATCACCTAACACTTCTAAAACAGGAGGCCAAAGGCCTTCTTCTAAAAGGGGCTATATAACCAGCCCCCTTTAACAACAAGGCACAGGAGTATATTCTCTATACTTCCTGATTCCAAAAAAGGATGGGTCACTCAGACCAGTCTTAGACCTCAGATCTCTCAACTACTACGTCCGAACACTTTCATATGGTCACTCTATAGGATGTAATTCCACTTCTACAACAAGGCGACTTTATGGCCACTCTGGACCTAAAGGATTCTTACTTCTATATACCCATTCATCCTGCCCACCGCAAATACCTCTGGTTTGTCGTAGCAGGAAAACACTACCAATTCAAAGTTCTTCCGTTTGGAGTCACTGCCGCACCATGGGTGTACACAAAGTGCTTGGCGGTTGTCGCAGCACATTTACAACAACAAAATGTTCATGTTTTTCCAGACTTGGATGATTAACTCATTAAAGCCAGCGCCCATCACCAATATCAACATCATATACAGTTCACAGTAGATCTGCTCTACAAGTTAGGGTTCATCATCAATGTCCCCAAATCTCACCTTTTATCCTCTTCAACTTCAATAATACTTACGAGGAATGCCCAACACACAGCTAGGACTAGCCTACCCCCCGCTCAGTTACAACATTTTCTACATTTCACCCTCAATTCCAGCCAAACAAAACACTCACAGTTCAGACTGTCATGCGTCTACTGGGAAATATGCCATCTTGCATTGCCATTGTTCCTCATGCAAGGCTGCCCATGCCCCACTACAGCAATGTCTATCTCGCCAGTGATGTTAGTCACAGGGTCACCTCTCGGATCTGGTGTTGATTGACCACCCCACTCACCGTTCTCTGCAATGATGAAACTCCAACACTCTGTTGAAAAGGCGTCCTTTCCTTGACACTGTGCCCCACATCATTCTAACCAGAGACAACTCAGAGATGGGTTGGGATGCATATCTAGAGACTTGACAATACAAGGTCAGTGGGATGCCAAACATCAATCTCTACACATCACCTACTTAGAACTTCACTAATTTTTCCTAAATCTGAAAGTGTTCCTTGCTCATCCACCCCACAAGGTTGTCCTAGTTTGGACGGACAATGTGGCAGCCATTTATTAGCTACAAAAACAGGAGGGGGGCATGATCTTCTCAGGTGTCACGCCTCTCTCAGACCATATGGAACTGGGCTGTTCACCATCCCATACATTTGTTGGCGGAGTATCTGCCATTGATGGGCAACAATCTTGCAGACCTCCTTCAGCAGGATACACCAACAAACCCACGAAAGAGAACTCCACCTCCTTCCCAACTTTAAAAAGTGGGGATTCCCCAGATAAATGTGTTCGCCACAGCCAATAACTTTGCCTCCAGGTTTCCACACCCATTATCTAAGGGCAACGCACTATGGATGAGTTGGTCAGGAAAATTTGCTTACGCTTTTCCACCTCTCTTTCTCATACCATTTCTGGTTCGGAAACTCAGGCAAAACACTCTCAATATGATCCTTGTAGTTCTCACAGGGGCACGTCAGCCATGGTTCACAACACTACTAGATCTCTCAGTAGTCCCACATGAGAAGCTCCCCAACAGGATGGACCCTCTCACTGAGGATCGGGGACAAATCAGACACCCAGACGCCAAGATGCTCAACCTAGCGAATTGCCTCCTGAGGTCTTAGAATTTGGTTATTTAAACTTACCATCAGTATATATGGACATTCTTAAGCATGTACTCTACCCCACAACTAAAGCCTTTTCTGCTAACGGAAAAGTTTTGTTTGCTTTTGCCAACCAAAACAAATGAATCCCATCAAAGCCACAGTGCTAGACCTTACTTGTTGCTTGCTTCATTTGCAAAACTCCAATTTAGCATATGCTTCCAATAGGTTGCATCTTGCTGTAATTACAGCCTATCTCCATAGACTGCATTTACCGCTCCTCAAAATCCCAGCCACCAAAGCATTTATGGAAAGACTAAAACAAGTCTTTTCACCTCGTCTACCTCCAGCACCCTCTTGGAATCTTAAACATTGTACTTAGTAGGCTCATGGTCCTCCTTTTGAGCCTCTACACTCATTGCCCCTTCAATTAATATCATGGGGAGTGGCATTTCTAGTTGCCATTACCTCACTCAGGCGTGTTGGTGAACTTGAGGCACTAACCTTAGAAGAACCTTTCTTCCAAATATAATTAGGACAAACTAGTTCTTCGGTCTAATCCCAAAATCCTTCCGAAAGTAGTCTCTCAGTTTCATCTCAATCAATCCATTGAACTACCTTCTTTCTCCCAGGCCCCAACCGTTGTTCTGTAGCAGAAATAGTTTTCCATACCTTATATATGAAAAAGGTAAAAAGATGTTCTATATTGACAGAACTAAAACTTTCAGAAAAACAAAGCAAATCTTTGTAGCCTTTTCTCCATGTCATAAAGGCAACCCAATATCCAAGTCAGGCATAGCCAAATGGATTGTTAAATGCATTCGGACTTGCTACATTAAAGCCAAAAGACTTTTACCTGTTATTCCTAGAGCACACTCCAGTCGTATGAAGGAAGTGACTATGTCTTTTTTAGGAAACATAGTTGACATTTGTGAGGCAGCTACATAGTCTACCACACATACGTTTACAAAACACTACTTGGTGGATGTTTTAGCACTCCAATAGGCTAATGTAGGTCAGGCAGTGCTAAGGACCCTGTTTCAAACTTCCGAAGTCAGTGCTTCTAAGGAGGAACTGCTTTGCAGTCTATGCAGAGCATGTGTATCTACAGCCGCACATGCCATCGAACGGATTATGTTATTTACCCTATAAGCATCTGTTCTTGGCATGTATTGCTGTAGATTCACATGAGCAAAAGGAACAAATGATGGACGGAATGCTGAACAATGCAAACATTCACCCCAGTCTCAAAGATCTGGGTTTAATCCATTGTTTGTTTCCTCACCACACCACCCCAGAGTGGACCCAGCTATATGCAAATCAGTGTTGACCCTGCTCCTCCTGGGAACAGTCCGGCCCAAACTGCCAAGCCAGGGCCTTCCTGGACCACAAACAACATTACCTGTGTGGAAACAAAATGAGGAGTAGGAACGCTCTGTAGGAAAACAACTCATATCTAAACACTAGGAAAGAATGGGAAGGGACAAACATTCATCCTCCACATCAATCTTGGGCAGGGACATGCATTACGATGTGTGATATGATTGGCACCACACCGCCCTTGGACTCTATCACATGTACCACAGTGCGCCCTCTAAATGTTGGAGAGGCTGGAGAGCATTGGATGAGGGACTCCATGTTTGTTGGGCACTTCTGATGATCCCCCTCTTTTGGGAAGGAGTATCAAAACTGCTGAAGGATATATTAGAATACTTGATTCCTTCGTTGCCAAAGATGGTGCTCTTCTGCCTAAAACCCACAGAACTGAAGGCCATGGCGAAATATGAGTGGTATATGATGTTCCAGTGCTTATGGGTTACCAGGCTAAGTATTGCTTGTAATTTGAAGAAGGCAGACTGGCCCTCACTCCCCCAATGGTACCAAAGACTCTGGTCCATTCTTGCTATGTAATGGTTGTGGTGCAACATGAATGCACTCTTGCACTCTTTTACAGTATGACTCTAAATAGAAACCTGTATATGCCAAGTTGATCAGAGGCCCACCAAACTCAACACTTCCTCTGCGATAAAGAACCTTGGGCCTATTTGACTGATATGATTGTTTAAACTTTCTTTTCCCCTTCTTGTAGTAAGAGTAGCGATGTTGAATAGGTACGTGGTCTGTGCCTTTTGGGATATTATTTGTGGTGGACACACTAACCTATTTGGGATGGGTTGTTAACTCTTCTGAAGTTTTGTTTTGCAGAAGCGTTAGGCTGGAATAGTTGGCAGTTAAAGACAACGCCGCCTTTACTACAATCTGAAATGTATATGGTACCACTCAATCTATGAGTTCTCTTTTAATTTACAGATGTCTAATTGTCCAAGTCGTATTATACTGATGGTGAATGACTTTGCTGAGTGGTAGCTTCTTGGTGGCTCAGCTCTTAAACTCAATAAAAAGATATCATGCATACTTCTGTTGCAGACTTAATTCTGAAACTGGCTATCCTCATGAAGCACACACAATTCGACATATTATAGACAGAACATATAAAATAAACATTGGCATAGCCAATAGGTCTCGCCTTTGGGACTTTATAAGTGTTTAGTTATCTAGCACAATATCCTTGGTGCAACAACATCAAGTGTTGCATGGCTAAACACTTAAAAGGTCCCAAAGGCAAGACCTATTGGCTATGCCAATGCTTGTTTTAAATTTCTTTTGCGCTAAATATGCAAATGAAGGGTGTGGCTCATTGTGTCTGATGGCATATGAGATTTTTTTTTTTTTTAAATCAATCGAGTAAAATATAAATTGGACTCTTTTATTTTAATTAGTATGGCCAAAATTCCAAATATGCCTGTCATGCATATACGAAGCTGAGCAACGGACAACTGTGCATCCCAACAGATCAGAGTTGCAGGGCATTTCAACAAATTCATTCATTCCCATCATTTTTCACATTGATGCATGCCTGCATCTAGTGGGCAAATACAATTCAACATCAACAGACCACTTTGACTCAGTCAATGGGAATCGCAGATCTGCAATAGGCGCCCAGAATTCAAGCAGACTTTGGGACATGTAGTGTATCGGACAGTTGTATAATACTTAGGAGAGACCATTGGTGGCGTATCTCTGGGAAGAGTGCACTAGATCTTAAACAAAAGTGGGACCGAGGGAAGTGTGGTGTCGCTACCCAGTACTGTAACCAGCCATCAGCAACTAAACATGCATGGAATAGTAGACGAGCTGAGCTCGTCATGAGCACCGTGGCGCTGTGCGCCCCCCAGCACAGCGGGGGAATTAGCCCCGCAGACAAGGGGTTAAACAAAATGTCTCAGAATGGAGAACTCAATACAGCAACTAGGTAAGTGGTCTGTAATGATAACAAACATCACAAAAAGACCTACACTGCCATTCAAAGCTGCTAGTGTATTGAAAACCATATCCTTCGCAACTCTCTCCCATACACCTCTTCATCTACCGCACTGCTATTGGCTGTGTTTAAGAATACTATACCTGCACCTCTGTGGTCATCATGCACAACATGGAAATAATTCCCACAACAACAAAAAACAAAGGTAGCATCCTTCCATCCACAATCCCATGCTGCATCGAAGAAATAAAAAATGTGACATTCCACCGTAGTTCTCACGGACTAGCAGTCACGCTAGGTGCAAGTAAGAAGTGCCCTGTATGATCTGTCCTAATGTATACCACACACATTGGTTCACGCTGTAATGCTGGAACATTTTTTAGAGCGGTTACTGCAAAAACAACAATGATGGACAGAATGTAGATCAATGTCACACATTCACCCCAGTCAAAAGATCTGGGCCCAAATCCATCGTTTTTCCACTCCACACCACCCTGGGTTAGACAATGGCGATATGCAAATCAGCGCTGACCCTGTTGCCCCATGGGAACAGTCCAGTCCGAACTACAAAAGCCATGTCCTTCCCAGAACGGAAACAAGCATCCGAGGACCGGCCCGGTTTCGAGGTAACACCTCTCATCAGCCCGGCTAGCTTGCTTCCAGTGGTGTGGAGTGCCTGGGACTCACGTCTGAGCATCCCCAGTACACTTAGAGCGGTTACTGCAAAAACAACAATGATGGACAGAATGTGGATCAATGTCACACATTCACCCCAGTCAAAAGATCTGGGCCCAAATCCATCGTTTTTCCACTCCACACCACCCTGGGTTAGACAATGGCGATATGCAAATCAGCGCTGACCCTGTTGCCCCATGGGAACAGTCCAGTCCGAACTACAAAAGCCATGTCCTTCCCAGAACGGAAACAAGCATCCGAGGACCGGCCCGGTTTCGAGGTAACACCTCTCATCAGCCCGGCTAGCTTGCTTCCAGTGGTGTGGAGTGCCTGGGACTCACGTCTGAGCATCCCCAGTACACTTAGAGCGGTTACTGCAAAAACAACAATGATGGACAGAATGTGGATCAATGTCACACATTCACCCCAGTCAAAAGATCTGGGCCCAAATCCATCGTTTTTCCACTCCACACCACCCTGGGTTAGACAATGGCGATATGCAAATCAGCGCTGACCCTGTTGCCCCATTGGAACAGTCCAGTCCGAACTACAAAAGCCATGTCCTTCCCAGAACGGAAACAAGCATCCGAGGACCGGCCCGGTTTTGAGGTAACACCTCTCATCAGCCCGGCTAGCTTGCTTCCAGTGGTGTGGAGTGCCTGGGACTCACGTCTGAGCATCCCCAGTACACTTAGAGCGGTTACTGCAAAAACAACAATGATGGACAGAATGTGGATCAATGTCACACATTCACCCCAGTCAAAAGATCTGGGCCCAAATCCATCGTTTTTCCACTCCACACCACCCTGGGTTAGACAATGGCGATATGCAAATCAGCGCTGACCCTGTTGCCCCATGGGAACAGTCCAGTCCGAACTACAAAAGCCATGTCCTTCCCAGAACGGAAACAAGCATCCGAGGACCGGCCCGGTTTCGAGGTAACACCTCTCATCAGCCCGGCTAGCTTGCTTCCAGTGGTGTGGATGCTTGATTCCGGTCTGGGAAAGACATGGCTTGGTAGTTCGGACTGGACTGTTTCCATGAGGCACAGGGCCAGAGCTGATTTGCATATAGCCAGTGTCTAACCCAGGGTGGTGTGGAGTGCAAAAAAACGATGGATTTAGGCCCAGATCGTTGTACTGGGGTGAATGTATGACATTGTTCTACATTCTGTCCATCAACTGTGTTTTTTGCAATTTTCACCCCGAGTGGGCTGGGTATGCTCAGACGTGAGTCCCAGGCTCTTCATACCACTGGAGTCAAGCTATCCAGGCTGATGAAGGCTGATAGCCAGAAACCGGTCCTTGGATGCTTGATTCCGGTCTGGGAAAGACATGGCTTGGTAGTTCGGACTGGACTGTTCCCATGAGGCACAGGGCCAGAGCTGATTTGCATATAGCCAGTGTCTAACCCAGGGTGGTGTGGAGTGCAAAAAAACGATGGATTTAGGCCCAGATCGTTGTACTGGGGTGAATGTATGACATTGTTCTACATTCTGTCCATCAACTGTGTTTTTTGCAATTTTCACCCCGAGTGGGCTGGGTATGCTCAGACGTGAGTCCCAGGCTCTTCACACCACTGGAGTCAAGCTATCCAGGCTGATGAAGGCTGATAGCCAGAAACCGGTCCTTGGATGCTTGATTCCGGTCTGGGAAAGACATGGCTTGGTAGTTCGGACTGGACTGTTCCCATGAGGCACAGGGCCAGAGCTGATTTGCATATAGCCAGTGTCTAACCCAGGGTGGTGTGGAGTGCAAAAAAACGATGGATTTAGGCCCAGATCGTTGTACTGGGGTGAATGTATGACATTGTTCTACATTCTGTCCATCAACTGTGTTTTTTGCAATTTTCACCCCGAGTGGGCTGGGTATGCTCAGACGTGAGTCCCAGGCTCTTCACACCACTGGAGTCAAGCTATCCAGGCTGATGAAGGCTGATAGCCAGAAACCGGTCCTTGGATGCTTGATTCCGGTCTGGGAAAGACATGGCTTGGTAGTTCGGACTGGACTGTTCCCATGAGGCACAGGGCCAGAGCTGATTTGCATATAGCCAGTGTCTAACCCAGGGTGGTGTGGAGTGCAAAAAAACGATGGATTTAGGCCCAGATCGTTGTACTGGGGTGAATGTATGACATTGTTCTACATTCTGTCCATCAACTGTGTTTTTTGCAATTTTCACCCCGAGTGGGCTGGGTATGCTCAGACGTGAGTCCCAGGCTCTTCACACCACTGGAGTCAAGCTATCCAGGCTGATGAAGGCTGATAGCCAGAAACCGGTCCTTGGATGCTTGATTCCGGTCTGGGAAAGACATGGCTTGGTAGTTCGGACTGGACTGTTCCCATGAGGCACAGGGCCAGAGCTGATTTGCATATAGCCAGTGTCTAACCCAAGGTGGTGTGGAGTGCAAAAAAACGATGGATTTAGGCCCAGATCGTTGTACTGGGGTGAATGTATGACATTGTTCTACATTCTGTCCATCAACTGTGTTTTTTGCAATGGAACATTTTTTAGAGCGGAGGTGCTGCTATTAATAATTTTACACTGAAATCATAGGAACTGTGAAAAATCTGAGTGTCCTACAAAAAAACAACTGTGGCAAATATGCTATGCCCATTCAGCAGGAGAGTGGTATGAAGCTGGTGGTGCGTTTTGGAGCACTGGTGATTTAGCGCACTGTTATTTACAAAGAGTACATTTTCTGTTGAAACTACATGTTCGAGGCATATGAGCTGCACATTCTACACTTTGCATTAGATCGCCACCTGGTGTTGGGCTCGGATATATTGCATGTTGTTGGAAGAAGTCTTTGTAGTCACGAGATAGGTGAATCCTCCCTTGGACGATAGTGCGCATGGGCATCTGCTCCATCCTTAGATTGTTTTTTTCCGCCACTATGTTCGGATGAAACTTTTCCGTTCCGGTTCAAAATCTACTTTTCAAGTACTTCAACGCGTAAAAATGTCTTCAAACTTCACCAAACAACTTTTGATACCAATAAACATCGACTAGACTTCGTCAGCTCAAATTCCGGTCGTCGGCGTGGGCCGTTGGGCCTACCCACGCCGTGAGGCCTACACCTCATGAAAAGGACTCCATTCAAAAGATGCCCCGAGTGTGGAGAAAAAATTCCACACACTAACCATCACAAGGTCTGTAACCTGTGCTTATCGCCAGACCATGACAAATCCAGCTGTACAGCCTGTGCATCCTTTTGATCGAAAAAGATCATTCGGGATCGGAGGGCCCGTCGACGCGACATGCAGAGATCAGCGCTGGAACCAGTGGATATCTTCGACGAAGGTCCATGTGTCCCGGAGGAAGATTCCGATGATCTCCAGATCGTATCCGAGGCAGATGACTCCGATGACTCCATACCTTCGGGTCAACGCGTGAGTACCACTTCCTCTACCTCAGCCCAAACACCAAAATCAAAGGCAAAGGTCAACACTCTGCCTGCGGGCGCAGTCAAGACCGAAAAAACACTTTGAAAGCCCCGCCATCGAGCCCGGCTCCGAAGAAAATAATGAAGCCTTTTGGTAGATCCATACCGAGCAAACCGCATGTGCCGATACCACCTGCTCCCTCGGCACCGAAACAAGAAGAAGTCCCGGTTCCGAAAGACTCTCCGAAACGGTCGACTCTGAGAGACAAAGCGGCTCCGAAAACAAGGAAGCCCGTTTCCGATGCTTCGAAAACAGCTTCCACTCCGAAGCCAATACCCTCGATGCCGAAACAAACAAAGCCTGCTTCCGATCCTTCCAAGTCCACAAAACAGGCTTAGGCTCCAAAGACAATACCTTCGGTGCCAAAATCTACGCCAAAGGACTCAAAATCAGCTCCTAAGGCTAAAGACAAGCAACAAACTGGTTCGGAACTGAAAAGATTGGCGCCGAATGCTGTGCTTCAAGAAGAGGAGCTTTTCCAACCAGATCCTTTACAAAAAAGGATCTACATTGATCCAGAAACAGGTCTTGTTTCCAACACACCACATAGGAAGACGAAGTCCGATACAGCACCTACACCTCCAGTGCCTGTCAAGAAAAAGGACTCTGCACATCTCATATACACACTTCTTCTCCTGTATCTCCTTCACCTGTTCTTCCTTTAAACATTTCACCTCAAAATTCTCCTCCTCATTCTCCACAACATACACCTCCTCAGGATGTTGATGATGATGAGTATAACATGGGGGAGGGAGAGACCCAGATGACCCTTTTCCCTACCCAACAGGTTCACCAGCCTGGGAGTATCCAAACCCACAGGATGTACCAGATATTCTTGAGCCACATATATATCCATCTAAACCTTCTCCTCCAGAAGACAATATTGGGTATGGACACTTAATTAATAGGGCTGCCATCTATCACAATGTCACCATGCATTCAGATGAGGCAGAGGAAGATTTTTTACTAGACACTTTTGAACACTCTCAAAAATCTGTGCAAATAGTGCCAATGATTAAAGGAGTCATTAAACGCACACCAGATGTGTTTAGAGATCCTGTAAGAGCTAGAATCATAACCCAAGGATAGAGAAAAAGTACACAGCAGCTCCTGGGGATCCTGCCTACATTCGTTTTTCACTGTTGCATAGGACAAAATGGGGAATGCTGTGTCACATGTTTCCAGCATACCTTCCCATAGGCGTAAGATGGAGAGATGGAGTTTAATGTGTCTGAACTCAGAATTTAATAACACATCTTTTTGTGAAGATGGTTTTTGAATTGTGTGTTTAGAAACAGCGCTTTTAGAAGTGGCTGGTTTCTTGTCTTAACCATCCTGCATGCCTCTGCCTGGTTGTGTATTGAATTCTGGGTTTGGATGTGACCGGGTACATAGAATGTCCTGACCCCAGGGAAGAGTAGGTGAGACGGCAACAGGCTGGCCTGCCTTTAATGTGTGTGTGTGGGGGGGGGGGGGGAGTAGCCAACTGGATGTGATGAGGGCTGTGTTGCTGCCACCAAAGGATGGCTCCACCTCCTGCTGAGCGTCTGCGGCCCAGACCCTCACTATCAAAGGAATAGGATGTGCACTGGCAGGAAGACACCCAGGTCTGGTTTGGACCGGGCTCAGAGCCCCCGGACACAAAGACTTCAAAGGCATTTAGGGGTCTAAATTTGAGAGATGAAACCCCTGAACTCAAGACTGAAATCCAGACTGAAAAAGGATTGAAACTACTTTGTGATCAAGAGGAATCTCTGGCAAAGAAGAACAGCTGAAGAGACTGAAGAGAAGGACTGCCCTTGCTGTGTGTTCTGGGGCTGGCCTGAAGTTTGCTAATTTGAATAAGGAGAGGACAAGGGACTTTGCTGTGTGCTGTGTCCCCCTGCTTGTGAGGACTTTGCTGTGTGCTGTGTCCTGAAGTAGCGTGTCTCCAAGGGCCCGAGGAGAGCTGGGCCCCTGTTGTGGAAACTCAGGAACATCAAAGTTTCCAACCGTGTCTCAGCGACGCTTGGTGCGTGTGCTTTTGCACGCCTGAGACTGCTGTGTGGTATGTGGTGCTGTTTACGAGGTGCCCCATGACCGCATTGCCCCAGCAACGTGAAACTTCGTCTACGCTGCTTCACTGTTGTTTGTCAAAACACACAAGATGATGGACGGAATGTTGAACAATGGCAAAGCATTCACCCCCAGTCACAGATCTGTATTTAATCCATCTTTATTTTGCTCACCAAGCCACCCCAGTTTAGACATGGCCATATGCAAATCAGTCTTGACACTGTGCCTCATGGGAACAGTCCATCCCTAACTGCTAAGCCATGTCTTCCCTGGACCGGAATCAAGCATCCTAGGACCGGTTTCTGGCTATCAGCCGTCTTCAGGCAGGATAGCTTGACTCCAGTGGCTTAGTGAGCACGGGACCCACGTCTGGGCATACCCTTCCCACATAGGGTGAACAGCAACACACAAGATGATGGGCGGAATGTTGCACAATGGCAAAACATTCACCCCCAGTCAGAGATCTGGGTTTCATCCATCATTATTTTGCTCACCAAGCCACCCCAGTTCAGACAAGGCCATAAGCAAATCAGTCTTGACCCTGTGCCTCATGGGAACAGTCCGTCCCGAACTGCCAAGCCATGTCTTCCCTTCACCGGAATCAAGCATCCTAGGACCTTTTCTGGCTATGGGGAGGCGTGCAGGAGCAGTACAGGAGTGCTCTGATCTCTCTCCTGCTGTACCGCGTTAAGACGCGCTGAGTACCCGAGCAGCCCGTACCTGCCCAGCACTACCGGGGCCACCCCTTTAAGCTTACGACGGCTGTCTTTGCTGTTGGGGCCTAGTGGGGCCCGAGTTGACCGCGCAGATTTATGTATAGCATTATTCCTTGCATTACGAACTACCTGATTCTTGCATTATGAACTGCCTTATACTTGCATTACGACCTGCATTGGTACGTGCATTAAGGACTGTCTTATTACTACATTACGAACTGCATAGCTTTGCATTAGGACAGCATTAGATTATTGTGAACTGCTCATTAATACCGCAAGAACATACAAGTGATTGCTAGCCTAATAACCGGCAAAGTGAAATATTACGAATACGCATATGTTGGATTTCTATTGTTTCGTCTCATTGTATTGTTTTTGATGAAGATACCCCTATTTTTATCATATCAGTGTGGTGTCCATTTGTGGTGTTATCACTGTGTTACTGGGAGTGTGGTTGCAAATACTTTACACATTGCCTTGGAGATAAGCCTGGCTGCTTGTGCAAACTACGGGGGGTGAGCAGGGATTATCTAAGAGGGTGTCCCTCCTTTCCCTGACTAGAAGCAAGGGTCCTTATTTGGACTAATGTACTTACCTCAGCCAACTAGAGACCTCCAGTTCTAAGAATAAGGTAATGGGTTTCTAGATTAGGTTAAAACATTGACCAAAAAGGAAATACATTGTACAAAGATATTTCAGTTCTCACCAAAAAGCCTACCTCCTGCCTGGTGTGAATAAACCTGTGTCAGAGGTCAACTGTTCCTCGTGCCTCATTCAGCATTGCTATCTTGAATTGATGTTGTTTATCAACAATTGCATGGATGTGGAATTCTTATAGCTCGACGCCCAGGGCATATTGTTTGGGGTCAAGGGCAACAAGTTTTCATGTGTATTTTGTCCTTGGGACAAGTAGGGCCAACCCCCTGCAGCACAAACCCTTTGGCTGCCATTTTGCCGTACCACATTATGGATCAGAGAAGGGCACTGTCTTCAGTTAAGGTAATATTTTTGTCCATATGTTAATGCTGTTCAACTTGTATTTATGGTTCATTAATTAAAGGCCTTTATTATTAGGGTGAGAGCTCAAAAGTAGTGTTGTGAACTCTAACTGCTCTACTGACAGTGTTCCAGTATAAAAATGCGTACACACATGTTCAAAATTTAGCAATATGAGGCTATGTATAATTCTCCCAGATTGCTCTCTGATTTGATGCAAATATTTGCAGAAACTCAAAAGCAACATTGATGATTCTTTGTTTTCAAAATAAAATGTTCATAAAAAAATGAAAGCAGGAAAGAAAACATTTCGCTTAACTACTGTAAAATTTCAGGTACCATTTCTTTGCAGCATCATTTAAACGTGTTAATGCATGCTAGCATTTCCCAAAAATATTCATCATAATGGAACATCACTGCAGTTTCAGTAAGATTATGGGAAACAAATAAATAAGCATTGGCAAAGCTAGAAGGTCTGAAATTGGTGGTCAGCTTTTTAGTTTTGTCAATGTGTGAATTGTTTTGGCATGGTTTTTGTAAAACCTTATTGGTGTGGGAGCTGCCAGGCCCCTCACCATTATAACAAAAATTGGCAAAAGCAAAAAAAGTTTTGGTCTCAAAAAGCACACACTGCCACAGTAGTTACTGGCACTGAACAAAACCTACTATGTGTGCTGATATGCTCCTTGTGAAAGAGCAGAATGATGTCACTCACAGTGAATCCAGCTGATACAAAGAGAGAGAGAGAGAGAGACAGACAGAATTTTAATAAACGCAGATGGTCCTGGTCAACGCCAGACCAAATTAGTCTCAAAAGCGCACCCATGGTATATGTCCTTAAATTAAGTGCAGCTTTACGGCTTTCATGAATTCCCAAGAATTTACAGTAGTAGGACAAGAAATAGTACTCCAAGAAAATATTTGTGAACAGCATTTTAGCATGAGCAAATATGCATGTGTAGATTGACACATGCGAAAATCTTAGTGTTTGCAAGTTCACTTTCCCTCCAACCACTTTTTTTCCCTACTCTGGAAGAAGGTTTACGTCTGCCATTGTAAGTGGTAAATTTTCAAATTTCTCAGCATAGGAAAGGATTATAGAAGAGTTGTTGAAAACCCTTAAAACATGCAAGTTAGTAGGTTTGCACTGGCTCAAAAGGGCATTCTAACCCTGGAACTATTGCTTACCACTACCTTCAGCTCTAGTATGTAGATCTGTGGGAACATGGCAACATAAGGGGATTACATGTATTCAAACACTAGTATGATATGAGTCCTGGCATAATCAGAGAGGCTATATCAGAGCTCTTAAATAATGAGATGCTGCCATAATTTGTCGCTGTACTACATGACAACAAAGGGACAAGTGGATTTTGTTACAGGACAACTAGATATATGAAGCAACCTGCCACATGGACAAGTAGATATTTTATGAAATTCCACACCCCTGAGTTGTATAAATGCTAACAATGTAGGAAATTAAGTTCTCCCTGTGCAAATTCAGTTCCCAGTACACATTTATGGATACAGGAGTCTAATCTCATCTGATATAAGTTGCCACTTATCTATTATGAGAAGTCAAAGGCTCTGTAGTAACTAAAACATACTGCCTGATTCCATGTGCAGTGGTGGCACCTCTCTGCCTACCACAGATACGTTTGAAAAACCACAAGCATAAAATGTGCTTAGCGATCTTGGGGTGTAGTCCCTGTAAAGTAAGCATGATAAATGCCTTGACATCCGTAAATCGAGTATACTCTATATGACACGGCAATTGAAACCCCGACCCCGTATCTCAGGATTGTACTAAGGGGAGTAGGGTGTTTCTTCCCACCATTTGAAGGCACTCCAGGTTAAAACTCTTTTCATACATACTTATATGAGAAAATTATATGAGCGCGGGAAACCTCACAAACACCTGACTTCAGTTTATTGATTCTAAAACTGCCCAGACTGCTTAGCACCATAGGATGTAAGATATAGGCTTGGCTGAAACTAGCCAAATTGTTGGGCTGCTCGCTGAAAATACTGCTGCCTGATGATCCATGTGCTTCAATGACAATTAAGCCTAAAGTCTGTTCCTGACAGAAAAGACTGGGCCTTATCAAAACTAAAGACCTCTTTAACAGTGGCACATTTCTTTTGGTGACCCAGCTTGACGAGTAAAATGACACAACTAGACAGGGTAAGACATAATAAACAATCCCACTACTCAACTTGTTCAGCTGAACCACCTTCACGGACTGCCCATACTCACTTCATAATTAGGCCTGATACTACTTTAACCCCTTCACTGCTGGCAGGATTCCCCCGCTGTGCTGGGGGGCTGTGGGGCGCGCACAGCGCCCCGGTGCTTATGACAAGCTCAGCTCTTCAAGAGCCACGGCGATCCGGTGCTCATGACGAGCTGAGCTCGTCATGACCGCGCTCGTTTTAATGGAACGCTCAGCACAGCAGAGGAATCAGCCCAGCGGGCGAGCGTTCCATCAAACGGGTGCGGTCATAACGAGCTCAGCTGGTCATGAGCACCGTGGCTCATGACGAGCTGAGCTCGTCATGAACACAGAAGGGGTTAACTATTTCATATATGTCTTTTGCTTTATCGGCAGAAAGTTAAACCTTATGGCAGTGGCCAATTGGGGGTGAGTAAAAAGCTTGGGCATTAAACTAACAATTTTGCTGCTTCCAAATGGGAGAAATTTCCTTAAACAGTAGACACCTCTTACTAGGCTATAACTTTCTGCACCCACTCTAATACACACCAGCTATGATTCATGGAATTGGCTTAGATATGTATCATAGCTGTAAACACAACCAGTATTCAACAGCAGATTTCTTACACTTTACCTGGACTGCCCTGGTATCTCCTCATATTGGCAAGAGATCTTCAGTATCCTACGCAAAATGGCTTAGCAGTGGATAGAGGGTTTGAGTGAAAAATGGCCACATGGTGTGCATGAATGGATTAGATCCTCATGGGAAGCTACATGGCATAGCCAAAGAGGAGTGTAGTGTCATCTTACAGGTATACATACAAAACTTTAAGCTGTAGAGGATTAGCCTGTGTAATAATGGACATGCCTGATGGTCAGTGACTCTGCAATTATTGCGAAGTATTTACTGGTGTAAGCTATGACTATAAATATGTGTACCTATCATGCTACACTGTACTCAATCCCTGCTGTCTAATTGGGTCTTCTTTGAGACACTGTACCTCACCTGTTGGGTACAATAAAGGACAATTTTTTTTTGTACCAATTATGGTATGCAACACACAAGGCACACCATAACCTGCACCACCTAATATGCTCAGTACACCACTTTTCCAACAGCACAAAAAAATTGTGTCTCAGCCAAGATCAAGGGAGGTTGCTCAGGCTATGGCATGCATCGCATACCATTACAGAGAGAGATGTTATATTCTCTTGAGTTGAGCATTACTGTGAAAAACATTTTTTCCCCAGGCATGCTGTTCAGTTTATCTGTTTTGAGTTGGTAAAAAAAAAAAAAGCAAGGATCATGCCTCTTAATCCACTATTCCCTGACCTAATTTTCTGGGCAGTAGTTCCGAGCCCAAGCCTTGTGTAAATAATCTCAGAGTAAAATTTGATCCCAAGTTAAAAATTAACAGTCAAATCTCTTCAGTCTTCTCAACATGTTTTTAACTTTCATGCAAGGTCAGACCTATTCTTATTTTGTTGTCTGTGGATGCAAAGACAACTATAATGACAGTCACCTTCAGTTCACGTCTTGATATTTTAATTCTGTTTAAATTGGCATATCCAAACAGCAATCAATGGGACTTCAAATAATCAAGAACCTAGTTGTTAGAACAACTGTTCAATGATCCAATCATATTGCAGCCAAAGTCATTTTGTCCAAGTTCGATGATTGGCTAGACATTGCATTGTGTACCATTTCTGTGTTTTAACTCCAAATGTTTTTCTCTTTTTAATGTACAGCTGGCAACCATGGCTATGACAACACTCAACCAGATATGCGCTCCATCTTTTTGGCACATGGCCCAGCTTTCAAGATCAATATGACGAAGTCCAACATTAATGCCACAGATGTCTATCCTCTTTTGTGTCATCTCCTGGACATTCAAGCTCTGCCCAATAATGGATCCCTGAATAATGTGAAGGATATGCTTGCTATTGCCGACCCTGTACACCCGACCAAATATGAAAAGCCAGAATCATATGCATATCTTATAGGAGTCTTTCTTGGCAGTGTGATTGTGGTTGTTTTCTTAGTGATGCTTTTTACACAATTAATGCGCAACCAGATACCCACTGTGCGAAGGCATGACATTGAAATTGCACAACCTTTGTTACAGAGTTAGCATATGCTCATTTTCATTAGAAAATGAGTAGACTTATGAGTCTTCAAAAGCCTTTAACTCTTGAATTAATTTGTGCTATCAAAAACGACATGTGAAAATGTAAAGTCGGAAAGCCATAATCCTATTTCACGTTGATGTGAGATATCAGTAGGGATCACTGAAATTTATCTGAAACCATTTACTTGCTTGTTTGGGTGATTGGTGATACTTGATTCTAATTCTATTTTTGAGGGATTTAAAGTATTCAGATTATTACTTAAGCGTATTTTGCAGAACAAAAGCTTAGTATACAGGTTTAGATGCACTTAGAAAATAAAATTACTAGTGTGTTTTTATCCCTTTTCATAGGCTTGTTTTTAGGGAAAGAACGGTGTTGGTTTCTTGCAAAATCATGTGCAGTGCTGTTGTGTGAAGTAAACTGTAGGAAATGCTGCAGCTTTTACCGTATTCCTTTAACGTAATAAAGTACATAAACAGTGTGTGCCTGACAGCTCCATTTCGTTGGTTGTTGCTGATGATCTTCCCTGGAGCCAGTGGCTTCACTGAGGGGGTGGAATGGGGTGTTCCATCTTCATAATTAATAGTAAATAGAAAACCTTTATCCTACTACATAGGCTTGGAATTTGCTCTATCAGGCAAGCTTCCTTTAACACCCTGACTATTTTTATGTCATCTGTGAGAAACTGCAAGGAGTGAGGTAATTTTAGCTCTGAACATTTGGGACAGGTATCTGACCAGCATTCAGTCAGTCAGTCAGAAGGTCTTGTACAGTGCAGCTTGTCACCCCGTAGGGACTCCAGACACTGGTGGGCTGTGCGAGCCTCTGCCGATGAGCCAGGTCTTAAGCTGCTTCCTGAAGTCCTTCAGAGAAGGGGTGGTGCAAAAGTGGAGGTTGTTTCAGTTCCTGGCAGCGAGGTAGGAGAAGAAGCATTCTCAACATTGGCTCGAAGAATGCGGGGTAGGAGGGCCAAGACGAGGATGGAGGAGCGGAGATTCCTAGTCTGTCAGTGGAATGTTAGGCAGTCATTGATGTAGAATGGTCTGGACTTGTGGAGGGATTTGCAGGCGTGAGTGAGGAGCTTCAAGAGGCATCTTTCATGGCCGGGCAGCCAGTGGAGATCTCGAAGGTGGGGGTTAATGTTGGTTCTTCTGTGGAGGCCGAGGAAGAGCCGTGCCCCTGAGTTCTGGATCGTCTGAGGGCCGTTCAGGAGTTTTTTGGTGGTTCTGGCGTAGTGTGTTACTGTAGTTGAGTCGGGTGGCAATGAGATCCTGAGTGACTGTCTTCCTGGATCCATTGGAAGATATTGCGAAGCATGTAGGAGGAGGAGACGGTGTTAATCTTTTGCTTTATGGTCAGGTGGGAGTCGAGGATGAGTCAGAGGTTGCATGCTTGGCTGGTGTGGGTGTGTGAGGTGCTGAGTGTGGCGGGCCACCATGTGCCATCCCATATGGAGGGCTTATTTCCGAAGATGATGAATTCTGTCTTATCCGAGTTTAGCTCGAGGCAGTTGGTCTTCATCCAGGTGGCGAAGTTTGTCATGGTGCGTTAAAAGTTGCCCCTTGTGGGGCTGGCGTCCTCTGTGAGGGATAGTACGAGCTGGGTGTTGTCAGCGTAGGAGATTTTGAACCCGGGGGTGCTGGCAATGTCTGCCAGAGGTGTCCTGTAGGTGTTGAAGTGGGTGGGGCTGAGAGAGGATCCTTGGGGTACACGACATAAGATGTTTTTGGGTGTGGAGGAGAAGGGAGGTAAGTAGATTCTCTGGGTTTGGTTGGGGAGGAAGGAAGACTTCCAGTTGAGTGTGTTGCCCTGGATGCCGAAGCTGTGGAGTCTGGTGATCAAAGTGTGGTGGGAGAGGGTGTGGAAGGCTACTGAAAGGTCAAGGAGGATGAGAGATGCTGTTCTGCCTTGATCATACCTGATGTTGTCAGTTGCTGTGATCAGGGCGGTCTTGGTGCTGTGGTTTGGTCCGAAGCCGTCTTGGGAAGGGTTGTGCAGTTTGTTGGTCTCGAGGTGGTCCGTGTGCTGGTGGTTGAACGCTTTTTCCAAGACTTTGGCAGGGAAGGGGAGGAGCAAGAGCGGGCGGTAGTTCTTGAGTTCATTGAGGTTGGCAGAGGGTATCTTCAGGAGGGGCTTGACTTCTGCTTGCTTACAGATGTTTGGTACGGTAACAGAGGTGAGTGACGGAAGTGTTAAAGAGTTCGGTGAGGTGGCGTGCGATGACTTCTCTTCCTAGCTTGTCGATGTGGTGCTGGCAGGGGTCGATGGGAGATCCGGAGTGTATGGAGTTCATGATAGAGATAGTGTCTTCTGTGGAGAGCCGATTCCAGTCAGTGGTCCTGGGGTGGGGGGAGGGGCAGGCAAGGGTGCTAAGGTGGTTGTGTAGAAGCTGAAAAAATAATAATAAGGAAAAATACAAATAACACAAGTCTCTGTCAGTACAACTGCTAGCAAGATTTATTGGGGAACAACAAATAATGCAAAGGTACGTGCAGCACGGAGGCAGACAATACGTACTGAATGCCCAAAGATGTGACATTGGTGACAGCTTTTATAGGCCAAAACCACAAAGGATTTGGCATCATCACATGCATAGCACAAATTAAGCCCTAGTCATTTGACCAATTAGCAAGAGTTTAAGCCTTCGTATACCATGTAAGGTCCAAATCATACTGTTGCAGACCACGTTACCCAAGTGGGCAGCTTCTGGGACTTTCCACTGTAATGTAAGATATAAGTCTGGTGCTTTTCCAGTTAATAATTGCAACATAATAGAAAGGACCAGACATATTGCAAAATGTGCTATGCTGAAATGTCTGGGCCTATGTGAGCATATTCCCTACCACATATTATTCTCGATCAAACCTCGTGTTACAAAGCTGTGTCTCTGAAGCAATTGGAAAAGTACAAGCATTTGTGCACTGCTTCTTATGTCAACTTAGCAAGCCCTAAAAGCTTACAGCATTTGGTATCATACAAGAATGATGGCTTCAACATCGCTCCAGATGATACCAAATCACTATCTTATCCAGTATTATGGGTGTCTTTCATAGATTCACATGCCTGAATCATTCCCCGTCGTCGAGACGGGAGTCTCCGGTACATAGAAAAGTAATGTCTTATAGACATACATAGAGAATAGTAGGCCTAAAGGCCTCACCTTAGTAACATATCCATGTCCTTTTGTAAAAAGGACCAAACTCTAGAGAAGAGCCAATCAGCTATCACCTCCCTCTAGAACCTTCCTGGCAGGAGCCTCAGTTCCTCAGATTTTCTACCGCACGTTGTGCTAAGGGTGTCTCCTCTGAGCTCTGCTCAGATTCTGTGTTTTTTCACTTCATTAAATGACTTTGTTGTCAAGGATTCTTTTCTACTATGGATTATGTTCAAATACATTCTTTAAAGAAGGTCTGGTACAGGCCAAAGACTACAAGGTATGTCGCACTTTCTCAAGTAAGTTTTTGAGAGGTTGTGAAGGGTGATTTTTAATATGGTGTCAAACACTAAGACCAGAAAGGAGGTTTTTTATTTTCTCCAGTGACCGTGATGAGGCGTTATCCTCAACGTCTAGGAGACCTCAAAAGAGAAGAGAATCTCCTCAGACTCATTCCTCAGGGGAACATCCTGAGAAGGCCCTCAAAAAAGACCACTCATGGGTCTTCTGGGCGCAGTTCTTAAAAATCTCCTCACTCTGTGGATAAGGAGAGTAAAGGACTTGCTTTTGGAGAAAAATCATGTCAAAAAGGCGACTTCTGAGCCGTCAAAATCACCTCCTCTGGTCATAGGACCCTTCAGGAAGGCGTCTTCTATTCCTCCTGAGGTAAAGACTAAGAAGCCAACATCGTCAACAGGATCGTCGACAAAGAAACCATCATCATTGCCTATTACAGCCTCTTCATCTACGATGGCCTCGTCTACGATGGCCTCGTCTACGATGGCCTCGTCTACGATGGCCTCGTCTACGATGGCTCGTCTACGACGGCTCGTCTATGATGGCTCGTCTACGACGGCTCGTCTACGACGGCTCGTCGACGATGGCTCGTCTACGACGGCTCGTCGACGACGGCTCGTCGACGATGGCCTCATCTACGACGGCTCGTCTACGACGGCTCGTCGACGATGGCCTCATCTACGATGGCCTCGTCTACGATGGCCTCATCTACGATGGCCTCGTCTACGATGGCCTTGTCTACCTGCACCCAAACCTTTTCCCCGAATTTGTTTCTGCTGAAGACCCGGTAGGTTCTTTTGCTGTATGTCACTTCATAGGGAGCCCGGTCTTTTCATCCCGAATACTCAAAAACGTTATTCTCTTTTTTCAAACTTCACAGACAGAATAATTGTGCCCTGATGAGAATCCGGTACATAACCTCCTGGATTCGAAACGCGTCGGCCAATTAGAAAAGGACAATTTGGAAACCAGCACTTGCTGGCTGATAATTAATTTCGAATTTGCCTTTACGTTCTTTTCCTAATTCTTTCACTTTATCACTGATTGTTTTTCGCACAGAGTATTTCACATTTGATAATGTGTGTTCCATTTATTATATTGTAAATATCACTGTCTGTTGTAAAATGTTACTGTATTTAATTTCTTGTCAATAGTCAATATTTGTTGGATAACACGTTGCCGTGTATATAAGTCACACTACATGTTTAATGTACATTGTATATATGTGTTTGTCTGTTTATAATAAGTTTTTTTGACAAAAAAGAATTTGATATTCAAAAATTTGATTGGTATAAATAAAAATACCTAGTTGAGTACGACAAACAGCGTTTTCAACTTCCCTCAAGTGTGGGATAAAAAATAAATGGTGGGGCACCTTTCTATGTTCATTTATCTAACTAGGCCCAGCCTCCCCATTTGTCCATCAGGGCCAAGCTCCTCTTTTGTTTCCCAGTTCAGTGCGGGTTCCCCCCGCGAGAGTTTACGGACACCCTTGTCTTTTGTTATTTACATGTGATAAATTCTCTTGGGAATCCTCCATTCCCTACACCAATGTCAGACAAAGACACACTATCTTTTAGTGAAAACCACATTCAGAGCCTTATTGACTCTTCTCCCTTTGCAAATGTGACCCTCAGCACTACCGCAAAACAGCAAAACGAGTCAGATAGACTGATACGTTTACAAAAAAAGCACACTCGCACGGAATTACATGGACATTTTTTGCTCAGGCACCTTAAAGGGGGTACAATTCCCTGGGGCCTGCAGGTAAAGAATGTCCCTGTGATATTCGTAGACGACGCAGAATATAAAAAAGGTTTTAGTTTTATCAATACTAAGTGCAGCCGGGACCTCATGGTCCATACCATTGAAACAGCACAGAGATTGTGCTTACAGGAGGAAAAAGAAATTGAGGAACTAATTGAGACGATCAAGACTAGTCCGGCAGTGACGGACGCCAAGGCACTCCTGGAAAAAATAGAGAAGGAAATCAGGACCTTCAAGGACAACACCATTAATGACAAGACTTTCAAATATGAGCGAGACGTCAAGTCGTTCAAAATAGAGCAGGTATATCCTTTTCTAAAAGAGGACTATTACACACAACAAGAATCTCGCAGAGTGTTATCTACATTTCAAGGCCGGTCCAGGAATCGGTTCACAACATTTTCGGAGACGTCCTCCTCGGACTCAAGCTCGGACAATCGTAATATAAATAAGAAACAGGTGGCTTTTTTAGACCAGGGCCAACAGCCAAAGACTCGCTTCAAACCACCATGGGAGATGCGAACCAGGAACCGTTCATACAAATCATAGAAAGCCCTAGCACTGTGGTGAATTTGTCTGAAAGACAACTAACACCAGAGGAACATTCGGTTCTAGCGCTTGGTCTCAAATTTGTACCTGGCCGCAAAACGGATTACACAAGACTCAAACTGGAGGCGATTGAGTTTTGTCGCAAAATTCGTTTAAAAAAATTTTTGGGGAATCATCCATCACCGCCTTCCACAGAGGTCACTGGCCTACGTAATAAGTCCACCTTTGTCCCCAACCAAAATATCCCTAAAGAAGTCCTCGCATTTGAGCAGGTCCTGCTGTCATCGATTGATAAACTTGAAAAGGGTAGACATTTTGTACACCAAAACATAGGCCAAAAACAACAGGCAGCGCTCAAAGCCCTTAAAGAGGACCATTCCATTATCATCAAACAGGCCGATAAGGGCGGGGCAGTGGTGGTGTGGTCTCGGGATCAATATCTAGCAGAAGGCAATAAACAGGTGAATAATCAAACCTGGTATAGACGTCTTTCTGAGAATCCTGTCAAAGAGATCCAACGACTCATTGTGGATTCATTACAGGTGGGGTTAGATGGTGGTTTCCTGGGCAAAAAAGAATATGAATACCTTCTAAAAAAAATTCCCAGAACCCCAGTACTCTACCTCCTGCCAAAGATCCACAAGAGCCTTCAAGACCCTCCAGGACGTCCAATTGTGTCTGGATGTGACTCCTGTCTTGAACCGCTTTCGCAGTATGTGGATTTCTTTTTGAAACCATTTTTACAGACAGTCAAATCATACTTACGCGACACAACGGATTTTTTACAGAAGGTCGAAGATACTAAGTTCGACCAAGACACCCAACTGATGGTCACAATGGACGTAACCTCCCTCTATACGCAAATTCCACAAGAAGAAGCGCTAGAGGTGATGGAGATCTATTTGGACCTCAGAGAGAGGCCACACCAAGTACCCACTTCCTTCATTTTGAGAATGGCAGAGATTGCCCTAAAAAAGAACTATTTTTCGTTCAATGGGGACTTCTTTATGCAGGTCAAGGGCACGGCGATGGGGTGTCCTTATGCCCCGGAAATGGCCGTACTGTTCATGGCCCAGTACGAGCAAAGATTTGTGGACAATAACAACCCCTTTGAACAACACATCCTGCAGTGGTTCCGCTACATAGATGACGTCTGGCTCCTGTGGCAGGGGAGCCAGACCCAGCTGGTAGCGTTCCATGATTGGCTCAACAATAGGCATGCTGACATCAAATTTTCAATGATGCAGAGTAATGAAAGGATGACCTTCCTTGATGTAGAAATATCAAACATCAATGGGGAGTTAAAATCATCGCTCTTTAAAAAAGACACTGACAGGAACACAATCCTGCATCACAGGAGTGCCCATCCGCGGAATTTAAAATCTAACCTTCCGTATGGGCAACTGTTGCGCATAAGGAGAAACTGCTCCCATTTGGATGACTTCACGTCTCATGCAGCGACGTTCTGTCAGGAAATGCAAGGAAGGGGGTATCCCAAGAAACTTTTGAAGCACTCTTTTAAAAGAGCTCGCTTCACCCCCCGAGAAACACTCCTACAAGTACGACCCAAACCTACACTGGAAAGATTGGTCTGCGTCACTACGTTCGGGCCTGACACACATACAGTAAGAAAAACTGTTTTGAACAATTGGCACCTAATGGCGAATCTAGATTGTCCCCTTCCGCGACCATTGTTCGCTTATAAGAGGAATCAAAATGTGGGACAACACATTATGAGGGCAGACGTGTCATTACCAAAAAAGAAAATTGATCTACTAACCCAGTGGAACCTTAAGCCAATTACTGGACACCACAAGTGTGGTACTTGTGTCGTGTGTCCAAACACTATTGAAGGTGACGAGTTCCAGCATGGGGCAACGAAATGGAAACATCAAGAATTCTCTAATTGTAAAACGAAGAATGTCGTGTACTTGGTGCAGTGCCCTTGCGACCAAATTTACATCGGCAAAACTAGACAACAAGTAAATACACGCATTTGCCAACATCGGTCCCGAATTAAAAACAAAATCACGACTGCCCCCATGGTTGAGCATTTTTTGACTGCCAAACATGATGCCAATGAGCTTAGGTGGACGGTACTGCACACATTACGTCCATCACAGACTAACGCTGATCTGGATAGAATGCTCCTTAAAAAAGAAGCATATCTAATTTTGAAATTCAACAGTGTACGTAAGGGTCTGAACAGTTTGTCCGAAATTGCGAGATTATGAACCAGTTGTGCCTCCAGTCCTGTTGCCCGGACAGGTCTCGTCTCATTCCTTCCTCAATAAATACACCACATGGATTTTTCCCTGTAAATGGTGCGTAGCCAGAACTACGAATCCCATAATTCCTAGCACACAGCGTTGTGCTTTTCTCCATGGTTACACCGGTGGCGCCCATCTTTGGATCTATGCAGAATGCTGGAAACATACACCGAGTAAGACGGAGGTAAGCCCCGCTCCTGCGGAGCCACGCCGCATCCCTTTGTTTACTCTCGCCCACCGCGCCTACAACCTAACCCGGTCCCGTTTGCTTACAGTGAATCAGAAGCCCGGTCAAAATTGCATGCGCTGGCGTTCGAAGTCAAGTTTGCCCGCATACCAAGCCTTCCCGCGCCTAGTGGTTGAAACCCTAAGGTACGTTTCTTGACACTCAGTTCAGTGCTTGTGGTTTGAGTAATTTGCAGCCATATATACTAATTCCGCACTGTCTGCACACAGCGCCCTGACTCATCCTTCAGTGAGATTCCACAGAAGTACCCAATTTCACACACGAAGGCGACTGCCCCCGTCAAGCAGAGAAGTAGCTGACGGTATGTGCATTTTTGTCCCTGTTCGAACCGAACTCTGCATTTTATATGTTCTGGCCGCACTAATGTCAATTCACCCTCTTGCAGGAAGTTCTGCCCCCCTGACTCCTTTGGAGCCGGTCCTGCCTGCACCCAAACCTTTTCCCCGAATTTGTTTCTGCTGAAGACCCGGTAGGTTCTTTTGCTGTATGTCACTTCATAGGGAGCCCGGTCTTTTCATCCCGAATACTCAAAAACGTTATTCTCTTTTTTCAAACTTCACAGACAGAATAATTGTGCCCTGATGAGAATCCGGTACATAACCTCCTGGATTCGAAACGCGTCGGCCAATTAGAAAAGGACAATTTGGAAACCAGCACTTGCTGGCTGATAATTAATTTCGAATTTGCCTTTACGTTCTTTTCCTAATTCTTTCACTTTATCACTGATTGTTTTTTGCACAGAGTATTTCACATTTGATAATGTGTGTTCCATTTATTATATTGTAAATATCACTGTCTGTTGTAAAATGTTACTGTATTTAATTTCTTGTCAATAGTCAATATTTGTTGGATAACACGTTGCCGTGTATATAAGTCACACTACATGTTTAATGTACATTGTATATATGTGTTTGTCTGTTTATAATAAGTTTTTTTGACAAAAAAGAATTTGATATTCAAAAATTTGATTGGTATAAATAAAAATACCTAGTTGAGTACGACAAACAGCGTTTTCAACTTCCCTCAAGTGTGGGATAAAAAATAAATGGTGGGGCACCTTTCTATGTTCATTTATCTAACTAGGCCCAGCCTCCCCATTTGTCCATCAGGGCCAAGCTCCTCTTTTGTTTCCCTCGTCTACGATGGCATCGTCTACGATGGCCTCGTCGACGGTGGCTCGTCTACGACGGCTCGTCGACGATGGCCTGTTTACAGCGTCGACGACTGCCTCATCTACGATGGCCTCGTCTATGATGGCTCATCTACAATGGCTCGTCTACGACGGCTCGTCTACGACTGCTCGTCGACGACGACGGCCTCGTCTATGACTGCTCATCTATGACGGCCTGTTTACGGCGTCGACGATGGCCTAGTCTACGATGGCCTCGTCTGCGATGGCTTGTCGACGATGGCCTCGTCTACGATGGCCTCATCTACGAGGGCTCCTCTTCGATGGCTCATCTACGACGGCATCGTCATCGACGGCCTCGTCTATGACTGCTCGTCTACGACGGCCTGTCTACGGCGTCGATGATGGCTTAGTCTACCATGGCCTAGTCTACCATGGCCTAGTCTACCATGGCCTAGTCTACCATGGCCTCGTCTACCATGGCCTCGTCTACGATGGCCTCATCTACGATTGCTCCTCTACGATGGCTCCTCATTGACAGCCTCGTCTACGACGGATCGTCTATGATGTTGCCTAAGACGGCCTCGTCTATGACTGCTCGTCTAAGACGGCATAGTCTATGACGCCGATCTCGTCGACGGACCCGTCGACGAGGGAAATTCCGACAATTTTGGAATGTCTTATAATGTGGTAGAGAGGGCTGCTCAGCGTTTTAAGATCTCCATGGTCTCTCAAGAACCGGTCTGCTTCTTGTATGACTTCACAGAACCTCTCAAGAAGGCAGTAAGGTCAATACCGATTGTCGATTACCTATAGTCAGAAGGGGTAAAGGTCATGCAGAACCCCTCCTCTGTATCACCAGTGATCCCTCAGTTGGATAAGAAGTATAGGGCGCCAGATACAGCACCCGCGTGTTTAACAGGGCATCCTAAGCCGGACTCCGTGGTGACACAGGCGGCCTAGAAGACCTCCAGGAATCCTTCGGCCCCTTTGTCGCTTCCTCCTGGTAAGGAGGTAAGAAGAGTGGACAACATTGGGAACAGGTTTTCCTCAATATCGACAATGACGGTAAAGGCCGCGAACGCCCTAGCGCTCTTGGGACGCTATAATAGGCAATTGTGGGCACACATAGCCCCATAGCTGTCGGAATTGCCAGATTCATCCAAAGAGGAAGTAAAGAGGATTCTGCTAGATGATGAGGCATCGACGTCAGAAACTATAGACTGCGCGATGGATATCGCTATGACAGGGTTCCGCCAGTTGGCTGGAGCAGCAGTCTTGCGGCTCCAAGGATGGCTAAAGGCAACCTCTTTCCGTCCTGAGGTGCAAACAAAGATTTTGGGCATGCCATATGTTAGCCAGTTACTATTTGGCACGAAAAATTGATGAAGCAGACACTGCAAGACCTTTGGGCACTCTTCAGTATAAGAACCAGTCCTGTTGTAGAAATAGAGGAAGAGGACAGTCTTCCTACAGAGGAAATTATTAATACAGGTCTTCCTGCCCTTCAGGCCAGAGTAGACCGCAATACCAACAGCGCCAACAACAGCAAAACAAGCAATCCTCTTTTGGGAGGTCGTCCTTTCAAGGTACAGGACAGCGGAAATAACACAAATCTATGGCTGCTTCTATGAGAGATCTCGATTATGCTGCAGAAAGGAGCAATAGAGAGAGTACCTCCATCTCAGAAGGGAAAAGGGTTTTATTCTTGCTTCTTTTGATCCAGAAAAAAGACAAGAAGTGGAGACCAATCTTGGACCTTAGGGCCCTCAACAAATTCCTAAGAAGTAGTCGTTTCGCATGGTAACGATCCAGGAGGTCTTGCAACTACTGTAACAGCAGGATTGTAGGGCGTCCCTAGACATACAGGACGCTTACTTCCATATCCCAATTCACAGGAATCACAAAAAGGTACTTGCGATTTGCAGTAGCGAGCAGACACTTGCAGTTTCGCGTTCTGCCCTTCGGGCTCAAGTCTGCACCGCGCATATTCACGAAATGTCGTACCCCGGTGGCGGCATATCTCAGACAGTGCCATCACCAAGTCTTTCCGTATCTGGATGACTGGCTGGTCAGGACTCCATCCTTATAAGACGCGTCCAGGTCTTCCAACGCCTGTTTAAAGCTTTTCGATTGTTAGGGTCTCACCCTCAATCAGGAAAAATCGGTCCTACAACCTTCTCAGTGCATCAGTCTCCTAGGTGCAACCCTGGACACACGGTCAGCAAAAGCTTTCCCATCCAGAGAGAGGATGTACAAGCCCCTTGCACTATCTGCTATAGTAGCCTCGAAGAAAGTCTTGACAGTCAGTCACTTCAAATCCCTCCTGGGGATGTCAGCGTGTATCCTCTTGATTCCTCACTGTCGACTACGAATGAGGAATCTACAGGAGGCGCTCTTGAAGCAGTGGGTCCAATGCACAGGGTCATTCGACGACCACATAAAAGTGAATCCTCAGATGGTCGGAGCCCTGCAATGGTGGATGTCGTCTCAAAACCTCTCTCAAGGCTTGTCATTCCTGCTTCCGGCTGCTCCTCATGTTCTCACAACAGGCGCCTCCTTGGAAGGCTGGGGAGCTTTTCTGCAAGAGCTGCAGATAAGCGGGTAGTGGTCTCCTATGGAGAAGAAACTACATATCAATCTGCTCGAACTGCGGGCAGTCTTCCTGGCCCTTCAAGCTTTCCTGCCAAGAATAAAACATTCCCTGGTGCTCATCCGGACAGACAACACCACGACTAAGCACTACCTCAACAAAGAGGGAGGGACACGCTCGCTGACACACTATCGCGAGTTGCACAAAATAATCTGGAATTGGCTCATACTCCACAATATAACCCTAAGAGCGGAATATGTCCCAGGCACGGACAATGTGCTCTCCGACTTGTTGAGCAGGCAGAAAACATCGTCACACGAGTGGGAGCTAGATCAACAAATTATCGACCAGATCTTCTCCAGATGGGGCACGCCGCAAATTGATCTATTTGCGACGACAATGAACACCAAATGCCCACACTTCGCAAGTTGGCATCCCCAGTCAGGGTCTCTAGGGAATGCATCTTCCATCGCATGGCGCAACGTCGTTGCGTACGCCTTTCCGCCATTCCCGATGCTTCCCAGAGTCCTCAGGAAAATTTAGGTGGAGCCTTGTACTCTAATTTTAATAGCCCCAACTTGGCCGAGGCAACATTGGTTCACAGAGCTCCACCGTCTATCCCTGGAGCCGCCGGTCCACCTGGGCAGTATCTATCTCTGCTTACAATGAACAACAATAAAGTTCAACATCTGGATTAGAGGTCTCTCAGGTTAGTCGCCTGGCTCCTGAGTGCAGAGAGTTCCACAATCTGACTGTAGACATTCTTGCCAGAGCAAGGGCGGATAGCACGACCAAGATGTATTCCCTGAAATGGAAGCGCTTTTGTGTTTGGTGTGCAGATCACGGGATTCGGCCTTTCTCCACATCACCGGAGCAAATATTACCTTATCTATTACATCTGGCACAGTCGGGCCTAGCCCACTCCTCCATTAAAGTACACTTAGCAGCAATATCTCGTTATAAAGAACTTCAACGAGTCCATCGCTCTGGTCAAGCGGATTGATTAAGCAATTTCTAAAACGATTATACAGATCTTTCCCGCCAGTAAGGATGTTGCCACCTGCCTGGCATCTCAATGTGGTTCTTAACCAGCTCATGAAACATCCGTTCAAACCAGTACACAGAGCTGACCTAAAGTATGCCTCATAGAAATCAGCACTCCTCCTGACGCTCACATCTGCAAGGGGGGTCAGTGAGCTACAGGCGTTTTCAATCCAGGATCTTTTTCTACAGTTTAATAACGACAGAGTAATCCTGAGAACCAATCCTAGGTTTATCTCAAAAGTCCTGTTGGACTTCCACCTAAATGAACCTGTGGTTCTGCGTTCCTTCTTTCCGAACCCAAGCACGGCAGATGAGAGATCGCTGCTTTCTTTGGATCTCAAGCGATGCTTGAAGTTTACACTGACAAAACAAAAACATTCAGGAAATCTAACCAGCTATTCATAGCTTACAGCAGACCTAGAAAATGTCTACCGCTTGCTAAGCAGAGCATCTCCAGATGCTTTTCTGCAGCCATTGCTTTCTGTCATGACCAAGCTGGACAGCCATTGCATTCCAAAGTGAGATCGCACTCCACGAGAGCCATGTCCACTTCTTTAGCTCTCTTTGCAGGGGTGCCAGTCATTGACATTTGCAGGGCGGCAACATGGAAGTCGCCGCATACCTTCACTAGGCACTACTGCCTGGATATGGAGCTGATGAATGATGCAGCAGTGAGACAATCAGTGTTACGCCATCTTTTCAGTAAGGTGAGCCTTCCTCTGTCCCTCCATCCTACTCTGGTGTGCCCATTTCTTTAGTAATACTTATTGTGGAGGTCTAATGATGGTTCATGCTCGCATGATGCGTCTTATCTAAGGACTTGTATATGCTGTTCCATCAGAAATGTGCACTCTGCATTGCTTGCTACTCTGATTCAGGCATGTGAATCTATGAAAGACACCCATAATACTGGATAAGAAATGCGTTACTTACCTGTAACTGCAGTTATCCAGTATTGGTGTCTTTCATAGATTCACATGCAACCCTCCCGCCTCCCCTGGAAAGGACTCACCTAACTCTCTCAGTGTCACGCCTACTTAGCTTAGTGCGTACGAAAATCTGAGGAACTGAGGCTCCTGCCAGGAAGGTTCTAGAGGGAGGTGATAGCTGATTGGCTCTTCTCTAGAGTTTGGTCCTTTTTACAAAAGGACATGGATATGTTACTAAGGTGAGGCCTTTAGGCCTACTATTCTCTATGTATGTCTATAAGACATTACTTTTCTATGTACCGGAGACTCCCGTCTCGACGACGGGGAATGATTCAGGCATGTGAATCTATGAAAGACACCAATACTGGATAACTGCAGTTACAGGTAAGTAACGCATTTCTTCTAACCCCTCACCTCCCTGCCGACCATTGATGAACGGTATTTCAATGTCTTTTGCCAATATTATTATCAGCGCAGTTCCGATTATCCCTGGGACTGGAGTCAATATTGCTCCTAACAATGATGGCTATTTCCAGTCCGTTCTTCTCGTACTTGGCATTGTTCCTTTCTTTCACTTGTTCAGTTAATGTCTATGATAAGACCAGATCCAATCTCTTCTATTGCATAAATCACACAATCCAAATGTCAAGTCGCATGTCTGCGATATCTTGTGCTGTTGTTTGATGTCAAAAAAAGGGGAACGAGATGTCTTGCAAGATAAGGTCTCTTAACCCACTCAATAGCGGAGGATTTGGCACAGTTAGTTCCAGCACACTATTTAATTTTATTCCAGGACACAATAACCTTATATGAATTATTAGTTGTGACTCTTCTACCCTCACTTGTATAGATCTAAGCCTTCCAGATCTTGTTGCTGTCGTAAATGTGATCTACTTAGGTTGTTGCATGCCCTTAACCAAGTGTTCAATTCAGTTCTTTGATGTTCCAAAGTCTTGTCTTTGATATGTAACTAGCGGGTGATGCACCGCTATGTGCCTAATTGGAGCATCACCAGCAACTCTAACTAGCGGGCTCTGCACCTCCTAGGGGTCTATTGGTGCAGATGCCAGTCAACCATTTAGAAGAAAACATTGGTGCCTTGATGATGTACTGTCAGAGGTTACTAGCACATGACAGTTGGCACTCCTTTGGAAACAGCTGGTACAGGCATCTTTGGGGTGTTGATACCCAGAGGCCTGGACCTGGATTTGTTGTGCGCAGCAGGTGACTGCCTTTGGTATCTTCTGGCTTTTGTTGGAGGCCTAGCCTGCCCGAGCAGGTATCTGCCTCTGGTGTCTTCTGTCTTCTGTTGGAGGCCTAGCCTGCCCTGAGCAGGTATCTGCCTCTTTCTTCCTGTGGGTCTTGTCCTGCGTGGTGGATCGGTGGTTGTACCTTTGTGGTGCTTCAGATGTCGCTGGTGGAGCTGGTTCTCTACTGTCTGGTCCTTCTCATCATGTCTTTGCGTGGGAGCTTTGGATCCAGGACGTCAGCCCTTGGCACTTGACTGATGATCTGGTGTTGTCCCTTCCACCTGGGCTGGAGGCAGTGCCGTCGGGTGTGGGCCTTTACCCAGATCCACTCATCAGGCTGCAGGTCATGTGGCGGTGGAGTTGCTGCTTCTGGAAGAGCATGCAGAACCTGGCGATGAAGATAACGTAAGGTCTCTGTTAATTTCTTGCAAAAACATAAAAGCAGATCATCTATTACTGATAGTGGGGCCGTGGACATATGGCCTGCAATGTTCATGGGTCGGCCAAATACTGTTTCGTGGGGGCTGAGCTTTGTTACCCCATCTGGTGTTCTTCTCATTTCCAGCAGGGCTAGTGGTAGTGCATCTACCCATGAAAGTTCAGTTGATGCACAGATTTTTCCAATCTTATTCTTCAACACCCCATTCTTCCTCTCCACCACACCTGCTGTAATTTCTGTGTGACCCGAACCCCTTTCATACTTCCCTATCACATGGGAAATTAACGCAGGGTCATTATCTGAGCTCAGGAGAGATAGAATCCCAAATTGCGGTATGAGTTCTTTTAGAAGGCATTTGGGCCCAGTCTCTGCATCACAGTTCTTGGTGGGATACTCTCCTGTCCACTTGCTGAACATGAACACTATTACCAAAACATATTTGTACTTGTGAGTGGGGGCCATGTCTATGAAGTCCATCTGGAGACTTTCAAATGGTCTGTGGGGAAATGGGAAATTACCAGGTGCAGTTGGTGTGTCTTCTCCAATATTGTATTGTGCGCAAACATTGCATTGTCTGCAAAGTCTTTCTGTTATTTGGCGGAACTTTGAGTTGTACCAACATCGGGATAACAGTCTGATCATGCCATCTCGGCCAACATGTGAGGGACTGTGAAAAAGGCGTGTGATGGAAGAACGCATTGTTGAAGCAGGCATATCCTCCCATTGGACCTTGTCCATAACCCCTCCTTGTTTGCACACATCCTCCTGTGACCCATTCCTCTTTTTCTTCCTCCTCTACCTTTCCTCTGCTATTTATTGTGTCAGAGTGTAATGAGTCACTGTTATCTTTAGTGTTCGTCTCGCTGCTTGTTATTTGTCCCATTGCTAACTTGCAGCCTGTCACTGCTACTCTCTTTTCTTCCCCATCAATGAATGTGTTGCCCTTCAATACATACTCCTTTGATGGTGTGTGTGCTGCACATTTTATTATAGCCACTTTGGATAGTCTTAGTAATGCTTGGAGGAGGTCACTTATCTACTGTGCATGTTGTATTTGTTGGCCTAGGGATGTGATGAATCCCCTCATGGAGAGAGAGGGAGAGAGATGACATTTTAATAAACACAGAAGGTCATTGTTAATGCCAGACCTAATTAGGTGCCCAGTTATGAAATAAAGTGCACCCACGTTCTTTCATTAAGTGCAGATATACAACTGTTGTTAATTCACAAGACTTTACAGAAGTAGGCCAAGAAATAGTACTCTTAGGAAATATTTGTGAACTGCATTTAAGCATGAGCAAATATGCAGGTGTAGTTCTGCTCATGCGAAAATCTACACCTCCACTTTTATCCAACCTTGAAAGAAGTATTATGTCTGCCACTTTCAGGAGTAAAATCCAACCTGTCTCAGCATGGGAACATTTTTCAGAGAAGAGCTGGTGAAAACCCTTAAAACATGCAAGTTAGTAGTTTTGCACATACTCCAAACAGCATTTCAGCCCTGTAAGTTTTTTTCTTACCATTAACTTCAGCCCCTGTATGTAGATATGTGGCACATGTCAACATAAGGTAATAGTTAGTATTCAAACCCTACTATGGAAGGAGCCCTGGCATAATCAGAAATGCTATTTTAGAGATCTTATATAAGGATATTGCTGCCATAATTTGTCGCTGCATTACATGGCACAAAAGGGACAAGCGTTTATTTTTTTAGGACACCTATTCACAAACACCCCTCAAGACTGCACCTGTATATTAAAAGACATATTAAATGTGTGCACATTGTATCCTTGAAACATAATACGAAGCACAGTTATTCAATGAACACTATCCTTCTGTATTTGCATACATTCATCACTAAAGATCAGTTACTAAACATAATATTACAACTCTGTGTCCGAATCCTTGGTGGGCCCTTGCGAATACACTGCTTTAAAAAGCATTATAGCATATTCAGCCTTACAATATAATTGGTTATATTTTTTTGAAGAACCTAGAAATTAAAACATTAATATAGATTCTTTTAGATGCATACATAAAATAGTACTTCTCCTTGCGCCATTCAAGTAGGTACAACCCTTATAATCTTGCCCCCTTCCAGTACTTTTCTAGCCGGGCCCACTGTTGAACAACTTTCAGTGAGCCATTGTTGTTGCTGAAGCATGAATCAGAATTGGAGCTATATCTCCATCGTGTAAAGAGTTTCCTCTTAAATCACACTGAACATTTGCATATTTATCTTCAGCTAGCACACATGCATTACTCTTTACCAAACACCCCCTGTCCATGACCCATTGCTAGGTGAGAAATCAGTGAGAAATCCGTAGTGGTGCAATGTGTGGGCCAAATTGTCAGAATTATAGAACATATTTGCACAAGTGGAGCTTTCTAACCAGATATGAGAGGGTGAAAACCTTTAGCATTACACTCTGTAGGGGAATGAAGGAAAGGACCTAAAAAAGTATATTATCTTTAAAAGTAAAAGAAGAATAAAAAAATTGTGTTTCTGGAGATGGCCAGTTACCTAACCTGACCAAATTGTGTGATCCTTTGCATTCAATCCCCCCCGTTTTTATATATGCATATATACACATACACACATACATGTGTGTATATATGTATATATATATATATATATATTTTTTTTTTTTTTCAGTATCACATACAAGAAAATATAGGCTTCAGTAAGTTACCAACTTACAATATCTTTCTGTATAATTGGAACCCAGGCCACCTAGATCATTCATATCTTAGTTCAATACTTGCATTGTTGTCATGGTGGAAAGAGAGTCAATCTGTTCAAATTCATACTTCAAAGACTAGCACTTGAAACACGGACAATACTCATCAATGCACTGAATTGTTTCTTTTAACCAGTTCTGTTCATACCCACAGAAAACTGTTGTAGTGTGTGGTTTAGTCTTGGCGCAATGCCCAGAATCCATTATCCGTGGGCACTTGGAAAGAAATCAGGGAACGTAAATTTGGGTATATCCAAACTATAATATGGAGAGAGGGGGCTGTGGGCCTCAGGACCGTAGCCCATTAAGACGTGGTATTGTATTTAATTTTTTTCTGTGCATAATTTTAACAGCTCATTTTTCTTTCTGCAGAACTTAGAGGCCGGACAGGCTACTTCCTGTCCCATTGTTACAAGAGAAGCGTATTTGAAACATCCTGTCTAAAGTTCTATTTGGTTAACTTCCTCATTCATGAGTTTGTGCGAAAGGTCTGTTTATCATGAGAAAGCTCGGTGTGTTGTGCGCCTGCGGTAGAGAATGTCAGTGCAAACATATGTTTGGCACGGGCAGATGTATCCTTTCCAAAAAAAAAGCACTGTAATGGTAAACACACTTCAGCGTGCCCCCCCTCTTCCTCACAGAGGAGAAGCGTGCTCACTCACATACATTTAATCTAACTGAAGGGATGTGTCTATTTTGAGATAATGGGGCTGTTGACACTGCCTGGGAGCACAGCAAATAGAAGTGTCACCCAGTCTAGCATGAAAACCAGGTGCCAAGCAGCCATAAATGTCCCAGTCAAACACACAGGAACCATCCCTGAAACTAATTCTATCAACCCCTTACGGATCATAGTCTGAGTTGGCCTGCCCGAAATTCATTATGCAAGCTCAGGGTCCAAGAGCTCTGTTGCTAGAGTATTACAAAACAAACCCATGGGTATTGGCTGTTAGGCCAACCAGACTTTTTTCTGCTCACTTTTCACACACACACAAACCACAATGCTTCGTTGCTACTGGGGAGCCAGAACTGTGGACTAGTAATCCGTCATTTGACATATAATTAGCATATGAAAGGTCAATTGCAAAATACCAAGAATCTCAATGAATCACAATACATTGTGACAATCAAAGACAGCATATAAAAAAATAAATGCACTTCAAATAAATGCATACAATAACAGCACTTCAAATGAATGCATGTAATGCAATACCCACACCAACACCCTCCTTGTTGTGAGTAGGTGGACACCTATTCACCTCTGGAGACCACCCTTGGTATCCAGCAGGAGGCAGTGTACCAGCCACAACTGCTCTACAGCTACAACTTCCCAAAACCTAGTTCCACACTGTAATCTTCCATTCCTTTTCTTCCAGGAGAATAATCACAGTCACAAGAAAGATATTTCAATATAAACCAAACACAATTGTCAGTCCTGTCATAATTGTACCCCCCATTTTCAATTGATGGAAACAGCAATGCAGTTGTGTTACTTGAAAGGAACTCGTACCCCAATTATTGTTCTGTGTAAGTGTATGGGGGAAGGAGTCATCTGTCCCTCTTGCAGTAGACAAACTTACAGACACTCTTCGATACAGGGACACAGAAGGTAGTCAGCAGACTATTTCTGGCTGCTCATTCCTGAGGTGTGGAGGACGGATAACAGATACGTTCAACTAACCATGCAGCAATCATACAGCCAGCTGCGCATTGTTAAAATGAAGCAGAGCAAACACCCATCATCAGACAACGTGACATGAAATGGCATTTGCTACAAGTTCACCGAAAATATTCATAGATTGGAAGAAAAGAGACAGAGGTAGAGTAAGATATTTCGTCCCCTTTCTTTCTCTCTGGGCCACGCAGACTCAGAGGTGCTGCTGAACAAAATATTTAGAATCACATAAAAGGTGAGACAAAAACAGGTGAACTCTGCACTTACACAGGCACACACATATAACACAAATAGCCGGGGTCTATCCCTAGTTGGTGCGGATCTACACAAGCACCTGTTATCTAATCCCAAAATAGTGTGAGTGTAATGAATGTAATTATAAGGAGAGCTGGAATCTGTCATATCATAAGTAGCACTGCACAGACCTAGGATAATGTGCAATATAAAAACAATGTGAAAGTGTCTATTTGAGCAGTCTAGAAATATTATTGTATGAAAATGGCAACAGAAATCGGTGTCCTCTTGTCAAAGTCAGATCAGTCAAAAATGTAGATTTACAGTCAAATTTGATAACTCATGAACACTGGTATTAGGAAGAAAAGACAGAGCATTAACAACAAAAATCATAAACCTCAAGAAACTTATTAATGCAAATCAAAGAAGCCAGGGAGTGTCGCAGGCAAGACAGGGAACTGCAGAATTTCACCCTCCCTGAAACATCAGTAGTCTTGTGCTGCCTATTTTCAGGGAGTTACTGCGTGGTGAAGGAACAAAAGCAAACTTTTGCCCTCGCCTGACCCCAGTGGTGAAGGTGGCAGTGCAGCAAGTCACATCATCAAGTAGTGAGGTGAACCCTGAATCACAGACAGCGAGAGAATACCAGGGGAGTATCTGCAGTTACAACCCCTCGTGATTCTGGGTGTGCTCAAACTGCGGCTGCACCCATGGACCCACTTCCGAGAATTCTCACCGAATCCTCCTGACCCTGCTCCTACTGAGCAGGGTCCCCGGACCTATCAGTCTGGTTGGAGCGTCACTGGCTGCCTAGAAACAGAAATCTGGAGGGGATGCTAATCACCAACCCTCCACCAGTCCCTCCAACCAAGGTCCTAAAGGGGCTCGTCAGCCCACTCTTGACTGAGTTCCCTCAGAATTCTGGCTAGCCAATAGGGGTGCTCCAGCTGTGAAGGCACCCAATCCCCCTCTTTCTGTCCCCTCAGGAACAAACAGATGCAGGTCCCCTGGGGACCAGAAAAGAAAGCTTTGGCAAAGAATGCCCACGCACAGGACAATAAACGAATACACAGAGCCACTGTGAAAATAGTTACCCAGTGGCCCCGGTGTTTACCAATTCTCTGATTTCCACTCACATCCCTGCTCGGACCCTCCGTTCCTCCAATCTTTCCCTCCTCACCGTTTCCCCGTTTCCGTAAAACCCGCACTGGTGGTACCAGATTCTCTGTTCTTGCTCCCCGGTTCTGGAACTCTCTCCCTCTTTCCCTGCGCTCAATTCCCATTTTCTCACACTTCCGTAAAGCGCTCAAGACTTTCTTGTTCACCCAGGCATACTCCGGTTAACTTCCTTGGCCCTGATCTGTTCTGACCTGTAGAGCCCTCAGCGCCAGGAAGCTGCTTGGTCACCGTGCGCTCTATAAATACCTTATTCATTCATTCATTCATTCAAAAAGAGAGGAAATAAAACAGAGGACTGCACAATCAGAGGATACACATGAGAGGAAACTCAAAACCGAGACCAAAACAAACACTCCTCCCAGTTGTAACTTGCCCACCGCCAGGAACAACAGAAGAGAAATATGCAGGGAGATGGCAACTGTGTCCCTCTGACGCTAGAGGCAACAAGATGGTGCAAGACTGGTCCAGCACCAGAAGTGCACACCAGAGAGAGACACAGCCACTAACAGCGCCATCAGTGACAGCGTGGCGAAAAAACCAAAAAATACACAGAGGACACGTGTCAACAAAACACACACAAAAAAAAGAACATTACCATGGTACCTCATCCAAACACCAAATATACAATATCATACCTGCACCTGTTGCAACCCAACCCAGAGGATAAAAACCATCAATATGTACTCACCGAGTGATGACTGATCCGCCAAAGCGTACTGACCTCAGTTGCCACCAGGGGACATGGGCAAAATGCCCGCCACCCCCAGAGACCGAAGTCTCTCTGCAGGCAAGACAAAGGAGTTGCAGATGTTCGCCCTCCCTGGTCCTAGATACAGCCAAGCGCTGCGTAGCACCATGGAGTGACTGCGTGCATGTAATCGAGCAGGACACCATCGCCGGTGGAGGGGTGGAGATAAGGACCAGGAACTATAACGAGATCAAAATGCACATTAAAAGGCAGCTGAGTCAGAGGCCAGAATGCAGAAAGGAAATTTCACCAGCAGAATAGTGACACAGTGACATGGAAATTATCAGCTAGAAAAAAAAAAGAGAACAAAGAAAGTAATGAGGACGGCCAGTATGACAGCCAAGAAGTACTTCGGTAAACAACCAACGGAGATATACCCGAGACAGAGGCATACCGGTCAAAGAAGCACTGGCAGGGGCGTGAGAAGAGGACCAAGAGAAAAGGAGATAGGAGAGTGCTTAAAATCTGGTAAAAACAGTGCTATACAAATGTGCTGAGCGAAACAAAGCAGGAACCAAAGAACTGACACAGACAACAAACGGTTAAGCACCGGTGTCATCCTCCAACAGCCAGAGAGCGGAGATAGAGAAGACAAATTGAAATGTCATCACCTCAGGTCTCCGAGGTGTCGGAGTCCAGCTACCGGTGGCCGTCGAAGCTGGTCAGATGTTTGGGGCTGCATTCTCCACTAAATGTAGAAGCTGAAAAAATAATAATAAGGAATAATACAAATAACACAAGTCTCTGTCAGCACAACTGCTAGCAAGATTTATTGGGGAACAACAAATAATGCAAAGTTACGTGCAGCACGGAGGCAGACAATAAATACTGAATGCCATTAGATGTGACATTGGTGACAGCTTTTATAGGCCAAAACCACAAAGGATGTGGCATCATCACATGCGTAGCACAAATTAAGCCTTTGTCATTTGACCAATTAGCAAGAGTTTAAGCCGTTGTATACCATGTAAGGTCCTAATCATACTGTTGCAGACCTTACCCAAGTGGGCAGCTTCTGGGACTTTCCACTGTAATGTAAGATATAAGTCTTGTGCTTTTCCAGTTAATAATTGCAACATAATAGAAAGGACCAGACATATTGCAAAAAGTGCTATGCTGAAAGGTCTGGGCCTATGTGCACATCTTCCCTGCCACATATTATTCTCGATCAAACCTCGTGTTACAAAGCTGTGTCTCTGAAGTACAAGCATTTGTGCACTGCTTCTTATGTCAACTTAGCAGGCCCTAAAAGCTTACAGCATTTGGTATCATACAAGAAAGATGGCTTCAACAGTTGAGGGCTGTGGGTTAGAGGTCGAAGTTGCAGTAGATGTCTGCCAGTAAATGTAGTTTGCCAGGTCGTTGCAGAGGGCTTAGGAGGGGTGGATCGTGTTCTCGGGGGCGGAAGTGCCAGAGAATTCTATGCCAGTGATGAACAGTCCCATGATGCAAGACAAGCGTGCTTGCAGAGTGATCTGATGTTAAGTAGAGTTCGGTGAAGTTGAGGCATGTGGCTGTGTGTCTGCTGGGTAGTGGTCGTGGGGGTACTCGCATAGCAGTAGAAGCTGCAGTGGTGGCAGGTGAATGGTCATCCAGTGGAGCGTGGTGAGGTGGTGTGGCAGTTGGTGGTGGGCAGGTTTGTGTCCGAGGTTGCTGATCTCGTCTGAGCTATTTCGGAAGCGGGCTATAAGTCCAGGGGTCCTGGCGCTAGGCGTGATCCGGGCGCAGATGGGCTTGCCTTTGTGCGCCAGTGGCATGGGTGCTGCAGCCTCCATTAAGTCGCCCTGGGGTGTGGGCTGGTCAATCCAGGAGGGCAGGCGGGAACAAGGAACAAACTGGTTGTCCGCAGAGGAGAGCGGCTGACCAGAGGAGCGAGAATGAAATTAAAATTTTGTAAAAATAAACTGGTGAGAATGGAAAAAAAGAAGAGGAAAAAGAAAAAAGGGTCAGTGCAAAGTAGAGAAAAAAAAGCTTTTATCAGTGAGGGACCAAGGCAGCAGGAGGCCGGCAGGAGTCTCTAATCTACGTGCAGCAAGGCAGGAGGACCCGGAGCAGTTCCGCTGTACTACTGCAGTGAAGGGGGAGTGTTGATCTCTACCAGGGGGAGGTAAAGGGCTGCATTAACCTTTTATATGCTGCATTCTAGCCTTAGTGACTTATGCCTACTAGCCCTCCTGGCGTTTAGGCCATCAACATGGACTCTCCACCCATCTCTGTTTTGGCCTTTTCTTTCAATCTGACTCCAGATGTAACCTATCTCCTTGCAGTCCGCCTCGAGGCCTCGCACCATGTGTTTCTTGGCCTCCCTTTTTTCCTTTTCTCTTGAGGGTTCCAGGTGAGGGCTTGTCTAGTGGTGTTTGCTGCCGGTATACGGAAGGTGTGATCGATTCAGCCTGAGCGTCTTTTCATGATTTCATTATGAGCATGAGTCTGAAAGTCCTTTGCCATTGGTCATTATTGCTAATGGTGTTTTCCAGTGGATTTGTAGAAGTTTCCTCATATAGGTGCTGATGAACATCTGGACTTTGGTGCTTGTGGTCACTGTTGTCCTCCAAGTGTTGTTTGCTCCATACAGAAGGGTCAATTTTATGTTGGTGTTAGAAAGCCTGATCTTGATTTGCAGTGTTAGGTCCTGGGAGCTCCAGATCTTCTTTAGCTGAATGAAGGCAGCCGTTGCTTTGCTGATTCTTGCCTTGATGCAATGCATGATATGAATTTGAGGGGGTTTTAGTTCTTGTTGGAGACCGGTTTAGTTTTTAGCCAGTGCCCTCGGAGGATGAAGGCTACTTGTGTCCTGAGGTCCTCAGGACATAAGCGGACCTCATCGCCCCACCAGCAGTGCACCAGAAGCCGCGTTTGCAGAGTGGTGTAAAAAGGGGCGTGGCCTCGAACTATGTCTCTGCAACGCAGCTCTGTGGCACTTGGTGGAGGTACCTGGTGGGCTACTTGGCCCCCAGGGACCCTCAGGATTCAAGGGGACTTAATCCCCCAATTTACAACGCACCAGGGGGTGTGTTTACACACTTGTAATATCAAGTCTCCCTGCACCACCGTGCAAACATGCCCCCTGATGTTGTAAGATGGGGGATTAAGTCCCCTTGAATCCCGAGGGTCCCTGGGGGCAAACAAGCCGGCCAGGTACCTCCAGTAAGCGCCACAGAGCTGTGTTGCAGAGAGGTGGTCTGAGGCCACGCCCCTTTTTACACTCTCTCCAATACAGCTCTGTGGCGCTTACTGGAGGTACCTGGTAGGCTACTTGGCCCCCAGGGACCCTCAGGACTCAAGGGGACTTAATCCCCCAATTTACAGCGCGCAAGGGGGTGTGTTTGCTCACTTGTAATATCAGGCCCTGCCCCACTGTGCAGACGCGCCCCCTGGCGCATTGTAAGTTGGGAGATTAAGTCCCCTTGAATCCTCGATAGAACCGATAGCAATACTTAACAACCCAAATGAGATATCACTAGCTGCAATATATCAATTAATCGTGCAGCACAGAGCTGAGACACGTCCAGGGAGCCAGAAAACACATACGGCTTATCGTAAACTTCAGAACTCAGTTAGAAGAATCGCGAAGACTTGTACTGAATTCTCTGAAAGAATAAATTCAGCAGAAGGACGGATATCTGCCGTAGAGGATCAAATGGTGGCACAAAAGACTGATATAGAAATGATCTCATCTGATCGCGAGGATATGCTACTGAAGATAGTTGAGCTAGAAAACCGACTCAGGCGAAACAATCTCAGGATCCTTTGTGTTCTGGAGGGGGTGGAAGGGACGGATGTTCGCAAATTTGTACAGGAATTGTTTTCAGAAGCTTTCCCGGAGCTAACAATGTGGAACTGGGTCAGTGAAATACAGAGAGCCCACAGGTTCCCATTTAAACTGACGGAGGGGACAAGCAGCTCAGCAGGAAATCGTCCTAGGGCAATTTTGATTAATTTGTATTGTATTGTATTGTATTGAATATTTGTATATCACATAAAACTGTCACCCTACGGGTATCCTGGTGCTCGACCTTGATGGTAAACAGCACGTTAACAGCCTAGCATTGATAGTGGGAGGACTAGTCTTCCATCCTAGGAAACAGGCAAGTTTTCAGCTCTTTTCTGAAACAGGTCAGCGAATAGGCCTGTCTAATGGCCCAGGGTAGATTGTTCCATTGTCGTGTGGCTGCTACAACAAACGCTCTGCCCCCCATTCTGGATTTCTTACATCTGGTGGTCTGAATGAGATTTACATTAGAGGAATGGAACTGCCTGTTTGGATTATACCATACAAATCTCTCCTGGAGTGGAATAGGGCCCACATTGTGTATTGCATTATACACAATGCACAGGGATTTGAAGCAGACTCTCTCTTTGATGGGCAGCCAATGTAGGTCTCTTAGGGCTAGGGTCGTAGAAGATCTACGTTGCCTATTCAGCGCCAGTTTTGCTGCCATAGCCTGGACTCTCTGCAAGCTCTGTAAGATGTACTGTGTAGCTTCCAGATACAGAGCATTGCAGTAGTCCAGTCTACTAAGGATTACACTCCTTACTACCAGCGGCCGAGTATCTTTAGGCAAAAGCGGGAGAATCTGTTGCAGCATCAGCATCAGGGAGAAGCACACACTAGCAGTTTTATTTGCTTGAGATTCCATTTGAAGACTACCATTCATTTGTACCCCCAAATTACGCACTGTTTTGGCGAGGAACGGGGGATCATCTTCCAGGGTAAGCCTAAACTCCATTTTAGGATGTAGCTGCATACTAATGGGTGGGCAGAATATCACTTTTGTTTTCCCCCCATTAAATTGTAAGGAGTTTTGTCTAAGCCAGCCTACTGTCTGGTGCATGCATTCCTGAAGGGTGTCCATGGACACTGCCTGTTTCCGTTCCAGGGAAAACACCAATTGGGTATCGTCCGCATAGTTAACCAAATTCACTCCGTAAGACTTAGGGGCTCATTAGGATGGCGGACGGACCTGCGTCCGTCCGCCACCCTAGAGGAGGAGGGACCGTCCGCAGGGGCAGCGGCGGTCCCTCCAGTGCAATTAGGATGTGACCGCCAGCCTGGCTCAATATTTAACATTGCGGCGGGTGCTGCTTGAAGCAGCACCCGCCGCAAGGTTAAATATGCATGCTTAGCATTTGCATGCGCAAAGCGGCAGGCACCGCGCGGTGCCTGCCGCTTCGTGCACGCAAATGCAGGGGGGTACCATAGGTGCACCCCCCACTCACCCTGGGGGCCCGCAACGGGCCCCCAAAGAATTCACTGTATGCCTTTCCACGGCGGAGAATTCGCCGCGGAAAGGCATCTGTTTTTCGCCATCCTAATATGGCTGGCGGTGTCTGATAGACACCGCCAGCCATGTTGGAGCTTTTCCGCCGCAGTCCGAAGGCGACCGCGGCGGAAAGGCTGCGGACCGATTTTGAGACCCACCGCCATCCTAATTTGGCGGTGGGTCTTTTGTGCCTCCCCAGCGGTTTTCCCGCATCCTCCAGGCCGGCGGTGGCTTCCGCCGGCCCGGAGGATGCAGGAAAATCGCGATCCTAATCGGCCCCAGAATTAGGTAAAGAAGAGGACGCAGGTATATGTTGAAAAGGATGGGGCTTATCGCTGACCCTTGCGGAACCCCATGATGTACTGGAGATTTGCTGGGCTCAAATGATGACATAGTCACAGCCTGTTGCCTCCCTGATAGATAAGATTGCAACCACTGCAGGGCACGCCCTTTTACCCCCAAGCGTCTTAATCTTTCCACCAATATAGTGTGGCTCACCGTGTCGAATGCGGCCGACATGTCTAGTAACACTAAGACAGAAGAATCTCCATTATCGGCACGCATCCATAGGTTGTCCATTACGGTGACCAAGGCAGTCTCCATGCTGTGGCCGGACAAAAGCCAAACTGATCTCTGTCCAGTAGGTGATTGTCTTCTAGGTAACAGGACAAAGTCCTGCTAACTAACTTATCAAGGATTTTCATTGGATATGGTAATAAAGAGATGGGTCTGAAATTACCCGGAAACGTAGGGTCTAAGGAGGGTTTCTTGAGCAGAGGTGTAACTACTGCTTGTTTCCAGGCTTCCGGAACCACTCTTTCTTCCAGGGATTGGTTACAAATTAGTCAGATCCATGGGAGGCATTCCTGCCCAGATGTCTTCCAAATTCTATGTGGGAGAGGGTCCCGTGGAGAGCCTGAGGTAGTACTGTGAGCTAGAGTTTTGAAGAAATCCTCCGCGGGGGGTTGAAAGTGTTCCACCAGGTATCTATTCCAGATCCTTCCCCTAACCTCTCAGATCACTCAAATTGTCGATGTTATTAGGACATAAACTGCCAACGATTTTCGTGATTTTATCTTCAAAATTTATGGCAATTGCGTCGCAGAGTTTCTGTGACGTGACCACCTTGCTGCTAGTGCAGGTAGGGTGGGAGAGATCCCCGACGATATTAAAGAGTGCCTTCGTGCTGTTAGGGGCAAGCAGGATGGAATTAGCATAGAAATCCGCCTTTGCTCTGACTATTGCCTCCTTATATCTTGTCTTGGCCAATTTCATCTCATTTTTGTCCCTTTCCAGGTAGGCCCTCCTCCATTTCCTCTCCACCTTCTTACAAATCATTCGTAAAGACTTTAACTCTTCACTGTACCACGGGGCACAGTCTTTTTTCCTGTTTTAAATTTTCTTAATTTGGATTTTTTTGTCCAATGAGCTGGTTCTATAGTCACAGTAAACCTGATAGTTTTCATCCACAGAACTTGCAGGGACAAAGAGACTATGTTTCGGGGGGGGCAGGGGGGGATAAAATGATCTTATTTTTTACTAGCTTAGACAATTCTCTACCCTTTTGGTAAGTAGTCTTATGACTGTTATTGTCTTCCGGCCGTGTAATAATTATGTGGAAATGGATTAGAGAGTGGTCTGACCAGCTTTGAAACTTTTGAACATTTTATTAGCCGGGGAGGCATTCTACAATATCGCAAGACCTGATAGGAAACGACATGGCAAAGGATTTCAATTTTTCGTGAGACCAGACTTTTGCCATCACACGGTGGAGAGACGTTGGCACCTGAGACAATTAATCAACCCCTTTTAAAATAAGGGAGCACAAGCTTTTCTGCTAAACCCATCAACCCTGAAAGTACTATTTAAGGGACATATAGGTTTTTTTTTTACATCAGAGATACAAGCACAGGAATATTTGAACTCCCTCTGAAAAGTGAAGAAGCATTGTGTTCAATTCAGGATTTTACAAAAATAAGACATTTGAATACATTTTCAGCGTAGGGGGTTTCTTAAGCCCAACTTGGGGTAAATGATGAGTAAGCGGCAATACCGAAGATGAGAAATGAAGTATGAATATGTTAGTATAGATTTCGCATATCATTACCTGACAATTATGGTTAAGGAGTAAAAGTACTAGAGCAGAGCGGAGACTGGAACAAAGTCTCTCCCCGTCGTAAGGGCCATAAGCCCCTTTTCCTCAGATGTAGTGTGGGGGGTGGGTGGTGGGAGGGGAGAGAGAGGGGGTGGAGGGCGAGGTGTGTGTTGGGGTCACGGGGGGGACACGAGGGAGGGTAATAGGGTAAGTTGGGGTGGGGGAGGGGCGGGTAGTAACAGAAAAAAGAAGTCAGATACATACAGCTGGATGTACAAGGAGACGCAGTATACCACTAAAATATTTTCAGAAACATATAAGCAATGGTGTAGAAAAGATGAGATAAATCCAGATTAATAGTCCAAGGTTTATTTAGATGCAGCACAGTACTTTCATTCTCCAGGTTACATGAAGCTTACTTAACCCTTTTTGCTTCAGATCATAACAATTCTAAATGGAATCTATTATACAGTGTGTATGTGCAGCAAAGGACATACATTCTATTAAAAGGGAAATATATACAGAACAAGAATATTATATTAAAAGGGAAATGTCTATATATAAGAATACAACACATTTTCCCCCTAAAGAAAATAAAGGCAAGTAAACATTTCAAAATCTAACTTATATAAAAAGTACACTGCAGAACACAATAGGAATATCAAGATTTTAAGGTATACACTTAGATACCCTTCTAACATTCCATCTCTTGCCATCCTGTGTAACAATGCTATTGTGAGAAACTTTCACAACTTTCATAGGCTTTCCAAACTTTGTCTCACCTTTGGTAACATAACCAGGTTTACGGATTCTGACAACATCACCTACCATGAAAGTAGGTTGTTTGACTCTCATTCTCATGGAGAAGTGTGGCTCACTGGTTAGAGGAGGCAGACCCGGACGCTGAGATCAGACCCGGGACCAGGGTTCAATTCCCGACGCGGCAGGGTCTTGAGCCCAAAATGTCCACGGACTCGGTAATTCTCGCTTCGGTGCCTACTCGAATCACAGGTTCACACTCTGCAACTCTGGGCAATAGCTTGCTTAATCTCCACTACGGCCCCCCGCGGCGGGATGCCTGGCTTTCACCTTGGGGATACCCAGTAAGGGGCTATCTCACAGGGAAAAACCAGGACGGGTTCCCAATGCAAAGCGCTTTGAGACCTGGCGGTGATATTGCGCTATATAAAAACCCATCCATCCATTCTAGCACCATAATCACTTTTGTATTTACTTTGCTTCAGTTCCACTTTCTCAGCCACATCCTTGACATTTACATCAACCATGCGATAACCAATACTCTTCTTAAACCACCAAGGGCACAAATTAGATACAGGATCTCTACCTTTTAGAAGGCGGAAAGATGACACTTCTGTTGTAGCATGAGGTGTTATACGGTACAACCATAACTTTTCTCTCAATTTCTCTGTCCACTTTCCCCCAAACTTCCGTGCCCATAAGATATCTTGTTTGAGAACTCTGTTATATCTCTCAACTAATCCATTTCCTTGTGGTTCATATAAAGCAGTGGTACAATGTTTTATACCATAAGTGCTCAAAAACTCCAACATCTCTAAGGATTTGAACTGTACACCGTTATCTGATACTATACTTTCTGGAAATCCTTCCCTGGAAAATATCTCTCTCAAAAATAAAATAACACTTTCAGTGTTAGGATGAGGTACCAGTTTGACCTCAGGCCACTTGGAATGATAATCAACAGTAACAATGGCATACCTACACTCTTGCGGCAAAAAATTAAATGAACCAGCAATATCAATCCCTAATTTTTGCCACGGATGATCTGGCCATTTCACAGGAGTCAAAGGTGCTGGATTACATTTACATATTTTATCACTTTCAATGCACTCAGGACATTCTCTAACAAACCTATCTACGAACTTATCAACTCCTGGCCACCAGAAATTCGATCTAATTAATCTTTTCATGGACGACATTCCCATGTGGCATTCATGACTCATTTGCAAAATCACATTCCTCACTGCACAAGGTGGAATACATTTTCCAGCTCTGAATAATAAATTTCCCTCGATGGCCAATTCATCAGCAACATTGTAGAAAGGTATAACTTCAGCTGGAATCAACTCTTTAGAAGGCCAACCCAAATTGACATATTCTCTCACCTTACATAAGATGTCATCTTCACTCATACTTTTCATCCACAAATCTTCTGAAATCACATTGAATTTTTTGGACAACAAATCAGAAATGCTGACCACTACTTCTACATCTTCATCATCATTTACACAGGGACACGGTAATCTTGACAAACAATCTGCAGTCACGTTGAGTTTACCAGGTACATATTCTATATCAAAACTGTATTCTTGCAACCGCGACATCAATCTAGCAATTCGAGCAGTAGCACTTAAACCTCCACCAGGTGAAAGAATACCTACTAATGGTTTATGATCTGTACGTATTAAAAATCTTGCACCCCAAATATAATTCCGGAAATGCTCAACAGCCCATACACATCCTAATAACTCCTTTTCGATCACAGCATACCGTCTTTCAGTGAGATTTAACGTCCTAGATGCGAAAGCAACATTCCAATCTTCTTTACCCAAACGTTGTGAAAGCACACAACCCAGACCATAAAGACTAGCATCTACCGTTAAAACACAAAGTTTGTTCAAACAAAAAGGCTTAAGCGTAGGTGCTGACACCATGTCAAGTTTAATACTGTCAAAAGCATTTTGTTGCTTAGTACTCCACACAAATTCTACATCCTTCCTGGTTAATTCTCTTAAAGGCTCCATTTTAGTTGCAAAACTAACTATAAACTTACTATAATATTCACAGAGCCCTAAAAATGATAACAATTTGTCTTTGCAATCAGGTGCTGGAGCTTTCAGGATCGCATCAACTAACGACTTCTTAGGAGAAACACCTTTTCCAGACACAGTATGTCCTAAATATTCTACAGTTTTTTGGAACAACTTACACTTTTTACTCTTAATGGTAAGACCAAAATTTCTCAACATTTTACATACATTCCTAAGATGTTCCATGTGTACTTCATCACTTTTAGAAAACACTAGGATGTCGTCCTGGAAACACTTTACGTAGTTACTCATGTCCTTAAAAATATGATACATCGACCTCTGAAAAACTGAGGCTGCCGATGCTAGCCCAAAAGGCATCCGTTTGAATTGATATAACCCCTGAGGCGTGATAAATGCTGTGAGATGGCGTGATTCCTCTGCCAAAACCACCTGGTGGTACGCAGACCTCAGATCTAAAGTGGAAAAAACAACAGCTTCACCAAGCATGCTCACCACTTCATTGATATTCGGCAGCGGATGATAATCTACCACTATGTTCGCATTCAAAGCCCTCAAATCTATGCAGAGTCTCAAAGACTTATCAGGTTTGCGTCCCAAAACTACTGGCGAAATCCATTCTGAGGATTCTATTTCTTCTATGACATCATTTTTTAACATATCATTTAGTGCGTTACTTAACTCCTCTCTAACATTGAGTGGTACAGGTCTAAGTTTTTGCACAACCAGTTCAGCTCGTTGTTTGAGCTTGATGACATGAGTGAACCTATTTAATCTACCTAATTTATCAGAAAAAACTCCAGAAAACTCATTGGATAGTATCTCCCAAGCTTTACTCTCTTCCACAAACATAACTCATCTCGCAACACCATTACCGGCTCTTTGCTGTTTGGATTCAACATGATGTTAAGTTTGAATTGATCACGCCAGCCCAAAACATTCACGCCCTTCACCACAACAAATAATTTGATGTAAGCAGATTGATTTTTAAAATATATGGTGGAAGCAATATAACCAATGAAATTAATGTTAGAACCATTGAAACTTTGTGCCATTACATCAGGAGGGCATAAATCACTTTTAGAAATTTTAGATTTATATTTTTCATCAAAATACTCTTCTGTTATTATGGTCCAAGGAGACCCGGAATCAGCCATAAGTTCAAGCTCAACATCCTTAAATCTAACTAAACATTTGGGAGAGTTTAAAAGATCTTCCTCAAGTGACCCTAAACTCATTAATGATACAATCATGCCTCTTTCCTTAAGAGATTCATCGGACCCAACGTGCTCACATCTTGATAAACGTGACCCAAAATCAGTGTCATCTCTCACACAAGAAACTTCTCCCTTTTTATAGTAACTACTTTTGTCTCCAACTTTCTACTTGTCTTCTCTGCAAGATTTGGAAAAATGACCAATTCTGCCACACTTGTTACACTCTTTTCCTAAGGCAGGACAAAACTTGAAGGAAGCTACGTGATTGCAACTTCCACATCTAAAACATACGATACGATTTCGCGGTACATTTCTAAAATTTTGAAAATTTTTAGTAACATTGTTCATCGTGCATACTTCTTCAGTTAGTTTATCACTCTTGTTACTTCTAGTGTTTGTTTCCTCGATGGTTTTCATCCATTTATTAGATTGCTCAAAAGCTTTAGCAGTAGAAATACTTTCTAATAAAGTAGGATTACCTAAAATCCACAATTGTTCTTGTGTTTTCTTGCTTTTAACATTAACAATAATCTGATCCCTAATCATTTCATCTGTCATTGCTCCAAAATTGCATGAAACCACTAAAGCTCTCAAACCCGTTAAAAAATCATCAAAAGATTAATTTTCTTTCTGTGCTCTTGTATAAAATTTATAACTATTTAGAGCAATGCTGGTTGTGGGTTTGAAACGTGTTTCTACACGAAGCATGGCTTCATCAAACACACCAGAGTCACCAGGCACAGGTGGTAAATTTCTAAATATAGCTTGCCCCTCGGATCCTAAACAGTGTAGAAAAATGTTTTTCTTCCTTTCATTTCCCATTCTTTCCCCATCAATAGCTTTTAAATAAGTCAGAAACTCCTCTTTATAACTATTCCAGGGAATGGGGGGATCACCTTTACACTGCAAAAATTTCGAAGGAGGGTCAAACTGCATGGTGTGAAAATGTAAAATAATTGCACTAAATAAATACAGTACAAAATAGTGTAAATGGTAACAATAACAGTTGAAAAATATATAATTAAATGAATATCCACCTAGAATTTATCATGAAAACAATCCTTTAGTACATCAGCTGTGTACATCAGCGAAATTAAGTTCCTTAAGGTAGTTGTAAATGTTGGATTAAAGAAATGAAGTCCAAAATTGGTGATTACCAATACAAACGTTTTACTTCCAAAGAATACGATCTTCTAAAAGAGTTCAATTGGGTTGTTGCAAAGATCGTGGAGTCAAACAGTTTAGTTTTACTTTGGATATGTGTTGAAAACTGTACCTTTATTTCTAAAGCGCATTATAATTGCGGTAGCTGCTGAAGAGAACATTCATCGGTACCGATCTAAACAAACATGGCCGCTTTCACGTAGTTTGACGTGACGTTCTCTGCGTGTAGCATCATACAACTGAAACCATGGTAACCACGCTTACAACCAAGCGTACAGAGAATCCATTGCACGGAATCAACAGTAACTATGGTAACTATGCTTTTTAACTAAGCGCACGGAGATTCTGTCACGCGGGCAGCTTTGGTTCGTCGCGTGTGAAAATTTGTTCGTTGAAACAGGAATCTAAGGTAAACATTTGCTAAAAAGCTTGAAACATTATAATTTCCTTGAGAAGCAACTCAGGATCCTGGTAGTTTCAAATTCACGCAGTGCCCACATCAGTGCAGTCTTCAGATCTAAACGTTGTCAATCAAATGTTGTGTTGAGAAACAACAAAATCCAGTTGTATGTATTATGCCAAAATAAAAATCATCAATCCTTCAGTATAGGTAGTTGCTAGAACGTTTCCTTGTAGAAGTGATTAATTTCCAATTTTCCACGATTTGAAAATGACAAAATTAGGTTAAAATTCCATAAATAATTCGAATTAGGTCCAAATCAGGTGTACCACACCTGTGCTGCTGCAGTAGTAGGTACCAGACACCCTCGTCGTCAAATTTTGTAGAAAAGATGAGATAAATCCAGATTAATAGTCCAAGGTTTATTTAGATGCAGCACAGTACTTTCATTCTCCAGGTTACATGAAGCTTACTTAACCCTTTTTGCTTCAGATCATAACAATTCTAAATGGAATCTATTATACAGTGTGCATGTGCAGCAAAGGACATACATTCTATTAAAAGGGAAATATATACAGACAAAGAATATTATATTAAAAGGGAAATGTCTATATATAAGAATACAACAAATGGCCATGAATGGTATTTTTATTACAGAATAATGGGTAAATATACAATCTGTTCATCAAACGTTGGCGGTCTAAATGATCAGCTGAAACGTGCGAAGGTGTTTGAAATAATCATGATGTTAAATCCGGATGTGCTGTGTTTACAGGAGACACACATTGCATGAGCTAATAAAACCTGTCTGGAGATTAGAGGTTACAATCTAGAAGTGTGCTCTTCCCAGACTACTACAACAAGAGGCGTGGCTATATATATTAAAAATCGGGTGGCACAGCCCATAGAACAAAATTGGATAAATGGGGTTGTTGGGCCATAATGGATCTATCTCTGGGTTTCATTGTGGTCAGTATATATCGATCAAATTTGGACGATCCCCATATTTGGGAAGAGCTGGAGATCGAGTTAGCGCTATGGCCTGGCTCGTGGATTATATGCCGGGATTTCAATATACATGTGGAGGGTGGCAGTCTCCTAAATGCATATAAAGGAAGGAAGCCTAAAGTATTTAACCCCTTCGACGCTCATGACGAGCTGGGCTCGTCATGGCGTAGCCTCCTCGCACGCTCATGACGAGCCCAGCTCGTCACGTAAAGTGCGGTTTCGCAAAACCCAGCGTACGGGCGGAATTCCGCCCGCACGCATGCGGTTAAAGCATTTTGTTCATTCAAAAGTACTCATGGGCTAGGGGATGTTTGGGTAGAGAAACAACATAATAATCCTGGTTTTACTTATTACTCACACCCCCATAAAAAAAATGTATTTTAGATTATTTTTTGGCCCCTACAAAATGGTTAGATAATTTAGACATAATAAAACTTACGCAGCTATACTCAGATCATAATCCGTTAATCCTGGAAATTAAGGCGATCCAGGGTATGAATAGGCAAACTGTCTGGACTTTTGACAGAAAACTATTATTAGATAATGAGTTTTGTACCTATATTAAACAATGGACACAAGCATTCTTTGATACTAATAGATATAGTGCATCTCGGGCAGTGGTGTGGGATGCGTATAAAGCGGCCCTGAGGGGGGAAGTGATAGGGTTTGTAGTATGCACTCGGAAGAAATGTAAAGCAAAGATGGATCAGCTGATCAATATACTTGGCAAACTTGAGCTAGAGCATATTCAAATAGTTAGCAATGGAGCTGAGGAAAATATACTAATGCAACATCTATGTAAAATAACACTGGCAAAAGCTGAGATTAACCAATATACTCAAGAGAAGGTGGCCCAGAAATATCAGATCTATCAGCAGGAACTATATGAATATGGAGAAAAAACTGGCAAACTACTGGCTTCAAGAACACGGCAAAAAAGTGTCAGAAATTATATTTTACAAATGCAGGATACGGATGGTACATTGGTGTCAGATCCGGAAAAGATTTTTGGAATCTTCGAGGAATTTTACAATAAACTTTATCAAGCAGAGCCTTTGATAGGAGACCAAGGGGAAGATTGCACTGATATATCACTGCCTAGGATAGATGAGGAAACCTCTCAAGAGCTAGAGCACGAAATTACGATAGAAGAGGTGCAGGCGGCATTGGCGTCTTTATCATCCGGCAAAGCGGCCGGGCCTGATAAAATCCCTATAGAGCTATATAAAATACTTTTAATACAAATAGCACCTCTTATACAGGATTTATTTTTGGATATTCAATTTCATGGAATACCCCCAATTTCATGGCAGGATACGGACGTTGTCGTGTTTTTAAAGAAAGGCAAACCCCCAGAGCTCCAATCGTCATATCGTCCAATTTCGCTCATGAATGCGTATGCAAAAATCTGCTCTAAAATCATAGCCACGCGACTACAAAAGAATATAGCTGCAATTATTTTACCATGGCAACATGGCTTTATTCCCGCCCGGGGGACCACAGACCACACCCGGCGAGTAATTTCAATAATGGATATCGCCGAGGTAGAAAAAAGAGCAGTGGCTGTGGTCCTCCTGGACGCAGAGAAAGCTTTTGATCGGGTGGCCTTGGGTTATTTGTGGGACAAAATGACAGAGCGAGGCTTTGGTCCAGGACTTATTTGGGCGATACAGGCTATGTATTATAACCCTCATGCCAAGATCCAAATAATGGGATATACATCTAGAAGGCTCAAGATAGAAAGGGGTACTCGTCAAGGCTGCTTTGTTCCCCAACTTTGTTTTCTTTTTATCTGGACCCCTTTATTTCTCTGATTTTGAACAACCCAAAAATTAAACCGGTAATCTCCCATAGTTACAAAACAAAAATATTGGTATACGCTGATAATATTGCCCTATAAACCTCAGCTCTACAAGAGGCAATAATAGAAGTTGAAAGGCTGGCAGAAAAATTTGGGAGGAGATCGGGTTATCTACTAAATAGCTCAAAAACACAAATTATCTGCTCCTCTCAGTGTACATTACAAGACCCCAGAGTGGTGCAGTCAGCAAAATACCTAGGAGTCATATTAACCTCTACAATCATAGATTTGTGGGCATTAAATATAGATCCAGTGATGGCCTCAATTAATAGGGAGCGGAAACGGCTAGATCATTTACATCTCACAATAATGGGTAGGATAAATGTTATTAAAATGAAAATCTTTGCAAAAGTGTTATACTTAATCCGAGCTATCCCATTAGAGCTTACGGCAAAGAAAATCCCAAAAATAGAGGGGATGTTCTCCAACTTTATCTGGAATGATCACAAAACCCAACGTGCTTATAAATATTTGTCTCTACCAAGTGATCGGGGGGGATGGAATGCTCCTAACATTCAGATGTATTATATGGCCACAGCTCTGCAGCATCTCGGGGCTCTCTATCATTATGAGAATACACAAAGCAATGTGAGTGAGTTACCGAATATTTATCAATTGACGATTGGGGAAGCAGCAGCTGGAATATATCAACGGCAAAATGACAAAAAATATCAGAAGAAAGGTTATAATTGTATTCATTATGCTGTGAAAGTGTGGAAAAAAGCAGAGGGAATCTGTCGGATAAGCAGGTTTACTAGATATTCATCACTCTGACATTCTGATCTTCTACAGGCAAATATATACGATGATATGGTGTCCATGTTAATCTTCATAGGAAACTTTAGACAAGGCTACAGGTCGAACGGATTTACCCCAAATTTGGCATGGAGAAGGGTCTTTGTCTAGAAAGCACGCTTTTGTTTATTTGGTGTAAATCTGTTCAGTAGCTTTAGAGAAATATCGAAATTTACAGATATCGATATTTAGGAATTCTGCCATTTGATTGGCTGTGGTGTTACGAGCACGAGCTTGCTGCTTATTGGCTGCGAGCGGTTGCAATTAGTAAGTGTTGGCTGCCATTTTGGGATTCCGTTGAAGCGAGTAAGGGGGGAAAAAGGGCAAAAAAAGTAGGAAAGAGGAGGGTAGGAGCACTGTAACCTCTGTGGGGTGTTTAGAGTGTGCTATACAGGGGGTGCGAAGCAAAGTATTCACCCCTACTGCTGTGAAAGTGCTGGGCCACGGAAATTAAGTGAGGTATTGCTTAGAGTCTGATGCTGCTAAGGTGAGCTGATGCGGGACTCTGGGATTAAAGCAGGAGCCCAAATTGTGTGTCTTATGCTGTGAAGTCATATGCCGTGGCCGCTGCACTTCACCTACTATGAAGCACTACTGACCCGTACTGGTCTGAAAGTCCTGGGGTACGGAAAATATGTGAGGTATTGTCTAGAGTCTCATGGTGCTAAGCGGAGCTGCTGCCGGACTCGGGGATGAAAGCGTGAGCCCAAACTGTCTGTCATATGCTGTGAAGTCATGTGCTCTGGCCGCTGTGCAACATCTGTCCAAGTAGTGTCAGCATGTAGTTATACCTACTCGGAGGAACTTTTGTTTAGAACATTGTAACTTGTGTATGGTGCTTAGGGGTGTTATACAGGGAGTGTGAAGTTAAATTTGTGCGTATCAAATTAATTTGGTATTTGTAAAGTGCAAACATCTCACTCCTATGGGTCTGATGGCACTGGGGGTGTAAGCTGAGCTGCTGCCGGACTCGGGGTAAAGCTGCTGAACTACTGTCCCGTACCGTTCTGAAAGTGCTGGGTACGGACATTAAGTGATGTATTGCCTAGAGTGTCATGCTGCTAAATTGAGCTGCTGCTGGACTCTGGGATGAAACCGTGAGCCCAAACTGTGTGTCCTATGCTGTGAAGTCAAGTGCTCTGGGCTCTGTGCCACACCTTTTCAACTTGTATAGGGTGCTTCGGTGGTGTTGTACAGGGAGTGCGAAGGTAAATCAGTAGCGCAAAGTACTCACCCTTATGGGTGAGTAGAGCTGGTGATCAAAGCGAAAGCGCTGTGCTGCAAAGTACAATGGTCTGGCCGCTGCACCACAGCTGTGTGGAGAATTCATTTTGGCGAGGATCCGGGAGTTGCCGATACCTGGCCCTAAAATAGCGGGTCTCCATTGTAAGTTATAGGGTGGCTCTAAAAAGAACCCTTGTGTTCATTAGTTGGAGCTACATATAAGTGCGGATGCACAGCTTCAAGTTATTCAGAAAAACTCGATTTACCTGATCTGTGAAGTGTACTCCATCACTTCTGTAGATGTCAGCCATATCAAAACGTATGTTGTTGTAGATGGACCCCATTCAGGTCTCTCTGAGGTATGCAGACACAGCTTTGTTGACATTCTTCCTAGATTTTTCAATCTGAGGACAACATTGTTTTGACAATTTCCACTTCTGTCTTTGGCATATATTGGAATATACAAAGACAGTTTGAGGCAAAAGTAACATCAATTGTCCAAAGGTGTTCCTTCATGAGCATTTCCAAAACTACCCCAGTCAATGTGCCTAGGTCGTTTCCCACACAGTGCACAATCATGAGGTCAGGATGTTGGAGATGCAAACAGGTTTTAACCAAAGGCAACAATTGGTGCCACATCAATCCTCTCTGTGCAAGCCATTTAATGTCCACATTTTGTAAAGTTAGGTCTCAGTCAATACGTCTCTGTTCCGCATACCTCTTGCACCAGAAAATATAGCTATGTCCCACGATCCACACTAGTATTTTGAAGGTATGGCTGGAAGGTACGGAAGGATGTCTGTAGCTCATGCAGTTCCTTCGTAGAATAAGAGATATGTTTAAAGATGGGGAACTACTTTTTTTGCCATACAAAACGATACCTGATTGGGAGATGAAACGCATTGTTTTTTAAAAGTACGATACACATTAGTTTTGTGGAAAAGCATCTATGTGATTGGTTAAGAAAAAGCAGTTTTAACGTGGAGTGTATATCATAGGATAAAATTTGCTCAACTCAGCCACACCTGCTACTTGCATTTGGAAGGCACGGTTCGAACTTAAAACAATCCTGAACTTTTAACCTGCACGTGCCGTTAAATGTTCGAGAAAATGTTGCAAAAAAATATCGTTAGGTTTAAAAAAAATTGATGAACTTTTAACCTGCACGTGTTGTAGAATGTTCTGGAAAGTGTGTTGATAGAATACGCTGTACTGCTGACTTCTATGTGGTGTTGAATATGAAAAAAACTGTTTATATGGAAGATTAGAAAGACAGTAATAGAGAGAAGTTTTGAAACCTAAAAGAATCAAGGAACTATTCTAATTTGTTCTTTAGATGTATTTATGTGTGGAGGAACAAAGTTATAGACACAACAGCACCAGGAAGAGGAAGAAGCAGGTAGTGGGGGGACGGGGGCAGATGGGCACAATGGCACACATGCTCAATTAAGTACAGCACAAGTATAGACAAACAATGGCCAAAATGAAACACACCAACAAGGAGCACAAGTCACACAACCCGCCAACATCACACCACTGAACGAGCATAGATGTGAAAAACTCGCTGCATTCAGACAGGGTGTGTACACAGGCCAGTCGTGGGTGTTGTGGGATGTCTGCGACCGTGGTCATCATGGATGAGATGCCCAGCACGTGGCATATGGGCGGTTTCACTGTGTGTTACGTTGCCAAACAGCTGCTCCTCCCTCCCACGAGCCCCCACACTTTTGTACAGTGCACTGTTGTATCCCGTGCACTCGTACGGCACACCATTGTAATGCCTATTCGGGCATGTCCTACTGCATTTCAACTACACCATGACAGTGCCGTTTGGTGGTGGTGCATGCCACTTTACAACATAGACTGCTGTTGCCCTTGTGGCAGGCCACACAAGAACACAGAGACACACTTACCGCACTTCCCTTACACGGACATGTCCAAGACACCCCGTTCCCCTTGCCGGATAGGCACACCACTGCGCTGACCTGTGTACGCCGGACCAGCACACGCTGGTTGTGCATGCAGGAGGATGCATGCGTAGCTACATGTCCAGGGTCACTGCCAACGCTGAGGTGACAGCACACTGTGATGTTGCAGGGCCTGTGCCTATCATGCTAACACAAGGACCACAGGGACACACTTGCTCGGATGCGGGTTTGGGGGGCGTTGGTGGTTCTGGGTTGTTGCGATGAGTCTTGTGGCCCTCATGGGTATCCCTGTATCATGCTCATTGACTCCATGGCACCTGTGGGTGTTCTGGTGTGGCTCTTGTCTGTGTTCTATTTCATGCTGCAGGTAGTCATCCTGCCTAAATCCCTGGTGCTAATGTGGCTTATCGCCAGAATTTGTTTCGCATTGCGGTTGTGGTGAAAGTTGTGATGTGATTTTTTTCGTGTGCAGAACAATATACAAACTGGGCATTGTATCCCGTCAAGATCCAGCACCTGACGCACTATTCCCAATCAATATAAATACAATGAGATTTCTTCATTGATTTTGTGTGTACACTGTAAGTGCAGCCACTAACTCAGTGCAATTCAATACAGGATTTTAATATTGAGAATAAATCGCAAAGGTGCACCTCGTGTCTTTTTGCACGGGAACGGCTAGTTTGCATTTCATTATCAGCACTTTCATGCAAGTAAAGTTGAGATAAATCTAACACACTTCAGAAGTTGGTGCAAACTGCAGACATCACCAGTATTCCTGCAATAAGTGCCCCAAAATTTAACACCATGGTGGACACCATCAAATAACAGTAATAAGAACAAGAAAGAGTCACACAGCAGTTAAGAAAACAACCAAAAACATTAATTATTTTTTTTCAAATTTGCCCTCAGGGAGTGGCCGTGAGAACTAGGCCACTGACCTGCACACCAACAGCAAGTATGCCTGCGACAGGTAGCTATGTGGGGCCAACGTCGGAACTTAATCGGCGTGGCTTATGACAATACAGGGCAGGGATAGGTACAATGACGCGGACGGCTCGTAGTACTGCGTCTGTGAGTCGAGCGAACAGGCCACCTCTGCCCCTCTGCGAGCCTGGGTGCGAACTGTTCATAACTCACACTACATAAGTATTGAAGAATCATTTTGTGATTCAGTCCATCAGCTGGCATCTGTCCGAGGCATTTGTGAAAACATATTGGAGTTCTTTCTGTGATAGATACCCCTTTGACACTGCCTCTCCCCACATCAGCAGGTAACAGACCCTCTTCCCACATTACCAACATACCCCCAACAACCTTCTTGGGCCCGGAAGTGTCCCTGTGTGGTTGGACAAAGAAGAATCTTAGTCATGTATAGGTTTACATGTAAAAAAAAATATTTAAAGATGACAAAAACAAATAAGACTGACTGGAGTCTGGTGCTGTGGTCGCTGCCACGAAGTTGGTGTCACTGCCATTCAGGACTCAGGACACAGTTACACATGTGGGATCGGCTTGTGTTAAAGAGGGTTAGTGGGACTATGTGTCGCCGGCCTTGCATATCGAAATATGCCTTACTGATCGAAGGGAGTGTAGTGCTGTGGTAAAGCCACGGACTTGGGTTCACTGCCATTCAGGACACAGTTACACATGTGGGATCGGCTTGTGTTAAAGAGGGTTAGTGGGACTACGTGTTGCCGGTCTTCCATATGCAGATACCCCTCTCTAATCAAAGGGAGTGTGGTGCTGTGGTCGCTGTCACGAAGTTCATGTGACTGCCATTCAGGACTCAGGACACAGTTACATATGTGAGATCGGCTTGTGTTGAACAGGGTTAGTTGGCACCACGTGTCTAAAATTCGAATTGCGAGCTCTGCTGCCCGCAGTGTAGAGTGCTAATGAGTGTTCGTTTGCACTTGAAAATGAATTTGGTGATTGTAGTAAAGCTATAACTGATATAAAGAAATTCAAGAAGAAAGGATACTAAAAGGATATGTAGATTTGAGGCCTGTAATAGTTACTTGCCTAGTTGACTCTGTAGTTAATGAATGAAGAAATAATTTTAATTCTGAGCCCTACTGAGTGCAGTGTAGACGTATCATGAAAAGATGAAATAAGTGTAGAATACACTGACAAAGTGTTGTATTTTATGAGTACAATCTTGTTGGAAAGTAGCATTTAAAATTGGAATTGCAAGCTGTACTGCCCGCTGTGTAGACTGCTATTCCATGTTGGTTTGCACTTGAAGATTAATTTGGTAATTGTAGTAAAGCTATAACTGATATAAAAAAGTTTTTGAAGCAAGGATACTAAAAGGATAATATGTAGTGTGTAGGACTGGGATAGTTACTTGCCTACTGGACTCTGTAGTTGCATATGGAAATACCCCTCACTGATCGAAAGCAGTGGTGCTGTGGTCGGTGCCAAGGACATGGGGTGACTGCCATTCAGGCCTCAGGACACAGTTACACAAGTGGGATTGGCTTGTGTTGAAGAGGGTTAGTGGGACTATGTGTTGCCGGCCTTGCATATCGAAATATGCCTCACTGATCGAAAGGAGTGTGGTGCTGTGGTCGGTGTTACGTTCTTGAGGTGACTGCCATTCAGGACACAGTTACACATGTGGGATCGGCTTGTGTTAAAGAGGGTCAGTGGCACCACGTGTCGCCGCCGTTACATATGGAAACGTGCTTCACTGATCGAAGGGAGTCTTCTGCTGTGGTCGGTGCCACTTACTTGGGGTCACTCCTATTCAGGACTCAGGACACAGTTACACATGTGGGATCGGCTTGTGTTGAACAGAGTTAGTGGCAGCATGTTATGTTATGTTATGTTATTTGTACTTCTAAAGCGCACTGCTACCCAGAGGTGTCCTGGCGCTGAGTACTGGTTATCTGGGGAAACAGTAAGCTGTTATTGAGAGAAAAACCAAGTTTTCAGACCCTTGCAAAGAAGATAAGATCTGGAGCATTTCTTAGTTGGAACGGGAGTTCAGTCCATGCTTTAGAGGCACAGTGAAAGAAACTTCTGCCTCCCCAATTGGTTTTCTTAAACAACTAATTTTAGAACCAGAAGAACGCAGGTTTCTGCTTGGGACGTATCATGTGAGTCTATGCTTAAGAAACTCCGGGCCAATACCATTCACTGCTTTAAAGGCCACACAGAGGACCTTAAACCGTGATCTGAGTGGGATTGGGAGGCAATGTAATTTCCGCAGCTCTCCTCTGACCGAAGCAAACCTAGCAGTTTCCGACCGCAATCTGACTGCCGCATTCTGGACCAGTTGCAACTTGTACATATGTTGTTTCTGTACATTAAGATAAAGGCTGTTGCAATAGTCCAGACGGGACAAAATCAGGGCCGTAACAACCGTCCTTAGGTTGCTGGCTGAGAGGAAGAACTTGATTTTTTTTATAATTCAGAGGACCATGAAATAGGCTGAAGTCACCTGGTTCACTTGGTCCCCCATGGTGAGTTTGTTATCCACCATGACTCCCAGATTCTTGGCTTTCCTAGAGGGTATTGGACAGGAACCCAGCTCTTCCGCCCACCAGTCCGGTGTCCAGACCCGGGGATTATTGCCAAACTTTATCACCTCCATTTTTGCTGAATTGAGCTTTAAGCAATTAGATGACATCCAGATGGAAATGGAGCTCATACATTTCTGAAACCTGTCCCCTGCTTCTCTTTCTGCTCCCTCCGTAGGAGGTGAGATGGAACCCAAACGACCAGATGATATTGGCCAAAGGGGCCACATAGATATTAAAAAGCGTGGGGCTCAAAGACGAGCCCTGTGGCACCCCACAAGGGAGCGAGAAGGGGTCAGAGGCGTTCCCATATAGGTCCACCGTCTGGGACCTATCAGCCAGAAAGGAGTGAAGCAATTTTCATGCTAAACCCCTAACTCAAATGTCCGAGAGCCGGTTCAGCAGGACCCCATGGTGGACTGTATCAAAGGCCGCGGATAGGTCCAGGAGGATTAAGATGGCATTTCCTCCCCATCCATGGCCTCTCTGATTTCCTCCATTGATTTTATTAGAGCCAGCTCTGTACTGTGAAAGGCTCTAAACCCAAACTGCGAGGGGTGCAAAGAGGTGTTAGCCAGAATGAAGTTACTAAGTTGGCTATTCATTTCTTTCCCCAGTACTTTAGCTGGCAAAGGGAGTCTGGAAATCGGGCGATAATTGTTCGAGTCCCTGGGGTCCAAAGATTGCTTCTTCAGTAAAGGGAGCACGGAGGCCTTTTTCCAATCTCTAGGAAAAATTCCGGTCCGTAAAACTGAATTTAGTAGAGGGGTCAGTACTTCTCCGATAATTTCTGGGATTTGCTTAATGATTCCAACGGGACATGGATCACTGGAAGCACCGGATTTTGTGGTGTGCAGCAGTTTGATTAAATCAAAATTCTCAATAGGAGTAAAAAGATCCAGAGAGCCTTTGGTGGTAACTGGGCAGCCTGAGGCCATAAGATTTGAATCAATCTGTTTATCATTGATCTGATCCACCAGGGAGGTAAAGATAGTTTAAACTTTGGTTTTAAAATAATCCGCCACTTTATTGCAGCACTCTACATCACCCTTTTTTTTAGGGCTAACGGGTTTAGCTAGTTTACAAATCGTTTTAAACAGTTCTTTGTAATTTGATTCCACCCTGGTTATTTGTAAGGAGAAGTATTCCTTTTTAGCTTCAAATAGAGCTAGCTTGTAGTTAGAAATACAAGTTTTATACTTTTCCTTCTTCCCTTCGGAGTACGATTTCCGCCAGTCCCTCTCTGCATATTTACAGACCAATTTTTTGGCCCTGAGCTCATCCGAGTACCAGGGTGCAGTGGGCAAGGCCCGTTTGGGAACCCACTTTTTAACAGGGACTAGCTGGTCACAAGTATTCGTGAGCCAAGTGTTTTAGGTAGATGTAGCTACATCCACATCTGCCGGAAGCTGGACCATAGAATTCACCAGGACGTTTCCTAGTCTTTCCACATCCAGCTTACCCCAAGATCTAGTGCCTATCTCGCGATTCTGTTTCTGGCCTACGGGCTGTGCCGGCAAGGGTTTAAGTTCAAACTTGATCGCAAAGTGGTCAGACCAAGGAATACGGAAGACCATGATCTCAGTTACATCTTTGTTGTTGGTATATATACCATCTAGGGTATGGCCCTTTTCATGTGTTGGCACCTTCACCATTTGTTCCAGGCCACTAATACCCAGGATTTGGTTCAGCCTAGATGTCTCAGCATCTTTGGAATTTTCGAGATAGAAATTGAAATCCCCCATCACTGAGAAGGATTCCAAACACAGAACCTCCTCCAGCATCGAATCCAGGGACTCCAGAAAACTACTTTTGGGGCCCGGGGGCTGGTATATCAGCATCCCTTTAAACGGTCTATGGACCTCAGAGTAGCTATCAAAAGCTAGGGCCTCACAGGCCAAGCTGGTTGCTGGTACAAACTTGGGGGAAAGTGATTCGTGGTAGATGATAGCAAGACCACCCCCCCCCCCCCCTTCGTAATTGTTCCGAGCCAAGGTGTGGCAATAAAAGCCCGCCGGTGTAGCTTTCACCAGATCAGGGCCAGAGCTATAGTCGGTCCAAGTTTCAGTAATAAAAGCCAATTTGATTTCGTGCCCCCCGCCCCAATAAAAGAGCGCATTCCACGCTGTGCTTCATACGGGATCTAGCATTGAACATGATACATTTCAATGTGCCCCAGTTCCTAGGTATCGCTGGTTTTAGAGTTACCTGGGTGGTCTTATATTTGTTAATAGACTCATTAAGATAGTGGGGAGCGTTATCTGACAGCACAGGCATTGGGAGCTCATAGTGTTGTTCTAATCCTTGTCTAGGGCCAACCTAGGACATTGCTGGTTCCTAACAGCAGGGTTAAGATTAAGTAAGTCCTTACTTGAATAAAATATGCCCTCTGCATGTGTCGCCGGCGTTCCATATGAAAATATGACTCAGTGATCGAAGGGAGTCTGGTGCTGTGGTCGCTGCCATGGACTTGGGGTCACTGCCATTCAGGACTCGGGACACAGTTACACATGTGGGATCGGCTTGTGTTGAACAGAGTTAGTGGCAGCACCTGTCACCAGCGTTCCATATGGAAATATGCCTTACTGATCAAAGGAAGTCTGCTGCTGTGGTTGTCTCACGGAGTTGGGGTCGCTGCCATTCAGGACTCAGTTACACATGTGGGATCGGCTTATGTTGAAGACGGTTAGTGGCACCATGTGTCGCCGGTCTTGCATATCAAAATATGCCTCACTGATCGAAGGGAGTCTGGTGCTGTGGTCGCTGCCACGAAGTTGGGGTCGCTGCCATTGAGGGCTCAGGACACAGTTACACATGTGGGATCGGGTTGTGTTGAACAGGGTTAGTTGGCACCACGTGTCGACGGTCTTCCACAGTGTAAGCCGGAGGCAGTGGTCCGCAAAGGCGCACAGGCACGTGATGTTGACTTGAGCTGCACAGATTGGGAGCATTTAGTCTTCTTAACCCATTATAGTCTCTTACACAATTTGCGTACCTACTAATCTTGAATTGTGAACCGTGTAACCCCAGTGTAGGGCGGAGGCAGCAGTAAGGATGGGTGCACAGCCACGTGGTGTTGAGTTGAGCTGCACAGTTAGTGGCACCTGGAGTACTCAGTGTGTGCGCACCCTGCGGTGATGGGTGGTCCGGGGGGCCACACTGGGAGCAATGTCTTTGTCTAATTAATTCTGCCTTAATAAGGCCACGTGGCGATGACTTATGGTGCAGTGAGTTAGTAGCACCTGAAGCACACAGCGTGTGTGCAGCCTGCGATCATGCGTGGTCTGTGCGGGCCGCACTGGGAGCAACGTGTCTTGCGTTCTGGACTGCATCATCTGCATTCGCCACTGCATCTGAATTGTGAAACCTGTGTAGATCGAAGGCAGTAGTCGTTGCTGGGGTAACAGGGGGCCTGTGGCGAGGAGGTCCGCGGTCATGGCAGCAGGCACGTGGCAGGGGGAGGGCCGCCACTCTGGCAGACTCGTTGGTCTTCCCACAAGTGAACCACACCCAGGGCCTGGCCTATTTATTCATACTCCAACGCTGAAGTGGCGTACGTTGGGCCAGACCACTCCGCTTTCACTTCTAGGGTGGGACAACACAGCTACATGACCGAGATCTTCCCCACTGCCTGAAGTAACATGGTTGCGTCCACTAGGCACTACACCACAAGTATCAATAGTATATCTCCACATGGAGAGGTTTGTGCATTGCATAGAGAGGTCTGTGCAGCACATCAGCGTTACACTAGGCATTGTGTGCATTATTATTCATGGGTGACTTGCCTCCTTCATACATAGTTGGTTGCCACATCTCCCAACATTCAGCTATTGTGCGGCTAAGGGGCTGGGCGTTTTGGGAAGGTCCATTGTCCTGTTTTGCGCTGCCTCGGTGGTAGTATGGGGGGTTGGAGGTTCTGGTGGTGGCGCTGCGTGCTGTCGCCATGTTGGGTGTCGGAGCTGCATGATCAGTAGCTCTATCACGTGTTGGTCTTTAGATGTGGCTGTGAGTTGGGTCCAATTGACGCAGTAGATAGTCGACCTCCTTACTCCAGTTAAATGTTGATGTTAATTTGTTACTTCTAAGTCGGCTTATCGCCTGCTTTTTATATCGCATTTCAGATTTGGCTGGTCGTTGAAAATATGGGGAAGTGGTGTTTTTTGTGGTTTTTTTGCACGGGAACGCCTACTTTGCATATCATTAGCTTTGCATATCATCATAGCGTTAGTTGTGGCTCTCATTTGTGGCGATTTTTTTTGGCGGAAGGTATTGATGGAAGAGTGGTGAGATTTGCAGTTTTCACCAGGTTGAGAATCGAATGATAATTAAAAAACACAGAAAAAAGATAGGTTTAATGAACATTATAATTAGAAATTAGCATTTAAAAAACCTTTGAAATTCACTGAAAAAACCATAGGTTTCAGGTACGTTATAGTTAGAAATTAGCATTTAAAAAACCTTAAAAATTCACTGAAAAAACCATAGGACCCTGTTCAACACAACCCGATCCCACATGTGTAACTGTGTCCTCACTCCTGAATGGCAGCGACCCCAACTTCGTGGCAGCGACCACAGCACCAGACTCCCTTCGATCAGTGAGGCATATTTCAATATGCAAGGCTGGCGACACGTGGTGCCACGGAACCTGCACTACGCAGGCCGGTGGGGCCACCAACGTATGCACGTGGTTGTGGGCCCTTGCTCACCGCTACCTCTGGCCTACACTGTGGAAGACCGACGACACATGGTGCCACTAACCGCCTTCAACATAAACTGATCCCACACGTGTAATTGTGTCCTGAGTCCTGAATTGCAGTAACCCCAACTCCGTGAGACTACCACAGCAGGAGACTCCCTTCGATCAGTGAGGCATATTTCCATATGGAACGCCGGCGACACGTGCTGCCACTAACTCTCATTAACACAAGCCGATCCCTACATGTGTAACTGTGTCCTGAGTCCTGAATGGCAGTCACTGCAAGTCCGTGGCAGCGACCACAGCACCACACTCCCTTCGATCAGTGAGGCATATTTCGATATGCAAGACCGGCAACATGTAGACCCACTAACCCTCTTTAACACAAGCCAATCCCACATGTGTATCTGTGTCCTGAGTCCTGAATGGCACTCACCCCAAGTCCGTGGCACCGACCACAGCACCACTCCTTTCGATCAGTGAGGGGTATTTTCATATGCTACTACAGAGTCCAGTACGCAAGTAACTATCACAATCATACACACTACATATTATCCTTTTAATATCATTGCTTTAAGAACTTTTTTTTTTATATCAGTTATAGCTTTACTACAGTGACTAAATTAATCTTCAAGTGCAAACCAACATGGAATAGCAGTCTACACCTCGGGCAGTACAGCTCGCAATTCCAATTGTAAATGCTAGTTTCTAACAACAAGATTATACTCAGAACATACAACACTTCGCCAGTGTATTCTATACTTATTTATTCTTTTAATGATACGCCTACAATGCACTCAGTAGGGCTCACAATTAAAATTATTTCTTCATTCATTAACTACCGAGTGCAATAGGCAAGTAGACATTACAGGCCTCAAATCTACATAATATCCTTTTAGTATCCTTTCCTCTTGAACATTTTTATATCAGTTATAGCTTTACTACAATCACTAAATTCATTTTCAAGTGCAAACGAACACTCATTAGCACTCTACACTGCGGGCAGCAGAGCTCGCATTTCTGAATTTTAGACATGTGGTGCCAACTAACCGTGGCCAACACAAGCCGGTCCCACATGTGTAACTGGGTCCTGAGTCAAGAATAGCAGTGACCCCAAGTCCGTGCCACGACCACAGCACCACACTCCCTTCAGTGTTATTTGTTGCTGTTTTCTTTAAATAATGTTTTTTTATATGTAAACCTATACATGACTAAGATTCTTCTTTGTCCAACCGCACAGGGACTCTTCCGGGTTCAAGAAGGGTGTTAGGGGCATGTTTGTAATGTGGGAAAGGGTTCCGTTACCTGCTGATGTGGGGAGCGTTAGCTTTAGAGGGGTATCTATCACAGAAAAAACTCATATGTTCATTCGCTCGACTTACAGACGCAGTACTACGAGTTGTCTGCGTCATTGTAGCTATCCCTGCCCTGTTCCGTCATACGCCACTCCGATTACGTTCCGACGTTGGCCCCACATACTTACCTGCCGCAGGCGTACTCGCTGTTGGAGTGCAGGTCAGTGGTCTAGTTCTCAACATCTCACGGCCACTCCCTGAGGGCAGGTTTGCCCACACACCACACCCATCCGCCACATGCTTCACAGGCCATGTGACCATGCAAATATAATAGATCGACGTCACATCCTTTATTGCCAGTGCTGACTGGATGGCGGACGCTCCACAAGACTCAATCATAAAGAGACCATGAAAAGTTGTGCTGAAGGTTACTCACACCCTGAGCTGTGTGGCCGTCAGAGGCCTAACATCCCCTTGGCGCGGCCTTCAGATGCACAGGGTTAGTGCCACCCGAAACTCATGTGGCCATCAGGGGCCTACCACTACGTGGCGCTGACATGCGTTGCACAGGGTTAGCGGCACCAAAAGCTGATGTGGTCTCCGCCATTTATGACTCCGGCCTCAGCGACATGTGTGAGATCTGCCGGGCTGTGGAGAAGATGATGTGGTCTCCGCCATTCATGACTCGGGACTCCTCGACATCTGTGAGATCCGCGGAGAAGCTGATGTCGTCTCCGCAATTCAGGACTCAGCAACACCTCTGAGATCGGCGGAGTTTTGACGGGCACGTGGAGTGCCCACTGCTCCACACTCCGCTGGCACCAGGTAATTATTTGCTCATGGATGCGCAGAGACGACAGTGTCTCTCTCCCTCTCACTTCCCTTTCTTGACTCTCTCTCTCACTCTCTTCATTCCTTTCCTTCTATCTCTCTCTTCCTTCTCCCTTTCTCAATCCATTTCTTTCCTTGCCTCTTTTTCTCTCTGCTTTTTTTCCCTTCTCTGTTTCTCTGTGTCTCACTCCTTTGATATGCGCATTACACACATCCTTATTTTGTGCTTTATTTTCCAGGCTCTGTCGTCAACATCCATGGTACCCACAGGAGTGTTCTGCCGTGTTGTTTTGTATTATTTTTGTTACATTTTGTTTATTAGTATATTGTTCATATATATGTTAATAAAAAAATAAAGTTTGGAAATAGTTTATCGTTAATATATATGTTTATAAAAAAATAAAGTTTGAAAAAAAATAATTAAAGTTTTTGGTTGTTTTCTTAACTGCTGTGTGACTCTTTCTTGTTCGTATTACTGTTATTTGATGGGGTCCACCATGGTGTTAAATTTTGGGGCACTTATCGCGGGAATACTGGTGATGTGTGCAGTTTGCACCAACTTCTGAATAGTGTGTTAGATTTATCTCAACTTTACTTGCATGAAAGTGCTGATAATGAAATGCAGACTAGCCGTTCCCGTGCAAAAAGACACAAGGTGCACCTTTGCGATTTATTCTAAATACTAAAATCCTGTATTGAATTGCACTGAAGTAGTGGCTGCACTTACAGTGTACACACAACATCAATGAAGAAATCTCATTGTATTTATATTGATTGGGAATAGTGCGTCAGGTGCTGGATCTTGACGGGATACACTGCCCAGTTCGTATATTGTTCTGCACACAGAAAATTCACATCACAACTTTCACAACAACTGTAATGTGAAACAAATTCCGGCTATAAGCCATGTTGGCACCAGGGATTTTACACCAGCTTTCTGCTGGTATTAAGCAGGACGACTACCTGCAGCATGAAAGGGAACACAGCCAAGAGCCACACCAGACCACCCACAGGTGCCATAGAGTCAATGTGCATGATCCAGGGATACCCATGAGGGCCACAAGATTCATCACAACAACCCAAGGACCACCAATGCCCCCCAAACCTGCATCTGAGCAAGTGTGTCCCTGTGGTCTTTGTGTTAGCATGATAGGCACTGGACCTGAAACATCACATTGTGCTGTCACCTCAGCGTTGGCAGTGGCCCTGGACATGTAGCTACGCACGCTTCCTCCTGCATGCACAACCGGCGTGTGCTGGTCCAGCGTACACAAGTCAGCGCAGTGGTGTGCCTATCCAGCAAGGGGAACGGGGTGTCTCGAACATGTCCGTGTACAGGAAGTGAGGTAAGTGTGTCTCTGTGTTCTGGTGTGGCCTGCCACAAGGGCCGCAGCAGTCGATGTTGTAAAATGGCATGCTTCACCTTCAAAGGGAAGTGTCATGGTGTAGTTGAAATGCAGCAGGACATGCCCGAATAGGCATTACTATGGTGTACCGTACGAGTGCACAGGATACAACAGCGCACCGTACAAAAGTTTGAGGACTCGTGGGAGTAGTTGTCTGGCAACGTAACACACAGTGAGCCCACCCATGTGCCACGTGCTGGGCATCTCATCCACGATGACCATGGTTGCAGACATTCCACAACCGGCCTTTGTACACATCCTGTATGAATGCAGCGTGGTTTTCACTTCTATCCTCGTTCAGTGGTGTGATGTCGGTGAGTTGTGTGACTTATGCTCCTTGTTGGTGTGTTTCATTTTGGCCATTGTATGTCTGTACTTATGCTGTACTTAATTGTGCTTGGGTGCCATTGTGCCCATCTTCCCCCGTCCCCCCACTACCTGCTTCTTCCTCTTCCTGGTGCTGTTGTATCTATAATTTTGTTCCTCCACACATAAATACATCTAAAGAACAAATTAGAATAGTTCCTTGATTATTTTAGGTTTCAAAACTTCTCTCCATTACTGTCTTTGTAATTGTCCATATAAACAGTTTTTTTCATATTCAACGACACAGAGAAGTCATCAGTACAACATATTCTATCAACACACTTTCTAGAACATTCAACGACATGTGCAGGTTAAAAGTTCATAATTTTTTTTAAACCTAACAATATTTTTTTGCAACATTTTCTTGAACATTTATGGCACGTGCAGGTTAAAAGTTTGCGATTGTTTTAAGTTCGAACAGTGCCTTATTAATGCAAGTACAGGTGTGGTTGAGCTGAGCAAATTTTATCCTATGATATGTACTCCACGTTGAAACTGCTTTTTCTTAACAAATCACAAAGATGCTTTTCCACAAAATGAATGTGCATCCTTCTTTTAAAAAACAATGCATTTTCATCTCCCAATCAGGTGTCGTTTTGTATGGCAAAAAAAAGTAGTTCCCCATCTTTAAACATATCTCTTATTCTACGAGGGAACTGCATGAGCTACAGACATCTTTCCGTACCTTCCAGCCATACCTTCAAAATACTAGTGTGGATCGTGGGACATAGCTATATTTTCTGGTGCAAGAGGTATGCAGAACAGAGACCTAGGTTTACAAAATGTGGACATTAAATGGTTTGCACAGAGAGGATTGAAGTGGCACCAATTGTTGCCTTTGGTTAAAACCTGTTTGCATCTCCAACACCATGACCTCATGATTGTGCACTGTGGTGGAAACGACCTAGGCACATTGACTGGGGTAGGTTTGGAAATGCTTATTAAGGACACCTTTGCACAATTGATGTTGCTTTTGCCTCAACCTGTCTTTGTATTTTCCAATATATGCCAAAGACAGAAGTGGAAATGGTGAAAACAATTTTGTCTTCAGATTGAAAAATCTAGGAAGAATGTCAACAAAGCTGTGTCTGCATACCTCAGAGACCACAGAATGGGGTCCATCTACAACAACAACATACGTTTTGATATGGCTGACATCTACAGAAGTGATGGAGTACACATCACAGATCAGGGAAATCTAACAACTGTAGGCAATACCTCACTTAATTTCCGTACCCAGCACTTTCAAAACAGTACGGGTCAGTAGTTCAGCAGCTTTACCCCGATTCTGGAAGCAGCTCAGCTTACGCCCCCAGAGCCATCAGACAGGTAGGAATTAGTAGTTTCTACTTTACAAATACCGAATTGATTTGAAATGCACAAATTTACCTTTGCACGCCCTGTAAAACATCCCCTAAGCATCATACACAAGTTACAATGTTCGAAACAAAAATTCCTCCGAGTAGGTATAAATACATGCTAATACTAATTCCACGTTTTTTTTTTTTTTTTTTTTTTTTTAGAAAAAGAGATGCCGGCCCTGCAATTCATTTCATATGGCTACTTAGTTGGAGCAACAAACCTGTGGCATCCTGCCCTTGTAACTTGTTGCTAGGATGTCACATGCATCGGAACTCTGTGTAGAAGTTCTGATACCTTAGTCTAGAATGTAGAGACAGTGAAACAGTTAAGCCTGGACCTTCCTATCTGTGAGACATGTATCCTTTGGATGAGATCCTATTTACTTAATAAATACTTAATTCATCCTTCTACCTGCATTTGGACTTCTTTACATTGGCGACAGGACGGGATATTGGAAGGAGAAGAGAAGAAAGGATCTCAACAAGGATTTCTGAATCTCTGAATTTTTATGAGAAAACTTATAAGGTACTGTTCCTTTTGATTTTTAAACCTTATACGCTGTGAGGTAACACTTCTGTGCAGAGCGATCCTCACTTCAACACTTTTGGTGCAGAGCGCTGTGAGGCGACTTCTTCCTCGCTCTTTCAACACTTGTTGTGGCTTAAAGCGCTGTTAGGTGATTACACTCCGTATCACCCTTCTCAGACTCAGCCTTCGTCACGGTTTCAGCTGGCTCCCCAACTGAAACAACATTTCAGGCAATTGACTTTGTTAAGCCGTCGCTTAGGAAGAGGCATCTTTTAAAAGTGAAGCCTTACCGTTTCCTTTGCCCGGCTCGAGCGTTCACCATCCTCGCGGTGTTCTTTTTCGCCTGCACAACACAGCGCCACAGTGTTCCCTGGTACGCATGCGCATGCAAGTGCATTCTGCGTAACCTGGGTAACCCTCATCACGCAGGAGCGTCTCCACGCCTGCGCAACGACGTAACAGCCATCCTCATTGTTTACCTCTGGAAGCGCTGTTGTGACTTCGGAAGCTGAGCGCATTCATTACTTCAGGAGCTGATTTACATGAATTTGGCAGTATAAACAGGGTAATCTAATACAATGAATAATCGTATACCCTGAGTTCAACCACAGATTTGTCAATGACTAAATGAATATGACAGATCTACAGGTATTTGGTTTTAAGGAGGTCTGAAAGGAAAAAAGAAAGACACACAAACTACTTTCTTAAATAAATTTTTTGCATCTCTGGCGTTTTAAGGAGGTCTGAAAGATAAAAAGAAAGACACAGAAACTACTTTCTAAAAAAAATGTTTTCCTTTTTTGGCATCTCTACGTTTAAAAAAAAAAAAAAAAAAAAAAAAAAATGTTTAAAGAAGGGTTTGCTTTGTTTCACATAAGTTGTTTATTCTTAAAACATTTAGAGTGTAATCTATATAATGCAGAATGTAACAGCACCTCCATTTTTTCTACAAACCCCTGGGGACCCTCCCATTATAACTTTGAGGTCAAATATCTCCCAGGTGTTGAAAATAAAGTGGCTGATGCCTTATCTCGTCTTGTTTCCCAAGAAGAATTAGATCTGGAGGAAGATTGGGAAGGTGAAGATGAAATGGTTTGTGCTGTAGATGAATGTGTCATTGACAAATGTAAATGGTTAGAGGCTTCACAAGAAGATTTGAATCTTTTGGAGATTTTGAGGTTGATTAAAGTTGGGTGGAAAGTTAAACCTAAAGATGGAGACACGTTAGAGAAGTTTTGGCACGTTAAAGACCAATTGTCAGAACATGACGGTTTACTTGTTAGAGGTACTAGGTTGGTTCCTCCTATGTCAATCAGGTCTGAACTTATTTCATTGGCTCATAGTGGGCATATGGGCATTTCAAAGACAAAGGAGAATTTGAGGATGTCATATTGGTGGCCCGGCATGGATTTAGAAGTGGAAAGGAAAATTAGAGATTGCATGGAATGTGCATTAAGTGAAAGAGTGGCGAAACCCAAAATCCAACCCATGATTACTCGAACGCTTCCTGACAAACCATGGGAGGAAGTTGGATTAGACATTCTTGGGCCTATTTACTCAGCAGGTTCTGAATGGTATGTCCTGGTTTTAATAGATTTCTTTTCTAGGTGGCCAGAAATTGCTATCACTCATGGAATAGAGACTAAACATGTGATAAGTTTTTTGGAGAAACTTTTTGCTAGAGAAGGTATTCCCAACATCATTTTGACAGACAATGGGAGCCAACTTGTCTCTAGAGAGATGGAAATTTTTTTGTCTAAGCATGGCATTAAACATAAAAAATCTTCTCTGTACCACCCAGAGACCAATGGCACCGTGGAGAGATTTAACCGTGTGCTCAAGGAGACAATCAGAATGTCTAAGTCTGCAGGTTCTGATTGGAGGTCAGATGTGTTCAAAAAAGTTAAACTTTATAGATTATCCCCTCATGCCACTACGGGCAGAACACCATTTGAGCTTTTCAGATGTAGGCGTGCTAACACGATGGTTACTCCGCCTTGGGTTAATGACTTGCATCTGAAGGAATCAATTGGAAGTGACGAGTGGAAAGTAGGCCAAGAAAGAAAGCTTCTAGCCAGGAAAAAGATTCATGACTTGAGACACTCTGTAAAAAAAACTGTAGTGCGTGTGGGAGATTGGGTACTCATAAAAAAATCCCTGTAAGAAGAATAAAATGTTATCTGCCTCATTCTTGAAACCCATTCAAGTTATCAAAGTTTTAGGCAATGCGATCAAAACCGCTGATCATCGCATCTGGAACTTGAACAGGGTTGTTGTGATCAAAAAAGACTTTGTTGACAATTCTAAGTTTCCTGTGTCAAGTTTTCCTTCCACAGGTACCTCGTCACCTCGGATTGTTTTTGATCCTGTCATCACCAGGAGATCTTCAAGGATTACACGTACACCTACTCATCTGAATGACTTTGTAAAATAATTATGTTCTGTATTATTGTTTTGTTATAAGGAGGGAGATGTGTGGCATCCTGCCCTTGTAACTTGTTGCTAGGATGTCACATGCATCGGAACTCTGTGTAGAAGTTCTGATACCTTAGTCTAGAATGTAGAGACAGTGAAACAGTTAAGCCTGGACCTTCCTATCTGTGAGACATGTATCCTTTGGATGAGATCCTATTTACTTAATAAATACTTAATTCATCCTTCTACCTGCATTTGGACTTCTTTACAAAACCAAACTTATTTTTTGATTTGTATGGTCTGATTTATTTAAACCATTCACTTTTCTTTTATAAATCTCATTGGCTTAAAACATCAATTGCATGAGAAAAACACTACATTTACACAATACAACATATACATATTTCTTACCACATCAAACAGAAAAACATTCTTTCATTCAATGTACATATAAAGGTTCATTAATACGAGAAGCATTAATCATTAGGTGATGTTTTAACAAATTAATTTTTGAAAGTAAAGCTATTCACAGAAAGGAAAAGGGAAACAAATTGACTGCAACAAATACAGATTTTTCAATAGTCTGGTTAATACACCAATCAATTAATTCCTTCCTGCTTTTGCCGACGCGTTTCAAACTTGCTTTTTCATTATACAAGTTCTCATCAGGGCTTTCTCGTTTTAATCATCTGTAAATTATGTACAAAGAAAATGAGTGAGATATTTTATTCCTCATTTTCATCCCCTATTGAAATTGCCCTCTTCTATAGATTCAAAAAATATATACCTTTTTTTTGGGTTGACAGCGAGTTTTCAAAGTTCATGTATTCTTTTGTGGTCAAAATGGGTGATTTCTAAAAAAATGGCAATAATCTCAATTAGAATATTGGCCTAGATAGTGCAGCCATTGCCTATAATGCCAAAGGCACTCTTGGAGAATACCTGTAAATTGTTGGTCTGTCACTTGACTAGATCTCTCAGCACCCCGGGAGCACGCAGTTCAAAATTTCATCCCAGCCGCCGGATCGGCGTTGATCCTATCTTTGTTCCTAAAAGGAGGGTCAGAGTGACTAAACTGTGCGTATATTTTTCTTCACAAAGCCAAACAACACAGACCGGCGCTAGGTGCATACCTTTTCCTCGGCGCTCGGAGTGTTTTCTCTGCGGCTTCCCCTTTAGTATGAAGACCTTTAACGTGTCTGGCGTTTAGTGTTTACAATTCTAGAACAATGAACATGACAGTTAGCAGCCGCTAGACTGTTCTGTAATGATTTATAAACCACCGTGTGCCGTTTCGCTTACCTCAGTGTTATAACTCGCAACGCTATCACTCGCTCTCAAAAAAGCAGCAATCGGCTCCAGTCGGAAGACTCATTCGGCCAGAAAGTCGCCATGTTTAAAGGAACACGTGATAGATTGTAAGTCACGTGATTAGCTGGAGTTTATGGGATATGTAGTCCCATCGCGGGCACAGTCTGCAACTTAATGCGATTATTGCTATATTTAGACACATTGATTTAAATGTTGGTGTTCGGACAAAAGCGGTGGCTTGCCACAAGAATGATTCAGATTACAAGGGGGTGGCTACTCCAGATTGCACTATAAAAGAGCACGCTATACCCCAAGGGAGTGTTTACTTCAAAGCAAAGCAAAACCAGAACTGGACAAACTGGTTTGTGTCACAACGTTTGGCCCTCATACTCATAAAATCCGACAAACTATATTGAAAAACTGGCACCTATTGGAGGGATTAGAATGTCCTTTTCCAAGACCGATTTTCGCTTACAAAAAAAAACCGCAGCATTGGACAACAAATAGTGCGTGCAGATGTCACTATTGAGAAACCCAAACATGACCTACTTTCAATATGGGGCCTTAAGCCGATTGAAGGACACCATCGGTGCGGAAACTGCGTTTCATGTGATACAACAATTGAGGGCAGTGAATTCCTGCATAAAGACGTGAGGTGGAAGAACCAAGGGTTCTCGAATTGCAGGACCCGCAATGTCGTGTATGCAATTATCTGCGGCTGCGGAAAACTGTATATTGGGAAAACCAACCAGCAGGTGAATACCCGCATAACACAACATAGGTCAAGAATAAAAACCAAAGTGCTGACCGCTCCAATGGTTCAACACTTCATTGATAGTGGGCACACTGAGACTGATTTCAAGTGGACGGTCCTCTATACAATAACTCAAGCCAAACATGCCAAAGATGTGGATGATGTCTTACTGAGGAAAGAGGCATATTTAATATTACGATTTAATAACCTACAAACTGGCTTAAATTCGATTTCTGAAATTTCAAGAATATAAATGATTTACCTCTTGCATGATCATGCATTGCTCCGTCAGTGCAATCTGGAGTAGCCACCCCCTTGTAATCTGAATCATTCTTGTGGCAAGCCACCGCTTTTGTCCGAACACCAACATTTAAATCAATGTGTCTAAATATAGCAATAATCGCATTAAGTTGCAGACTGTGCCCGCGATGGGACTACATATCCCATAAACTCCAGCTAATCACGTGACTTACAATCTATCACGTGTTCCTTTAAACATGGCGACTTTCTGGCCGAATGAGTCTTCCGACTGGAGCGGATTGCTGCTTTTTTGAGAGCGAGTGATAGCGTTGCGAGTTATAACACTGAGGTAAGTGAAACGGCACACGGTGGTTTATAAATCATTACAGAACAGTCTAGCGGCTGCTAACTGTCATGTTCATTGTTCTAGAATTGTAAACACTAAACGCCAGCTACGTTAAAGGTCTTCATACTAAAGGGGAAGCCGCAGAGAAAACACTCCGAGCGCCGAGGAAAAGGTATGCACCTAGCGCCGGTCTGTGTTGTTTGGCTTTGTGAAGAAAAATATACGCACAGTTTAGTCACTCTGACCCTCCTTTTAGGAACAAAGATAGGATCACCGGCGGCTGGGATGAAATTTTGAACTGCGTGCTCCCGGGGTGCTGAGAGATCTAGTCAAGTGACAGACCAACAATTTACAGGTATTCTCCAAGAGTGCCTTTGGCATTATAGGCAATGGCTGCACTATCTAGGCCAATATTCTAATTGAGATTATTGCCATTTTTTTAGAAATCACCCATTTTGACCACAAAAGAATACATGAACTTTGAAAACTCGCTGTCAATCCAAAAAAAAGGTATATATTTTTTGAATCTATAGAAGAGGGCAATTTCAATAGGGGATGAAAATGAGGAATAAAATATCTCACTCATTTTCTTTGTACATAATTTACAGATGATTAAAACGAGAAAGCCCTGCTGAGAACTTGTATAATGAAAAAGCAAGTTTGAAACGCGTCGGCAAAAGCAGGAAGGAATTAATTGATTGGTGTATTAACCAGACTATTGAAAAATCTGTATTTGTTGCAGTCAATTTGTTTCCCTTTTCCTTTCTGTGAATAGCTTTACTTTCAAAAATTAATTTGTTAAAACATCACCTAATGATTAATGCTTCTCGTATTAATGAACCTTTATATGTACATTGAATGAAAGAATGTTTTTCTGTTTGATGTGGTAAGAAATATGTATATGTTGTATTGTGTAAATGTAGTGTTTTTCTCATGCAATTGATGTTTTAAGCCAATGAGATTTATAAAAGAAAAGTGAATGGTTTAAATAAATCAGACCATACAAATCAAAAAATAAGTTTGGTTTGTTGCTCCAACTAAGTAGCCATATGAAATGAATTGCAGGGCCGGCATCTCTTTTTCTAAAAATGAACTTATGGTCCAGCCGACCCTGTGTCCCGGGACCTGTCTCCCCATTTTTTGCAAAGATACTAATTCCACAGCTTTAGTACAGCGGCCACAGCACATGACTTCACAGCATAAGACACAAAATTTGGGCTCCCGCTTTAATCCCCGAGTCCCGCACCAGCTCACCTTAGCAGCATCAGACTCTAGGCTATACCTCACTTAATTTCCGTAGCCCAGCACTTTCATACCAGTAGGGGTGAATACTTCACTTCGCACCCCCTATATAGCACACCCTAAACACCCCACAGAGGTTACAGTGCTCCTACCCTCCTCTTTCCTACTTTTTTCACTTTTTTTCCCCTTACTCGCTTCAACGGAATCCCAAAATGACAGCCAACACTTCCTAGTTGCAAACGCTCGCAGCCAATAAGCAGCAAGCTTTTGCTCGTAACGCCTCAGCCAATCAGATGGCAGAATTCCCAAATATTGATATCTGTAAATTTCAATATTTCTCAAAAACTACTGAACGGATTTACACCAAATAAACAAAAGCGTGCTTTCTAGACCAAGACCCTTCTCCCTGCCAAATTTGGGGTAATTCCGTTCACCCGTTCGACCTGTAGCCTTATCTAAACTTTCCTATGGAAATTAACATGGAGAAAACACGTTTTGGGACCCTACTTTTTTCTCTGCCCCCCCTTGACGAATCACCCCCACACTTTCAACATAGGAGCTGATGTGAACAAAGAAGTAGTTTGGAAACTTCATGAAGATTCATCAAACTACGCCAAAGTTATAGGCACTAGCAAAAATGCCCGGCGCGTTTCAGAGCAGCCACTCCCTGTTCACAGGTGTACAGCTTTTCTTTCAGCCATCACCAATATAGTGCTTACAATTATAAACCTAAAAATAGAACTACCAAACCCATCATACTCTTTAGAAAACAGGCAGACGTTTTTGCATGGTCACTTCCACCTAATAAATTTATTATACCATGTCATTACATTGATAACATTAATTCAAAACGTGTCAATAACAAATTCTTGTTCAAATAAGATGAACTTTGTTACACGTCTGCGTTACATATTTTCAGTTCCATATTTTTGGTACTGCTGATGTGGACTCATACTGTTTACCAATATGCATGACTAAAATCCTTACTGCCCCGGTATGCTACGAAAGCTATTGTTTATTTAAAATAAAACAATACTTAAACAGCCAGTATACTTTCTCAATGGGTTACTGTAGGAGAGTAGGATCTGCCTACTATGGTTACCCTCACTTTTTGCTGGTTTTCCACTGTTTTTCGACTTTAGGCGACCGGGGCCCTGCTATCTAGAACCCCAGCCTAGCTGCTTCTTCTCTAAATTGATTGCATGTACTTTAGGTACACTCCAGTTTGGTTACTGGGGTACCCTTGTGAGTCCCTAGTATATGGTACCTTAGGGACCAAGGGCATAGGTACCCCAGAGGCCTACCAGGGGCTGCAGCATGTATTATGCCACCCCTGGGAAGCCTTCCAAAATGTCTCTGCCCCCCCCTTGACGAATCACCCCCACACTTTCAACATAGGAGCTGATATGAACAAAGAAGTAGTTTGGAAAATGTCATGAAGATTCATCAAACTACGCCAAAGTTATAGGCAAAACAAAAAATGCTCTTCCTGTGGAAACTTGGTCCTGAGTATAACTACCTACTGGCGACCGCCAGTAGGTAATGTATATTTATATATCTCAATTCTTTTGGTTTTCCTCCATGAAAAACAAAGCAGGGGCCCAAATTTCTTTCAGTGTGCTGTTTTATTAAAGTAACACTAGCAAAAACGCCCGACGCGTTTCAGAGCAGCCACTCCCTGTTCACAGGTGTACAGCTTTTGTTTCAGCCATCACCAATATAGTGCTTACAATTTTAAACCTAAAAATAGAGCTACCAAATCCATCATACTCTTTAGAAAACAGGCAGCCGTTTTTGCATGGTCACTTCCACCTAATACATTTATTATACCTTGTTATTACATTGATAACATTAATTCAAAACGTGTCAATAACGAATTCTTGTTCAAATAAGATGAACTTTGTTACACGTTTGCGTTACATATTTTCAGTTCCATATTTTTGGTACTGCTGACGTGGACTCATACTGTTTACCAATACGCATGACTAAAATCCTTACTGCCCCGGTGTGCTACGAAAGCTATTGTTTATTTAAAATAAAACAATACTTAAACAGCCAGTATACTTTCTCAGTGGGTTACTGTAGGAGAGTAGGATCTGCTTACTATGGTTACCCTCACTTTTTGCAGTTTTTTCACTGTTTTTCGACTTTAGGCTGGCCGGGGCCCTGCTATCTAGAACCCCAGCCTAGCTGCTTCTTCTCTAAATTGATTGCATGTACTTTAGGTACACTCCAGTTTGGTTACTGGGGTACCCTTGTGAGTCCCTAGTATATGGTACCTTAGGGACCAAGGGCATAGGTACCCCAGAGGCCTACCAGGGGCTGCAGCATGTATTATGCCACCCCTGGGAAGCCTTCCAAAATGACACCACAGGACTGCTACTGCAGCCTGGGTTAGGTGGTGCATGCACCCCTTACTAAGATATATATCTACCTTTAGATCACTGACACATATAAACCTATCAGTCACTCCTATGGCAGGCCTTAACAATCCTGAAAGCAGAGTGCTTGGTTTTGTGTGAGAGGGTGCCCATGCATGAGCAGGACCCCTCTGCAGCTTTCGGAATCTATTCTCTGAAGCTGTTCTGTGATGCAGCCAGATCATATGCTCTTAAGTACATTATATCCTCGCTGTAAATGCTAACTTTGGAATGGCTGCATGGAAACATGTTGTGTTTGGTGTCAAACACTTTGGAATCCTACCCCCCCCCCCGCCAGTCCTGGTGGCGGGAGTAGAATTCTACCCTTCTGGAGGGAGAGACATGTCCTCACTGGTCTACCCGGTATTAGTGTAAACGAGCCCCAGCAACACAAAATGGATGCTGCAGCCACAGACATGCGCCTGACCTCCTGCTGCTGGGCTAAACTCTGGCAGGGGAAGCCTGGACTATAGGTTTCCTGTCACAGGGAGGTGTGACCACCTCCCAAACTGGCTTTAGTATATTGGCGATGGGTGGGGACCCTTTGAGAGTGCCAGAAAGTCTGCAATGGGGGCACATTTTGTGTCCCTGTGCATAGTCCAGTTCAAACCGGTAGCAGGGACACTCAGCCCCTGCTCTGGTGCAAAACTGGACAAAGGAAATGGGTGTAGCCACCCCTCTTTCCAGACCCTCCCATAGGTGGGTCCCCAGAGTTTGTCCAACCCCTTTCCTTAGTATAAGTATGGGATCCCTGGCAACAGGACTTTAGATTACACCTGGACGAAACTCTGAAACAAAATACTGGAACTTCAACGCTCTACTAAACGATTAGAGGACAGAAGAATCTCCCTTGGGGTCAAGGAGTGACTCCCCGTTTCAAACAGGAACCAACGAAGCAATTGCCGGTCTGCATCTCCGAAGCTCCCACCAGACTCCGGAGTATTTGCAGACCAGGAAGAGGATTTCCAGACTTTTCAAAGGCCGACCCGATTCCCCAGCAAAGCTGAGACCCGCAGCCCTCACGAGTGACTTGGAACCGGAACTCCTGACACCATGCACGTTTGCTAAGTGCATTGACTTCCCGACCTTTCCCGAAGTTGTGCTTTGGGTTACTTGTAGCCCAAGCCCCGAGCAGCATCTGCACCGAAGATTGTAGGCCTACACTCCACGAGTGTTCCGTGAGCCTAAATCTTGCATTTCCGCTCAAGGCGCCTTTGCGATCCCTGGTCCATTGACTGGTGGGTCCCCACGAAGGCCATTCTGATTTTCTTTGGGCTTCCTTTGTTGCTCCAGATGTGCCCTGACTTCCTACCAAGTGGTGAGTCTCCCAGACCTTGCTGGTCTGCACCGAAGCCTATCTCTGCTTTCTGCATGGGTTGCTGTTGCCAAGGCTTGTTGGGTCCAATCCGGGCACCAACACCACAGCACTCGACATCCTTCGTGGGACAGCTCGAATCCAGCTCCTGGTTGCCGTCAACATCTCCGGGACCTCTTGGCTGAAGAGTCAAGCTTAACCTTCTTCACCTCAAATCACCCGACATTGGCGGGCATCCGCCTATTGTCCTCACTGGCAAGAGACCCAGACTCTGCCACCTCTGCTTTCAGGTTCTTCACAACTCCAATCCAGGCTTGGATCCCCCCGGACACTTTCCAGTTGGACGCCAGCAGCAATTTGCAGCAGATCGCCATTGAAAATGACAGCGAAACCCAACACGAAAGGACACCTATGCACCCGGCTTCCCTGGGTGAGGTAACTCGAATACTCTGGTGCTCCCTTCAGTGTTGACTCTAGAACCTCCTAGTTCTAAAGGGGTTTGCACCAAGTCCTCTTCTAAGTGTCCTTTACTTTTAAATTTCCAACTGCGACTTTCCCCATAGAAGCTAATGGTGATTTGCGGCTGTGTTTAGACCCTGCACGTGTCCCCGGTGGGTCCCCTGTGTCACTACCTTGGGTGGTTCCTAGTGGCCCCATCGGTTCTGAAGGCTCCAGGCCTTGTGTCTATGTAAGTTGTGGTACTTATACCACTTTCTTAAATATGGTTTGGTACGCCCCTAGGGCTCAATGTATATTGTGCTAATTTACTGTGTGCTATTAAGTTTTCCTTATGTACTTTTGCCTCTAGCCTCATAAAGAGAATAGTGGGATGTGTTTAGAATAAATACATATATTTTATATATATACCTGGTGTGGTTCTCCTTTCATTTGGTCATTCACGAGATTATAGACTGGTAAAACAAGCTACTTTACATTCCTTCAAGACTTAGCCTGAAGGCTGCTCTCCACAGCTACCACTAGGATAGCTTTCTATTAAGGTTGTCTTTAACCTACCATCAATAAGGGTCGTTTGGACTGATGCAAGGTGCCCACTAGAATAGTGGACAGCATATGCCAGGCCAACTTCTCACATTGGTGTGCAGCGTGTGGGATTCCAGCTTGCCATTGTTGTACCATATAATCTCAAGTGATTGATCATTTGAAAACCACTAAAGGTACATATAATACAAGTTTAAAAACAGTAAGTTCTACTCAGAGTTGTGTGTCAAGGGCTTAGCACGCCCTTTAAGAGAGTTAAGTAGGTAACAACTAGAGTAGGTAGGTGCATACACCACACCTCACTAGTAATGTCTTCAGTGCCAGGAACCAGTGGGTCCCTGCCAGATGTCAGTAAGTTACAGGCATCCAAGTATGACACATTCCCTTTCCTAGAGTTAAGGGCTCTGTGTACTATGAGAAAACTGAAGACAGGCAAAAGTGCCAACACCCAACGCCTCGAGGTATTACTGCTAGATGATCTTACAAAGGCTTCAACGCCTGGAAGGGTAGGCAGTGGGGTGGGAACAGCAGATGAGGAAGAGCCCAGTGATCCAATCCCACAGGAATCAGACTCTGATGCTGACCAGGAAGATGACAATGACCTGGACCTGCATAGAGCAGCTCCTAGTGGAGATGGAGGCCCATTAGGTCCTTTCTTTGTCCCCCCAGAAAGTGTTGAAGGTATATCAAGAAAGCCTATATCTCCTGCTGAGGAGTCTAACCATTCTAGTGTATCTATAGAGACACCTCCCAGGAGAAGAGAGAGAATCAGATGAGACGTCAAGAAGCTCAGCTGAGAATAAGGAGACAGCAGGTAGCCTTAGAAAGGGAGTCCCTAGAGCTTGAAAAAGGTAGACAAAAGGGCGAAGTTGCCAGCAGCATGGCCGAGTAAGACGTGCTTTCGCCGAGCTTCGGCTGAAAGCTTGATCCGACATCGATTCCGGTGACCCGCGGACCTGGAGAACTTTGCACGCACCTGCTGCTGAGCCTTGGATGACCCTTGGAGTTAGAGGCCATGGACATAAATCCCCAAGAGGAGATGCAGCGGCTAATTCTTGGCCTGATCCGCCGCCAAGAGTGAGACCCAAGATGGCGCCGTGGAGGAACTGAGGGGGCGGAGAACGGACCCGAGAGATCAAGACCGCACCGAAGAAGTTGCAGGGGACAAGAGCCGGCGAGGTGAGCTGCCCCCGTCCCTCACCCGGGTCTGCCTGAGTGGTGTGAGGTCCCTGAAGGCGCTACCTGTGGCTACGGGGTGCCGCGGACGGGAGGGCTCCCCTCCCCCTCGAGAGTGGAGGGAGCTGTGTCGGAGATCCGGCGTCCTGGGAGCGAGCCCGCAGGACTAGAAATATGCCCGGAACGTGTGGTGCAACTCTGGAGGGGACTGCTCGCAAGCGGTGAGGCCGTATCCACAGAGTGGCGAAGCTGCAGGGGACAATCTTGCTGAGGACTCGGGAGAGCGGGTATGCTGGACCACCCAGTGGAGCACTCTCCGGGGGAGCGCTGATCCATGAGGAATGCGGAGCGGCGAGCACTGGTAGAGAGTGGCGTCTGGTGAGCGGGTGTCTGGGGTGGTGTGGTGAGACCCGGTGTTTCACCGGTGTGCCAGGTCTCCCCTCCCCCCCCCGCTCCCTGTCTGCTCTTTCTCACCCCCCTGGAAGCAGCAAGAAAAGATGGCCAGGGAGGAACAGCGTCCCCCGGCCTGTGTATAAGGGCGCCCTGGCTTTGCGGGCCATGGAGGAGCGGGCGGCTCTGGCCGGTGTCGGGAGTTGGAGAACGCCGCAACTTAACTGATGGTGGTGTGTGAGCCCTTTAGTAGATGAGCGGGACCCGAGGGGGTGCCGACTGGGGACGGGACTTGGGAGACCCCACGGGGAGCCGAGCTCCACACACTACCCTGGAGAGGCTGACCCCCGTATACGGGCCTGAACTGTGGGGCACCTGTGCAATAGAAGCGGAGCATTCACCATAGGGTGGGTTGGCCAGACCAGGCTGCACACCCCCAGCTAAGTGGCAACCACCGGTTTGGGAAATACCCTGCTTGTCCAAGCCCAGCACCATCCACTATGGGTAAAGACAGAGAACCGAAACCGCCACAGCAGGGCAAAATGGACCAGTATGCGAAGGTCATCACCCCCCCCCCCCTGAAGAAACCCCAACCCCCTGCTTGGGCACGGACACCCTCCTCCAGGCGATCCAAGGATCCAGGATGGCATTAGAGGGTAAGATTGGTGCAGTGGACACAGAGGTATCGCTCTTACTACAGGACCTCAGGAATTTGGCGGACAGGGTCACGGAGACAGACTTGGCTGGGCGAGGCGAAGGATTTATTACAAGACCCGCAGAAAGGAATGAAGGAACTCCAATCCTCCCATAAGGACTGCTACAGTGGGTGGACAATGCTGAAAATAGAGTACGACGCAACAACCTCCACTTTGTGGGCTTTAGAGAGGGAATTGAGGGGACGAACATGCCTGAGTTCCTGCACTCATGTCTCCTGCGCACCTTCCCGACAGGCAAATTCTCTACCTGCTTTGTCATAGAGAGGGCCTACAGGGCGTTGATGGCCCGACCCCCCCGCTGGAGCACAGCCGCGGCCCTTGATAGCACGCTTTCTGAATTTTCTGGACAGAGATGTGATACTTAGGGAAGCCAGAAAGCTTGGGGAGATCCGACATGAGAACACACGCTTAATGATTTTCCTGGACTACAGTAGGGAAGTGCAAAAGCAGAGACGTACTTTCAACTCTGTCAAGGCCAAATTACGAGAGCATGAAATTCAGTACATGTTACTCTTCCCCGCAAAATTGAAAGTGCTATTTTTGGGCAAATCCCACTTCTTTCAGATGCCAGAGGAGGCCTGGCACAAGTTGGAGGAGTGCCCCACACTGGGAAGAACGGAAGCACTGGCACGCTGTGTTGTGCCCTCGGGAGGGGACATTGGACGGCTCCCGAACTCACAAAGATCACTAAGACCCCAACAGCCCCGTAGGGGTCGCCTTCTGGAAGCAACTCCATATGCCCCAAAAGATACAGGCAGATTTAGAAGACGAAGTGGATGTTCACTGGACTCTCGACTATCCGCGGGCCTGCGAACGCTCCGTCCCCTTGGTCACCCCAAACCAGACACCGAAAATGTAAATGAAGACACAAACTGTTCCTCCGGAGAAGAAGAGGCAGTGGGTCCCTCTATGCACCCCCTGGCTGCTGAATTACTGGCAATGGAACAAGAGATGTCGAAGGATGCTGGGGCCACCCAGAGCGAGCCCCCAGATTCCCACTCGTGAACAAGGGCCTGCGAGGTTGGCCGTGGAATGGATTGACATTTCGGAGCATGCAAGCTGAACACACACCCTCTTTTCTTTCTTTTCCTTCTCTGCTCCTCTCTTTCTCTTCCTTTCTTTGTTGTGTCTGCCGACATATACGGAGAACTAGAGGACGCCTGCAGAGCCGTAGGTGATAGCCCTGGAGGGGCTGCAGTCTTGGACTCTTGGCGGTTCTCCCAATCTGAAAGTTATGCTCTTTCTTGACTTTGTTTTTCACTCTGCATCTTATTCTTTTACTATCTTTCTCTCAAAGATTTTGGGACTGCTGAAGGAGTTGGAACTTGTGGCGTGAGTTTGGTCAGGGAGGGCGACAGCCCTTCACCACCCTACGGTTCACTCCCCAGCGACTGGCCGGGGATGAGACATGGGGGGGAGGGAGGTGGGGTGGTGGGTTTGGGGGTTCAATAGTTCTATGATTGTTTTTTTTTTCACGTTTGGTTGGAATAACATTCACATGGTCACTCAGGTATATGTGTTCGCCTGTTGCCCCCCTCCTGGGATACACTCGGACCACACCACTCTATGGCTCATTAAATGAACATAGACCCCCACGCAGATGGGCAGGTAACTGACCCCTATTAGATTCTCACGTGGAATGTAAATGGCCTAGGGGATAAAATTAAGAGAGGGCTGGTGTCCACATACATAAAACTGGTAGGCCCTGATGTCATCCTATTGCAGGAGACCCACATCAAGGGTACGAAGTGTGGGTTTCTGGCGAGAGGAGCATATACAGTACTGGCACACGCGGTATACACAGCGGGCTCATGGGGTGGCTATCCTGATTAAAAAATCTCCCCCTTTTACGGCAACTCGGACATGGACGGACCCCCAAGGGACATACGTGGGAGTGTCAGGGACATGGAGTAGGCGGAGGGTCACAATAGTCTCGGTTTATGCCCACCCCCCCCCGAAGCTACAGGCCAGGACTCTTCATGGACTGGCTGATATCCTGTTAGATACACCAGGCACATTATAGGGGGTGACTTCAACAACGTCATGTCCGTCCGCATAGACCGCTCAGGGAACCAAATTGACAACCCCTGACTATGCATTTGGCCAGGGTTGTGAACACATTGGGCCTGATGAACATATGGCGGCATCTCCACCCGGACACCAGAAGCTATTCTTACTACTGCACATAAGGTGCACTCTCGACTGGACTACGTCTTTCTCCCGCGGCGCAGCACGGTGACTGACTGTGAGGCGGAATACCTGGCACGGGGGATTTCGGACCACTCTCCCCTTCTGGTTAGGTCAGGGGGGAGGCCCAGGGCAAACGGTGGAAACTGGAGGTTAACGACTTGGGATATGCAGAGTACCGAGATATTGCGAGGTCTTAGGGCGGACACGACAGTGTATTTTGCAGAAAATGTAGGTTTGGTGCAATCGGGTGTTGTAGTATGGGAAGCTTACAAGACAGTGCTCCGTGATAGGGCCCAAAATCGAATATCGTGGGAGAAGCGGAAAGCACAAGAGGAGCTTACTGCCTTGGAAACCCATATTTTAGAACTAGAACAACGCTAGCAGGCGGGACGTGACCCACAGGATCTTCGATGCCTGACTGACACACAACAGCACTATAGAGCCCTAGCAACGGAAGAGGCTGAAACGCAGGCGCAGGCGACCCTATAAAGATTATATGACGTTGGGGATAAATCTGGTAAACTCTTAGCCTGGCTAAGCCGTAAGGAAATGAACGCCCTATGGATAGAAAGCATAGAGGACCAATGGGAGCAGCCGCACAGGGGATCGCACAGATTGTTCAGACATTTGCCCCCTATTTTAAGGAATTCTATGAGGCCAGAGATTTGGGTGAACCAGAAGAGATTTTGGCTTATTTGGCCCTATTCAAACCCCGATTTTAACGGACTAGGATAAGGAGACCCTCGAAGCCAACATATCGTCACTGAAATTAAAAATGCAATAACTAGACTTCACCCTGGGAAGTCCCCAGGCCCGAATGGACTCACAGCCGAATTTTTTTTAAACGGGGCAAACCTTCTGACGGCGCATGTGCTAGCGCTGTTTAGGGACGGGTATCCTCCCGCTAGATCTTCGGCTGGCTATGATCATTCCCATTTATAAACGAGGAAAGCCCCCCAAGGATTGTGCGTCCTATCGTCCAATCTCTCTCCTCAACTTAGAGGTAAAGCTACTAGCGACGATATCTGCCCTCCGCTTGCTCCAAGTAATCTCAGGCCTGGTACATCAAGACCAGACAGGATTCTTACCAGACATTTACTGGGTGCAAGTATTGGGAAAGATGAGTAATGTGCTAGAGGCCACACTTCCTATGGAACCTAAATTTGTACTACTGGAGATAACCAATGATATAGACCTGAGCCGCCCACACCTGATATTCACTTTGTTGGCCCTGGTGGTGGCAAAGAGAGACGTGGCATGGACGTGGGGGGCGTCATCTCCCCCTCAATTAGGAGAATGGAGTAGGGGAATGGATATGTATATGGCGGCGGAAAGGGTTACATACAAAGCGAGAGGATGCCCCCAGAAATTTTGCAGAGTACGGGGAAAATGGAAAGGTACCATGGTCTGGATGGGGGTCTGGGATCTGATTGACACGCTGTGGGTCCTATTGAGTACAGCTGTACTCTGTGAGGGTATGTGGCTGGACATGGGCCCTAGACCCGTGGGGAGCCTCTGTGGGGGGAAAAGAGGACGGTCAACAGTGTCATTTATGACAGAGCCGGATTTCGATAGGTTGATTGACAAGGAGATGTTAATGTGGGTTGTGGGTGGGGGTGGGGGGGTTTCCGGACGCGTGGATGACTATTTGTGACATACCAGTTTTTGTATTGGTTAAAAATGCAAATACATATATTTTTTACTTTTTGTTTTTTAAAAAGCTAGGAAAAAGATGGGACTAGAGTCCCATGGTAGCAGCAACTTCCCTAGTGGTAGAGAAAGGTCTCGTGACCACAGGAATTGAAACAAGATTGTCCCTCCCTACAAGAGTGGGGATGACATCCACAAATGGATAACTGCACTGGAAAGGGCCTGCAAAGTTCAGAAGGTCCTGCAGGAGCAGTGGGCAGCTATCTTGTGGCTCTCCTTTGCAGACAAAGGTAGAGACAAGATCCTCACTGTAAGAGAAGAGGATGCTGATGGTTATACAGTCCCAAAGAGTACTCTGATTGAAGAGTTTAGCCTAACCACTGAGCAATATAGAATAAAGTTCTGAGATACCCAAAAGGCTCAAACTTTTGACTGGGTTGACTTTGTTGATTGTGCTACTAAGGCTCTGGAGGGCTGGTTACTGGGCAGTAAAATGTGTGATTATACCGGATTATACAACTTGATTATGAGGGAGCATATCCTTAATAACTGTCAGATTCAGCTGTTGCATCAGCACCTGTTAGCCTCTGATCTGACCTCTCCCCAAGAATTGGGAAAGAAGGCAGACAAATGGGTCAGAACCAGGGTAAAGCAGAATGTAGAGAACCAAGGTGGTGACCAGAAGAAGCAAGATCCTAATAAGGGTGGGAGAAGGGTAAAGATCAGAAATCTTCACAAGGTCCCCAGAAATCTTCTAATGGTGGGGAATCCCAATCTTCCAAGAAGAAAGGCCAAAAGAAAGGCAACTGTTCCCCCTAGTTCAGCTCCAAGTGGTGGTACTCAGCAGAAGGGTGTAGTAGGGTTAACCCTGGGTACTGAGATGGGCCCTGGCCTACTCAGAGTTCCAACTCAGGCTGTCCTGATCTGTGATGGAGGCATGGATATGACCTCCTGTGTAAGTCCCAGTAACCCGAGCAAATACAGACAGCAGCCTTTGATAAATGGAAAAGAGGCTTTAGCCTACAGGGATACATGAGCAAGTGTCACAATGGTGACACAAGACCTTGTGGACCCTGGACAGATCATACTTGGTGAACTTTACCAAGTGACCAATGCTAGCATTGTCAGGACCAACCATGCCCTGGCAGTTGTTAATTTCTCCCGGGGAGGGGTAACTGGCCTCAAGAAAGTTGTGGTAAGTGCAGACCTCCCTGTTGAATGCATGCTGGCAATGATTTAGAAATTTCAGCCTGGTCTGAAGTGGAGGTAAGGACCCATGTAGAAATGTTAGGGATCTCTGCACATGTGTTTGCTGTGACTAGGTCACAGGCCAAAATGTCTAACACTGAACAGGCCCTTGATTCTGGAATAATGGACCAGGAGCCTTCCAAGAAAAGGATCAGTAGGGTTAAGGCAGTGCCTTCCCCCTGACTCAGAATACAGATCAGTCTCTTGAGGGAGACTATTGTAGTCCTGAAGAAGGAACTGTCCCAGAGGAGCTTGAGCCTGATCAGGTTGAGTTCTTGGGGACAGGGGGCCCTTCCAGGGCAGATCTAAGCCAGGAGCAGCTGAGATGCCCTTCTCTTGAACCCCTCAAGCTGAAGCTGCTGGGAATGCTAGTGGCACCCATAAAGTTTATTGGGATGATGGATTCCTGTATTCAGAGGGTAGAGACCCCAAGCCTGGTACAGCCAGAAGGTTGGTTATACCTTTGAAATGCAGGGGCTTCCTATTGACACTAGCCCATGATATTCCCTTAGCAGGACACCTGGGCCAAAACAAGACTTGGGACAGAATTGTCCCTCACTTTTTGATTGGCCCCATATGTCTGAAGACACCAAGGAGTTTTGTCGCTCCTGTGTCACCTGTCAAGCCATTGGTAAGGCAGGTGGTACTACAAAGGCCCCCCTGATACCACTACCTGTGGTGGGGGTTCCCATTGAGAGAGTGAGGATTTACATTTTTGGTCCAATGGATCCTCAAACAGCATCTGGGCACAGGTTTATTGTAGTGGTGGACCATGCCACTAGGTACCCAGAAGCAATTCCCCTTAGGACCACAACAGCACCTGTGGTGGTAAGAGCCCTCTTGGGAGTGTTTTCAAGAGTGGGTTTTCCTAAGGAGGTAGTCTCTGATAGAGGTGCAAACTTTATGTCTAGTTACTTAACTGCAATGTGGAAGGAGAGTGGAGTGAACTACAAGTTCACCACAGCCTATCACCTACAATGCAATGGTTTAGTTGAAAGATTCAACAAAACCTTAAAGGGTCTGATCAACGCTCTCCCAGAAAAGCTTAGGTGTAGATGGGAAATCCTACTGCCCTGCCTTTTATTTGCATACAGGGAGCTAACTTTGGAATGGCTGCATGGAAACATGTCGTGTTTGGTGTCAAACACTTTGGAATCCTACTCCCCGCGCCACTCCTGGCGGCGGGGGTAGAATTCCACCCTTCTAGTCGGGGAGACATATACACACTGATCTGCCAGGTATTCGTTTAAACGAGCCTCAGCACCACAAAATGGATGCTGCAGCCACAGACACACATCTGACCTCCTGCTGCTGGATGAAACTCTGGCAGGAGAGGCCTGGACAATAGGTTTCCTGCCACAGAAAGGTGTAACCACCTCCCAGACAGGCTTTAGTGTATAGGGGCTGGGTGGGGGCACTCTGAGAGTAACAGAAAGTCTGCACAGAGGGCACATTTGGTGTCCCTATGCATAGTCAAGTTCAAACCGGTAGCAGGGACACTCAATCCCTGCTCTGGCACAAAACTGGACAAAGGAAATGGGTAGCCACCCCTCTTTCCAGACCCTCCAATATGTGGGTCCCCAGAGTATGTCCAACCCCTTTTCTTAGTATAAGTATGGGATCCCTGGCAACAGGACTTTAGATTACACCTGGACAAAACTTTGAACTTCGACGCTCTACGAAACGATTAGAGGACAGAAGAATTTCCCTTGGGGTCAAGGAGTGACTCCCCTGTTCAAACAGGGACCAACAAAGCATTTGTCCGTCTGCATCTCCGAAGCTCCCGCCGGACTCCGAAGTATTTGCAGCACAGTAAGAGGATTTCCAGACTTCTCGAAGGCCGACCCAAGTCCCCAGCAAAGTTAAGACCCGCAGCCCTCACAAGTGATGTGGAACCGGAACTCCTGACACCATGCACATTTGCTAAGTGCATTGACTTCCCGACCTTTCCCGAAGTTGTGCTTTGGGTTACTTGTAGCCCAAGCCCCGAGCATCATCTGCACAAAAATTGTGAACCTACACTCCACGATTGTTCCGTGAGCCCGATTCTTGCATTTCCGCTTGAGGCTCCTTTGCGATCCCTGGTCCGTTCTTTGGGCTTCCCTGGTTGCTCCAGACGTGCCCTGACTCCCTATCAAGTGGTGAGTCTCCCAGACCTTGCTGGTCTGCGCCAAAGCCGATCTCTGCTTTCTGCGTGGGTTGCTGTAGCCAAGGCTTGTTGGGTCCAATCCGGGCACCGACACCGCAGCACTCTACATCCTTTGTGGGACAGCTCGAATCCAGCTCCTGGTTGTAGTCTACGTCTCTGGGACCTCATGGCTGAAGAGTCATGCTTCACCTTCTTCACCTGAAATCACCCGACATCGGTGGGCATCCACCTATTATCTTCCTGGTCACTGGAATATATACTTGCGGCCTCTGATCCCCATTATAAAATCTTATGGGATCGACCTGATCAATTATGCTGACGACACCCAATTGGTGTTTTCCCTTGAAGGGAAACATGCAGTGTCTATGGACACATTCCGGGAATGCATGTGTCGGGTTTCTGGTTGGCTTAATGCAAATTCCCTACAATTTAACGAGGGGAAAACGGAGATAGTCTACTGCTCGACTGCGAAATTGAATCAGCAGCCATAGTGTCAGCTTAGGCTCTCCCCGGGGGCTGATCTCTGTGTCCCAGTTAAGACAGTGCGTAACCTGGGAGTACTGTTTGATGAAGATCTTCAAATAGTATCGCAAACCAACAAAACTATCAGCGTCTGCTTTGGTCTGCTAAAAGCACTAAGACAGATTCTCCCTCTTCTTCCCGCCGAGGCCAGGCCCCTGGTGGTAAGGAGTATAATCTTATGCAGACTGGATTACTGCAATTCCCTATATTTAGGTGCCCCCTCATATATCTTGCAGGGACTGCAGAGAGTCCAGACCTTCGCGGCCAAGCTGGCACTTAATAGACCACGCAGCTCCTCTACCACAATGGCTCTGAGAGACCTCTACTGGCTGCCCGTGAGGGACAGAGTCACATTTAAATCACTGTGCATTGTCTATAGAGCACTGCACAGTACGGGCCCCCTACCAATGCAGGAGAGATTTACATGGTACAAGCCCACTAGGCCTCTTTGCTCCTCCAGTCAGAGTCTAGCAACAACCACCAGATTTAAGAGAGCCAGGATGGGAGGTAGGGCTTTTTGCACAGTAGCGTCCCGGCTGTGGAATGAGCTGCCCCAGAACATCAGGCAAGCCGACTCCCTGATAGGTTTTAGAAGGAGCCTAAAGGCCTGGCTATTTGCCAAAATCTGAGATTTCAGTACCCACTATTCAGCCCTGCCATCACCCGGCTCCATCTGATTAGGTTCTCTCTGAAAGCGCCAGGATACCCGTAGGGTGGCAGTTGCGCTATACAAGAGCTATATACAATACAATACAATACAATACTGGCAAGTGACCCAGACTCTGCCCCCTCTGCTTTCAGGTTCTTCACATCTCCGATCCAGTCTTGGATCCCTCCGGACACTTTCCACTTGGACGCCATCAGCACTTTGCAGCAAATCGCCATTGAAAACGACGACGAAACCCGACACAAAAAGACACCTATGCACCCGGCTTCCCTGGATGAGGTAACTCGAGTACTTCGGTGCTCCCGTGGGTGTTTTGACTCAAGAACCTCCTAGTTCTAAACGGGTTTGCTCCAAGTCCTCTTCTAAGTGTACTTTATCTTTAAATTTCCAACAGCGACTTTCCCCATAGAAGCTAATGGTGATTCGCGGCTGTGTTTAGACACTGCACGCGTGTCCGTGGGTCCCCTGTGTCACTACCCCAGCGGTTCTGAAGGCTCTAGGCCTTGTGTCTATGGCGTTGACCCCCATACATATTAATATCAGATAGTATGACATTTCTTCAACTATAGGGATTGACCTTGATATTTTCGCTCTTTTACTTACTCTGGTCTATTACTGCGTTCTTATCATCCCCGGTTGCTCTAGAGCAGGGGTACTCATAGTACGGCCCGCGGGCCGCCAGCGGCCCGGCAAGCCTTCCGTGGCGGCCCGTGGACCTTGCAGATATTGTACCAGTTTAAAAGAAAAAAAATCAAGTGTCAGCAAACACCGCCGGATTCGGAGAGGCTCTGCTCGATGGAGGCCGGGAGATTCCAGCCATAGAGTGGAGCTGCAGGGGCCTCAGAAGAGGTGAAACTGAACAAAGCCTCATTAACAAGGTAATGGTCTTTTAAAGACCTGTGAAGCGCTCCGGTGCGGCTGTGTGCGCGCCAGGCAAATAAATTAATGAAATCAAAAACGAAGAATAAGGAAAGCCCTTGTCAATGACTGTTTGATTAACTCCCTCTTGACTGCACAAACTCACTCTTGCCTTTGGTAACTCTCTCTTGCCTTCACTCATATTCTTTTTTATTGGCTTTCCCGTTCAAGTAAATGTGCGGTTTCCTTTTCAGTTTACGGAAATATGCGGTCTTCTGATTTCTGAGAGTACTCTGTGTATTATCTTCCCACATATGCTTTGTAATCTTGCTTTTGAAGCTTGGCCTTTTTCATCAATAGGCGCCTCAGCTTTGCAATTTCGTTCCACCCTTTTTTGCAGTTGTAAAGCTTAGCTTCCTTAAATTTCCTAGCACAATTAAAAACAAGTGTGAAGCTGTGTGTGATTTAAACCGGCATGTATGTTATATTCTTCATATTTGTATAGAGACTGCAAGTCCCAATCTGTGGCCTATTTGTTTGACAACGTTAGAGAAGAACGACTGGAATTAATTGTTCAGTTCTCAAAAACAAACATAATTTATTGTAGTGATTAATTTCTAAAAATGGCTTTATAATGTTTCCAGAACATAAGGGCTCAATCTTTGAGCAGTGCTTTGTTCTTATTTATGCTTGCAATGTTTAAATCATTTACCATTATACTTCTATAACCCGCGTTTCTGGTTTTTGTCATGTTTTACATTTTTGCATAGGTGAATGTGTTCTTGAGCTTGGGGAGGGCAAGGGAGGGAGAGAGTCAGGGGAGGGCGAGGGAGGGAGAGAGAGGGAGAGCCAGGGCAGGGCGAGGGAGGGAGAGAGAAGGAGGGAGAGAGTCAAGGGAGGGAGAGAGTCAGGGGAGGGCGAGGGAGGGAGGGAGAGAGAGGGAGAGTCAGGGGAGGGCGAGGGAGGGAGAGAGTCGGGGGAGGGAGAGGGAGGGAGAGAGTCAAGGGAGAGAGTCAGGGGAGGGCGAGGGAGGGAGAGAGTCAGGGGAGGGAGAGGGAGGAAGAGAGTCAAGGGAGAGAGTCAGGGGAGGGCGAGGGAGGAAGAGAGTCAGGGGAGGGAGAGAGTCAGGGGAGGGCGAGGGAGGAAGGGAGAGAGAGGGAGAGTCAGAGGAGGGCGAGGGAGAGAGAGGGGGAGTCAGGGGAGGGCGAAGGAGGGAGAGAGAGGGAGAGTCAGTGGAGGGCGAGGGAGGGAGAGAGAGGGAGAGTCAGGGAAGGGAGAGACAGGGAGAGTCAGGAGAGGGCAAGGGAGGGAGAGAGAGGGAGAGTCAGGGGAGCGAGGGTGAGAGAGGGAGAGTCAGGGGAGGGCGAAGGAGGGCGAAGGAGGGAGAGTCAGTGGAGGGCGAGAGAGGGAGAGAGTCGGGGGAGGGAGAGGGAGGGAGAGAGAAGGAAGGAGAGAGTCAAGGGAGGGAGTCAGGGGAGGGCGAGGGAGGGAGAGAGTCAGGGGAGGGAGAGAAGCAGGGGAGGGCGAGGGAGGGAGGGAGAGAGAGGGAGTCAGGGGAGGGCGAGAGAGGGAGAGAGTCGGGGGAGGGAGAGGGAGGGAGAGAGTGGGAGGGAGAGAGTCAAGGGAGGGAGTCGGGGGAGGGCGAGGGAGGGAGAGAGTCAGGGGAGGGCGAGGGAGGGAGAGAGAGGGAGAGTCAGGGAGGGCGAGGGAGGGAGAGAGTCGGGGGAGGGAGAGGGAGGGAGAGGGAGGGAGAGAGTCAAGGGAGAGAGTCAGGGGAGGGCGAGGGAGGAAGAGAGTCAGGGGAGGGAGAGAGTCAGGGGAGGGCGAGGGAGGGAGGGAGAGAGAGGGAGAGTCAGGAGGGCGAGGGAGAGAGAGAGAGAGAGAGTCAGGCGAGAGCGAAGGAGGGAGAGAGAGGGAGAGTCAGTGGAGGGCGAGGGAGGGAGAGAGAGAGAGGGAGAGTCAGGGAAGGGAGAGACAGGGAGAGTCAGGAGAGGGCAAGGGAGGGAGAGAGAGGGAGAGTCAGGGGAGCGAGGGAGAGAGAGGGAGAGTCAGGGGAGGGCGAAGGAGGGAGAGAGTGGGAGAGTCAGTGGAGGGCGAGGGAGGGAGAGGGAGGGAGAGTCAGGGAAGGGAGAGATAGGGAGAGTCAGGAGAGGGCAAGGGAGGGAGAGAGAGGGAGAGTCAGGGGAGGGAGGGAGGCAGAGGGAAACAGAGGAAGGCAGAGGGAGGGATGGAGACAGAGGGAGGGAGACAGGGTGAGAAGGAGGGAGACAGAGAGAGGGAGGGAGACAGAGAGGGAGGGAGACAGAGAGAGGGAGAGAGAGAGAGAGAAAGAGAGAGAGGGAGGGAGAGAGAGAAAGAGAGGGAGGGAGGGAGACAGAGGAAGGAAGAGATAGAGAGAGAGAGGGAGACAGAGAGAGGGAGAGAGAGAGAGAGAGAAAGAGGGAGAGGGAGGAAGAGAGAGAAAGCGAGGGAGGGAGGGAGGGAGGGAGACAGAGGAAGGAAGAGATAGAGAGAGGGAGGGAGACAGAGAGTGAGAGAGATTTGTGTATGCTAGGTCTGGTGGCTCAGTGGACGAAGAGGTCCGCTGCAGGGGCCTGTGTTCAACCTCATGGTCACAGTTTTTTTTTTGGCTCTAGCCCCGCCCCCCTCTCTCACTGACCCCGCCTTCACCGGTGCGGCCCTCGGACACAAACCACACTGTAAATTTGGCCCCTGAGAGAACGTTTGTGAGTACCCATGCTCTAGAGGAGTCAATGGGGCCGATTCTGATCCTGGATTTTTATTTTCCATACAAATAGGATTTGTATTTTTTTCCATACAAATTGTAAAAGTCCCTTCCAACCCGTGTAGTACGATTCGTATGGGAAAAATACATACAGATCGGCCCGATCCTTACAAATCGGATCGGGAAAAGCTGTACGACACAGACTTGTAAAAAAGACCATACAATTTGTAAAAAGGCTGTCCAACCGGTCAAGTACGATTGGTACCGGGTTGTCAGCATACGATTTGTATGGAAAATGGCCTGTATACGGGGAATGACTCATACCGGGCAACAAAGCGAACTCCTATATGCCTCGTACCCTGGTATGACTCGTTCTGGGGGTACAACTCATACCGGGGTACGGGTCGTATAGGGGTATGAGGCGTACAGGGGTCCCCCCACATGCGAGGCGTGTGTATGGTGCGTACCCCAACATCGTGCATGTACACAAAGTACGTACGCGATTTTTGGGGTACTGGTCGTGTACGCACCGTACAAGCACCGTACCCCAAAATCGCGTATGTACGCACCGTACCCCAAAATCGCGTACGTACGCACCGTACCCCAAAATCGCGTATGTACACACCGTACCCCAAAATCGCGTATGTACACACCGTACCCCAAAATCGCGTACGTACGCACCGTACCCCAAAATCGCGTATGTACACACCGTACCCCAAAATCGTGTATGTACACACCGTACCCCAAAATCGCATACGTACGCACCGTATCCCAAAATCGCGTATGTACACACCGTACCCCAAAATCGCGTACGTACGCACCATACCCCAAAATCGTGTTTGGGGTATGGTTTGGGGTATCGTGCGTACATACACGATTTTGGGGTACGGTGCGTACGTACGCTATTTTGGGGTACGGTGTGTACATACGCGATTTTGGGGTACGGTGCGCACATACGCGATTTTGGGGTACGGTGCGTACGTACGCGATTTTGGGGTACGGTGCTTGTACGGTGCGTACACGACCAGTACCCCTTCATCGTGTATGTACGCACCGTACCCCACTTTCCGTGCCATCCATACGCACCGTACCCCTGTATTCATGGGGTGTATGACACGTACATGAGGGGGTCTGTCACGTACTGTTTTCGGGGCGTACAAGGTTTTTCCAGCACTTTTTGGCTCTTGTAAAAAAAGAGCTGTATGGAGTGCCGTTTGTACGAATCGTACTTGCCGGGTTGTAAACTGCTGCCGGGAATACATGGGAACGTCGTGTACAGAGCAATCCGAATCGGAATCTCTTGTATATACAAGTTGTATGGTCTTTTTTACAATTTGTATGGAGTGCGTCTATTTGTACGGATCGTACTTCCTAGGTTGTAGGGGCCTCCTTACAAGTACGAGTTGTATGGGGAAAACACTCCATACCACGATTTGTACAGCGTTTTTCCAGGATCGCAATTGGCCCCAATATGTTCCCAGATGTATAGCGAGTTCTTCTCCCCTATTTAAACCTCCTGGAAATTTACTTTCGAGGTCTATGATGAATCTTGATTCGAGTTTCCTTAGTCTCCTCTCCCTGTCCCCTCCTCTGACATCTCTGGGGATGTGGTCAAGGCAGAAAAACTGTTTGCGGGATCTGTCTCTCATGTGGTGGCTGGCAAAATGCCGTGCCACCGGATAGTTTGTGTCATTGCTGGCAATGGCCCTTTGATGTTCGAGGACCCTCATTTTTACCTGGTTTATGGTGCTTCCCACATACCTGAGGTTGCACCGGCAAGTCAGGCAATATACCACAAATGTGGTACTGCACTTCATAAATTTAGTAATCTTTTTTACTACTTTCAACCCAGGCACCTCGTATGTCGTCACCCTTTTACTGGTGGCGCAGGCCCTGCATTTGCCACAGGGGAAGGAGCCTCGCAAATCTCCCAGACCCTGTTGTTTCACTGCCCCCAAGTGACTTTCAACTAGATGATCTTTGATGGATCTTGATCGTCTAAAAGTGATACCTGGTCTCTCGGGTAGATCCTTGCCTATGATCACATCAGATTTCACAATTCGTCAGTTTCAATACATGATTTTCCTCACCTCACTGGCACCCTTTGAATACCTAGTAATCATTCTGAAGTTGTTGGTCTCTGCACTTTCTTATTCTTACCTAGCCCCTGTATGAGGTCTATTCTCTCCACATTTAGTGCCTTCAGGTGAGCTGCCTGTAATGTTTTTTTCAAGTAACCCCTCACTTTAAAGCGGCCCATACTTTGAGATGCCGCTTCAAGGTAGTCTTCAGGCCTAGAGCTATTCCTCTTGATCCTCAAGAGCTCCCCATAGGGGATGCTCTGGATCAAACTCCAAGGATGGCTACTCATTCCATGAAGGACTGAGTTGCCCGTTGTCTTTTTTCTGTACAGTGCTGTGTGCAGTTTGTTCGCACACACAAACACTCTTAGGTCCAGAAAGGTTACATCTTTGGTGCCCATTTCACCTGTGAGCTCCAGATTGAAGTTTTTCTCATTAAGGCTGGAGACATATCTCTTAGCTAGTTCCATCGACCCTCTCCAAATTATTATTATTATTATTAAATTAGTTTTGTAACGCGCGCAGCTACCCAAAAAGGGTTTCCCGGCGCCTAGCACACAAATTGCTAGAAAAAGAGCAGTGAAGAACCATTTGCTACTAAAAGAGCCAAGTTTTAAGATTTCTTCGAAAGCTCAGATAAGACGGGTCATTCTTCAAGGACACCGGAAGAGAATTCCAGATTTTGGGGCCAAGACAAGAAAAAGAACAGCCTCCCATTCTTACAAGTTTTAAATCTGGGAATCAAGAAGTCTCCGTGGGCTGTAGAGCGCAGGGGACGAGAAGGAATGTAAGGATGGATGAGCTCTTGCAGGTACGCTGGTGCCACACCTTGTTTGATTTTAAAGATGTAACACAGGGTTTTAAATGTAAGTCTTTGATCAATTCGAAGCCAGTGAAGGTCACGTAAATACGGCGAAATGGAAGCCTGTCTAGGAACTTGGCAAAGAAGGCGTACTGCAGAGTTCTGAACTACCTGTAGCTTTCTCAATACCGTTTGGCAGCTACCGAGATAGATAATATTGCCGTAATCGAGGCAAGAGGTGATGAGCGCCTGGACTACCGTGCCTTGGGTTGAGGCAGGGAGCATCCAAATGATCTTATGAAGCCACCTCAAGATCGTGAAACAGATGGTAGCAACACTCGCCACCTGTTGTCTCTTAGAGAGACTATCATCAATAATGATGCCCAGATTAGGGACATGGGTGACAGGTAGGGGAAAGGAACCCATTTCCTGAGGCCAGTGGTGAGGGCCCCATAGGTCCTTATGCTTGCCCAGGATAAGGATCTCGGTCTTATCCCCATTTATCTTAAAAAAGTTAAGGCGCATCCACTTTGTCACTTGCCGTAGGCCGCACTGAAATTTTGGAGAAAGTCGGAAGCAGGGATATAGGTCTAAAATTTGATAGTACAGAAGCATCTGCTCCGGCCTTTTTCAATAAAGGGATGACCATGGCTCGCTTCCACTCGGGGGGGGGGGGGTACCAATGTGTCCCGCATAGAGGCGTTCAGAAGATCTATAAGGACACCTTTAGATATGGCAGAGAGCTGACAAATGATGTTAATAGGCAAAGGATCAAGAGGAGACCCAGATTTAATACTGTTTAAGCAATTTTGGAAAGACGTCTCTTCAAATGGGTGCCAGGAAAAAATCTTGGCTATCTGGTCACAATTACTGTGATATTTAGGGTCAAATGCAGAAGCCATAATTCACAAGGAAGGGGAAGGAGCAGAAAGTGACTTGTAAATGAGTTTAACCTTCTGGATAAAGAAGTCAGCGATGTTGTTACATTGATTTTCATCAAGGACAGGAGGGGAAGGGATGGTATCAGAGCCAGCTAACTTCTTTACTATAGAAAATAGAGCCCGAGGACGGTTAGATGCCTTAGTGATTGTATTAGCAACGTAAGAAATACGTGCCTCTTTACACGCTGAATGATAACTTTTAAGAGCAGCTTTGTAAGCATCTTTACAAGTTAAAGAGTACGATCTCCTCCATCTTCTTTCTAGTGCTTTACATTTGGACTTAAAAACTTTAAGATCATTTGTAAACCATGAGGCAGGGGGGTGATGAGTAAAGCTGTGTTTAGGTACAGGGAGCAGACAAATGTCAACGGCATTGGTTAGCCAGTCAGAGACAGCAGTATTTAATGAAAGCAAAGGTAAAGTGACATCAGGTATGCTAGTAGACAGAATAGTGTTAAAAGACTCCATATTCAACTTGCCCCAAGATCTGAGACTACCTGAGCTAGTAGGAGAGGCCACTACCCTAGATGTTCTTGTGGATGCAGTAATAGGATAGAATTAGGTAATCTTAATGCACAATGGCAATGTAAATGGGTTATACAGAGTTCAGACAAAGAGGCAATTAAGTACACTGTGGTTGCAAGTTCTTCGGTTTATATCAAATATTGAAGTCAAATTCAAATACACAAAACAAAGGATTCGGTGCTCAGTGTCCCCAGTGTAAGGTAGGAACCAAACAAAAAGATGTGTGACATTTGTGACAGTTATAGCCTGGTTTCCATTATTTTCAACAAACGATCATTAATTTTTTGTACAATAATTAACAACACTGTAAGCAATAGGCAGTGCTGAGAAAATTATTCGTTTTTTTCTAAAGTCGACGGCATTTCGACCCTTCGTGGAATATAGGGTCTCTTCAGGACCTACTGGTATAGGGACATCTGTAGGTTAAAAAGGGAAAGAGTGGTGTAAGCTAGAATCCTGTGGTAAAATTATGAGTAAATGAATGAATCAAGGGACCAAATTATTAGAAATACCTGGAACAGAAACACTTGATATGCGCAGCCATGTGATGTGCAAACACCGGTTGGGTGAAAAAAGAAGAAAGAAGGTACTCACACTGGACCCAGCCGGGTACTACAGGAGTGAGAGAGAAAGAAATTATGAGATAAAGCGGATTGTATAAAAGGTGGAATTACATCGAAGGAAGTTGCTTATGCTTACCTCAGTGTGAGGCAAGTAGGAGAAAAGGGAGGGGCTGGCGCTAGTGGATTTGGCTCGACTTTTGATGAAGTCTGTGTGTTCTGCAAGGAGGTGTAAGCTGTGGATGAATAGTTACATGGTTAGTGCTATATCAGGCACAGGATGAACGTAAGCACGTCCCGGAAAGTGAGATCACCTAACCCTGATTCGCTTGTGTTGGACACGGATGAACAAAGGCGATGCTTTGCTGTCAGGAACAGGATGTATTCCAGTGAATGAAGTCCTGCAAAAATGTGTTGGATAGTCAGGATACACGCCTATCTTCTTGATATTTGACGCTTGCGCTGAGCGTGACCCCCATGGAACTGCATGACGGGCAGCGTCTACAAGGATGGTAATGTATCGTGGAATACGAAAACACGGATCACTGACAGAATATCGACAGTCAAAATATCGACTTACCAAAATATCGAGGTAAAAATATAGAATGCCCAAATATCGACTTCCTATCTACAAACAGGTAAGTACAAAAATATCGACTCCAAAATAACGATTGGAAAAAATATAGACAGTCAAAATATCGAATTTTTTAAATATCTTAAAAGTAATTTTAAAGTAATATATTAATAAATATAATTAATTTAAACATACTTAAAATACTTAAATAAACTTAAAATTAATAGATAATGTAACTTTAAAAAAAATATATACATATATATATATATATACATATATATATATATACATTATTAACAAAACATATACAATATTTTTTCCGTAGGATAGCGAGAGGGTTACATTTACTATTCACACTCCAGAGAGTGCAACAGTAGGGAAAGCGTTGGATAGCGTAGGGATAAAGATTACTATTCCCACTCCAGTGAGCGCAACAGTAGGGAAAGCATTGGATAGCATAAGGGGAAAAATTACTATTCCCACTCCAGTGAGTGCAACAGTAGGGAAAGCGTTGGATAGCGTAGGGGTAAAAATTACTATTCCAACTCCAGAGAGTGCAACAGTAGGGCAAGCGTTGGATAGTGAGAGGGTATAAATTACTATTACCACTCCAGAGAGAGCAACAGTAGGGAAAGCATTGGATGTCGTAGGGGTAAAAATTACTATTCCCACTCCAGAGAGTGCAACAGTAGGGAAAGCATTGTATAGCGTAGGGGTAAAAATAACTATTCCCACTCCAGAGAGTGCAACAGTAGGGAAAGCGTTGGATAGCGTAGGAGTAAAAATTACTATTCCCACTCCAGTGAGTGCAACAGTAGGGAAAGTGTTGGATAGCGTAGGAGTAAAAATTACTATTCCCACTCCAGTGAGTGCAACAGTAGGGAAAGCGTTGGATAGCGTAGGGATAAAAAATTACTATTCCTACTCCAAAGAGTGCATTAGTAGGGAAAGCGTTGGACAGCGTAGAGATAAAAATTACTATTCCCTCTCCAGTGAGTGCAACAGTAGGGAAACCATTGGATAGCGTAGGGGTAAAAATTACTATTCCAACTCCAGAGAGTGCAACAGTAGGGAAAGCGTTGGATAGCGTAGGGGTAAAAATTACTATTCCAACTCCAGAGAGTGCAACAGTAGGGAAAACGTTGGACAGCGTAGGGGTAAAAATTACTATTCCCACTCCAGTGAGTGCAACAGTAGGGAAAGCGTTGGATAGCGTAGGGGTAAAAATTACTATTCCAACTCCAGAGAGTGCAACAGTAGGGAAAGCGTTGGATAGCGTAGGGGTAAAAATTACTATTCCCACTCCAGTGAGTGCAACAGTAGGGAAAGCGTTGGATAGCATAGGGGTAAAAATTACTATTCCAACTCCAGAGAGTGCCACAGTAGGGAAAACGTTGGACAGCGTAGGGGTAAAAATTACTATTCCCACTCCAGTGAGTGCAACAGTAGGGAAAGCGTTGGATAGCGTAGGGGTAAAAATTACTATTCCAACTCCAGAGAGTGCAACAGTAGGGAAAGCGTTGGATAGCGTAGGGGTAAAAATTACTATTCCCACTCCAGTGAGTGCAACAGTAGGGAAAGCGTTGGATAGCGTAGGGGTAAAAATTACTATTCCTACTCCAGAGAGTGCAACAGTAGGGAAAGCGTTGGATAGCGTAGGGGTAAAAATTACTATTCCCACTCCAGTGAGTGCAACAGTAAGGAAAGCGTTGGATAGCGTAGGGGTAAAAATTACTATTCCCACTCCAGTGAGTGCAACAGTAAGGAAAGCGTTGGATAGCGTAGGGATAAGAATTACTATTCCCACTCCAGTGAGTGCAATAGTAGGGAAAGTAAATACTTCATATATAAATATAAATAACATAAATATTAATTTCAATTACAAAATAATTAAATTATTTAAAAATTTTATAAAATATATTAATTAATCAATTAAAATTACAAATAAAAATTAACTAATAATAAAAATTACCTACTAATACTAATTGTTTACCAATTACCAATAAATTAATTTACAATTTAAAAAAAATTAGACACAAAAAAATGTAATAAATATAATTACTTACAATTAAATTACTTCCCACCCTATTCCCCTATAAACCCACAACCCACTACAGAAAATAAATTACTAAAATTAACATATTTATCAATTAATCAATTTTAATTAATAACCAATTATATTTTAATTAATTACCAATTAATAATTAACAATTAATTCTAAATAAATAACAATTGATAAATTAACATATTTAATTAATTATAATTCAGTCACTTCCCACCCTATTCCCCTATAAACCTACTACCCGCTACAGAATTATATTACACAGAAAATAAAAAATAATATTAACTTACCTTAAATTCGATATTTTTGTTGTCTCTATTATTTCTAGTCGATATTATGTCCATTCTATATTTTTGATTCGATATTATGTCCATTCTATTCGATATTAAAATTTTCTAGTCGATATTTTTGTTGTCTATATTATGTCTAGTCGATATTATGTCCATTCTATATTTTTTACTCGATATTATGTCTAGTCGATATTAAAAACTTGATATTTTGACTCTATACCCGATAACACGGTGCTAATGTATAGGTCAAGTGGGTACGGTCATTATGAAACAGAATAAATGCCTTTCTATAAAAGTTAATAATGGCGCTTGGTGCGGCGGGGGCCTCCTTGGGTCATGGCCGATAAATAAACCAGGTGGTCCGACTTCAAACATGGACGCATCGGTGCATGTTGTGCGCTCAGAAATGTGGCCCAGGATTAGTCTTGTGTCTGGCGTTGGAAACTCATTAAAGAGCATTTGTTTAGCTGCATTGCTCACCTCAGTGTAAACTTGTAGGACGACGTGTGCCGTTGTTACGCATTCCTCCCTGACTTGGTTCAATGACAGCGGGTGATGGAAGACCGCTTAGTTAAATACCAGTGCGGACCGGACAGCGCCAGCAGGATGTATCACGGCAGCCGTTCGGGACGTGCAGAACGTAAGGGAGAAAAGGAAAGGGTAGAAAGACAAGGTTTGGCTGTGGCATGTAAATGTGTACGGGGTGTGTGGGAACCATCATTTGATTGTGAATCATTTCCTCATTTTCATAATAAATTAAATACAGAATTACAGTAGAAGGCAGACATATATTCACTGTTTAAGAAGCACGTTCTTCATGAAACTCTTTTTGTAGACATAGGCATCATAGTCAACACAGGTGTCTTACGTTTGCAAATTCCTGTTAAAAACATATAGTACAACACACAATTCTTGAAGGATTCAATTACAATGCAGCTACTCCTTGTGGGACATACAAGTTAGATCTTGTTATATAATCCTATTCATATTGGACCCTAAGTACATGACATATATAGTGGTAGCTTCAGGTAGCTCCCATCATTCGTCGAATAACGGCCACATGCATCAATGTTCCCGTTTGCGAATTCTTAATTGCGTAAATTAAGGAATCGCAATTAAGAATTAGCAAATGGCTATGCATTAAGAAATCGCAATTTTTTTGCGATTTCTTAATTTTCCTTAATTGCGAATCGCAATTAAGGAATCCCTTTTCATTGATTCCTATGGGCCTAGAGGCCCATAGGAATGAATGTGAAGGCATTCTCATTTTGCAATTTGCAATTAAGGAATCGCAAAATGAGAATGCAATTTCAAGGGTGCAGGGGGGTCCAAAGGACCCCCCCGCACCCCTGAAATGTACCTTTAAGTACTTTTTACACACACACATTCCCCAAGGGCATGTGTGTGTGTGAAATGAAACTTTAAAAAATGCACTTTTGTGCATTTTTGAAAGTTTTCGCAAATTACCATGAAGTTTAACTTCATGTTAATTTACCACTTCCTATTTGTGATTTAGCAATTTAAAAAAATCATGCACTGCAGTTAAGAAATCGCAAAATTGCGATTTCTTAAATGCAATCGCAATTTAAGAAATCGCAAATAAATTGCAATTTCTTAAATTGCGAAAAAAGCTTAATGCATCCCAAAGCAATGAATTGCATTCGCAAACGGCCGATTTTTGCGATTCGCACCGTTTGCGAATGCAATTCAGTTTGATGCATGTGGGCATTAGTGTCTTTAAAAGTAATGCCCACAGAATATTGTTAGAGGGTGACATGTGTGTTTGATCCAGTGCTACAGGGAGTTTTAACGTAATCAGGAAGATAATGGAGTGACAAACCCTCTCCATTCCTCTGCTGAGTTCAGGCCTTTTGTAATCAAATTGGCTTTTTCGATCCAACAACACTCTAGCCGCTTGGTGGTAGAGTGGCTCTATCGATGACTTGCCAATTCATTTCATCTGCTGTGTGATTTTGTGCTGCGAAGTGATCCATCAATGGTGCATTCAGCACTGACCGCCTGATGCGGCTCTTGTGCTGTCCAATCCTTGCTTTAACAGGTTGCTGCGTTTGCCCTATGTATGGAAGACTACATGGGCACCAAATGCAGTACACAATGTTGCGTGTGCTGCAGTTGGAAAAAAAGGGTAGGGTATGATTTATGTCAGCATGTTGGAATATTTTGGTGTTGCAGGTGAACGGACAAGCCACGCAGTTACCACACCTAAAGTGTCCTCTGACCTCTGGTAGGTTCCAGGTGGAAGTTATGGTGGATTTGCTTTGCTGGACTGTTTCTCCAGAGGAGTGTACCAAATGATCTTATATGTTCTTTCCCCGTTTAAATGCGAACATGGGTGTGTCTATCCTGGTGTCTATGCTTTTTATCAGATGCCAATTTTTCAGAATTAGGATACGAAATTTGTTGGTGTGTACCCTAATGTTGATACACAGATCAGTCTGTCCTGTGACTTTTTCACTCTTGGTTTCAGAAGATCTTCCCTTGGACAGAACCAGGCTCTTTTCAGGGACCTTCTCACTATTTTATTGGGGTACCCTCTCATAAGCAATTTATTTTTTAGGACCTCAGCTTCTGCCATATAATCTTGCTTGTGTGTGCAATTTCTTCTGAGGCGTAAAATTGGACATATGGGAGTCCATCTCTTAATGCCTTAGGATGATGACTCTTGTAGGCAAGAAGTGTATTTCTCTCTGTTGGTTTACGATGTAATGACGTATACAGTAGACTTTCATCGTGTTGTATCTCAAGATCCAGGAAAGGAATGGAGTCTTTTTTTTATAGTGGAGGTAAAGGTGAGGTGTACCTGAATGTTGTTGAGGTATGTTACAAATTCAGTGAAATCCATTTCCGACCCCGACCGAATGAGGAAAATGTCGTCAATGTATCTTTTCCAGCAAGAAATGTTGGAACAATACCTGTTTGACTCATTTAATACATGTCTGTGTTCTAAGTTACGTAATAAACAAAAGGGGAGAGTAAGGGATTATCCACACGAGTGGAAGGAGATACTCCTGGTCCCCTGGACCTAAGGCTATATCAACAACAAAAAGAGCATCACCATTGGACCAAGTCCATGGTCTCAGAAGGGAAGAAGGGAAATGGAGAAATAACAAAAGAAAGGATTTAACTTTTGTTAGAAGACCCCTCACTCACCAACCTGGTTGGTGACATGCTTCATCATCGGGGTCCCACCCGGATAGCCGAATGGCATCCGGGTGTGCTGCGACACCTGATTACAGTGGAGCGGGTTTTTGTGAATGTAGTGCAAAAAGTGGTGTTAAAAACTGTCCAAGTATACCTTCTATGAAAAAACTTTATTCCGAAGATCCTGGACAGTGTTAAAAAGCAGTGAAGAGACACTAGTGTTGGTGTTTATGACCAACTGTATCTATGTGATTGTGAGGTCTACATGTCTAAACCTGTGGTGGGATCTGCCAGGTTTTCGTCAGGACCAAAAAACGTGGAACCTGGGCGGTATAGACACACTAACGTGTATCCGGCCCTCGGTCCCAGGGACCAAACTGTATATTTACAGTCGGTATTCTCCCAGCCTGATCAGGCGAGGAAAAAAGGAGAAACCTGTGAAAGAAAGGAAAACATCACAAACAAACAAATTACGTGCCTGTAAAGTAGTGTAGTTTCTCAGTATTTTAAATTCTCCATGCGAATCCCTTTCATGCTTGAGACATTGTCCCAAAGAGTGCATACTATATGGTGGCAAAAATGCTGGTGCGGGCCTGCATAGTGTTGCAAGAATGCAAGGTTTATTTCAAGGTAATTCCAGAAGAGAAAAAGGCTTGATTTGCCAGTGCTCAAATTATCTCACACTCTCACACCAACATACAGATCAATATATGTGGATAAGTGGGTGTGAAGTAACGGTTCAGTCACTCTGACATACTATGTGGAAAAGTGACTATCAACGTTCGCACACTATAGTGTAGGCGTTTCTTAATGCATGCATAATTTGTATCAATAAAGCATCATTGAATCTTAGTGGTGGGAGGCAGTAGGACTGAGGTAAATCTTACTTAGGGGAAGAGTTTCAGGTGCTTCACGGGGGTGGGAGGGTAGCCTGTTCTGTTCAGAACATATTCTGTAATGATAGAAATACAGGTGGGTTGTGGAGAACATAGGCGTGCTTGTCGGGCGGAGCGGGATCGGGCTGCTCAAACCACAATCTGTCATGATATAAGGAGAGCAAAAAAGGGGGCTTGCTGGGCAGAGCGTGGTCACTCTGAAAAAATGCCGCGGTAAAATGCCACACGTCGATGCATCTGACAAAGAAATGGAAGCGTGTTCTAAGTTATCCATATAGATATTAGCCAGCTCTACCTTTCCTGGATCTTGAGATACAACACGATCGTAAACCAACAGAGAGAAATATATTTCTTGAATACAAGAGTCATCATCCTAGGGCATTAAGAGATGGACTCCCATATGGTCAATTTTTACGCCTCCGTAGAAATTGCACACACAAGCAAGATTATATGGCAGAAGCCTAGGTCCTAAAAAATAAATTTCTTATGAGAGGGTACCCCAATAAAATAGTGAGACGGTCCCTGAAAAGAGCCTGGTTCTGTCCAAGGGAAGAACTTCTGAAACCAAGAGTGAAAAAGTCACAGGACAGACTGATCTGTGTATCAACATTAGGGTACACACCAACAAATTTCGTATCCTAATTCTGAAAAATTGGCATCTGATAAAAAGCATAGACACCAGGATAGACACACCCATGTTCCCATTTAAACGGGGAAAGAACATATAAGATCATTTGGTGCACTCCTCTGGAAAAACAGTTCAGCAAAGCAAATCCACCATAACTTCCACCTGGAACCTACCAGAGGTCAGAGGACACTTTAGGTGTGGTAACTGCGTGGCTTGTCCGTCCACCTTCAACACCAAAATATTCGAACATGCTGACATAAAACATACCCTACCCTTTTTTCCAACTGCAGCACACGCAACGTTGTGTACTGCATTTGGTGCCCATGTAGCCTTCCATACATAGGGCAAACGCAGCAACCTGTTAAAGCAAGGATTGGACAGCACAAGAGCCGCATCAGGCGGTCAGTGCTAAATGCACCATTGATGGATCATTTTGCAGCACAAAATCACACAGCAGATGAAATGAAATGGCAAGTCATCGATAGAGCCACTCTACCACCAAGAGGGGAAGACATGACACAGATTCTACAGCGGCTAGAGTGTCGTTGAATCGAAAAAACCAATTCGATTACAAAAGGCCTGAACTCAGCAGAGGAATGGAGAGGGTTTGTCACTCTATTATCTTCCTGATTACGTTAAAACTCCCTGTAGCACTGGATCAAACACACATGTCACCCTCTAACAATATTCCGTGGGCATTACTTTTAAAGACCCTTATTCGACGAATGATGGGAGCTACCTGAAGCTACCACTATATATTTCATGTACTTAGGGTCCAAAATGAATAGGATTATATACACAAGATCTAACTTGTATGTCCCACAAGGAGTAGCTGCATAGTAATTGGATCCGTCAAGAATTGTGTGTTGGGGGAGGAGCCAAGATGGCGACCGAGATGGCGGCGTAAACGCTCGGCTCCGTGAGCCTTCTCACACCGCGCATACATCCCGGCACTTATCCTGAGCTGTGCCGGCATATTTATGTAGGCGAAGGATAACTTTCACTTACCGTCTGCTCCTGAGGCTTTTGCTTGCTGCAGACCCGTTGAAATGTCCCCGAATGTTTTGCGGCATTCACGGAGCTGGGACCGGGGTCTCGAGTGCGGAGAGTGGCCGGCCGCGACTGCAACAACAGCGGCCTCTGGTGATGGTGAAGAGTCGGCCGGAGGGAACTGAAGACCTGGTGGCCGATGGCGACATTGCCGACCCAGCCCAACTAGCGGAGAACCATGTGGGGAGTGAGATACAGCTGGGTCGTGGGGAGTGCATGATACTTGGCCCCCCATTCCGGTGTTGTATCCGGGCACATCACCGACTTTTCCCGGAGTCAGCGTGCGGGCCTGTGAGAAGTTGGCCTGATAGGTGATGTTTCCAATTCTGGAACCACCTATTATCAGACCAAACAATCCCTTATGGTGTCAGGTTGTAAGTCAACCTTGTTAGACAAGCTATCCTAGGGGTAGCATGGACTAAGCAGCCTAAAGGCTTAACTTAAGAGGTCGTGTTAAGCGAGCTGTTTTACCACATACAATCCTGTAATATCAAATGAAAGGACACCACACAAGTATATATTATAAAAATATATGTGTTTATTACTAAAAACAATCCCCAGTATTCTTTATGAATAAAGGGGCACAAGCGTTAAATCAAAAGCACAGTTTAAACATACAAAGTTGCACAATTATGGATGAGGGCGGGTGGCCACTCAAACCATATACTAAACAAGTGGTATAAGAGATACCAATCGAACAGTGGTTAGGCCTAGGGCCTAGGGAATCGCTGGGAGCAGTCAGGACAAGCAGTGCTGAAGTCGGGAGAGGCCCACGAGATTCGGGAGCAGTGCGGAAAGCGCACGCATGCACCAATGTTAACCAATGGTGCGTAAAAATGACAAAGTTAGAGTTTAAGGACACTTCCGCTGAACCTAGAGGAACAAAACTTAAGACACAGACCCTAGAGGTGTGCACCAGTGTGGGAACACCGGCGGAGAAAAGTTACCTCACCCACAGGAAGCGGGTGCACAGGGTCGAAGTTGAGTCGGGTTTCGTCACGCAGGCTCTTGGTGCTTGGAGCTGAAAGGGCTGCAGGCGGGGTGAAAGAGAAGTGTCCGGTGGAGTCCAAGGGTGGACTCGAGTCGAAAAGTACCTGAAAGCAGAGGGGACAAAGTCTGGGTCACTCAGCAGTGACCAGGGTGGAACCAGGACGGAACCAGGCAATGTCGGGCGCAATCAGGTCGCTGTCGAGGTGCTTCTCTCCGCTGTCACGTGGGCTCTGGGGCATCTACGACATCCAGGAGCAGGTCACGATCTGTCCCACGCAGGCTCTCGCCGTCGGCGCTGTCGGCTTCAAGATTGGAGCAAACAACACTTGGCAAAAGCAATCCACGCGGAACCGGGAGATTGCTTCCCACTCGAACCAGGAAGGTCAGAGTGGGGGCTCCTTTTCAGGGGAGCTGGTGCAGATCTGGAGCAACCAGATTCACAAGTCGGTTTCAAGTTTTCGTTGGCACAGGGGCCACTAGCCGGCTGGCAAGTGACCGGGCCAACGCGTTGAGCCAAAAGTAGCAGAAGGGCCCCACACAGCACTCGATGAGTGTAGAGGGGTGAGCTTCGGTGCAAGAGTGGCTCAGGGTTGGGGCTTCTCAAACCCCGGTGCACAGCTTCGAGGGTCACTCGTGGGCTGCACGGTCAGCGTCTCGTGGTCAATTCAAGATGGCGTGCCCCACGCTTCCGGTCGCCTCCACGGGTCTCAGCTCTGCAGGGACTGTGGATCGGGCTGTTGGAAGGCAGGCAAGCTTGATCTCGTCGATCTCAGTCGCTCGAGTTTCGGCGGGAACTGCAACCAAGTAGACGTCGAGGGCTGGATGGTGCCTGCTGCTGCAGGGTGGTCACTCCTTGACCACAAGGGAGATTCTTCGGGCTTCCACGTTGAGATGGAGGTCCAAGGGTCCAGAGTTTCGTTTCTAATGTTTCTTCCAGGAAATCTGATGTGCATTGGCACTGCTCCCACTCTTATTCGAATCTGGGGGGCGTGATTACCTGCTAGGTCCCCCCTATGGGTGGGACCCAGGAAGGGGGTGGATACACCCCTTTCCTTTGATCCAGGCCGCCCTGGCATGAGGGCTGGAGTGCCCCAGAACCGGTTTGGCCGGATTATGCAAGGGGCAGCCTTGTGCGCCCCAGGCAGTGTCTGGTTTCTTTCAGACCTCCCTGCTACAATCCACTATCTCCTGTCTGGAGGGTGGTGACACCCTCCTGCGACAGGAAACCCTTTGTCCAGGCCCAATTTGGCTGAGTTTCGGTCAGCTGCAGGGGTCCAGACTCTTGTCTGTGGCAGAGGCATCCATTTTGTGGATCTAAGGCCCTTTTAGAAATTAATCGCATTTAAGTAAAGTAACATGTCCTACCCCTCTAGAGGGGTGGAATGCTATCCCCGTCGCCAGAACTGGCGAGGGGATAGTATTCCAAATCGTATGACACCTTACACGACATGTTTTGATAAAGCCAAACCAAAGTTGCTATATAACCGCGAGGATTATAAGGCACTTAAGAGTATATGGTATGGCATTATCCTGAAACAGCTTAGGGAGTTGCTCCCGACAGCTGCAGACAGGCTCAGCTCATGCTAGAGCTCCATCTCACATTAAACCACGCACTCTGCCTCCAGGATTGATGAGGCCTTCCATAGGAGTGGCTCACGGGTTTATATGTGTCCAGATATAGGTTTAGATATAGGTATACTATATCTAAGTAAGGGGTGATTACACCACCTTACCCCAGCTGAGTGATCAGCCAGTTGTGTCAATTTAAGAACCATCCAGGGGTGGCAAAAGATATGCTGCAGCCCCTGGTAGGCCTTGGTGGCCCCTATGCCCTGGGCACCTATAGTGCATTATACAGGGGCTGACAAGGAGTCCATTTCCAATTGTGGTATGTGCCTATAGCACATGTATCATTAATTTAGTGAGAGAACAGCAGGCTGGGGGTCTGATCAGCAGGCCCACAGCCTCAGTAGTCCATAGTTTTTCACAAACTTTCTGTAATACCCAGTCAGGCCCAAGAAGGCTCTGACTTGTGTCTGGGTAACTGGAGGATCCCAGTCCTGTATGGCCTGGATCTTGCTCTCCAGTGGCTGAACCTGACCTCCACCTACTAGGTGGCCCAGGTATACAACCTTACTCTGCCCTATCTGGCACTTAGTGGCCTTGATAGTTAGGCCTGCCTTTTGCAGGGCCTCCAAAACCTTCTTCAGGTGGATCAGGTGATCCTCCCAGGTGGAGCTAAAGACAGCAATATCATCTAGATATGCTGCACAAAAGTCATCCAACCCAGTAAGGACTTGGTTCACCAACCTTTGGAAAGTGGCAGGTGCATTCTTCAAACCAAAGGGCATTACCACAAACTGATAATGTCCACTAGGGGTAGAGAATGCTGTTTTGGCTTTTGACTCCTCAGCTAATCTGATTTGCCAGTAGCCAGCTGTCAGATCAAATGTGCTCAGAAACTTGGCAGAAGCCAATCTGTCAATGAGCTCATCTGCTCTTGGAATGGGGTGAGCATCTGTCCTAGTGACAGCATTGAGACCCCTGTAGTCCACGCAAAATCTCATTTCTCTCTTTCCATCTTGGGTATGAGGTTTTGGCACAAGGACTACTGGGCTGGCCCATGGGCTCTCTGATGGCTCAATCACTCCAAGCTCTAACATCTTTTGCACCTCAGCCTTGATGCAATCCCTGACATGGTCAGGTTGCCTGTAGATCTTATTCTTCACAGGCAGACTGTCACCAGTGTCCACTACATGGGTACACCAGTCAGTCTGGCTGGGTGTGAGTGAAAACAAATGCCTGTGGGCCTGCAAAACTTGTCTGCAGTCCACCTGTTGCTGGTCAGTGAGGCTGCCTGCCAAGGCTACTCCATCAACTGAACCATCATCAGGGTTCTGAGAAAGCAGGTCTGGGAGAGGGTCACTCTCTTCCTCCTGATCCCCATCTGTGGCCATGAGCAAGCTCATGTCCTCCCTGTCCACAAATGCTTTCAAACGATTCACATGGATTACCCTGTGAGGGCTCCTGGGTGTTCCAAAGTCAACCAAGTAAGTGACTTCTCCCTTCTTCTCAATGATATGATAGGGTCCACTCCATTTGTCCTGGAGTGCTGCTGGGGCCACTGGCTCCAGTACCCACACCTTCTGTCCTGGTTGGAACTCTACCAGTACAGCCTTTTGGTCATGCCAAGCTTTTTGTAATTCTTGGCTGGCCTCCAGGTTTTTGGATGCTCTTTCCATGTATTCAGCCATCCTGGAGCGGAGACCAAGTACATAGTCCACTATGTCTAGCTTAGGCTTTTTGAGAGGTAACTCCCATCCTTCCTTCACCAAACACAATGGACCCCTCACAGGGTGGCCAAACAAAAGTTCAAAAGGGCTGTAGCCAACCCCTTTCTGTGGGACCTCTCTGTAAGCAAAGAGCAGGCAAGGTAAAAGTATGTCCCATTTCCGCCTGAGCTTCTCTGTTAATCCTTTTATCATGCCTTTTAGGGTCTTGTTAAATCTCTCCACAAGCCCATTGCACTGTGGATGGTAGGGGGTGGTAAACTTGTAGTTTACTCCACACTCCTTCCACATTGCTTTCAGATAGCTGGACATAAAATTTGTGCCCCTATCTGATACCACCTCCTTTGGGAAGCCCACTCTTGAGAAAACTGCAATGAGGGCTTTTGCCACCACAGGTGCTGTGGTGGTCCTCAGGGGAATAGCCTCTGGATACCTGGTGGCATGATCCACTACCACCAGTATAAATCTGTTCCCAGATGCTGTTTGGGGGTCCATTGGACCCACAATATCAATTCCAACTCTTTCAAAGGGAACCCCCACCACAGGTAGTGGTATTAGGGGGGCCTTTGTTGTGCCACCTGACTTACCACTGACTTGGCAAGTGACACAGGAGCGACAAAACTCCTTGACATTTTCTGACATATGAGGCCAGTGAAAGTGTGAAACAAGCCTGTCCCACGTCTTGTTCTGGCCTAAGTGTCCTGCAAGGGGAATATCATGGGCCAAGGTAAGGAGGAACCCCCTAAACTTCAGAGGTATAACCAACCTCCTGGTCATGCCAGGCTTGGGGTCTCTAGCCTCTGAGTAAAGGAGTCCATCATCCCAATACACAGTATGGGTACCTTGGGCATCCCCAGCAGCCTCAGCAGCAGCCTGCTGTCTGAGGGGTTCAAGGGAAGGGCAATCTAATTGAGCCTGCCTCAGGTCTGCCCTTGAGGGTCCCCCTGTCCCCAGAAACTCAACCTGGTCAGGTTCAAGTTCCTCAGAGACAGTCTCCTCTTGGACTGCAGAATCAGTTTCCTCTGAAACTTGATCCTCAACCTGGGGCAAGGTGGAAGGCTCAGCCTTTCCTCTCTTGCTCCTTCTCTTGGGTTGTGGTTGGTCTATTGTTCCAAGATCCACCACTGGTTCAGGAAGGCACTTCTTAGCCTGAGCCCTTGTCATGGCAAGGACATGCTCTGAAATCCCTAGCATTTCTGCATGAGTCCTGTACTCCACTTCTGACCAAGCTGAGCTTTCAAGATCATTGCCTAACAGACAGTCTACTGGTAGGTCTGCACTCACAACAACTTTCTTTAGGCCATCTACCCCTCCCCAGGAGAAGTTCACAACTGCCACACTATGGGAAGTAGTGGAGTTGCTTGCATTGGTCACTAGGTAACTCTCACCTAGTACAATCTGTCCAGGGTCCACAAAGTCAGGTGTCACCATTGTGACACTGGCACATGTGTCCCTGTAGGCTTGAGCCAGTTTCTCATTAATTAAGGGAGTCTGCCTATATTTGCCCAGGTTACTGGGGCTTACTGCAGTGGGCAAATCTATGTCCACATCATATAAGAGAACTGCCTGTGTAGGGGTTCTGACTAGGCCAGATCCTACTTCAATACCCAGGGTCAACCCAGCTACACCCTTGGACTGTGTTCCACCACTGCTTACTGTACTAGGGGTTGCAGTTGCTTTAGGAGCTGGAGTGGTGGAGACTGGATTTGCCTTAGTGCATTCACTGCCCCAGTGTGAAACTGATTTGCAGGTATTACACCAAGGTGTCTTTGGACCTTTATTCTTCTTCTTCTTGTTTCCATTTTGGGAACCACCCTCCTTACTACTAGTTTGGGGGCCTGAAGACTTCTGGTCTTTTTCTTTATCTTTATCTTTCTGATTTCCACCCTTCTGGTCTGTTTTCTTCTGGTCACCACCTTGGTTCTGGGGTTTCTGCTTAATCCTTGTTCTGACCCATTTGTCTGCCTTCTTTCCCAATTCTTGGGGAGAGGTCAGATCAGAGTCAATAAGGTATTGATGCAACAGCTGGTTTGTACAGTTATTAAGGATCTGTTCTCTCATTATAAGATTGTATAATCCTGTATAGTCTGAAACTTTACTTCCCTGCAACCAACCCTCCAAAGCCTTAGTGGCACACTCAACGAAATCAGTCCAGTCTTGAGTCTGTGCTTTTTGGGTGTCTCTGAACAACAACCTGTATTGCTCAGTGGTTAGGCCAAACCCTTCAATAAGAGCACTCTTCAAAACAGAGTAGTTTTTGGCATCCTCAGGTCTAACTGTGAGGAGCCTGTCCCTCCCTTTCTCAGAAAAGGAGTACCATAAAATTGCAGCCCACTGATCCTGAGGAACCTGCTGTACCATGCAGGCTCTCTCCAGAGCAGTCATCCATTTGTGGATGTCATCCCCTTCCTTGTAGGGGGGCACAATTTTTGTCAGGTTTCTATTATCATAGCCCCTGTCTTTTTCTTTAGGAATATTGCTGCCACCAGTGGCATCTAAGCCACTCAATTTCTGCTCTCTTGCCAAGGCAAGTCTAGCTTGAGCCAAGGCTACCTCCTCCCTCTCTATCTGGAGTTTGACAGCCCTCATTCTGGCCCTATGCTCTAGCTTTTGAGAAGCAGTCATGCCTCTCTGTGATTCTCTGGAGGCACTAGAAATATGAGAGTCCCCTGAGGGAGATCTCACTCTTCTGTTGCCTGGGAGAATGCTATAGGATCTGGGGAGGTGCTGGCCCTCTCCATTCCCTAGTAGGCTTAAGTTGGCCTGGCTAAGCCTGGCAACTCCAACCTGGCTACCCTCCTGACCCTGGTCTTCTGTGTCCTCAACCTCTGAGTCCTCATCCCCCTCTTCTCCTTCTTCTTCCTCCTGAGGGGTACCAGTTACAGGTGGGTTCTCTCCATTTCCTGACCCTAGGGGAATTCCCTTCGCCCTTTCTAAGTCATCCTGTTCTAGAATGGCTATCAGGATTGGACAGGTGGGGCTTCTGCCCCTTTTTAACCCTCTTGATTTGCACAAGGCAATCAAGTCCTTTCGGGTTAGTTTGTCATAGCTGGAAGTTGCCTGGGTAAGGTCAACTGTCACAGGAGTAGACCCTGAGGCTTTTCCTGTGTCAGACATGACTCTAGTGTGGTGTAAGTGATGCACCTACCTACACTAAGTGTTTTCCTACTGTACCTTACTAGTGAGTTGTAGTCAGGGTGTGCTACTCCCTTTACTCTACAACTACTAAGTTCAGTAGAACTTAATATGCTAAGCTTTTGATTTATATGTACCTAGAGGTACTTGATGTGATCTTTCAATTTGATAAAAAGATTGCAATGGTAAAACAACAGCAAGCTCAAATCCCACCGCTGCCACCAATGTGAGAAGTTGGCCTGATAGGTGATGTTTCCAATTCTGGAACCACGTATTATCAGACCAAACAATCCCTTATGGTGTCAGGTTGTAAGTCAACCTTGTTAGACAAGCTATCCTAGGGGTAGCATGGACTAAGCAGCCTAAAGGCTTAACTTAAGAGGTTGTGTTAAGCGAGCTGTTTTACCACATACAATCCTGTAATATCAAATGAAAGGACACCACACAAGTATATATTATAAAAATATATGTGTTTATTACTAAAAACAATCCCCAGTATTCTTTATGAATAAAGGGGCACAAGCGTTAAATCAAAAGCACAGTTTAAACATACAAAGTTGCACAATTATGGATGAGGGCGGGTGGCCACTCAAACCATATACTAAACAAGTGGTATAAGAGATACCAATCGAACAGTGGTTAGGCCTAGGGCCTAGGGAATCGCTGGGAGCAGTCAGGACAAGCAGTGCTGAAGTCGGGAGAGGCCCACGAGATTCGGGAGCAGTGCGGAAAGCGCACGCATGCACCAATGTTAACCAATGGTGCGTAAAAATGACAAAGTTAGAGTTTAAGGACACTTCCGCTGAACCTAGAGGAACAAAACTTAAGACACAGACCCTAGAGGTGTGCACCAGTGTGGGAACACCGGCGGAGCAAAGTTACCTCACCCACAGGAAGCGGGTGCACAGGGTCGAAGTTGAGTCGGGTTTCGTCACGCAGGCTCTTGGTGCTTGGAGCTGAAAGGGCTGCAGGCGGGGTGAAAGAGAAGTGTCCGGTGGAGTCCAAGGGTGGACTCGAGTCGAAAAGTACCTGAAAGCAGAGGGGACAGAGTCTGGGTCACTCAGCAGTGACCAGGGTGGAACCAGGACGGAACCAGGCAATGTCGGGCGCAATCAGGTCACTGTCGAGGTGCTTCTCTCCGCTGTCACGTGGGCTCTGGGGCATCTACGACGTCCAGGAGCAGGTCACGATCTGTCCCACGCAGGTTCTCGCCGTCGGCGCTGTCGGCTTCAAGATTGGAGCAAACAACACTTGGCAAAAGCAATCCACGCGGAACCGGGAGATTGCCTCTCACTCAAACCAGGAAGGTCAGAGTGGGGGCTCCTTTTCAGGGGAGCTGGTGCAGATCTGGAGCAACCAGATTCACAAGTTGGTTTCAAGTTTTCGTCGGCACAGGGGCCACTAGCCGGCTGGCAAGTGACCGGGCCAACGCGTTGAGCCAAAAGTAGCAGAAGGGCCCCACGCAGCACTCGATGAGTGTAGAGGGGTGAGCTTCGGTGCAAGAGTGGCTCAGGGTTGGGGCTTCTCAATCCCCGGAGCACAGCTTCGAGGGTCACTCGTGGGCTGCACGGTCAGCGTCTCGTGGTCAATTCAAGATGGCGTGCCCCACGCTTCCGGTCGCCTCCACGGGTCTCAGCTCTGCAGGGACTGTGGATCGGGCTGTTGGAAGGCAGGCAAGCTTGATCTCGTTGATCTCAGTCGCTCGAGTTCCGGCGGGAACTGCAACCAAGTAGACGTCGAGGGCTGGATGGTGCCTGCTGCTGCAGGGTGGTCACTCCTTGACCACAAGGGAGATTCTTCGGGCTTCCACGTTGAGATGGAGGTCCAAGGGTCCAGAGTTTCGTTTCTAATGTTTCTTCCAGGAAATCTGATGTGCATTGGCACTGCTCCCACTCTTATTCGAATCTGGGGGGCGTGATTACCTGCTAGGTCCCCCCCTATGGGTGGGACCCAGGAAGGGGGTGGATACACCCCTTTCCTTTGATCCAGGCCGCCCTGGCACGAGGGCTGGAGTGCCCCAGAACCGGTTTGGCCGGATTATGCAAGGGGCAGCCTTGTGCGCCCCAGGCAGTGTCTGGTTTCTTTCAGACCTCCCTGCTACAATCCACTATCTCCTGTCTGGAGGGTGGTGACACCCTCCTGCGACAGGAAACCCTTTGTCCAGGCCCCATTTGGCTGAGTTTCGGTCAGCTGCAGGGGTCCAGACTCTTGTCTGTGGCAGAGGCATCCATTTTGTTGATCTAAGGCCCTTTTAGAAATTAACCGCATTTAAGTAAAGTAACATGTCCTACCCCTCTAGAGGGGTGGAATGCTATCCCCGTCGCCAGAACTGGCGAGGGGATAGTATTCCAAATCGTATGACACCTTACACGACATGTTTTGATAAAGCCAAACCAAAGTTGCTATATAACCGCGAGGATTATAAGGCACTTAAGAGTATATGGTATGGCATTATCCTGAAACAGCTTAGGGAGTTGCTCCCGACAGCTGCAGACAGGCTCAGCTCATGCTAGAGCTCCATCTCACATTAAACCACGCACTCTGCCTCCAGGATTGATGAGGCCTTCCATAGGAGTGGCTCACAGGTTTATATGTGTCCAGATATAGGTTTAGATATAGGTATACTATATCTAAGTAAGGGGTGATTACACCACCTTACCCCAGCTGAGTGATCAGCCAGTTGTGTCAATTTAAGAACCAGCCAGGGGTGGCAAAAGATATGCTGCAGCCCCTGGTAGGGCTTGGTGGCCCCTATGCCCTGGGCACCTATAGTGCATTATACAGGGGCTGACAAGGAGTCCATTTCCAATTGTGGTATGTGCCTATAGCACATGTATCATTAATTTAGTGAGAGAACAGCAGGCTGGGGGTCTGATCAGCAGGCCCACAGCCTCAGTAGTCGAAAACCAGTGAAGCAAAAAGCAAAAATTTGGGGTGACCATAGGATAGCAGACCCTACTCTCCTACAGGGCCCCAGGGAGAGGCAGAGTTTTTAGCCTTTTGGTGACTCTCCGCTGAGAAACCTGCCTTGACTTTTGAGATCCCCGTTGTGAATCCTGTTCCTCCCTGGTGTGCGGCCCGGTCCTGAGGTGAGGTGGAGAGGGACGAGGCCGGATCAGCTAAGATGGCGGATAGCGCCCTCGTACGCACACCTCATCAGGACAGAGAAGCCGTTGTGCGAGAGAGTCCTGGGGTCTGGCGACACGAGAAAGAGCCCACGTCCAGAGATATATTGGCTGCGTTAACAACTCTGCATATGACCCTGATCCGGGACGTCCGGGATCTGGGAAGGAGGATGGCCGCCATTGTTGTCCCGCCGCTCCACACGGGCATGGTTGAATCACAAGGAAGCGCCAATGTGCTCGCCTCTGCGTCAGTGATGAATGTTCCAGCTGCGCCTACGTTCGTGGAGACGCCGATGGACCCGGTCTGTGATACCGCTTTGGACTGCTCTGTTGTGTATGTGAGTGACTCGTCGGGGCCCTTATCTGTATGGCGGCTGAAGAAACAACATCGATCCATGGTTTGGGCTGCCCCGGCGGCGTTTCAACGAGTACCGGATAGTGTGACCTTCTCTTCCTGGACGGTGAAACTGTGTTCGGACTGGGGGATGTTCCCGGTATCGATACTGACACAGACGGATTTCCGCCATACGTCTTCGGCTGGGTTTTGGGGGCTACAGTCCCATGGAATATTGGCGCTGCCCGGTCCGCCTGGATCGGTTGGACCCACCACACTGCTTTGTATGCCGACTGATGGGTGGCCGTATGTGGGTACTATTGATAGGGAAGGCCAGGGGTGAGACCGTCTAGGACATAGTGGAACACGTTGTTGGCTGACGGTGCTTAGTGGGACGCTCAACGGGGATGTTATTGATTGAATTGATAATTATTGCTTACTGTGGCTATTCTGACCTTGCTTTTCCGATGTTTTATTGTGCGCGATGGGTGGGGGGGGGCCGGGTAGTTTGATCGATGACCCTTCTCCATCTTTTTTCCTTCTTTTTTCTTTTCTATTAATCTATGTTTCGGGTCTCTCATTTAGGGCGATAGGCACCCTGCTGGGGGGGGTAGGCCGTAGACTTCTGCAGGGGTGCAGGGTGGGGGGTAGGGGGAAGGGGGTTGTTTATTTGTTCTTTCTTTGTCTCTATGGCCCTTTGTCTTTTCTTTTTCTCGGTATCGTCGTCTTTCATGTTTCCTACAGTCTGTTTTGTTTTTAAGGGCTGGGGTGCTGTTCGACATGGTATGTATGTGTTGTGTACATTTATCCTGACTCGTATGCCTTGCCCCCATGCCTTTAAGTGTATTCGCACTCTTCGCGGATTTCTGTTTTTTATGTTGCTATTGTGGGACCATGCATGACCGTATGGCACTTATTCTGATACTTTTTCTGTTTTATTTTTCTTCACTGTAAAATGAACCTTCTTGAATCCTGATTATCACGCTGTACGCTCGAATACGAGTTATATCCTGGATACTTACCTGACCCCGAATTATGGGCTGCTGTATCTTTCTATATTGCTTTGCTGAACTTTCGCATTGACTAGCGGCTGGCCGGGATGGTTGTAGGCCCATGCTTGTATTTATGTGAAGTGATAATAAAGGTTTTTAAAAAAAAAAAAAGAATTGTGCGTTGTACTATATGTTTTTAACAGGAATTTGCAAACATAAGACACCTGTGTTTACTATGATGCCTATGTTTACAAAAAGAGTTTCATGAAGAACGTGCTTCTTAAACAGTGAATATATGTCTGCCTTCTAATGTAATTCTGTATTTATTTTATTATGAAAATGAGGAAATGATTCACAATCAAATGATGGTTCCCACACACTCTGTACACATTTACATGCTGAAGCCAAACCCGGTCTTTCTACCCTTTCCTTTTCTCCCTTACGTTCTGCACGTCCCAAACGGCTGCCGTGATACATCCTGCTGGCGCTGTCCGGTCCGCACTGGTATTTAACTAAGCGGTCTTCCATCACCCGCAGTCATTGAACCAAGTCAGGGAGGAATGCGTAACAACGGCACACGTCGTCCTAAAAGTTTACACTGAGGTGAGCAATGCAGCTAAACAAATGCTCTTTAATGAGTTTCCAACGCCAGACACAAGACTAATCCTGGGCCACATTTCTGAGCGCACAACATGCACCGATGCGTTCATGTTTGAAGTCGGACCACCTGGTTTATTTATCGGCCATGACCCAAGGAGGCCCCCGCTGCACCAAGCGCCATTATTAACTTTTATAGAAAGGCATTTATTCTGTTTCATAATGACCGTACCCACTTGTCCTATACATTAGCACCGTGTTATCGTATTCCACGATACATTACCATCCTCGTAGACGCTACCCGTCATACAGTTTCATGGGGGGTCACGCTCAGCGCAAGCGTCAATTATCAAGAAGAGAGGCATGTATCCTGACTATGCCACACACATTTTTGCAGGACTTCATTCACTGGAATACAACTTGTTCCTGACAGCAAAGCATCGCCTTTGTTCATCCGTGTCCAACACAAGCGAATCAGGGTAAGGTGATCTCACTTTCTAGGACGTGCTTACGTTTATCCTGTGCCTGATATGGCACTAACCATGTGACTATTCATCCACAGCTTACACCTCCTTGCAGAACACGCAGACTTCATCAAAAGTCGAGCCAAATCCACTAGTGCCAGCCCCTCCCTTTTCTCCTACTTGCCTCACACTGAGGTAAGCATAAGCAACTTCCTTCGATGTAATTCCACCTTTTATACAATCCGCTTTATCTCATAATTCCTTTCTCTCTCACTCCTGCAGTACCCGGCTGGATCCAGTGTGAGTACCTTCTTTCTTCTTTTTTCACCCAACTGGTGTTTGCACATCACATGGCTGCGCATATCAAGTGTTTCTGATACAGGTATCTCTAATAATTTGGTCCCTTGAATCATTCATTTACTCATAATTTTACCACAGGATTCTAGCTTACACCACTCTTTCCCTTTTTAACCTACAGTTGCCCCTATACCACTAGGTCCTGAAGAGACCCTATATTCTTCGAAGGGTCGAAACGCTGTGGACTTTAGAAAAAAATGAATCATTTTGTCAGCACTACCCATTGCTTACAGTGTTGTTAATTATTGTACACTAAACAAATAATCGTTTGTTGAAAATATTGTAAACCAGGCTATAACTGTCACAAATGTCACACATCTTTTTGTTTGGTTCCTACCTTACACTGGGGACACTGAGCACCGAATCCTTTGTTTTGTGTATTTGAATTTGACTTCAATATTTGATATAAACCGAAGAACTTGCAACCACCGTGTACTTAATTGCCTCTTTGTCTGAACTCTGTATAACCCATTTACATTGCCATTGTGCACTAAGATGACCTAATTCTATCCTATTACTGCATCCACAAGAGCTGCTGTTTCTTGATACAAGTACGTACCCTGGCTCTTTGTGAGAAGGGTTTCCCTTGTGTTCTTTGAGGACTACCCTAGATGTAGAAGGCTTCAGGTTGAATGGAATTATAAAATGGTCGGACCAATCTAACTAAAGCGCAGGAGTACTACAGTCATAGCAAAGATTGGACAAAATTGGATCCAGAAGGTGTCCCGCCTTATGAGTAGGGCCCTGATTACATAACCGTAAGCTTAGGGCCTCCAGATTGGATAAGAAAGTACGGCAGATGTTATTCTGATTATCTTCTAGGTGAAGGTTCAGGTCACCTAGAATTGTAAAATTCGCTGCCTTTAAAATGAAGGGAGCGATAAGGTCAGGGAAAGTGGAGACCCAAGGGCCGGGCTTCCCCAGAGGGCGATAAATTAAAATGCCAGACAAGGTCAGCTGAGGGGATTTAGAGAGTTTAAACAAAGCCGCTTCACACTCTTTGATGGAAATAGCTTCAAATTTACAGAAATGAGTTGATTTATAGATTATAGCCATCCCCCCGCCTTTGCCTGTGTCTCGATCTTTCCTGGCGATGACATATCCAGGAGGAAGAGCAGTGGCAATGTCGGCCCGAACTGGCATGAAGCCATGTTTCAGTCAAAAAGGTGCATCTGTATGTTCAGTACTAAGAAGGTCAAAAATATGCTGCTTATTTTTGGCCAAGGAACGACAGTTAATGCTTAAAAAATACAAATTCTGGCAACATGCCATTTTGGCAGAGGTGGTGCTGTGACAGACCTGAAGGCCAGTTCTGGAGATGGTATTTATAAGACGCATAGGACCCAAAGTGAAATTGCATTGAATGCAAGTGAAGCCGCGATAAGGAGGAATACATACAGCACATTTAGGAGAAATATATTTACTAAGTCTGTGGAGTTGCGCATTCTCTTACTTACAGTGATCTCATTTTGGCCATGATTTCCGGCCGCTGGGCACAGACGGGCGCGGACTGGCGCAGACGGGCTTGCCTCTGGCGCGCCATCGGCACGTGCGCTGCGCGCTTGCATCTGTCCCCTGAAATAGAGTCATGGACCATAGAGTGCGACTAGAATGTCGCTCGAAATGACACCTATCACGCCTACCAGCGAGAGGTGTCTGTGCGGCTAGAGAGGCTGAAAGTCAGGGGACGGACGTACCATAGAGTATGGGATCATACAGAGCCAGGCAAACACCTACCACAGGTACAAATTTAAAACGATTTAAAACGAGCGCATCCCAAATAGAATACAACAAAAAGAGTATATATAGAACTAAGTTCTATGTGAATTGAAGTTTTAATGTGCAAGTATGCGAAAATGCTGTTTTAAAAAAAAAGAAAAACACAAAACTAAAGTTAAATTTAGTGTTTGACGAGCATTTAGTGAACAAAATGTTCATCTCCAGCACACAACATCCTCGTTTGAGCCACCAGATGGATTGGTGCCCACATTTCCTCCCATTCTCAATTCCTCCATAGTTGCCAGGGTTTCTAGATAATTTGCTGTTAAAATGTCAGTTTCATCTGCCACATTGCTACTCATCATTCTTCTTTGGCCAACATTCCTTTGTTTAAAATACTAGTATAATTTCAGCTTGCGGATATATTTGAATAAATCTATCCTTGTCTGTGTATATTCTAACTGCTCGGTAGGACAAAAGGTAAAACACAAAATTAATACGGACTCCTCCATTTTGGTCAAATTCCTCGTGGACAGATTAACAATTGTTAAATTCTTCTCCTCTATTTCGCATTCCTGTCCCACCTGGTTCTGGCAGTCCCAGGGTTTGCTCCCATGTTTCCTGCTCCCTCTTCTCGTGACTCTGTGGTTTTCTTCTCCAGAGATCCTTTTCCTCCTCTCAGCCATGTCTTCCTGATTAGGCTGAATTCCTCGTGAAAAAAGCCCTGGTGAGTATTCCCTTGACCGGAACTTCCTTCTTCTTCAGAGTGTTCGGCACTGGTTACCTCGGACTCTGAGGTATACTTGTTCTCCACCACTGGTCGTTTTCTTGCCTTCAAATCACTTCTCAGGCGTCATACTTCCTAACAAAGGTCAGGATTCTTCCCAGTTCGTAGTCCCTGGCGTCTCGCTCAAATTTCTGCTGCTTTCTTTCCTGGATTTTCTTTTCGTACACAGATAGTCGCTTCTTTATTATTTCCTTATCTTCTAGATGCTTCGTACTATCAGCAGTCACCAGGATGCTTTGTTCCAGAACTTCTATTTCTTCAAGTGCCTTTGCGCGATCCTACCATGCAAATTTCACTAATACGAGAAGCATCCCCTGCGAGGAGCTCGTGGTTTACTCTGCCCATTTGTTCAATAATTTTGGATCTGGGTTCTCGTATGCCGGGGTCGTATATGTTCTCAGGCCCCTAGGCACCTGGTTAACATCAATGTAGCTCTGCAAGCTGGTGGCCTCCCACCACTTGAGTATCTCTCTCTCATGGAGCCTTTCCAGTTGTGAGTATTTGCTCCTTAGACTCACTTGGCTCGTGCTAGATGCCCTGTCTGGGAAACATCCTTTACAACGCAACTTTTACCACGCAGTGCCTTTACATCGCAACTTTTACAAAGCAAACCATTACAACGCATTGCGCTGGGGGGCGCTCTAGGATAGGGAATAGATTTAATTTACTATCCAACACCTTCCCTACTATCCACGGGGACCGGAGTTGGAATAGTAAATTAAACTATTCACTATCCAGCACCCCAAAGCGCTATGCGTTGTAATGGTATGCATTGTAAAAACTGCGATGTAAAAGCATGCGTGGTAAAAGCATGCGTTGTAATGTCATACATCCGCCCTGTCTCCACCTTGGGAACTCACTCCCCTCTGATTTTTAAAAATGTCAGTTGCCGGTTTGCGGCGGGGCGCCTTGCTAAGCATCCAATTATCTTCGCACTCCGCCCAGTAACTCGTTCTACTGCACTTGAATAGTAAGAACCGACGTCTCCGTACCCCACCACGTTTCCAGGAATCTGGTGTCAGGGGTTTAAGTTCTCTGGTTCGTGCAGTGTTGCTGGCTCCTCTGTATCTTCAGACGCTCTGAGTTCCTGCCAATAGGTCCCGCACTCGCGAGGGAGTGTCGGTCCTGCAGCGGCAGTGCCGCTCTTACACTTCAGCTCCCCACACAAGTAGAACATGGAAAATGGGGAGCTCTTGAGGATCAAGAGGAATAGCTCTAGGCCTGAAGACTACCTTGAAGTGGCATCTCAAAGTCTGGGCCGCTTTAAAGTGAGGGGTTACTCGAAAATAACATTACAGGCAGCTCACCTGAAGTGACTAAATGTGGAGAGAATAGACCTCATGCAGAGTCTAGGTAAGAATAAGAAAAGTGCAGAGACCAACAACTTCAGAATGATTACTAGGTATTTGAATGTTACCAGTGAGGTAAAGAAAATCATGTATTGAAACTGACGAATTGTGAAATCTGATGTGATCATAGGCAAGGATCTACCTGAGAGACCAGGTATCAATTTTAGATGATCGAGATCCATCAAAAATCATGTAGTTGAATGTCACTTGGGGGCAGTGAAACAACAACAGGGTCTGGGTGATTTACGAGGCTCCTTCCCCTGTGGCAAATGCAGGGCCTGCGCCACCAGTAAAAGGGTGACGACATACGAGGTGCCTGGGTTGAAATGAGCAAGGATAGATTACAAAATTTATGACGTGCAGTACCACATTTGTGGTATATTGCCTGACTTGCCTGTGCAACCTCAGGAATGTGGGGAGCACCATAAACCAGGTAAAAATGAGGGCCCTCGAACATCAAAGGGCCATCGCCAGCAATGACACAAACTATCTGGTGACGCAGCATTTTGCCAGCCACCACATGAGAGACAGACTCCTGTTACAGTTTTTCTGCCTTGACCATGTCCCCTGAGATGTCAGAGGAGGGGACAGGGAGAGGAGACTAAGGAGACTCGAATCAAGATTCATCATAGACCTCCAAAGTAAATTTCCAGGAATTTTAAATAGTGGAGAAGAACTCGCTATACATCTGGAAACATAATGACTCCTGTAGAGCAACCGGGCCTGATAAGAACGCAGTAATAGGACCAGAGTAAGTGTATCTCCTGTGGGTTGAATAGGGCCCATACAGGGTGTTAAAAAATCCATGTAATGCAGGATATTACCGGGTAGAGGGGAGTGTCAGACCAAACAGTGCATCTTATCAATCTGATATCATTGGCAGTAAATGCCCATACAGGGCAAGAGCAAGGCCTACAATCCACTGGTGATAAACTGAGCTCTATAGTTAATGTAAAGTATGTAATCTACAGAGCAGTCCCCACTAGGAAATATCGTGCAAATATGTACATAGAATCATTGGAGTAATATATATAATGTAAATCATTTACACAGGATGCGCTAGGAATGAAATTTAATTCTATTTAATTTAATTCACATCCTCTGATTAGATTGCATTCACGTTATGAGTTGTGTAATGAAACCGAATTTTTGAATGAAGAACAGGGTTCAGCGAGAGTAATGAAATATAATACAGTGTCCCGAAAACACGTTCAAAGATGGTGCCAATAGATTTGTAATGTGTATTGTCCGTTTTCGAATCACTGCGAGAATCAAGTGTTTAAATGTCGCCATGACAATGGGGCCGCCGACATTGACGAAGGCAGGATTGCTGAAACATGTTTGTTGTGTTTAATTTTCGCCCAATAAATCTATAACAGATTTGCAGTAACGCGAGTGCTGGTCATTTTCTACTTGTGTGGGGAGCTGAAGTGTAAGAGCGGCACTGCTGCCGCAGGAACGGCACCCACTCGCGAGTGCGGGATCTATTGGCAGAGACTCGGAGCGTTTGAACATATATATATATATATATATATATATCACCACAGTTCTCCCCCTTCTTGGTAAGGATGTAGAGCCGCACACACAACAACTTGCTGAAAGCAATTTCTTCGACCAGTAGGGCAGATAACCTGACGAGTTTAGTTCGCTCCCGCGAACCTTTTCTTTTTTTTATTTAGAAATTTTTATTGGTATACAAAAGAAGGTCGTACAAAAATATATATATACAGACATAAGTACAAAGATGGCGGTCATATCTATTGTTCTCCCTCCACTGGAGAAGAAAGAGAGAAGAAGAAAGGAGAGGAGGAGAAAGAGAGGTGGGGGGGGGGGGGTACGCACGTAGTTGTCCTTGATTGTCCTTTATTGGGTCTTCCTCAGGAGCTCGTCGAGCGGGTCCCACATGTGCAGCTTGGCTTTATGTTCTTTCGAGAAGGTGCCTGTAATGTTGTCGGCTCCTCTCAGGAAGGTGATCCAGTTGATCCATGTTTTAAAGCTTGCTTTGGCTGTGTTTTTCCAGTTCGTTAGGATTATTTTGAGGGCTGCTGTGAGGAGTAGGTCTAGGAGTTCTCTCTCTTCTCTACTTTTTAGGTTCGCTGTTAGGTGCTCAGTCGCCAGGCTGACGAAGCTGATTTCCAGATTTGTTTTGAGCATATCGTTCAGGAAAGTGTTGATTTGTGCCCAGAACTTCCTGACTTTCACGCAGGTGAAGATAAGGTGTTCGAGGGTACCTTCCTCTTTCAGGCAGTTCCAGCATTTGTCTGAGTCTGCTATGCCGACCTTGTGGAGTTTGGATGGCGTCCAGTAGGCGTTGTGGAGCAGCCAGTATTTTGTTTGCGCTAGTTGTGGGGTGTCAAGTCAGTCAAGTCAATTTTTATTGTATAAAATTATTAAAAATCATTACAAAATGCATCTAGATCAACTTGGGACATAAAACACATTTTAAAAAATTGGCAAATAAAACTGTTTGTAAGTGGCAAGTAAGAGTCAGTTATTTCAGGTTGGTGGTATAATTCCAAGGTCAGCTTGCTGTAGGAGAGATTGGGCTTTCATCATAAATTTGACCCCCCTGCAGGCCAGCATAGGACATGATCCATCTAGCCATTGGATTACGGCTTGCCTACAAGTCCGAATATTCAATTTGTTAAAAATGTTCTTTAAAAGCCGTCTCCTCAAGGCCTTAAGTGCCGGGCACACACACAGTAAGTGCGGTAGTGTTTCATTTCGATATCCACATAGGCGACAATGGGGGTCGGTGTGGCAGTTTTTCCATGCTGGTAGCAGGTCCTTTGAGAACTGTAGACCTAGTCGATGTTTTATATATCTTTGTTTTAACGAATTGTTAAAGTGGCTTTCTAGGTAGGACTGCGGTTTTATCCCGGTATATGAGTTTATCACGGTCCACCCGTGTCGTCTTTTTGCGGTAACTATCTTGTCTTCCAGATAGGATTCCCATTTGACCGCATTATTTACAATTTTATCAAAAGTGGATCTGTCTGGATGCATGTCCCAGGATTCTTCAATTCCTATGCAGATTAGCGATTGAGACAGATAGCTTCCCCAACTGTTTGGAACTTGCTGTTTCTGTTGAGTATCGATTTCTTTCCAGCACAGGTTGTCCAATGTGTTGGCTTCCGACGTGCGTATTTTATGGCAGAGTTTCACAAAGGTTCCCATACTGCGAAATTTTTGATTTAGAAGGCCAAATTCTAGGCGAACCTGTGCTGGAGCTGATGATTTTGGAAGGTTTAGTACTGCCTTGTATACTTTTGTTTGTAGGCTGTTTAACAGCCCTGCTTCTTTGCCACACCAGGTGGCCAATGCGTATGATAAGGATGGTAGGGTTTGAGCTTTGATCACTTTCAGCAGGTGTGAATAATTTGGACAACTTAGTTTATTTTGTAATTGCCGGTATGCGTAGATTAGAGACTGTGTTTTTGCTTTTAGCTCGGTTTTATGTTCTTTGTTCGTCGGCCCTCGCCCCAATTTCAAACCCAAGTATTTGTATGAAGTTTCCTCCTTTATTGGGGAGCTATTTGCATACCATTTGAATATTTGCTTTTTAGGATCCACAATGCGGACAACCTTAGTTTTATCTTTATTTAGTTCCAAGCATTCGTGCTCCAAGTAGGTTGTCAGGTTATTGATCGATCTTTGCAACCCTATTGGGGTTTGGCTCAGAACAACAATATCGTCTGCATACTGCAGGAAGGGAATTGGGATTTTTGACATGTGGGGTGGATGGCATTCCCCAATCTCCATGTGATTGACAATATCTGCCATGTACAGGTTGAATAAACTTGGGGCCAGTACACAGCCTTGTTTTAGGCCCTGTTGTGTTCTTATTTTGGCCGTTACGCTGCTACCGTCTCCCAGTTTTACTCGAGCCCAGGTGTTGCTGTGCAGGACTATAATTGCCTCTAATAGCTTCTTCGGGATACCCCATGATCTTAGTTTTTCCCATAACCGGGATCTGTTCACTTTATCAAAGGCTGCTCGGAGGTCTATAAAGCAAGCATACAGTCTCGTCCCCCTTTTTGCAGCTTTTTCCTTCAAGAGCGCCAGGGTTGTCAAGTTTGTCAATGTACCCATCCTTGGCCGGAAACCAGTTTGGAACATTGGTATTATGTTCGTATCTTCCATCCAGTCCTGAAGGAGGGATAATAGGCATGATCCATATAGTTTTGCCTCAACATCCGTTAGCGATATCAGCCTGTAGTTCCCCGGCTCGTTGTGGTCACCTTGTTTAAAAATGGGGTGAATTATGCTCCCTTTCCAGGATCTTGGTGGCTTGTTCTGGTTGTAGATTGCATTGAAGAGTGGAGTTAAATATTCTGCCCAAAATTCAGGCGAATATTTAAAAATTGCATTTGGGAGCCCGTTTGGACCCGCTGCACCCTCTTTTCTCAGACGTTTTATCTTGTCTTTAAGCTGATCTGTTGTTACTAGGGAGTCGGTCTCGGCATTCAATATTTTTTCTGATTTACTAAACTGTGGGTTTTCGGGGTTGATCTCGTTTCCACTACCCAACAATTGCTTCAGCTTGTCTCCTGGAGCATTAACTCCTTTTCCCAGCAAATTTTCTGCATGGTCGCCGTTTCTAGCGCATACTTTGCACTCCGGATTACAGTGCCTTTTTTCACCTCCCGTCCTGTCGCTGAACATGTTTTCAATGTGCTGGGTCCATATATTTTCTCCAATACCTGCCTCCTGTTTTAGGGTATTCCCCCTTGTCAGTTTATTGATAATACCCCAAAATGTACTGGCATTCTTGTGTTTACTAGCTATTAGTAAGTTAGTCCACATTTCCTCTTGGTACAGTATTTTTGCTTTCCTTAGCATGATCTTATATTTTTTTCGCATAACTTTCAATTCCGTTTTATTTGATTTTTTTCCACTTTTTATCAATAATGCCTGCTTGCGGACTTCACGTGCAATTTTTCTTTTTTCTTCCCTCAGGGTAGTAGTGTACCAAGGCTTTTTGCTAGTATTGAATCTTATTGGGTTTTGATTTGTACGTGGGGGATTACTTGTTACTGCTTCGCATAGGTGTTCCCATGTTTTTACCAGATTTCCTTTTTCTTCCGTTGTTAAACTATGCAGTTCTTTTGTAATTTTATCCATTGTTGGTTTTATATCCTTTCCTCTCCATTTTAATTTACGTAAATTAAATTTTTCAGTATACTGGACGATGGTATTTTGTTTTTCCGTCTCGGTAACCAACATTATCATTTTGGTAATTAGAGGGAAATGGTCACTTTCCACTCGTTGTTCCACTGAAAAAGCACTCACCGTTGGTAACAGGCTGTTGCTCAATATTGTGAAGTCTATTGTTGACTTTCGGTTACCGCTTAGAAAGGTTATAGGTATACCATTATTCCCACTGACTTTCTTATTTAGAATAAAAAGGCCCAGTTCTTCAAGAACTTGCGTTATCTTATCATCTTTTGTTAGGTTGCTATTAAAATCACCTGATATAATCATGGAATACGTCTCATGAGTGATTTGCAAAGCCCTGATCAAGGTGAATAGAGTAATCAGTTTTTCATTTTTTTCCCTCTTTTCCGGATGAACATAAACGTTGAGCAGTAGTAGATTACAAGAGCCTGTACCGGCAACCAAATTCTCCGTGAGTTTTATTACTTGTATCCAGTTAACCATAGAGTCTACTTCTTCAGTATGCCATCTGTGTTGTTGGGTGATATACGTTGATAAGCCTCCACTAGGATGACCAAAGTTAGAGGGTTTTTCGGCGAGGACGTGAAATTCGATGTATCCCGGGATGGAGATTTGGCGCAGGTTCCAGGTTTCTTGTAGCAGTATTAAGTCGTGTTGATCCAAGAAGTTTGCAGTTTCGTGGTCATGGCACAAGCTGTTGAAACCATGTACGTTCCAGGAACAGAGGCTGATCATGTGCGGATTTGCAGCAATGGATTCCTCTTGATTGTCAGCTGTTGGCCGTGGGTGTAACATGGTATCTTTTTCTAAATGACTCGTCTTGTTAGGAGCATTTTTTGCTCAAAGCCGAAGCTACCCAGGACCAATCTGTTGCCTGTTCACGGGTGCCTCTTTGAGCCGCTGCATTTACGTGTCCATTTTGCGGTGTATTTTTTTGCGGAGATACCGCACACGCACCTTTTAAGCATGATTTTTGGCTGATCCCCTCAGCCTTTGTCTTTTTACATAAGGTTAAAGTTTTTAAAAGTGGAAATGGATATTTTTTCCGATCGTCTCGCCTCAGTGTAATGCCCCAGGCTTCAAATGACAAACTCATTTCAAGTATTCTATTAACTATTTCTATAGTTGACCAGGAGGTTAAGGACTCTTCTACCTCTGGCATATTTTTGGTGCACCTAAATTCTACTGACAAGAGATCTTGAGATTCTATGTCGTTCAATTCTGGAATTTCTCTTAATAGCCTCATTATGTTACCTCTATTCAGAAAATCTTGAGGACCTGATGGCTGGTATTCCGGTATAAATGACAGTTTATTATTTGTTTCTGCTTGTAATTGTGAGCTCGTTTTAGCTTGTGTGTCTTCTTCTGGGTTTGAATTTACTGTTGTTTCCCCTTTTGTAATTATTCTTCTCCCTTGACTTAGTGTTTTTATTGTTAGATCTTCGAATGGACCATCTGTTCTTCTCAGATAGGTGGTTGGTTCATTAATCCTGTCCGTGTTTTTATCGATGATCGGGTTTTGTGGTATGTGTATGCGCCTTGTTTGTTTATTTGTTTGGTAAGTGCTGCAGGTTCGTCCATCTTCGTTTAAGTTTATTTTTATTGGTGATCTTTTGTTTTCCTTTTCATCTGCTCTTTTTATAGGGGGATTATGTTTGTATTTATCTGTTATATTTTGTTCGGTATCCACAAAGATTGGGCCATTTTGGTGCCTTAATTCCTGGTTTGTTGATTTGACCTGGAGTGAGTGCGTTTCATCTGTCTGGTGGATCATTACTGTGTGATTTACACTGACTTCATTAGTTAAGACCCTTTCATCAGACTCCTCTTTCGTCTTATCTTTATCCTGAGTTCTTGGGGAGTTTTCTTTTTTCTTTATTTGACTTTTCGGTTGTGTGATCCATTGTGTATGGTTTGGTTTTGAGGAGGTTTGGAGGGGTGAAGATTCTATACTCAGGCTGGTCCAGTTCACAGCATTTGACTGGTTTGGTTGGACCAGGGGCGTGTTGATGTGTTTTGATGCAATTACTTCGGGTGCTGGTTTCTGTTTCCTATTAGCGGTGTGATGAAAAATGGGATAGGTATGAATATCTGTTGAAGGTTGGAATTTAAGTTGAACCCTCCCTTTCCTTGCGCGTTTCCTTTGTCTTTTTGTTAGCTTATTTTTAGACTGGGTCATTACGTGTTGTGCTTCCTCTTTTTGACCTGGATCGTTGTCAGGTTTTTCTTTACACTGCTTGCTTATTTCTTCCTCTACACAGCTATTTTGAGTGGAATCTCTTACTATGAGTTGGCTTGCAATTCCCACGTCTGATTTTATTGACTCAATGTTACTCGGAGTTTTGGAGTTATGTTTTATATCCATTGATGACTGGACAGCCCTTAGTATGTCATTTAATATTAATGGTAAATTTGACAAATTATCCACTAGTTTGCCACAAACACAACTTGGCTGGATAATCTCTGTACAAAGTCCCTTGTCAGCCTTCCCTTGAAGTAGGGTTGCCATGTGGTCCAGCCTGATGTTTATGCCAGAGATATGGCTCGCAATGAGATTTATTAAATCGATTTGAACGTCCATTTTATCCGACTGGAAGTTCAGAGCTTTGATTGCCTGCTCTAAGGTGTTTAGAAGTGTTTTACTCCATGAGGTCTTATCTTCTTCTTTGGGCGATGTTTCCTGGACATCTAAATCTTCGTCTGTCCTGCTCATTGAAGATATCGTGATTGGAGATTCCTGGTTTAGATTGTTGTTGCTCCTGCCTGTATTTTTTTTATTTCGGTCTTTGTCCCATTCGTGGGAGTTGACGTTTGGGTGTAAAGGTGTAGATTCCAGTCTTCCGTTGCACCCTGGTCCATTTTTCACATGATCTTGAGATCTGAAGGTGTCATGAGTACCTTGGCTATGTTTTAGATGAACTTGTAACTGGGGTTGGTTAATGTTTACCGTTCCTGTTTGTATGTCCAAGCTTATGTCGTCAGGTAGGGAGAAGGAAGTCGGCCATGAGTCTTCCTGTGTGGCAGTTTGACCCGCCACCGATTTAATCCTTGGTATTACTTCTTCCACTTTACCCTGGACCATGGACTTTTTTTCCTTATCACTTTCATGGGATTGGGAAGCGCTCTTATTTATTTGGGCTATTACCACGATGCGATTGCCGCAACCAATGTTGCTTTTTTGTTTGTCTGGAGACTGAGAGATTTGTTTCTTGTCAGATGATTTGTTAATAGGACAACTCTCACTGTGAGTGTCCTGTGAATCCTTGTCTTTCTCCTTTGTACTATTTGATTGGCGTTGCACGTCCTCCTTTATATATGGTGCCGGTGTAATCGGGCTTGATTGGAGGACTTGATCCTGCGTTTGCCCATGAATTGTCGTCATGGGGTCCTTAGGAGAAAAGAATTTTTGAATCCCTATGTTACGTTGTTTTGAGCTAGGGGATGTTAGCTCAGGTGCTGACACTAGTCTCTTTCTTTGTTGTGCCATCCTCTTCCTTTTTTTAATTGGCTTATTTGAGCCCTGGCTCTGGTCTTCTTCGTCTTTTCTTGATCTTGCGCTTATATTGAGACGCAGTTTTCCAGATCTCATTCTTTAGATCTATTAGGTAGAAAACCTAGCAGACTGATACCTTGATGACTTGGTGTCCTGGTGTCCGTTGTGCCAGCTCTACCACTGTACCTCCAATCCCACTCCACCTGCACTCCCCCACCTCCCAAGCCTATCTACCCCTCTAATAGGAATAGCTGCCGTCAGGGAGGATAGCGAGGTGCTGTTACGTTTTTTGCGGAGACTAGCGAGGTGTATCGTTCAAGTTCTGGTAAGTGCTGCTTTAAAAGACACTTTTAAAGGGTAGATTTACCAGGTATTTAGTAAGATCAAGTATCACCCTGGGTCTGGAGTTAGTTTTCAAATGTTCTGTCAGGACTCAGTAGTGATACCGGGTTGGTACCGGATTAGTGCCCGATTTTCACTTTCACTATAGTAGCCCGCTCCCAGTTTTCAAATGTTCTGTCAGGACTCAGTAGTGATACCGGGTTGGTACCGGATTAGTGCCCAATTTTCACTTTCACTATAGTAGCCCGCTCCCAGCCACTCACAACCCTTTTCCCCCCACCGCTCCTTGCTGCTTGCGGTGAGGAAACGTGATCCTGATGTTCTCCTGCCTAATTTTACCGCCGCCGTGCAGAGTGACACAAATTGTCACAAGAAATCCAGGGCTTACCGCTGTTGCTGAAGAAGGTACTCCAGCCCCTGCCCCTGTCTCACCAGCTCGCCGGGATGACGTCGATGTGCAGCGGTTACGGACAGGCTACTGCGGCGGCTTCAATCAACAGCTCCATCAGCTTTCTGCAGGTCAGCTCAGTAAAAACACGGACTGGATCGGGCTCTCTTGCTCAAAGCGCCGACTTTTGCAGCTCTTACTCAGTAAAGCCGCTGTTTAACGGCTTGGAGATCTCCTCCCGCCGCTCACCGCCTCTATCGAGCTGCCGAGCAGAGCGAGGCAGGGAGAGCTCAGATGCTCAGTTCCTCACCTCACCTCGACGGACAGGACAGGACAGGGCTGGATTACTGCTGCAGGGTGTCTGAGGGAAGATTCCGCCGTCTGCCGCCTTCACTCGCCACTTCGCCTCTCTGATTCTTACTCGTTTGCCTGCTCACTCCGCCTCTCACACGTGGACCAACGGAGGGACAGCAGACCGCCGCAGGCTCAGGCTCGGGCGGGTTCGCGGACTCTGCGGGTGGGGGTAGAGTGAGCCTCGCTGCAAGTTACTGCAGGTCGGCCAAGTCCGCAGAGAAGTCGAGGGAAGCCCCCAGGGGCCGCTGGACCCCCTTACTGGTACTGCCTCTGAGTTATTGAGGGACCCGGCGACTTTCCAGTAGCTCCGGGGGCCAAAACGCTGCACAAACGCTGTGGCAGCTGTGGACGCAGCTCCGGTAGCTCCGTAGCTCCGTAGCTCTCCTAGCACTGCTGCGGCTTTGCGGCTCTCTGCTGCTCTCTCGTGTTCATACTCATTTCCTCCTGGACAGTCATTCAGGATGCCACCAGATGGGGGTTGTCCCACTAGTTGTGGGGTGATTTTGTTTGTTGTCGCTGAGCTCCACATTTTCGCTCGCTCTGTTTCATTTAGTTGCCTGCCCAGGCGCGTCTCCCATGTGTTGGTTGCTTTTTTGTTCTGCGCCAGCTTGGATGGGCTGAGGAGTTTATAGATCTTTGCCGTTTGGTGACCTGCTGAGTTGATGAGCTGCAGGTACTTGATGATCCCCGGCTCTCCTCCGCACAGGTTGGCCTTTGTTATTGCTGTTTTAATTTTTAGGAAATTATAGAACTCTTGGTTCGGGAGGTCATGTAGCTGCTGTAGGTTCTGGAACGTCAGCGGTTTTTGCCTGGTCTCCATTTGACTGGCCGACATCTCGGAGGAAGAGATTGGAACTGCCATAAGCCAACTGAAACGGAACAAGGCGCCAGGACCAGATGGCTACTCGGCGACATTCTACAAAACCTTCAGCGAACACATCAAGACACTGATGGCACAAACATACTCCACATGCATCCAGAACGGGAGGATGACGGAGTCCATGTGCGAGGCCAACATCACCATAATTCCCAAGGAGGGGAAAGACCCACAATATCCCCAGAACTACAGACCAATATCGCTAATAAACGTCGACTGCAAGATCTACGCAAAAGTCTTAGCCAACAGACTAAACAGGATCCTGCCGAACATCATCCACCCCTCACAAGTGGGATATATAAAAAACAGACTGTCGCAGGACAACACAAGGTTACTGTGCCACCTGATCAACCACACAGCAGGCAGCAGCGAACAGGCGGTCATGATAGCGCTGGATGCGGAGAAGGCCATCGACAGAGTTTCGTGGCCCTTCCTGGGTAACTGTTTGGGAGCCTTTGGCCTAGGCAGGAAGTACACGGCGATGGTCATGGCCCTCTACAACAAACCGAAGGCAAAAATAGTGGTAAACGGGAGCGCATCCGAAACGCTCACGCTGGGCAGAGGCACCAGACAAGGATGCCCTCTCTCCCCCGGACTATTCCTGCTCGCTCTAGAGCCCCTGCTAGCCAGAATCAGGGACAACACTGAGATAACAGGCGTAAAGCTCAAGAGGAAGACCGTCAAACTAGCGGCATACGCTGACGACATCCTAATCACAACAGCGAACCCCTCCACGTCGATAAAAGCTCTGATGGCCACAATAGGTGAATACGCAGAAGCCTCAGGCTACAAACTCAATAAGGAGAAATCGGAGTGTAAGCCAATGAATGTCCACACCACAAGAGAAGTCCTAGGCGAATCCGGCCTGGCATGGCAGACGAAACCACTGAAATATCTAGGGCTCCACTTTGGGAGAGACCTCACGTCAACGCTGCAACACAACGAGGACCTCACGCTGAAGAAGATAAAGGAGAGACTGGAGTTATGGTCACCAAAGTACATCAGCTGGTGGGGACGCATTGAAACGATCAAAATGATGATAACACCGGTAATAAACTACACGCTAACAATGCTACCACTCCCAATGACAGAGACATTTCACAAAAAATTGGACCAGCTCATAAACATCTTCCTATGGAAAAACAAGAAGCCAAGGATAAGCCTACAAAAACTAAGACTGTCAAGAGACCTCGGAGGCCTTAACCTGGCGAACTTCAAGACATACCAGACAGCATGTCTGGCGAGACAGGGTATCGCCTGGGTAGATGCCACACAAACGTACATGCCAGTATGGCTGGAGGTCGAACAGGACATCCTAGGAGGGCTCAAGCCAATAGCACTCCTAACAGCGAACCGGCACCCACTGAAAGCGAGCGCCATACTAAAACACACGAGAGACGCCCTGCTGAAAGTGGACAGGCACATGGCGCAGAAACTGAAAGGCACTGCTTGGGAATCCATCTGGTTCAACACTAAAGTGACCTACCAGGGGGCGACACTGCACAATGACACGTGGATTGGAGAAGGCATTAGCTCCCGCGAACCTTTTCAAAGGTCAGCCCAAGCAGACAGAAACTGTTCTCAGGATACAGTGGATGTTTCTTTTATCTTAACAGGTGTACTATCGATAGAGCCACCCCATCTGTCTTTACACCCCCCACGTTTCCACGCATGCGCATAATTATGCGCATGCGTGGAAACCCCATGTCTTGGCTGCATGTATTTTGAAGCACCCCACTCTATTGCCCGTGTACTGCGCATGCGTGTGATTACACGCGTGCGCTTTTAAGATCCAGCGGCGAACACTGCTCCTGCTCGAGCAGCGTTAACCCCATCGCTGCCAGCCAAGGCTGAAAACAGAGCAGAAGGGAGTCAGGCAGCGGCTGCACAGCTCTCGGACACAGTAAACTAAAGGCAGCTCAGAACGAATGAAGCATCAATTGTATTTATTAATGGCAGCCACAGCAGGTCAGCTGCACCGGGCTCAGGGAGAGCTCTGTCAATATCATACTATCCTGCTGACTTTCAAAGGCTCTGCTCCATTAGGACCGGAGGATCACGGGTCAACTGGTGGCAATGGAATATTTATATAGCTTATATAGCTGCCACCCGAGCACTCAGCATGGTTTGCAGTGACTGCTAGGAGTCAGTGAGCTTACAGAGAGCCCCCTTTTCGGTCACAGGCTGCTCTGAAGACAGGCAGTATCACTAAAACACTCTACTATGTGTTTCACTACACTGTCCGAACACCGTTATCTTACTGGGACATGTGGTATGGTAACAGTTATGTATTACACTGGTGGCCCAAGGAGCTAATGTGTCTACTCCAAGGATCTGTGTTTGCTCTCCTATACTCACATGTTCACTTGTTTCATTCCACATGAGTTTACATAGCTTTTCATCCTTCTAGGGTCGATAAAATGAGTACCATTGAACAGAGGATCTTTGACCATTCAATAGCACAGCTAAACTTTGGGGGTTGTACTTGCAGTCTACTAATATGCGTGCTATGTTTGTAGGTAATAGAAATGAAAACTCTCAGAAATGTCCATCTACAAACAGTGGTGCTGTGTTCTGCTAAACAGGCAGAGCATAGCAAAAGACAGGACCACAGGGACAGCACGGCTATACAAATATCCAATCCACCACTGGCCTGAAACCCCCATCGTATGGCCATGCAGTCCATAATAACTGCTGACTGGCACCACTGGCGGACTCAGCAGCTATCACCTACCTGCTGGAAGCAGGCATGGCGACCAGCTGACAACCTGCACCCCTGCATATAATTTGGCCTCATAAATGACACTGTGGAGGGGGTCAGGTATACAAACAAATTGCATCCACTTAAAAGATCCCCTCTCCCAGAAACCTCTGAAGGCAACATTGTAGATGATAGATCATTGCAGGATTCCTGTATCCTGGCACCTTTGGAAAAGGCATGTAAAGTGGCAGGGCTGTACTTTTAGAAGACCAGGTGGTGGAGTACAGAATGAGATAGATAGAGTGAGGGCGATAGAGAGATATATAGATAGAGTGAGGGCGATAGAGTGAGGGCGACAGATAGATAGATAGATAGATAGATAGATAGATAGATAGAGTGAGGGCGATAGATAAATAGATAGATAGATAGATAGAGTGGGGCGATAGATAGATAGAGTGAGGGCGATAGATAGATAAAGTTAGGGCGATAGATAGATACATAGACAGATAGATAGAGTGAGGGCGATAGATAGATAGATAGAGTGAGGGCGATAGATAGATAGATAGAGTGAGGGCGATATGACCGATAGATAGAGTGAGGGCGATAGATAGATAGAATGAGGGTGATAGAGTGAGGGCGATAGATAGACAGATAGATAGATAGAGTGAGGCAGATAGATAGATAGAATGAGGGCGATAGATAGATAGAGTGAGGGAGATAGATAGAGTGAGGGGGATATGACCGATAGACAGAGTGAGGGCGATAGATAGATAGAATGAGGGTGATAGATAGAGTGAGGGCGATAGATAGACAGATAGATAGATAGAGTGAGGCAGATAGATAGATAGATAGAATGAGGGTGATAGAGTGAGGGCGATAGATAGACAGATAGATAGATAGAGTGAGGCAGATAGATAGATAGAATGAGGGCGATAGATAGATAGAGTGAGGGAGATAGATAGAGTGAGGGCGATATGACCGATAGACAGAGTGAGGGCGATAGATAGATAGAATGAGGGTGATAGATAGAGTGAGGGCGATAGATAGACAGATAGATAGATAGAGTGAGGCAGATAGATAGATAGATAGAATGAGTGCGATAGATAGATAGATAGAGTGAGGGCGATAGATAGATAGAGTGAGGGCGATATGACCGATAGATAGTGAGGGCGATAGATAGATAGAATGAGGGTGATAGATAGAGTGAGGGCGATAGATAGACAGATAGATAGATAGAGTGAGGCAGATAGATAGATAGATAGATAGATAGATTGATAGATAGAGAGTGAGGGCCATCGATAGATAGAGTGAGGGCGATAGATAGAGTGAGGGCGACAGATAGATAGAGTGAGGGCGATAGATAGATAGAGTGAGGGCGATAGATAGATAGAGTGAGGGCGACAGATAGAGTGAGTGCGACAGATAGATAGAGTGAGGGTGACAGATAGAGTGAGGGCGACAGATAGATAGAGTTAGGGCGATAGATAGAGTGAGGGCGATAGATAGATATGTGTGGTTGTGTGTGTGTGTGTTGTGTGTGTGGTTGTGCGTGTGGTTGAATGTGTGTGTAGTTGTATGTGTGTGTGGTTGTGTGTGTGGTTGTGTGTGTGTGTAGTTGTATGTATGTGCGCGCTCGTGGTTGTATGTATGTGTGTGCGCACGCGTGGTTGTATGTATGTGTGTGCGCACGCGTGGTTGTATGTATGTGTGTGCGCGGTTAGAGAAGGATGCATGTGGAAGAGAGCAGCAGATCAGCACAGCAGAAGAGAACAGGGAGTTAAAGAAGGAGGCGGGTGGAAGAGAGCAGCAGATCAGCACAGGAGAAGAGAACAGGGAGTTAGAGAAAGAGGTGGGTGAAAGAGAGCAGCAGATCAACACAGGAGAAGAAAACAGGGAGTTAGAGAAGGAGGCGGTGGAAAGGAACAGCAGATCAGCACGGGAGAAGAGACCAGGGAGGTGGAGAAGGAGGTGGGGTGGAAGAGAACAGCAGATCAGCAAGAGAGAAGAGAACAGTTAGTTAAAGAAGGAGGTGGGTGGATGAGAGCAGCAGATCAGCACACGAGAAGAGAACAGGGAGTTGAAGAAGGAGGTGGGGTGGAAGAGAGCAGCAGATTAGCAAAGGAGAAGAGAACAGGGAGTTAAAGAAGGAGGTGGGGTGGAAGAAAGCAGCAGAATAGCATGGAAGAAGAGAACAGGGAGGTAGAGAAGGAGGCGGGTTGAAGAGAGCAGCAGATCAGCTCTGGAGAAGAGAAGTGAACAGGGAGTTAGAGAAGGAGGTGGGTGGAAGAGAGGAACAGATTAGCACAGCATAAGAGAACAGGGAGTTAAAGAAGGAGGTGGGGTGGAAAAGAGCAGCAGATCAGCAGAAGTTAACAGGGAGTTAAAGAAGGAGGCGGGGTGGAAGAGAGCAACAAATCAGCACAGGAGAAAGAAGAGAACAGGGAGTTAGAGAAGGAGGTGAGGTGGAAGAGAGCAGCACATTAGCACAGCAGAAGAGAACAGGGAGTTAAAGAAGGAGGTGGGGTGGAAGAGAGCAGCAGAACAGCACGGGAGAAGAGAACAGGGAGGTAGAGAAGGAGGTGGGGTGGAAGAGAACAGCAGATCAGCACGAGAGAAGAGAAGAGGAAGTTAAAGAAGGAGGTGGGTGGATGAGAGCTGCAGATCAGCACATGAGAAGAGAACAGGGAGTTAAAGATGTAGGCGGGGTGGAAGAGAACAGCAGATCGTCACAGGAGAAGAGAACCGGGAGTCACTTTTCATCTCTTATCTTTATCACCCTCCCTTCCCCATTTATACCCCCATGAAGCCTGATCCACAGATAGTCCACACTCACGTGCGTGCGTTTCCAGGAGCGCCCATAACCGGCGCATTTATCAGATATGATGTCGAAGTCCTTCATTTCCGTGTAACGGTAACCGGTCGCAGAGTCGCACGCCCCGCATAACAATGGCTTCTTGGGTGGTAGACGAGCGGCCGCACTCCCCATGCTAAGATGGCGGCCGGGGAGGCAGGCGTCACACAAAAAGATGGCCGCTGAAAGGTTGGTCTTCTCACCGAAATAACAGGCCGCATCCCTCACAAAGATGGATGCCAAAGTAGTCTCTGCTCTTGCACAACGCGTAAGGGCTAGAGTATCGCGTCCTTCACAACAAGGCTAAAACGGTTATTGGGATCCACGTGACAGTAGCCACGCATACGTTTGTCTAACAAATGTGCCGGTTTTCCGTGGTTCCTTGCTCCCCGTCTGTATGCGCTCCCCCCTCGTGTGTGCGCATGCGCACTATCCTACGCAACCGCACAATGTACTTTTGGCTTCATACAGGTATTTTTAAGCTCCCCGGTGTTCTGTCGTTTTAGTGCGCATGCGTGTCCTTGCACGCATGCGCACTATATAATATGTTCTTTGATTTGAAACTCCCCACGGCAGCGGTTGAAGTCCCAGGAACAGCTGGGGGCCACCCCCTCCCCATCCACAGCCTGACCTCCCAAAACACAAGCCACGTGCACACGGCACGTGCTGGTCGTGCACTAAACACAACCACACGCTGTGCAACGCCCATTGGGCTCAAAGTGCTTCTGCCCCTTCCCCCACGAGTAACTTCTACAACCAAATGTCTGACACTTGGAGCTTTTCTCTCGTTTAAGGACGCCTGGGTAGGGGATGTGATACCTGGGCAGGTGGGCGGGGAGCTGAATAGGTGGATGTATGTGATTCTATGCGTGGTGGATGGAAAGGTAGTTGTGTGGATGAAAGGATGAGTGAAATGGTGGTGGATGAATGGGTGGATGTCTATCTGGCTTGATAACTAGGAGGATCTGAATGGAGAGGCAGGCGGTGAAAGGGCGGGTTGCAGAGATCTGGCGTTCAGGGTTTTAAAATATCATTGACATCACTAATCTATAGCGTGAAATCACATCCGGTGGAGAAGAGGATAACTACACTTTCAGGGGAGAGACTGGCCCTCACCTGTGGGACTCCCACTCATACATCTCTATGGTGCCCAGGGAGGTGACCTTATATTCCTAAGTCACAGGGAAACGAGGATTTAATTTGTAAGCATTCACTTCAACAATAAATACATTCTGAGGCAAGAGTCTTGGTTTACTTCCAATAAACCGACTAAATGCCAAATACAGAAAAAACAGCACCTTCAGTGGCAATGGGTCACCTTGTTGCAAACACATAGAGGCCACAAGCCAGCGTGAATGACGAATACGCCGCAGTTCAGGCCTTGGGGGCCGTTAGGCCTCTGGCCTCACAGTTTCTTCAGTTACCCATCCAGCGGTGCACAAACACGCCTCCCCACGAATTCATCCATCAATTCATGCTCCAAGCACCCACAGTCAACCATCCATCCATGCATTCATCCATCCACCCCTCACACATCTATCCATCTCCAACCCAGCATCCATCCACCCACCAATCACACATCCATCCACCCCTCACACATCCATCCATCTCTAACCCTGCATCCATCCATCCATCCCCACCCCAGCATTCATCCATCCCCAACCCAGCATCCACCTCTCAAACATCCATCCACCCCACACCATTCATCTCCAACTCAGCATCCACCCAACTCCAAACCAGCATCCAACCAACTCCAACCCAGCATCCATCCATCTCCAACCCATCATCTATCCATCCCTAACCAAGCATCAATCCATGCCCAATCCATCATCCATCCATCCCTAACCCAGCATCCATCTATCCACCACCCAGCATCCATCCATCCACAACCCAGCATCCATCCATCCACAACCCAGCATCCATCCATGCCCAACCCAGCATCCATCCATGCCCAACCCAGCATCCATCCATCTCCAACCCAGCATCCATCCATCCCCAACCCAGCATCCATCCATCTCCAACCCAGCATCTATCCATCCCCAACCCAGCATCCATCCATCCCCAACCCAGCATCCATCCATCCCCAACCCAGCATCCATCCATCTCCAACCCAGCATCCATCCATGCCCAACCCAGCATCCATCCATCTCCAACCCAGCATCCATCCATCTCCAACCCAGCATCCATCCATCTCCAACCCAGCATCCATCCATGCCCAACCCGGCATCCATCCATCCCCAACCCAGCATCCATCCATCCCCAGCCCAGCATCCATCCATCTCCAACTCAGCATCCATCCATCTCCAACCCAGCATCCATCCATGCCCAACCCAGCATCCATCCATCTCCAACTCAGCATCATCTATCCCCAACCCAGCATCCATCTATCTCCAACCCAGCATCTATCCATCTCCAACCCAGCATCTATCCATCTCTAACCCTGCATCCATCCATCCCCAACCCAGCATCCATCCATCCCCAACCCAGCATCCACCCATCCCCAACCCAGCATCCACCCATCCCCAACCCAGCATCCACCCATCCCCAACCCAGCATCCATCCATCCCCAACCCAGCATCCATCCATCCCCAACCCAGCATCCATCCATCTCCAACTCAGCATCATCCATCCCCAACCCAGCATCCATCTATCTCCAACCCAGCATCTATCCATCTCCAACCCAGCATCTATCCATCTCTAACCCTGCATCCACCCATCCCCAACCCAGCATCCATCCATCCCCAACCCAGCATCCACCCATCCCCAACCCAGCATCCATCCATCCCCAACCCAGCATCCATCCATCCCCAACCCGGCATCCATCCATCTCCAACCCAGCATCCATCCATCTCCAACCCAGCATCCATCCATCCCCAACCCGGCATCCATCCATCCCCAACCCAGCATCCATCCATCCCCAACCCAGCATCCACCCATCTCCAACCCAGCATCCTTCCATCTCTAACCCAGCATCCATCCATCCCTAACCCAGCATCCATCCATCCCCAGCCCAGCATCCATCCATCCCCAACCCAGCATCCATACATCCCCAACCCAGCATCCATCCATCTCCAACCCAGCATCCATCCATCTCCAACCCAGCATCCATCCATCCCCAACCCGGCATCCATCCATCCCCAACCCAGCATCCATCCATCCCCAACCCAGCATCCATCCATCCATCCCCAACCCGGCATCCATCCATCCCCAACCCAGCATCCATCCATCCCCAACCCAGCATCCATCCATGCCCAACCCAGCATCCATCCATCCCCAACCCAGCATCCATCCATCCCCAACCCAGCATCCATCCATCCCCAACCCAGCATCCATCCATCCCCAACCCAGCATCCATCCATCTCCAACCCAGCATCCATCCATCCCCAACCCGGCATCCATCCATCCCCAACCCGGCATCCATCCATCCCCAACCCAGCATCCATCCATCCCCAACCCAGCATCCATCCATCCCCAACCCAGCATCCATCCATCTCCAACCCAGCATCCATCCATCCCCAACCCAGCATCCATCTATCTCCAACCCAGCATCTATCCATCTCTAACCCTGCATCCATCCATCTCTAACCCTGCATCCATCCATCCACAACCCAGCATCCATCCATGCCCAACCCAGCATCCATCCATCCCCAACCCAGCATCCATCCATCCCCAACCCAGCATCCATCCATCCCCAACCCAGCATCCATCCATGCCCAACCCAGCATCCATCCATCCCCAACCCAGCATCCATCCATCCACAACCCAGCATCTATCCATCCCCAACCAAGCATCCATCCATCTCCAACCCAGCATCTATCCATCCCCAACCCAGCATCCATCTATCTCCAACCCAGCATCTATCCATCTCCAACCCAGCATCTATCCATCTCCAACCCAGCATCCATCCATCCCCAACCCAGCATCCATCCATCCCCAACCCAGCATCCATCCATCCCCAACCCAGCATCCATCCATCCCCAACCCAGCATCCATCCATCCACAACCCAGCATCCATCCATCTCCAACCCAGCATCCATCCCCAACCCAGCATCCATCCATCCCCAACCCAGCATCCATCCATCCACAACCCAGCATCCATCCATGCCCAACCCAGCATCCATCCATCCCCAACCCAGCATCCATCCATGCCCAACCCAGCATCCATCCATCCCCAACCCAGCATCCATCCATGCCCAACCCAGCATCCATCCATCCCCAACCCAGCATCCATCTATCTCCAACCCAGCATCTATCCATCTCCAACCCAGCATCTATCCATCTCTAACCCAGCATCCATCCATCCCCAACCCAGCATCCATCTATCTCCAACCCAGCATCTATCCATCTCCAACCCAGCACCTATCCATCTCTAACCCAGCATCCATCCATCCCCAACCCAGCATCCATCTATCTCCAACCCAGCATCTATCCATCTCCAACCCAGCATCTATCCATCTCCAACCCAGCATCCATCCATCCCCAACCCAGCATCCATCCATCCCCAACCCAGCATCCATCCATCCCCAACCCAGCATCCATCCATCCCCAACCCAGCATCCATCCATCCCCAACCCAGCATCCATCCATCCACAACCCAGCATCCATCCATCTCCAACCCAGCATCCATCCCCAACCCAGCATCCACCCATCCCCAACCCAGCATCCATCCATCCCCAACACAGCATCCATCCATGCCCAACCCAGCATCCATCCATCCCCAACCCAGCATCCATCCATGCCCAACCCAGCATCCATCCATCCCCAACCCAGCATCCATCCATCCCCAACCCAGCATCCATCCATCCCCAACCCAGCATCCATCCATCCACAACCCAGCATCCATCCATCTCCAACCCAGCATCCATCCCCAACCCAGCATCCACCCATCCACAACCCAGCATCCATCCATCCCCAACCCAGCATCCATCCATCCACAACCCAGCATCCATCCATGCCCAACCCAGCATCCATCCATGCCCAACCCAACATCCATCCATCCCCAACCCAGCATCCATCCATCCACAACCCAGCATCCATCCATCCCCAACCCAGCATCCATCCCCAACCCAGCATCCACCCATCCCCAACCCAGCATCCATCCATCCCCAACCCAGCATCCATCCATCCACAACCCAGCATCCATCCATGCCCAACCCAGCATCCATCCATCCCCAACCCAGCATCCATCCATGCCCAACCCAGCATCCATCCATCCCCAACCCAGCATCCATCCATGCCCAACCCAGCATCCATCCATCCCCAACCCAGCATCCATCTATCTCCAACCCAGCATCTATCCATCTCCAACCCAGCATCTATCCATCTCTAACCCAGCATCCATCCATCCCCAACCCAGCATCCATCTATCTCCAACCCAGCATCTATCCATCTCCAACCCAGCATATATCCATCTCTAACCCAGCATCCATCCATCCCCAACCCAGCATCCATCCATCCCCAACCCAGCATCCATCCATCCCCAACCCAGCATCCATCCATGCCCAACCCAGCATCCATCTATCCCCAACCCAGCATCCATCCATCCCCAACCCAGCATCCATCCATCCACAACCCAGCATCTATCCATCCCCAACCCAGCATCCATCCATCTCCAACCCAGCATCTATCCATCCCCAACCCAGCATCAATCCATCCCCAACCCAGCATCAATCCATCCCCAACCCAGCATCCATCCATCTCCAACCCATCATCCATCCATGCCCAACCCAGCATCCATCCATCCCCAACCCAGCATCCATCCATCCCCAACCCGGCATCCATCCATCCACAACCCGGCATCCATCCATCCCCAACCCGGCATCCATCCATCCCCAACCCGGCATCCATCCATCCCCAACCCAGCATCCATCCATCCCCAACCCAGCATCCATCCATCCCCAACCCAGCATCCACCCATCTCCAACCCTGCATCCATCCATGCCCAACCCAGCATCCACCCATCTCCAACCCAGCATCCAATTAACTCCAACCCAGCACTCTGAAATAAAAAAGCGACAAAGACTCCTATCTATCCAGTGGCTATTGCAGCATGATAACAATCAGCGCAACTGCCTGCCTGTAGCAGTCAATACATAGCCCCTGCAGGGCGCACCAGTAGGAGACCTCTGATGTTTGTGGTTGGGGTCTCCCACGGATGCTGAGGGCCTCCCTGACATTGAGAGTGTGTGCCTCGGAATATACCCTGACTCTGGGGGATTCGGCACGGGCCGACCTGAACCCAGCTGCCTGACCCTAAGATGGTGGCCATTGTGCCCAGGGTTCATTGCGCCCAGGTACCTGGGACTTGCCTGACTCTAAAATGGCGCCCAGACTTCAATTTATGACTATGAGACCCCATCTAAGCTTGGAGACCGTTTACTCTACTGTCTTGGGCCCCCACAAGGTTTTTTCACTCCCACTGCTGATCTGCCAGATCTGACCCGCTTCCCAGCTCCCTGCCCCCCCCTCCTTCCCTCTTTCCTCTTTCCTCTCCTGGGGACTGGTTTCTTCTGTCTTGGACTTTTGCAACTCTAACTATTGTAACCATGTGCCCTTTTCCAAAGCACTCCTTCTCCCCTTGTTGAGAAGGGATCTAACATTTATACCCTGGAGTATGTAGGTAAAGACACTCGGGATCCAGACTCTTCTCCTGCTACACCTCGGCGACGGGAACTTATACTCGGCTGGGTTATTGTCTCATTACCTCTGAGCTGGCACGGCAGGTTAGGGAGGTTTCCTATCTGGCGTGGTATGTATCTGACCACTCCCCGCTTCTGGTGTGCCTGGCGAGGGGCCGCTGTGGAGCTTATACAGGCAGTTTATTTGCTGGCGGTGTCCGTCATGGCAATGAAAGTGACCATGCCCCAGCATATTTTTAATAAAGCACTAAAAAGAATACATAATCACACTCTAATAATTTATTTTTCAAATGTTTTCAAAATAATTTTCACTGAAGTACAATATTGTGTTCTGGATATCCAAAAATAGAATTTAGAATAATCACCACAAACTCTGATATTACAGTAAACAAGTTGTAAAAATAGTTTGAATGTATCAAAAAATAATAAATGTGAGCACCACAAACTCCGATATTACAGTAAAGAAGTTGTAAAAATATTTCCAATGTATCAGAAAAAATAAAATGAGCACCTCAAACAACGATATTACAGTAAACAAGTTGTGAAAATAGTTTCAATGTATCAGAATAACTCATTTCACTTCACTGAGAAGGTTTCTTTACTTCTCTCACAGTACTGCAAACTGAGAACACAGTTGAGATCTTGGTCATTATCAGTGTAAGCATCTGTTCTTGGAATGTAGAGCTGTGGATTCACATGTGCCCTCCCACCTCCCCCGACACCTGTGGTTGTTGCAGTTGTTATTATTTACTTAACATACGCATTGACAACTCTGTACTACACTTATATACTGCATTCTCAACCTCTTGCGGGAAAACAGTCTAACAATGGAATTGATGCCCATGCGCACTATCAACAAAAGAAGGAATCACCTAACCTCGTGACTGGAAAGACTTCTTCAAAGAAAAACTACTTTTGAACATCCGTAACCAAAACTAGATGGCACAATTATGCAAATCATGGGATCTACAGCTCACATGCGAACACATCTTTACCGACGGTAAGTAACTTGTTCATTAAATACATTTGCTACATTTGAAAACTTCTTGATGTAACAAGGATGTTGCATCTTTTCGAATGCATTCAATATGTATCCATCTGCAGCATTGTTTACATAGTGCCTGTTGGAAAGATAGTAAAAAAATATTTATTCACTTTGCATTGTAAACAGGTAAACATGTTTTATTTCATTTGTAAACTGAAATTAGTTTTCAGAGTTTGTGAAAAAAATCTGTAGGAAACTGTACTTATTTGAAATGGTCAACCATAGTTTGTGACTGATATCTAAAGCAACTTTCACATAAAGTCACTTCGTTCATGCTTACAAGGTCCCCAGTGCCAGTGCTCTTTCCTAGCATGGTAAATGCATACTTGTTCCACATTTCACACAGTCCCCAGTCAGTGGCAACAAGCTCAGAACCTACTTCCACCAGAAAATCAGATCCCTCTACGTTCCTCCAACCTTGCAGTAGCCAAAACCACGCGCGTCCACAGAGCCAGAGCAGGAGCAAGATCCTTCTCCCACATCGCAGCCAAGACATGGAACAACCTACCACAAGACCTCAGACACGCCCCCTCTTTGAACACCTTCAGAAAGACCCTCAACAGTCGCCTGGCACAGCACTAAGCTGGAGAGCCACAGTTAGAGGGACAGAGCACACAAGCTCAAAGAGGCCCTATCACCCGCAGGACACGGGGCAGCCAGCACAGGTGTGTGCTGATTTGCGTTGGGGCGAGTGAAGAGATTGTCGGCCCTGAGGACCTCCGGAGAAGGCTCTTCCTGTTTACTACGAGAGTGAGGGGCTGAGGTGGCCGGGGTCTGGAGTAGGCGCGGTGTCAGGCTGGAGACAAGGGCTGGGCACAGTGAAGCTGGGGCCCCCCGCAGAGGTGGCCCTGTAGCTGCAAAGAGCAGTGCCGAGCCCAGGGCCCAGCAGAGCAACACAGCGGAGAGACGCCCAGCCACAAGTAACTGCCGATCCCGTGCCCGGATACATTGGGCCATTCAAAGGCGCAGCGCTGCAAGCAGAGACTGGCTAGAGCTAACGAGAGCAGCAAGTGGGCTGGCAAGGGTACCCCATGACGCCGTGATAGCACCTTAGAGGAGCAAGGGGCACCAAAAGCAGCGGGGGGTCGGAGGCAGCAAGGGCCAGCTCTGCCTGGGGAACGACATGGACATGGGTGCAGCACTAGAAAATGTCCTCACGCATTCAGGCTCCTCCCCTCCCCCCCCCGTAGACATGGGTTGGCTTCATAGGCTCAGGTCCATACTGGTAATGGAGCGCATCACTGCTACCTTGAACAACTCCACTGACACCTTCCAGAAAATTTGGAGCCCATTCCTACACCTTCTCTCAGCTCAATTTCACGAAATTACCCTGCCTCAATATCTGAGGATGCTGCGTCTGCCGGAGCTATGAAAGGACCTGCCCACAGCCTAAGGAAATGGTTGAGGGCTCTGGGACCATTGTAAAGGTACTCAATGAAGACCGTTCAGGGGATGCCGGATGGAGAGGGGGTTGTGGGGTTTTGGTTCTCAACAGGGGCAGCAAATAGCACGATGGACTCTGTTTGGGATCTCTTAGTGCTTTCTTCTTTTTGGACTTTCGGTTACCGCTATGCCTAGCCTTGCTAAGAGGCTGTCTTTGCAATGTATGAGTCACTCCCACTAAAAGTAACCAGGCTAGAGAAAGGCTCAAGGAGCTCTGTGGCGTTACAAGAAGTTTACGTGAGGTGAGCTCTGATCATGGGTATCCGCAGAAATGTTTAAATTTTTTACTTCATCACCATCCCCCTTGCACCCTTTCCCCCTCTGCCTTACACCCTTCTCCCCTCCACCTTGCACCCTTCTCCCCCTTCCCCTTGTACTCTACTTCACTCAGCCTTGCACCCTTTTCTACCTTGCACCCTTCTCCCCTCTGCCTTGCACCCTTCTCCCCTCTGCCTTGCACCCTTCTCCTCTCTGGCTGGCACCCTTCTCCCCTCTGCCTTGCACCTTTCTGCCCTCTGCCTTGCACCCTTCTCCCCTCTGCCTTGCACCGTTCTCCCCACTGCCGTGTACCCTTCTCCTCTCTGCCTTGCACCCTTCTTTTCTCTGCCTTGCACCCTTCTCCTCTCTGCCTTGCACCCTTCTCCTCTCTGCCTTGCACCCTTCTCCCCTCTGCCTTGCACCCTTCTCCCCTCTGCCTTGCACCCTTCTCCCCACTGCCTTGTACCCTTCTCCTCTCTGCCTTGCACCCTTCTTTTCTCTGCCTTGCACCCTTAGGCCCTCTGCCTTGCACCCTTCTCCTCTCTGCCTTGCACCCTTCTCTGCCTTGCACCCTTCTCCCGTCTTGCACCCTTCTCCCCTCCCCGTTGCACCCTTCTCACCTCTGCCTTGCACCCTTCTCCTCTCTGCCTTGCACCCTTCTCCCCTCTACCTTGCACCCTTCTCCCCTCTGCCTTGCACCCTTCTCCCCTCTGCCTTGCACCCTTCTCCACTCACACATTCCAACATGCAGCAGTCACGAGTGACGACCCCTCAACGAGGAGTGAGGCAAAGACAGAAGCTGGCAGAGTGCGGCTGCATCAAGGCATAAGGCGCCCACCCAACGCACTCCACCAGGCCTCTCACCCTGCACACACCCAATGCTCTCCACCAGGCCCCTGAACCTGCACCCACCCAACGCTCTCCAGCAGGCCCCCCACCCTGCACCCACCCACCCAACGCTCTCCACCAGGCCCCTGACCCCGCACCCACCCACCCAACGCTCTCCACCAGGCCCCCCCACCCTGCACCCACCCACCCAACGCTCTCCACCAGGCCCCTGACCCCGCACCCACCCACCCAACGCACCCCACCAGGCCTCTCACCCTGCACCCACCCACCCAACGCTCTCCACCAGGCCCCTGACTCACCCACCCAACGCTCTCCACCAGGCCCCTGACTCACCCACCCAATGCTCTCCACAAGGACCTGACCCTGCACCCACACAACCAACGCTCTCCACCAGGCCCCTGACCCTGCACCCACCCACCCAATGGAGGTTAAAGACAGTCATTTTATGCGTATCTGTGCTCCCAGAGAGAACACTGGGATACCGCCACAGATTTATTCACGGCGCACCAGGGTGCCGCGGCGCACAGTTTGGGAACCACAGATGTATGACATAGATATTAAGAGTGTACTCCTGACAGGTCCTGAGCATGGGTAGAGGAGGGGAGAAGATGGAGCTTGAGGTCAGAGCTACCCACTTTGGAACTGAGGAATCAGGTTTGATTCTGGTTTTGGCTCAAAATCCTGTGATCCTGGGCAAATCACTTAATCTCTCCGTATCTAAAAAAGGAACATGTCCTTATGAAATGTCATTGGTGCTCATGTAAAGCACTCCAATATGTTTGGGTTGGGTTTGCTCTACATAAAAATTGAGGGGGAAAAAATGAAAAAATTAGTTTCATTTACTCTTTCAATGCTATTTGCATCTAAATAACCAAAGGTGCTCGTGACTCCACAAGGAGCATGACCCCCTCCTATGCTGCAACACCTTCCTTTCTGCCACTGACCAGCATCTCTGTCACAGCTCATCAGCAGCTGAAAGAGTTGATTGCCTTTTTAAATGGTTGCGCTGTTTGTGCACCCCCCTGCACTTTCCCGTTAACTCTCCCCTCCAGATGCCTCTCCTCTCTGCCCCTGCGTTGTGTCCTGCCTTTCCTCTATGCCCCTGCGTTGTCACCTGCCTCTCCTCTCAGTCCCTGCGCTGTGTCCTGCCTCACCTCTCCCCCCTTGCGTTGTGTCCTGCCTCTCCTCTCTGCCCCTGCGTTGTCCTGCCTCTCCTTTCTGCCCCTGCGTTGTCCTGCATCTCCTCTCTGCCCCTGCGTTGTGTCCTGCCTTTCCTCTCTGCCCCTGCATTGTCTTGCCTCTCCTGTCTGCCCCTGCGTTGTGTCTTGCCTCTTCTGTCTGCCCCTGTGTTGTGTCTTGCCTCTCCTGCCTGCCCCTGCGTTATCCTGCCTCTCCACTCTGCCTCTGCATTGTGTCCTGCCTCTCCTCTCTGCCCCTGCGTTGTCCTGCATCTCCTCTCTGCTCCTGCGTTGTCCTGCATCTCCTCTCTGCCCCTGCGTTGTGTCCTGCCTCTCCTCTCTGCCCCTGCATTGTCCTGCCTCTCCTCTCTGCCCCTGCGTTGTGTCCTGCCTCATCTCTCCCCCCCTTGCGTTGTGTCCTGCCTCTCCTCTCTGCCCCTGCGTTGTGTCTTGCCTCTCCTCTCTGCCCCTGCGTTGTCCTGCCTCTCTTCTCTGCACCTGCGTTGTCCTGCCTGTCCTCTCTGCACCTGCATTGTCCTGCATCTCCTCTCTGCCCCTGCGTTGTCTTGCCTATCCTCTCTGCCCCTGCGTTGTCCTGCCTCTCCTCTCTTCCCCTGCGTTGTCTTGCCTATCCTCTCTGCCCCTGCGTTGTCCTGCCTCTCCTCTCTGCCCCTGCGTTGTCTTGCCTCTCCTCTCTGCCCCTGCGTTGTCCTGCCTCTCCTCTCTGCCCCTGCGTTGTCCTGCCTCTCCTCTCTGCCCCTGCGTTGTCTTGCCTATCCTCTCTGCCGCTGCGTTGTCCTGCATCTCCTCTCTGCCCCTGCGTTGTCCTGCCTCTCCTCTCTGCCCCTGCGTTGTCTTGCCTCTCCTCTCTGCCCCTGCGTTGTACTGCCTCTCCTCTCTGCCCCTGCGCTGTGTCCTGCCTCTCCTCTCTTCCCCTGCGTTGTCTTGCCTATCCTCTCTGCCCCTGCGTTGTCCTGCCTCTCCTCTCTGCCCCTGCGTTGTCTTGCCTATCCTCTCTGCCCCTGCGTTGTCCTGCCTCTCCTCTCTGCCCCTGCGTTGTCCTGCCTCTCCTCTCTGCCCCTGCGTTGTCTTGCCTATCCTCTCTGCCCCTGCGTTGTCCTGCCTCTCCTCTCTGCCCCTGCGTTGTCCTGCATCTCCTCTCTGCCCCTGCGTTGTGTCCTGCCTCTCCTCTCTGCCCCTGCGTTGTCTTGCCTCTCCTCTCTGCCCCTGCGTTGTCCTGCCTCTCCTCTCTGCCCCTGCGTTGTCTTGCCTCTCCTCTCTGCCCCTGCGTTGTCCTGCCTCTCCTCTCTGCCCCTGCGTTGTCCTGCCTCTCCTCTCTGCCCCTGCGTTGTCTTGCCTATCCTCTCTGCCCCTGCGTTGTACTGCATCTCCTCTCTGCCCCTGCGTTGTCCTGCCTCTCCTCTCTGCCCCTGCATTGTCTTGCCTCTCCTCTCTGCCCCTGAGTTGTCCTGCCTCTCCTCTCTGCCCCTGCGTTGTGTCCTGCCTCTCCTCTCTGCCCCTGCGTTGTGTCCTGCCTCTCCTCTCTGCCCCTGCGTTGTGTCCTGCCTCTCCTCTCTGCCCCTGCGTTGTCTTGCCTATCCTCTCTGCCCCTGCGTTGTCCTGCCTCTCCTCTCTGCCCCTGCGTTGTCTTGCCTATCCTCTCTGCCCCTGCGTTGTCCTGCCTCTCCTCTCTGCCCCTGCGTTGTCCTGCCTCTCCTCTCTGCCCCTGCGTTGTCTTGCCTATCCTCTCTGCCCCTGCGTTGTCCTGCCTCTCCTCTCTGCCCCTGCGTTGTCTTGCCTCTCCTCTCTGCCCCTGCGTTGTCTTGCCTCTCCTCTCTGCCCCTGCGTTGTGTCCTGCCTTTCCTCTCTGCCCCTGCGTTGTCTTGCCTATCCTCTCTGCCCCTGCGTTGTCCTGCCTCTCCTCTCTGCCCCTGCGTTGTCTTGCCTCTCCTCTCTGCCCCTGCGTTGTCCTGCCTCTCCTCTCTGCCCCTGCGTTGTCTTGCCTCTCCTCTCTGCCCCTGCGTTGTCCTGCCTCTCCTCTCTGCCCCTGCGTTGTCTTGCCTCTCCTCTCTGCCCCAGCGTTGTCCTGCCTCTCCTCTCTGCCCCTGCGTTGTCTTGCCTCTCCTCTCTGCCCCTGCGTTGTCCTGCCTCTCCTCTCTGCCCCTGCGTTGTCCTGCCTCTCCTCTCTGCCCCTGCGTTGTCTTGCCTATCCTCTCTGCCCCTGCGTTGTGTCCTGCCTCTCCTCTCTGCCCCTGCGTTGTCTTGCCTCTCCTCTCTGCCCCTGCGTTGTCCTGCCTCTCCTCTCTGCCCCAGCGTTGTCCTGCATCTCCTCTCTGCCCCTGCGTTGTCCTGCCTCGCCTCTCTGCCCCTGCGTTGTCTTGCCTCTCCTCTCTGCCCCTGCGTTGTCCTGCCTCTCCTCTCTGCCCCTGCGTTGTGTCCTGCCTCTCCTCTCTGCCCCTGCGTTGTCTTGCCTATCCTCTCTGCCCCTGCGTTGTCCTGCCTCTCTTCTCTGCCCCTGCGTTGTCTTGCCTATCCTCTCTGCCCCTGCGTTGTCCTGCCTCTCCTCTCTGCCCCTACGTTGTCCTGCCTCTCCTCTCTGCCCCTGCGTTGTCTTGCCTATCCTCTCTGCCCCTGCGTTGTCCTGCCTCTCCTCTCTGCCCCTGCGTTGTCTTGCCTCTCCTCTCTGCCCCTGCGTTGTCCTGCCTCTCCTCTCTGCCCCTGCGTTGTCTTGCCTCTCCTCTCTGCCCCTGCGTTGTCCTGCCTCTCCTCTCTGCCCCTGCGTTTGTCTTGCCTCTCCTCTCTGCCCCAGCGTTGTCCTGCCTCTCCTCTCTGCCCCTGCGTTGTCCTGCATCTCCTCTCTGCCCCTACGTTGTGTCCTGCCTCTCCTCTCTGCCCCTGCGTTGTCTTGCCTATCCTCTCTGCCCCTGCGTTGTCCTGCCTCTCCTCTCTGCCCCTGCGTTGTTTTGCCTCTCCTCTCTGCCCCTGCGTTGTCCTGCCTCTCCTCTCTGCCCCTGCGTTGTCTTGCCTCTCCTCTCTGCCCCTGCGTTGTCCTGCCTCTCCTCTCTGCCCCTGCGTTGTCTTGCCTCTCCTCTCTGCCCCAGCGTTGTCCTGCCTCTCCTCTCTGCCCCTGCGTTGTCTTGCCTCTCCTCTCTGCCCCTGCGTTGTCCTGCCTCTCCTCTCTGCCCCTGCGTTGTCCTGCCTCTCCTCTCTGCCCCTGCGTTGTCTTGCCTATCCTCTCTGCCCCTGCGTTGTGTCCTGCCTCTCCTCTCTGCCCCTGCGTTGTCTTGCCTCTCCTCTCTGCCCCTGCGTTGTCCTGCCTCTCCTCTCTGCCCCTGCGTTGTCCTGCATCTCCTCTCTGCCCCTGCGTTGTCCTGCCTCTCCTCTCTGCCCCTGCGTTGTCTTGCCTCTCCTCTCTGCCCCTGCGTTGTCCTGCCTCTCCTCTCTGCCCCTGCGTTGTGTCCTGCCTCTCCTCTCTGCCCCTGCGTTGTCTTGCCTATCCTCTCTGCCCCTGCGTTGTCCTGCCTCTCCTCTCTGCCCCTGCGTTGTCTTGCCTATCCTCTCTGCCCCTGCGTTGTCCTGCCTCTCCTCTCTGCCCCTGTGTTGTCCTGCCTCTCCTCTCTGCCCCTGCGTTGTCTTGCCTATCCTCTCTGCCCCTGCGTTGTCCTGCCTCTCCTCTCTGCCCCTGCGTTGTCCTGCATCTCCTCTCTGCCCCTGCGTTGTGTCCTGCCTCTCCTCTCTGCCCCTGCGTTGTCTTGCCTCTCCTCTCTGCCCCTGCGTTGTCCTGCCTCTCCTCTCTGCCCCTGCATTGTCCTGCCTCTCCTCTCTGCCCCTGCGTTGTCTTGCCTCTCCTCTCTGCCCCTGCGTTGTCCTGCCTCTCCTCTCTGCCCCTGCGTTGTGTCCTGCCTCTCCTCTCTGCCCCTGCGTTGTCTTGCCTATCCTCTCTGCCCCTGCGTTGTCCTGCCTCTCCTCTCTGCCCCTGCGTTGTCTTGCCTCTCCTCTCTGCCCCTGCGTTGTCCTGCCTCTCCTCTCTGCCCCTGCGTTGTCTTGCCTCTCCTCTCTGCCCCTGCGTTGTCCTGCCTCTCCTCTCTGCCCCTGCGTTGTCTTGCCTCTCCTCTCTGCCCCAGCGTTGTCCTGCCTCTCCTCTCTGCCCCTGCGTTGTCTTGCCTCTCCTCTCTGCCCCTGCGTTGTCCTGCCTCTCCTCTCTGCCCCTGCGTTGTCCTGCCTCTCCTCTCTGCCCCTGCGTTGTCTTGCCTATCCTCTCTGCCCCTGCGTTGTGTCCTGCCTCTCCTCTCTGCCCCTGCGTTGTCTTGCCTCTCCTCTCTGCCCCTGCGTTGTCCTGCCTCTCCTCTCTGCCCCTGCGTTGTCTTGCCTCTCCTCTCTGCCCCTGCGTTGTCCTGCCTATCCTCTCTGCCCCTGCGTTGTCCTGCCTCTCCTCTCTGCCCCTGCGTTGTCCTGCCTCTCCTCTCTGCCCCTGCGTTGTCTTGCCTATCCTCTCTGCCCCTGCGTTGTACTGCCTCTCCTCTCTGCCCCTGCGTTGTCCTGCATCTCCTCTCTGCCCCTGTGTTGTGTCCTGCCTCTCCTCTCTGCCCCTGCGTTGTCTTGCCTCTCCTCTCTGCCCCTGCATTGTCCTGCCTCTCCTCTCTGCCCCTGCGTTGTCTTGCCTCTCCTCTCTGCCCCTGCGTTGTCCTGCCTCTCCTCTCTGCCCCTGCGTTGTCCTGCCTCTCCTCTCTGCCCCTGCGTTGTCTTGCCTCTCCTCTCTGCCCCTGCGTTGTCTTGCCTCTCCTCTCTGCCCCTGCGTTGTCCTGCATCTCCTCTCTGCCCCTGCGTTGTCCTGCCTCTCCTCTCTGCCCCTGCGTTGTCTTGCCTCTCCTCTCTGCCCCTGCGTTGTACTGCCTCTCCTCTCTGCCCCTGCGCTGTGTCCTGCCTCTCCTCTCTTCCCCTGCGTTGTCTTGCCTATCCTCTCTGCCCCTGCGTTGTCCTGCCTCTCCTCTCTGCCCCTGCGTTGTCTTGCCTATCCTCTCTGCCCCTGCGTTGTCCTGCCTCTCCTCTCTGCCCCTGCGTTGTCCTGCCTCTCCTCTCTGCCCCTGCGTTGTCTTGCCTATCCTCTCTGCCCCTGCGTTGTCCTGCCTCTCCTCTCTGCCCCTGCGTTGTCCTGCATCTCCTCTCTGCCCCTGCGTTGTGTCCTGCCTCTCCTCTCTGCCCCTGCGTTGTCTTGCCTCTCCTCTCTGCCCCTGCGTTGTCCTGCCTCTCCTCTCTGCCCCTGCGTTGTCTTGCCTCTCCTCTCTGCCCCTGCGTTGTCCTGCCTCTCCTCTCTGCCCCTGCGTTGTCCTGCCTCTCCTCTCTGCCCCTGCGTTGTCTTGCCTATCCTCTCTGCCCCTGCGTTGTACTGCATCTCCTCTCTGCCCCTGCGTTGTCCTGCCTCTCCTCTCTGCCCCTGCATTGTCTTGCCTCTCCTCTCTGCCCCTGAGTTGTCCTGCCTCTCCTCTCTGCCCCTGCGTTGTGTCCTGCCTCTCCTCTCTGCCCCTGCGTTGTGTCCTGCCTCTCCTCTCTGCCCCTGCGTTGTGTCCTGCCTCTCCTCTCTGCCCCTGCGTTGTCTTGCCTATCCTCTCTGCCCCTGCGTTGTCCTGCCTCTCCTCTCTGCCCCTGCGTTGTCTTGCCTATCCTCTCTGCCCCTGCGTTGTCCTGCCTCTCCTCTCTGCCCCTGCGTTGTCCTGCCTCTCCTCTCTGCCCCTGCGTTGTCTTGCCTATCCTCTCTGCCCCTGCGTTGTCCTGCCTCTCCTCTCTGCCCCTGCGTTGTCTTGCCTCTCCTCTCTGCCCCTGCGTTGTCTTGCCTCTCCTCTCTGCCCCTGCGTTGTGTCCTGCCTCTCCTCTCTGCCCCTGCGTTGTCTTGCCTATCCTCTCTGCCCCTGCGTTGTCCTGCCTCTCCTCTCTGCCCCTGCGTTGTCTTGCCTCTCCTCTCTGCCCCTGCGTTGTCCTGCCTCTCCTCTCTGCCCCTGCGTTGTCTTGCCTCTCCTCTCTGCCCCTGCGTTGTCCTGCCTCTCCTCTCTGCCCCTGCGTTGTCTTGCCTCTCCTCTCTGCCCCAGCGTTGTCCTGCCTCTCCTCTCTGCCCCTGCGTTGTCTTGCCTCTCCTCTCTGCCCCTGCGTTGTCCTGCCTCTCCTCTCTGCCCCTGCGTTGTCCTGCCTCTCCTCTCTGCCCCTGCGTTGTCTTGCCTATCCTCTCTGCCCCTGCGTTGTGTCCTGCCTCTCCTCTCTGCCCCTGCGTTGTCTTGCCTCTCCTCTCTGCCCCTGCGTTGTCCTGCCTCTCCTCTCTGCCCCAGCGTTGTCCTGCATCTCCTCTCTGCCCCTGCGTTGTCCTGCCTCGCCTCTCTGCCCCTGCGTTGTCTTGCCTCTCCTCTCTGCCCCTGCGTTGTCCTGCCTCTCCTCTCTGCCCCTGCGTTGTGTCCTGCCTCTCCTCTCTGCCCCTGCGTTGTCTTGCCTATCCTCTCTGCCCCTGCGTTGTCCTGCCTCTCTTCTCTGCCCCTGCGTTGTCTTGCCTATCCTCTCTGCCCCTGCGTTGTCCTGCCTCTCCTCTCTGCCCCTACGTTGTCCTGCCTCTCCTCTCTGCCCCTGCGTTGTCTTGCCTATCCTCTCTGCCCCTGCGTTGTCCTGCCTCTCCTCTCTGCCCCTGCGTTGTCCTGCATCTCCTCTCTGCCCCTGCGTTGTCCTGCCTCTCCTCTCTGCCCCTGCGTTGTCCTGCCTCTCCTCTCTGCCCCTGCGTTGTCTTGCCTCTCCTCTCTGCCCCTGCGTTGTCCTGCCTCTCCTCTCTGCCCCTGCGTTGTGTCCTGCCTCTCCTCTCTGCCCCTGCGTTGTCTTGCCTATCCTCTCTGCCCCTGCGTTGTCCTGCCTCTCCTCTCTGCCCCTGCGTTGTCTTGCCTCTCCTCTCTGCCCCTGCGTTGTCCTGCCTCTCCTCTCTGCCCCTGCGTTGTCTTGCCTCTCCTCTCTGCCCCTGCGTTGTCCTGCCTCTCCTCTCTGCCCCTGCGTTTGTCTTGCCTCTCCTCTCTGCCCCAGCGTTGTCCTGCCTCTCCTCTCTGCCCCTGCGTTGTCCTGCATCTCCTCTCTGCCCCTACGTTGTGTCCTGCCTCTCCTCTCTGCCCCTGCGTTGTCTTGCCTATCCTCTCTGCCCCTGCGTTGTCCTGCCTCTCCTCTCTGCCCCTGCGTTGTTTTGCCTCTCCTCTCTGCCCCTGCGTTGTCCTGCCTCTCCTCTCTGCCCCTGCGTTGTCTTGCCTCTCCTCTCTGCCCCTGCGTTGTCCTGCCTCTCCTCTCTGCCCCTGCGTTGTCTTGCCTCTCCTCTCTGCCCCAGCGTTGTCCTGCCTCTCCTCTCTGCCCCTGCGTTGTCTTGCCTCTCCTCTCTGCCCCTGCGTTGTCCTGCCTCTCCTCTCTGCCCCTGCGTTGTCCTGCCTCTCCTCTCTGCCCCTGCGTTGTCTTGCCTATCCTCTCTGCCCCTGCGTTGTGTCCTGCCTCTCCTCTCTGCCCCTGCGTTGTCTTGCCTCTCCTCTCTGCCCCTGCGTTGTCCTGCCTCTCCTCTCTGCCCCTGCGTTGTCCTGCATCTCCTCTCTGCCCCTGCGTTGTCCTGCCTCTCCTCTCTGCCCCTGCGTTGTCTTGCCTCTCCTCTCTGCCCCTGCGTTGTCCTGCCTCTCCTCTCTGCCCCTGCGTTGTGTCCTGCCTCTCCTCTCTGCCCCTGCGTTGTCTTGCCTATCCTCTCTGCCCCTGCGTTGTCCTGCCTCTCCTCTCTGCCCCTGCGTTGTCTTGCCTATCCTCTCTGCCCCTGCGTTGTCCTGCCTCTCCTCTCTGCCCCTGTGTTGTCCTGCCTCTCCTCTCTGCCCCTGCGTTGTCTTGCCTATCCTCTCTGCCCCTGCGTTGTCCTGCCTCTCCTCTCTGCCCCTGCGTTGTCCTGCATCTCCTCTCTGCCCCTGCGTTGTGTCCTGCCTCTCCTCTCTGCCCCTGCGTTGTCTTGCCTCTCCTCTCTGCCCCTGCGTTGTCCTGCCTCTCCTCTCTGCCCCTGCATTGTCCTGCCTCTCCTCTCTGCCCCTGCGTTGTCTTGCCTCTCCTCTCTGCCCCTGCGTTGTCCTGCCTCTCCTCTCTGCCCCTGCGTTGTGTCCTGCCTCTCCTCTCTGCCCCTGCGTTGTCTTGCCTATCCTCTCTGCCCCTGCGTTGTCCTGCCTCTCCTCTCTGCCCCTGCGTTGTCTTGCCTCTCCTCTCTGCCCCTGCGTTGTCCTGCCTCTCCTCTCTGCCCCTGCGTTGTCTTGCCTCTCCTCTCTGCCCCTGCGTTGTCCTGCCTCTCCTCTCTGCCCCTGCGTTGTCTTGCCTCTCCTCTCTGCCCCAGCGTTGTCCTGCCTCTCCTCTCTGCCCCTGCGTTGTCTTGCCTCTCCTCTCTGCCCCTGCGTTGTCCTGCCTCTCCTCTCTGCCCCTGCGTTGTCCTGCCTCTCCTCTCTGCCCCTGCGTTGTCTTGCCTCTCCTCTCTGCCCCTGCGTTGTCCTGCCTCTCCTCTCTGCCCCTGCGTTGTCCTGCCTCTCCTCTCTGCCCCTGCGTTGTCTTGCCTCTCCTCTCTGCCCCTGCGTTGTCTTGCCTCTCCTCTCTGCCCCTGCGTTGTCCTGCCTCTCCTCTCTGCCCCTGCGTTGTCCTGCCTCTCCTCTCTGCCCCTGCGTTGTCTTGCCTCTCCTCTCTGCCCCTGCGTTGTGTCCTGCCTCTCCTCTCTGCCCCTGCGTTGTCTTGCCTCTCCTCTCTGCCCCTGCGTTGTCTTGCCTCTCCTCTCTGCCCCTGCGTTGTCCTGCCTCTCCTCTCTGCCCCTGCATTGTCCTGCCTCTCCTCTCTGCCCCTGCGTTGTCCTGCCTCTCCTCTCTGCCCCTGCGTTGTCCTGCCTCTCCTCTCTGCCCCTGCGTTGTCCTGCCTCTCCTCTCTGCCCCTGCGTTGTCTTGCCTCTCCTCTCTGCCCCTGCGTTGTGTCCTGCCTCTCCTCTCTGCCCCTGCGTTGTCTTGCCTCTCCTCTCTGCCCCTGCGTTGTCTTGCCTCTCCTCTCTGCCCCTGCGTTGTCCTGCCTCTCCTCTCTGCCCCTGCATTGTCCTGTCCACGTCTCTCCCACCCTCTCACCCTGATCCTCGGCCCTTCATCCCACCCAAAGCCCCAGGGCTCCTGCAGCCCTCCCCACCCCCTCCTCACCTCACAGTATGCAGTAACAGCCCCTCTCTTCTCTTGTACAACTCCCAGGAGAAAGAGCACAGTGGGGTCTGCTGGTCCAGCTCCTTCCCTGCCTCCATTCCCTATCACTACCCCCCTCCCCTAGGGAAGGGGGGGCTGAACTAAGGGGCATCTTAAAGCACAGTGTGGCCAGGTGCAGCCCGCGCTGCTGAAGAGGCCGGTTTCCACCTCCTCAGCAGCGGCGCTGCCTTTGCATGCTCTGCCATCCTGGCTTCCAAGTACCCTGTAGTGGGCCTGTTCACGCATGCGCAAGGAGAGGGTCCACAACCAGATAGGGGAGCGCGAATATACAGGCAGAACCTGCATGTATCCGCACCCCTCTGACGTAGGGGGTGTACAAAACGACGGGGGTGGAAATTTAGTTAGAACACCGGCCCTCTAGTGGACATCCACAGTTTGTTGTTAGCCAGGCATGATGGACGATGTAGTCCCGTGTTTCCTGTTAGCTGCGATTTTTCTTTTAAAGGTTGTGCCTTTATTGTTACTGTGTCGCTGGAATGCTGTGAATTCCAGGGGTGTTGCTCCAATTGCAGTCCTTAATTTTCGGGCTGCTAGGAACCATACCAAACTCCAATGTTTGGCTGCAGCCCATTACCCTAAAGTTCGTTTTACCGAGGTTACAAAATTAGTCCAGAGTCGGGTAATTTTGGCGCTCTCGCTGGCTGTGCGTTGCTCTTGCGGCAGGACCACGCCGCTTGATATCACCACTGTTCTCTCCCTTCTTGGTAAGGATGTAGAGTCGCACACACAACAACTTGCTGAAAGCAATTTATTCGACCAGTAGGGCAGATAACCTGATGCGTTTCGTTCGCTACCGCGAACTTTTTCAAAGGTCAGCCCAAGCAGGCAGGAACTGTTCTCGGGATACAGTGGATGTTTCTTTTATCTTTGCCGGAACTCTAGTGGACATCCACAGTTTGTTGTTAGCCAGGCATGATGGACGATGTAGTCCCGTGTTTCCTGTTAGCTGCGATTTTTCTTTTAAAGGTTGTGCCTCTATTGTTACTGTGTCGCTGGAATGCTGTAAATTCCAGGGGTGTTGCTCCAATTGCATATATATATATATATATACATATATAATATAAAAACAAAGGTTAAAGTGACATTATACTTAGACGTTGAAATAAGGTAATAACCGACTTAAAAAACAAAAAACTCTGAAATTCACTAATTCTAGCTTACACTCATGACATGGTAAATTACATCATACTGGGCCATATATATCAATGTACCAGTCAGCGATTCTGTAATAGCGATTTTTAAGAAATCGCTATTTAAGAATCGCTAACTGGTATGTATGTAGGAAAGCGCAAGAAAATACCGATTCCTTAAAAATCGCTATTTTTAGTGCGATTCCCCCAATTGCGTTTTTTTTTTTTATTTTTTTTTTTAGAACCTTTATTATCACTTCACATAAATACAAGCATGGGCCTACAACCCTTCCGGCCGGCCGCTAGTCAATTCGGAAGTTCAGCAAAGCAGCATAGACAGATACAGCAACCCTTAATTCGGGGTCAGATACGTATCCAGGATATAACTCGTATTCGAGCGTACAGCGTGATAATAAGGATTCAATAAGGTTCATTTTACAGTGAAAAAAATAAAAAGGAAAAAATATCAGAATAATTGCCATACGGTCATACATGGTCCTACAAAAGCAACATGAAACAGAAATCTGCAAAGAGTGCAAACACTCTTAAAGACATGGAGCAAGACATACGAGTCAGGATAAATGTAAACAACACATACAGGTCGTGTCAAACAGCACCCCAGCCCTTAAAACAAAACAGACTGTAGGAAACATGAAAAACGACGACACCAAGAAGAAGAAAAGACAAAGGGCCATAGAGACAAAGAAAGAACAAATAAACAACCCCCTTCCTCCTACCCCCCACCCTGCACCGCTGCAGAAGGCTACGGCCTAACCCCCCCCCAGCAGCGTGCCTATCGCCCTAAAGGAGAAACACGAAATATAGAATAAGAGAAAAAGGGAAAAAGAAGGAAAAAATGTGGAGAAGGGCCCTCGATCAAACCACCCGGCCCCCCCCTCACCCATCGCGCACAATAAGCATCATAAAAACAAGGTCAGAATAGCCACAGTAAGCAATAATTATCAATTCAATCAATAACATCCCCGTTGAGTGTCCCCCTAAACTCCGTCAGCCAACAATGCGTCCCTCCATGTCCCAGACGTTCTCACCACTGGCCTTTTCTATCAATAGTACCCACATGCAGCCAGTCATCAATCGGCATACAGAGTAGTGTGGAGGGTCCAACCGATCCGGGCGTACCGGGCAGCGCCATTACTCCATGGGACTGTAGCCCCCAAAACCCAGACGAATACGTGTGGCGGAAATCCGTCTGTGTCAGTAGCGATACCGGAAACATCCCTCTGCCCGAATACAGTCTCACCAGCCAGGAAGAGAGAGTCACACAATCCATTAATCGTTGAAACGCCGCCGGGGCAGCCCAAACTATGGATCGATGTTGTTTCTTCAGCCGCCGCACAGATAAGGGCCCTGACGAGTCACTCACACATACAACAGAGCAATCCAAAGCGGTATCACGGACCGGGTCTATCTGCGTCTCCACGAACGTAGGCGCAGCTGGGACATTCATAACTGACGCAGAGGCGGGCATATCAGCGCTTCCTTGAGATTGAACCATGCCCATGTGGAGCGGCGGGACAACAATGGCGGCCATCCTTCTTCCCAGATCCCAGGCGTCCCGGCTCAGGGTCATATACAGAGTTGTTAACGCAGCCAATATATCTCTGGACGTGGGCTCTTTCTCGTGGCGCCAGACCCCAGGACTCTCCCTCACACAGGATTCTCTGCCCGGATGAGGTGTGCGTAAGAGGGTGCTATCCGCCATCTTAGCTAATCCGGCCTCGTCTTTCTCCACCTCACTTCGGGACCGGGCCCCACACCAGGGAGGGACAGGATTCACAACGGGAATCTCAAAAGTCAAGGCAGGTTTCTCAGCGGAGAGTCACCAAAAGGCTAAAAACTCAGCCGCTCCCTGGGGGCCTCACGCTGACTCCGGGAAAAGCCGTTAGCGTGCCCGGATACAACACCGGAGTGGGGGCCAAGTATCATGCACTCCCCTCGACCCAGCTGCATCGCACTCCCGACATGGCTCTCCGCAAGTTGGGCTGGGTCGGCACTGTCGCCATCGGCCAGCAGGTCGTCAGTTCCCTCCGGCCGACTCCTCACCATCACCAGAGGCCGCTGTTGTTGCAGTCGCGGCCGGCCACTCTTCGCACTCGAGGCCCCGGTCCCAGCTCCGTGAAGGCCGCAAAACATTCGGGGACATTTCAACGGGTCTGCAACAAGCAGAAGCCTCAGGAGCAAACGGTAAGTGGAGGTTATCCTTCGCCTACATAAATATGCCGTTACGGCCCAGGATAGTTGCCAGGATGTATGCGCGGGGTGAGAAGGCTCACGGAGCCGAGCGTTTACGCAGCCATCTCGGTCGCCATCTTGGCTCCTCCTCCAATTGGTTTTTTTTAAGTTAAACAATCGCAATTTTGCGATTCCTTAACGGAAAAAATCGCAAAATTGCGGATTTTGCGAATCTGCTAATCTGAAACTCAGGTGCAGCTTGATGACATCACAACCAGGAAGTGTGACTACCCATGCTGCACCTGAGTTTCTGATTCACAGAGTGAAGGAGTGTTGGAGAGGGAACACTGTAGTGCATTTGGAAAATGCAGCACACAGGAGACATGCCCAGCCAGGACACCCCCAGCAGCAGCAGGCTGAAAACCAGAGGAAGAGAAAACAAAAGTTTTCAGAAGCAGAGTTGGAAGTTCTCATACAGGAAATGGTTACAAGCCATGAGCTGCTGTTTGGAAAGAAATCTCTGAGGGTGCCTGAGACATGGAAGAGGCGCATATGGGCAGACATCCAACAAAAGGTGAAGGCTTTTGGGGTACACATAGGAGTGTGTAGGACCTGCGCAAGCGCTGGTACGACATGCGCCAGCGCTCCAAAGAGAAGGTGGCTACCAGGTTGGAGCAAGCAAGGAAGACTGGTGCAGGGACCTCCACTGCCACTGACTCCACACCTCTGGAGGAACTTGTGGAGGCAACACTACTTCCTGTGAGCGTCATGGGTGTGGCTGACCTGGACAGCTCCGACCCCCCAGGACCAGGACAAGGTAAGAGGCATGCCATCACACCCCTGACCCTTCCCCAACTACCCCCATGCACCCAACAGCGACCCTGGGGCAGGATAAAAGTAGTAATCCAGTGCAGGTACACTAACACACACTGCAATGCATTCTGGGAGATGTAGTCACATGCACATTACATTGGTACATTTACACCCAGCCAGTCCCCAAATGCATGTGCGCATCAGGAAAGTGAAAAACAAGATACATGTAATCCCAAATAGTGAAATTTAATTATTGTCAAGTGCTAGTCAGAACAGAAAATAAATGTGTGCTTTTACGTCCACAGCATCTACTGCAAATCAGACAACAGGCAGTGGGAGACAGGGCAATTCTCCTACCAGACCAGCAGCTGCGCAGGAGGATGAAAGTGAGGACGAGGCTAGTCCAGTGAACTCCCCCAAGCGCCGCAGGAGGATTGTTGTGAGACCACTACCCTCTTTGGAGGACGAGGGCCAGGACACTGATGGCGATGGCTAAACCGATAACACACAACCAGAACCACAACAGCGCCACCGTGCAGAGCCAATGCCTGAAGTCCCAAACAGGCGCAGGTCCCGTGCTGCCACAAGTGCTGCAGATCCTGGGGATGGGTCCGTGTTTGCAGGGCTTGAGTTGAACATGTTGCAGGTATAGTGCCTGCAAGCAAAAAATATTAAGTCACTACAAAGGGAAGTCAGGGCAGGCTACAGGAGTTTGAGTTTGAGTTTAAAATATTTCTTAAGCGCACGTACATTAGGCGGTTTCATGGCGCCATGGAGGCACTCTGTGGTGAACTCAGAGCTGACTGTGCAGCCAGGCATAGGGAGATGCAGCGCCTAGACCTGTACATACGTGCGGTGAACCGCCTGACCACTTCCAACAACATTCTCTGTAGACGCAGCATCTGCATGCAGTGCGAGGTGGCGCACAACAACCAGGACGTGGCAAGCAAATCTCTACGGCTGTAGAAGAGCTGCGCGCAATCCGCACTACAGGGCCAGGAGTCCTGACTCCAACTGATGAGAATGCCCTATCAGTTCGGAGCAGCGCCACCCCCCTACCAACCATGGATAGGCGCCGTAGTAGACGTAACAGTAGGGCGACTGAAACAAGTGAAGGAGGCACTGTGCATCCCCAAACAGGAGCTTCCTCCCCCCGGCGCCGCTTGTAAGGACACATACATGGGACCACAGGATGGTTGCAGCCAACCACTGCGCATGGACACTTGCCCATGAAGAGATACTTGCACTGTGCATTAACATGTGCTGGACATTATGAAGGACATTGTTTTTCACTCAGCCTGTGTGATGTTAACAATCCCGATGTTAAGGAATAAAAACACAGTCTGACAATTGTAATTTAGCAATGTGTCATTTTCTCTTACCTAAAAATAGTTGCGCGTAATCTCATCCCGCCTCTGGCACCCAGCAGCTGCACCAGCTAAACCGGCAGGCATGCGTCCTGGAGCTGGGCCCTCCACATCTGATGTGTCAGATTCACTGACCTCCACCGGTGTGCCTTTCCTGGTGGCATTCTTATGCAAGATGGCACATGCGACCACTATCTTGCAACAGGTTTCTGGGCTGTATTGCAGTGTCCCTCCACTCTTGTGTATGCACCTAAATCTGCTTTTGAGAATCCCAAATGTCCTCTCAATGGTGCCTCTTGTTGCAATGTGTGCGCTGTTGTACCGCCGCTCTGCTGCATTGGCTGGATTGAGGTAGGGCGTTAGTATAAAGTCACGAACTGCATACTCACTGTCACCTGAGGGGAGGAAGGTATGTGGTTAGACACTGTCCTGCACATGCTATCCTTAACAAGTGTGTCCACTGTTTAAATGCATTTACCTAGTAGATAGCCCTCGCCAAATCCCATTAGTGAGTCTACGGTGTATCCCGCTGTGGCGGAAGATGTATGAGTCGTGCGTGCTGCCAGGGTATTTCGCAACAATGTCCGTGATGATGTGTTTAGCATCACACACCACCTGTATGTTCGGGGAATGGTAAGATTTACGATTCCTAAACACGTACTCATTGTGGGATGGGGGGATGGGGGAATATTGCAACGTGTATCCCATCTATGCATCCGATGACATGGGGAAATTGGGCAATTTGATAAAAGTCCTGTTTGGTCTGGTGCAGTGCCTGTGGGGTGCTTGGAAAGTAAATGTGGTGGGGCATCCTCTGTACCATGGCATCAAAGAATGCATGGAAAAAGTGCGAAAGAGCACTTTGTGAAACCCCTCCTGCTGTGGCTATCACCACCTGGAAACTGCCTGATGCTAAGAGGTGCAGGGAGCACAGGACCTGGATGTGGGTGGGGATGGATTTTGTCCTGCGTGTGGGGTGTTCAAGGAAGGGTTTGAGTTCCTCAATTAAGTGAAGGATACTCTATTCATCCAGTCTGTAGTGTGTGTAGCTGTCCTCCTCTGTGCACTGGAAGATGGACATGCGCGCACGAAATATCCTCTCCTGGCGTCTCCTCCTCTGTGCAGCAGCTCTCAGTCGCAGCCTCCTCGCTATCACGTAAAGCCCAGACATTGTGGAAAAAGTCAGTTGCATTGTGGGCCTCCTTTTATACTTTGCACCTGGTTACCACCTGCTCCCACTTGGTGGTAATTGCGATTCTCTAAATTGCGATTTTCGATAATTAGCAAATTGCGATTTTTTGATACATTTCATTGCGATTCCTTAATTTGCGATTACCCAATTTGCGATTTTCGCAAACTGAGGTAATCGCAAAATAAGGCAGCCGTGCCAAAGGTAAGCCCATCTAGGCCAGTCTGCGACCACGACCAGTGCCAGGGACCCTAGTTCTCTGGCCACCCACTGCTTAGAATCAGCTGCCCTCCTCACACTCAACCCCAGAAGGAACAACAACTGCCAGCTGTTGATGCTAAATGCCACCCATGACCAGTCCTACTGCCACCAAACCTTCACCACCCTCCGTACCACCACGGCTGCCCCCCCCATGCCGAAGGCCTACACCACTGAAGCCCTGAAGTGCATCCTCCTCAACATGCGCTCGCTTCGCAAATATGTTGTAGAGCTCTGGGTCTTCTTCGACTCCCTCTCCCCTGGCGTTGCCTTCTTCACGGAAACCTGGACAAACGCCTTCTCCGCCTCCAACATCGCCATCACCATTGCCATTCCCAATGGCTACAAGATCCAGAGGAAGTACTGCCCCAACTCCCAGAAAGAGGACTCGCCATCGCACACAAGAGCTCCCTCCGACTCTCCACCATGAGCGACTCCTCCACCACGACCGAACACCTTTACTTCCAGATCCAGACCAGCCCTAGAACCACACTTCGTAGCACCCTCACCTACAGAACACCCCGTTCCTCGCACTTCATTCACCACTACCATTGCTGACCTCATCGCATCCACGCCATCGCCTCCATGGCCTACATACTCTTCGGAGACCTGAACCTCCATCTCGACAACCTCAGCGACCCCAACTCTACCACCCTCCTAGACAACCTTCCCAACATCAGACTGAAACTGCTCGTCACCACCCCTACCCACAAGGCAGAACACACCCTCGACCCCATCTTCACTGTTGGGAACAACATCCGCTTCAGCTACACCACGCAGCCCCTCTGGATGGACCACCACTGCATACACTTCTCTTTCAACACCTCCACCGCTCTCAAACCCACTCCTCGTCCTCGGCGACGGAACTGGGAAGGGGTCTCATCCACGACCCCCCCGATCTCCCTGCCTCGATCAACACTAACTCTGCAGCCAACGAACTAAACCGCTGGATCACCAACTGCGCAGACAAGCTCGCACCACTCCGCACCACCGACGTTGACAATGCCCCCTGAAGGCCACCTGGTTCACTACTGACCTCCAAGAAGCAAGATGTTTCTGCAGACGTCTCGAAAAACAATGGAGAAACAGCAAAACCACAGAAGACCTAACCACATACAAGAACGCCACGACAGAATACCACAACACATAAGATCCACAAAGCAGACATTCATCCAGATCAAAATCCTCACCAACTCCAGCAACACGAATGAACTCCTAAATATCATCCAGCAATTCACCAAACCCCTCAGTGAAGCCACGGATGTCACTCCCACCCAGGACCTCTGCAACAAGCTCAGCGCCAACTTCCACCTGACAATCAAGGCCCTCTACGACAACTTTGGCAAGCTGACCTCAGAAACCATCTCTTATAAATGGGGGTCTCTAGTTGGCAGAGGTAGAGACCTTTGTCCAAATAGGGACCCTTGCTTCTAGTCAGGGTAAGGGGGATACACACTCTAGGTAACCCCTGCTCACTCTCTTGGTAGCTTGGCATGAGCAGACAGGCTTACCGCAAAGGCAAAGTGTAAAGTTTTTGTACCAACACTCACAGTAACCTAGTGAAAACACCACAAAAGAGCACCACACCAGTTTAGAAAAAGAATATATTTTTATCTAAACTTGACAAGACCAAAACGACTAAAATACATCATACAGATATCCAGAAAAATGTCTTTCAAAAGGATATTGCAAACAAAAGCTTGTAGAAATCAAATAGCACCAGCTGGGGCTATTGTGACATCAGGATAGCCAGAAATCCAAAGTACGGCACCAATCGCGGCGTCGGGCGCAGAGTCACACATACCCCCAAACAAACAGTACCTTGAAAACGAAGACGGTGGCGATGCAAGGCGTCGAAGATGGACGATGTCGGCTCGGTTGACGATGCGGCGACAGCAAGTTTGTAGAGTCGCCCTCGGTGGTTATCGGTGCCACGATAGCAGGATGTAGGAGCTGGCACTGATGGAGTCGATGTGAACGCTGGTGTCAGGTACGGCCGATCACTGCCAGTGTTGATGGAGCAGGCCGGGTGATGCATCGTTCACTTTCCGAGCGGCTCCCCGGGCCTCGGTGCAGGTTGCGGCGTCAGAGCGGCGGCTTCAACGGTTTTGGAAACAGGTTTTCTTTCTTCTCTTGGGTTTCTGCCAGTTCCCAACAGCAGAAACAACCTCCAGAGGCTCAAAACTGGCACCGGCACCACAAGGCAGGTCAGAACTCACAACAGCAGAGTTCAGGGAAACTGGGGGTGAAATCTTTGTGTCCCTTAGACTTCTGAACAGGAGCCCAGCTCACTTCATGCCCTTGGAGATCTCCATTATGCAAGGGACACAGCACACAGCTTTCCTTGGCAGAAACAGTAACTGCAGGCCAGCCCCAGACACACAGCAAGAGCAGTACTAATCAGTCTCTTCAGCTCTCCTCCTCGGCAAAGGTTCCTCTTAAACTCCAGGAATTATCTAACGTTCAGGGGTTTTAGGTCTAATACTTGTACCCCAAATGTCTTTGTTCTCTTTGTGCAAGGGGCTCTGAGCCTGGTTCAAACCAGTTCTCGGGGCACTCTGCTAGCGCACAACAGCATCAACATCCTTTGTTAGTGTGGGCTTTGGTCCCAGACACACCACAGGGGGGGCGGAGCCAGCATTGTGGAAGGCAGGTACAGGTGCTGACTCATCCAGACTCCTGGAGCCACTGCAACTCCCCAGCCCCTGTCACTCCAAAGTCAGACAGCCAATCCACAAACAGGCAGAGGCACACAGGAAGGTTGAACAAGAATATAGCCACTTTCTAAAAGTGGTATTTTCAATCACACAATTTAAAAAACATCTTCACTAAAAGATGTGTTATTACATTCTGACTTCAGGGGTTATCCCTATGGGAAGATATACTTGTAAACTGTTACAAAGCATTCCCCATTCTGTCCTATAGGCAAGATAGCCTTTCAATAGTGAAAAACGAAATTGGCAGTATTTCACTATCAGGACATGTTACACACCCCAGTACATGTCCTACCTTGTCATATAGCTACTATATATCTTTATAATGCGTTAAGTTAGCATAGGCACATTACATGTTTAAACGCCATTTTTCCTTTTGCTGCTTCTGCACACGACACTTAATTGTTGATTTAGCTTTCAACCTAGTAGTTCGTTGTGATTTACATGAGAATAGTATGTTATTACTCTGATATCAGCTTTGCTCAATAAACTATGTCTGTACAGAGAGTGCTGAAGCTTCAGGAACAACAAGATACTGAATTGTTATGAGGTCTGATCTTCGCGCCTTCATAGACATAACATAAGTGCAGCTTCTGCCAACTTTGGCTTTGAGGCGGGTTTTATATTGCTTTGCTTGACACACACAAACACACTTGATGCTGTTCGCATGCAGAGAGAGAGGTTGTATGCTGATGTGATCTCTTCATTCTAGGATCCTGAGGTATGGGCCCGCCCTAATTCAACCCAAAGAGACCTTCTTAGCTATTAATATAATATGCGAGTTAGGGAGGGTGAGAAATAGGTGTTGTTAACTCTTATTCATTTACAGCATGTTAACATGCTGTCACCATTCGCTTTTTATGGACTAGTAACTATGCTGATAACTTTGCTTTTGATAATATGTTTCCTTGTATTATCTAAGATACTGCGCCTGAGAAGACGACATTAGGAAATAAATATTTCAAATGTTCACGTGTTCTTCTTTACTCCACATTCTGGTTTGAAATGATTGTATACGAAAGAGTGCTCATGTGTTCCACGTAACCTGAGGTATTGTAAGCTCATGTTCTGGTTTGTCTAAACATTGGGAGTTTGTTATGACCAATGAGACACTGTAGCTAGCTCGGTAAGGGGTTTGTTGGGTACTAAGGTGAGTTTTGGGTCACCCTAATTCGCTGAGGTTCCAATCCTCTGTGCACAGTTCTGTGGGAGAACAGAAACCCTGCTACATGGCGCCCATACGTTGGTGGACTTATATCATGACACTCGAGTAGTAATCGTTCAAACCTTAACCCCTTCACTGTCGTTTCCGGAAAACGGTGGTGTCGGTGAAACCTACCTATTTTTTGAAATAGGTCTTTTCAAGCTTGATTCTATCTAAAACGGTTTCTTTGAATTACTACCCAGTTGTGCTACAAAGTTGACTTTGTTTTTCTGTGGTTCCGGTGAAATCATGGCTGTGGCTGTGGCCATTGCACAGCATAGTCGCATTGTGGTGCGCACCCATCTACAGACATACCAGGTCCCGTTGGAGGGCATGGCTGTGATTTTAGTGGTGTGTGCGGATCCGGCATACCCGTTCGAACTGTTTTACTCATGGGTAACGTTTCCGGCAGTGGACGCAACGTCTGGTGTGTTCCACACCTACACACCCTCCCCTGTACCGGCTGAATACACCCCGTACAGGGCACTGGAAATACCTATTGATCATTGGCAGCATCGCATTTGGTTTGATGGCGCCCTCCCCCACTCTTTGTCCGCTGCGAGATTAGGTCCTTTGTCCATTCCAGGCACGAATTGGCCTGCTTTGGGTGGATTTACCCCGCACCCGAATCACGGCGCGTGTCCCCTTGCTGATATTCGCAGACTACATGTTGTCTCGATTGCCGTGATTCGTGCATTAGTGCAATACATTGGTCGTCATCTCCCGGGAGGTCCCCCGGGGGGTCCGGCCGTTCAAACGGAACATGGCGGCTTGAGACTAAATCCAGTTATGGTCAATTCGGTTTTTGGTAAGCGTCCCGATGATAAGGATGACTTTCCTTTCTGGCTTGCCGAGAAGTTTGATCAACTGGAGGCTGTGTTTCCGAATTCTACTCCTGCTGATAAACATAGAATGTTGATGATTACTTTGCCTAAGGATTTAACTCCTGAGCTCGTTGACTGTGAAAGCTGGGGAAAAACTTTTGCGGCCGTTTATACGAGGTGTTTCGGCACCCCGTCTATGACCGTACTGCCTACGATCGTTAAACGTGTTCAGGATGATCACGGACCGGAAGCGGCGGTTGAATTGGGTATGCGCCTGTGTGGTTCTTTTGAGATTGTGAGCGATCTCATTCTCTCCAATATCAAGGGAGATGCAGTGAACTTTCAGGTGTCGAATGCTTTGGCTGCTCTGCCCGATGCCGATAAACCCCGACAGTTAGCGAAGATAGTTGTGGCCGCATATAAAACGATCGGCCGCACAAGTAGAGGTCTGAAATATTTTGCAGTTAAGGAGAAAAAACAACCACAGGGACAGTCTGCTACAGCAGATGTCCAGCCCAAGTCCAATAAACAAAATTGGCCTAAAAAACAGAAACAGGGGAAGCAACAACAGCAGACTCAGGATTCATATCCTGCGCCGCAAGTTCCTGCGCCAACTGAAAGAGTATATGATTTGCGCGATCGCGCGATGATTAAATCGCCTGATAGATTTCAGGTTTCTGAACAACGCTCTCCTCGTTCCTTTCAGGACTCATCGGCCCCGAAGACCGGTGGAGGAGGAGGCGGTAGGGGACGTGGTGGCCAACAAGGACGTGGCCAGTCCCGCCAGACAGACGGCGCGGCGAAGCAGGAGGATTCTACGCCTAAAAGACCACAGTTTGCAAAAAAGAAAGTCGCAGCCTTAACAGCGCATCGATATGCCACAGATAGTGAGAACGCGGCTTCGGAATCTGACGTGGGCTCTGACCTTGCTGGACAGCGCGGCGGAGATTACCATAGTGAGAGAGGCGCTGCGTCCACTACTGAGGGTGACAGCGACTGATGTCTACGTTGTAATAGAAACAGCAGATACGAGACTTGCTCCCCCTGAAAGACTTTATGAAATTGTCCTGTTAATTGAAGGTGACATACAGCGTACCGTCAAAGGGGTATTTTGGGAAAATCTGTCTTCTACGTATGATATTTTGCTTTCGGAGGCTGACTGGCCCCCACCTTTTGTGCTCGCGGCGCCGCGAGGGGAGGAGGTAATCCTCCCCAGTTTCGCGAACACTGTCTCGAAAGAGCATGCGCAGCATTTCGCAGAAGAGTGGGCTCGGGCTCTCGCACCGGCTCTGTACCGTAACCAATGTGGTTGGGACAAATTATCCCCTTGCCACGAATTCCGTTGCGGTCTCAGCCGCAGCCTCAACCTCAATATCCCATTCAGCGTGAGGCTAAGGCTTCCGTCGCGGAAATCCTTGAACAATTAGAATATCAGGGAGTTATTGAAACGTGTGTGTCACCGATGAATAATCCTCTTTTTACTGTGACCAAGCCTGACGGATCATATCGTTTGGTATTGGATTACCGGCATTTGAACTCGCATTGCCGTAACTGTGCAGTACAGAATACTCACGGCTCTGCCCTAGTGGATAGTCTAATGCGTAAGCGTTTTAAAACAACGCTTGACATATCCAACGGTTTCTCTGCCCACAGATTGGACAGCTTTAGCTCCCAATGGACCAGTTTTACATGCGCTGGGGTCCAAAAACAATTCCGGCGTCTCCCAATGGGCTATAAGAATAGTCCTGGTATATTTACCGCACGCATAGTCTCTATTTTGGAGGCACTCGACCCGGATGCTTGTTCGTATGTGGATGACATATATCTCACAGACGACGATATTTGGGAGCATCTGTGTCGTGTAAATTCTGTTATTTGTAACTTTGCAGACATGGGTTACAAATTTAACTTTGCAAAATCGCACATTGCTGAGCACACGGTGTTGTTTCTGGGCTATGAGCTCAACAATGAAGGTAGAGGTTTGGCTCCTCACTTCCTGGAGAAATGCGCACAGTTGCGCGCTCCAACAACGCTGAAAAAATTACAGTCTTTGCTGGGTTTTTTAAATTTCGGGAGGACATACATTCCGGAATATGCCCAGCGTATCAAGCCTTTGTATGCTTTGATACAACCAAATTTTTCGAAATCATGCTGGCTGCCTGAGCATTCAGCCATTTTGCAGTCCTTGCAGGCTGATCTGCTCGCTTCTAAGTTCTTACTGACTCGTGACAACCATACCAACCTGGTGATAAGAATAATACCAGGGACGGTGGGTTTCACGTACCTCACTTTTAATGAAGGAGACACAGTTCCTATTGCTTACAAGTCACACTTGTACACTTCGGCTAAGATGCGGTTTCCCACTGTGGAAAAGGTTTTAACAGCTGTGCAGATGGCTATTCTTAAGGAACGAGCTCTGTCACAGGGGAAACGCATGTTGGTTGTAACACCCTGTCCTCATTTGGAGGCAGTCACGAAAGCCAGTGTACCAAATTCAAAAGCTTTGCACCCTCGGTGGATTCAGTGGGCTGCATCCTTGACGTCCACGGATGTCACGTTTATTTTTGACGCCTCGTTGCGGTCGCAGGAGTACTTGCAGTATGAGTTTGTTCATCCTGCTCCTCTAGCTATGCGACCTTTGGAGGACTTCCATTGCATCATTTACACTGATGGTTCGGCGCAGGTTGCGCATGGCTCTAAACATGCCTACGTTTCCGCATGCGCCATTGTGGTAGGTGCTATGTTGAACGATGAGTTCATATCCAGGGAAGTGCACACGTTGCCACTGGGAGATTGCACCGCACACTTGGCAGAGCTTCGTGCTCTCTTACTAGCGTTGGAGTACGCAGATCCTAGTGTTACTACTCTTATTGTAAGTGATTCTTTCTACTGTGTCCAGTCTTACAATGAAAACTTGTTCTTTTGGATTCAGAATGACTTTCGTGATTCCAAGGGTAGCACAATAAAACATAAAATGATCTGGGTTCGAGTGGCAGAGCTTAAGGCTATGTTGCCGCTCGTTTTTGGAATTCATACTCTTGGCCACCAGCGTGTGGGAGTCCACGCTGTCGGTAACTCGCTTGCTGATGAAGCAGCGAAATCAGCAGTGTCTACATACTTAGTTGCAGCAGTTACACGGTCCAAAAGTAAGATTGATAGTGACATCTTGGCAGCTGTTGCTGCCACTGAGAAGGGAGGTAGACATCCTTCGGGGTTCCCTTCGAAGTACACATACCACTTAAGTCCCGAAAAGGTTCCTTTTGTGAAAATTCCTGATGTTGGTGAACGTTTGATTCCCAACTCGGATCGCAGGGCAGACTTGATTACTGCGGCTCATGAAGGTGTGGCGTCTGCGCATGCGGGCGTCTCAGCCACTGTAACTCAATTACAACAACGTTTCTGGTGGCGGGGACTGTACAAACAGACACGTGATTATGTCCTTCTTTGTGACATAAGTCAGCAGATTAAACCTTCGACTGCTGCGCGTCCGCCACAGACTCAGTTGTACATATCTAATAAACCACGAGGTTGTGTTTATTTAGATCACTGCGGTCCTTTTTCATCTGATACTGCGTATAAGTACATCTTAGTTGCAGTTGATTCATGCACACACTTTGTGTGGGTCTGGCCCCATCGCAGCGCTGATTCACGGACTGTCATTAGAGATTTGCGCATCTTTGTAGGGATTTTTGCCTGTGGTACCTTCCATTCAGATCAGGGTCCGGCGTTCGCCTCTAAGGCGTATAAGGATGCTATGCATTCGATGGGGGTCCAAGTCAAGTTTTCGTCTCCCTACAGACCTGAGGGTAACAGTGTAGTGGAGCGAATGAACCGTGATTTAAAGCAATCTTTGACAGCTCGAGTTATAGGCACTGGCAGAAACTGGCTAGCCCACCTCTATGGCGTGCAGCGTGCTCTTAATAATCTCCCTAGACGGTCTCTGGGTGGGCGGACCCCATACGAAATGCTCTTTGGCATCAAGATGTTCGTCCCTGACCTTGACAGTCTAGACTGCGTGGCTCGCGCCACGACCTTTGACGTAGATGAACATTGTACTGTTTTACAGAATCTACAAAAGACCAGAGACAGTCTTGCAAAGGAACATTTGCCCTCCACGTCGGATGTTGCGTTGCAAATCCCGGTAGTCGGCTGGCTACCCCAAGTTGGAGAACTGGTTCGAGAGAAGATCGACAACAAGAAAGAATTTGGTCCTTCCTATCGAGCTCCGGTTCCAGTCCTTGGAGTGAAGGGCACAAGAACAGTCATTTTACCACCACTTCCTGGTCGTAAGGAAAACAGGTTTATCTCAATTGACAATGTCAAGATACACAGAGTGGCCGATTCTTCTTAGCATGACACCGGCTGTTTCCTGTCCTTCCATTGTGAGAAACTCAGTTTTGCCCACTGCTTCTAATCATGAAACTGAAGTGGCAATCGAGTTGCCTGCTATTTCCAGTCCTTTATTAAGTACTTTGCCCGGTACAGACCTTGCTGAAATAGACTATACTTACCCCACTGACTTGTCCATGCCTGACCTGCAAGCCCGTTTGGCCACAGAATCCAGATTTTCATTTGACTCTGTTTCCAATGCCTCGAAGAAACCCTCACGTTTTGCGGTTTATGCCAGCTTGTTTAAAAAACATTTTTTAATTCCGCCTTGGACATATATTTGGCTGGTGCTTTTTCAATTTACCTTTTTATGTCAATTGGGTTTGTGTTTTATTTTTTCCGTCTTATGAATGGACACTATGTCGAAGAAAGAACTTGCATTCGACATCTAAATGGAACTTTGGCCCCCCTTTCCTCATCGCATTCTGCACACAGATTGAAAAGAGACTTGACATTTGTTAACATCACTGCTTGGCCTGTCCTTGATGGGATAGTGTGGGATGCCGTTAGGTTTCAAATTCATGGCCCTACCGAGGTTGTTAATGTCCCCAATGTGCTTAGGGTTAACATGGGGGATGTTGTGAAACAAAACATTCGTTCTGATGATTGGGATGTTCAGGCCGTAGAGTCTTTGTTTTCTGATTTGAAATACTATGCTGCCTTTGATGCGGAAGATTTGTACTTAGAATCTGCTAATTATGGTGATTTGTTTTGCTTTCAACATTTTGGCAATCACTTCTTACATAAAACAGCGTCCAGAAGGAATACTGTAAATTATACACAATGGGAACATTGCCCAGCTCCTAAACAAGGCAGTTCGAGTACTTTTTTGAAAAAGTACACTTATTTTACTGACTTCAATCAGTCTAATCCCGAGTCCTTTTATTTTAAAATGACACAGAAGCCTATGTCCAAGGTTAGACTTACCGATACCAAATTGTTGTATTCGAGATCCTTTCTTGATCAGCTGGCTGTAGGCGGCTATGAATTATGGAAGGAGACTATTGACTTAAAATCAGTTTGGGGTTCTAGGAACTGGCAGGTACAAGGCACTGAGGCTTTGCACCGTGCTTGTCTCATCCCGAATCAGATGTTGTTTTTGAATTCTTCTATTTCCCAGACAACTTGCTTTGGATTGGCTACATCTAAAAAATTAAATTCTCCGACCATCCCAGAGTTAGAAGAATATTCTGGCTGGAGTAATTATACTCAGTTTTCGATTAGGGACTTACAAACCCTATTGCTGAATTCATCATTTAACATATCCAGTATGGATCCTAAAGGTTGGCTAGTGTGGCACAGAAGTGCAGATTCATGCCAGCACCGTTTTCTGGGTTTATCTGATGGCTTTAGACAGGTCAGACCTGATCCACGTTTTGAAACTGAGCATTCTGTCACAACTTACTCTGTGGGCAAATTGTGTCAGAATTGGCTGAAACATTCAACATTGTCTGCAGTTAAATTACATCTTGCAAAGCTGAATGATGATATAGATTTAAATGATTTCATAAAGGGCCCGGCTAGTGGTAGATCAAAAAGATGGATATATGCTGTTTACAATTAAATCTGGAAGACATCACAGATTGAGGCTGCGACATGCCTTAGAGCTATAGATCAGGCAAATTTAGAAAAGGTGCTTGCTGTGGTAGATAATAGTATTAACATGCTTTCTTCCCGCATTTACACTTTGGATAATATTGTGTCTTATGTGGTGGATATTGTGCGTGATGAAGTGTCTGTGTTGTACCATGGTCAGAATCAATTACGTTCTGTCATGCAATTTGCATGGACCCTTCAAACGTTGAAGGCTGGCAAGGTGCCATGGACCTACATGAATGTTTCTTCTCTCTTTGCTCCCTTTAATTTGACTGACAAGCAGCGCTTGCTTTCCATGCGAGATGCTTCATTTTCTATGTTACATATTGAGAAATTGGAGTCCTTGCCTTTCTCTGTGGCAGAGGCCAACGATGCAACGTGGCTTATCCACGGTTTAATAACTTTGCCTTTTGCACTGTATAAATTTACAAATTGTATGCGATATGTTGCCATAGGTCGCTATGAGCCCTTAGGTAGTGCATTTCTCCATGAAGTCTGGTCCCTTCCTTTCACTTATAGATGTTTGAAAGACGGCCAGGAAGTTTATCTGAATGGGGAGGAGTGTACAGAAACACCAGATCATTCGCTAATGTGTAGGCATATACAATTGCACGGTTCCTGTAACCAAGACCGGCCGAACTTGGCCTGTGTTTTAAAAGGGACTCCGGTTCCTGCAATCACACCGACTTTTACCTTACTAGGGAACGGAAGTTATTTACTTTTAAATAATGAAGATTGTTGCGGGTTAATTAAAGGTGTAGCTTATGTGGTAACCGTAACTGAGCGTGTCGTTTGCTGCAGGAATGTCCTGTACCCACCCACACATGAGAATAGGGAGGTTTCCATTTGGCCACGCATCCCAACCTTGAAAGCAGAATTCAGCGGCATGAGCAGAATAAGGGCGCTATTGTCCCAGAAAGAAGTGGCCTTGAGTTCGGCTAGGGAAACTTTCGTTCTTCACATTGCTAATACACGGACAGAAGTTCAGGCCCTTTTAAATACTGATTTACCGTTACATTTCAGCGAGATGGTACATTCTATCTTCAACACGTCCTCCACAAATGGGCTGGCGCATTTTTTTAAGTCTGTTAGCAGTGGTCTTGTAACTTCATTTGAAAAAATCTTTGGAGTCATCCCTGCTTTCTTCCATTCCATTTTTTCGAGTTTATTTGGTGGATTCCCGGTTATCCTGGCACTAGCGGCAGCCGTTCTAGTGGTTGTTTGCTTCCTTAAATATGGATGCCCCACGTGTGGAAGGAGCAGCCCAGCCCCTCCTAGCGCTGTTTCGTGACCGAATGCTTGAATATTATGGCACGCTGCCGCTTGCGATTTTAAGCACGGCATATGGATTATCGTTTCGATTTTCCTACTTCACCTGTGTCCAGCCTGTATTTCACTGCCTAAGCTGTGACTTCGATTGGGCCATTGATTTGTGTCTCTGCGGACCGGTTTCTCCTGAAGTCGACTTTAATCAACTGATGAGTCCCATCGTTACTCACGAGTTGGTTTGCACTGGCGACAGGATTATGGCCTTAGCAGCGATGCATGGACTAATGGGTCCTTGGAACGTTCTTACAGCAGCGCAGGATTTCTTGGCAATGAGCTTTCTTGAAAACCCTCCGAGTTGTCCTCTGATGGTAATAGAGGCTCCAGTGTTGGGAGAACACGTTTGCTCTTTTCCTCTTTTGAATTGGATGGCTGAACTGTTTTCGGATGAAGACGGTGATTTCCTGTTGGAGGCTGTAGCTGCATATTTTGCATATTCGGTCTTGCCTTGAAAAGACTTCCTGGTTTTTGAAGATGCCCGATTTTTTTGTGTGCATTTTTTCACCTCCCAGTCCTATTGGCTTGAGTGCTTGTGACATTTTTTATATTTTGATTTGGTTACTGCAGTTTTTTATACTTAGAAGGTTGTTCATGGTTGTTGAACTCTGCTTTCATGAAGTTGCCCTTATCTTATCTTATCTTATCCGTACTCGGATCATGGGGGGGTGTCATATAGCTACTATATATCTTTATAATGCATTCACTAAAAGATGTGTTATTACATTCTGACTTCAGGGGTTATCCCTATGGGAAGATATACTTGTAAACTGTTACAAAGCATTCCCCATTCTGTCCTATAGGCAAGATAGCCTTTCAATAGTGAAAAACGAAATTGGCAGTATTTCACTATCAGGACATGTTACACACCCCAGTACATGTCCTACCTTGTCATATAGCTACTATATATCTTTATAATGCGTTAAGTTAGCATAGGCACATTACATGTTTAAACGCCATTTTTCCTTTTGCTGCTTCTGCACACGACACTTAATTGTTGATTTAGCTTTCAACCTAGTAGTTCGTTGTGATTTACATGAGAATAGTATGTTATTACTCTGATATCAGCTTTGCTCAATAAACTATGTCTGTACAGAGAGTGCTGAAGCTTCAGGAACAACAAGATACTGAATTGTTATGAGGTCTGATCTTCGCGCCTTCATAGACATAACATAAGTGCAGCTTCTGCCAACTTTGGCTTTGAGGCGGGTTTTATATTGCTTTGCTTGACACACACAAACACACTTGATGCTGTTCGCATGCAGAGAGAGAGGTTGTATGCTGATGTGATCTCTTCATTCTAGGATCCTGAGGTATGGGCCCGCCCTAATTCAACCCAAAGAGACCTTCTTAGCTATTAATATAATATGCGAGTTAGGGAGGGTGAGAAATAAGTGTTGTTAACTCTTATTCATTTACAGCATGTTAACATGCTGTCACCATTCGCTTTTTATGGACTAGTAACTATGCTGATAACTTTGCTTTTGATAATATGTTTCCTTGTATTATCTAAGATACTGCGCCTGAGAAGACGACATTAGGAAATAAATATTTCAAATGTTCACGTGTTCTTCTTTACTCCACGTTCTGGTTTGAAATGATTGTATAACGAAAGAGTGCTCATGTGTTCCACGTAACCTGAGGTATTGTAAGCTCATGTTCTGGTTTGTCTAAACATTGGGAGTTTGTCATGACCAATGAGACACTGTAGCTAGCTCGGTAAGGGGTTTGTTGGGTACTAAGGTGAGTTTTGGGTCACCCTAATTCGCTGAGGTTCCAATCCTCTGTGCACAGTTCTGTGGGAGAACAGAAACCCTGCTACAACCTTTCACATACACTGCACCCTGCCCAGGGGGGTACCATGGGCCTACCATAGGGGTGTCCTATGTGTAAGAAAAGGGATAGGTAAGGCCTGGCAAGTGGGTGCACGTGCCAAGGCGACATGGCAGTTAACATGATGCGCACAAGGCGCCGCGGTGGCAAGCCTGAGACCTCTTTTCAGGGCTACTCATGTGGGTGGAACAATCAGTTCTGCAAGCCCACTAGCAGCATTTGATTTACCCACCCTGGCACACTTAGTGCACTTCACTAGGGACCTACTGGTAAAACAAATATACCAATCATGGATAACCAATCACAATAACAATTTACACAGAGAGCATATTCACTTTAGCACTGATCAGCAGTGGTAAAGCTCCCTAAGTCCTATAGTCAATGAACACAGGTCAGGAAATAATAGAAGGAAAAAGCAAAATGTTTGGGGATAACCCTGCAAAAAGGGCTTTTTCCAACACAACCCTCTTCCAGCCTAAAGCCAGAGTAGACCAACTAATACCTCGATGGGCTTCCCAGCTTGGGGCACCAGAGCATGGAACCTCGCCCGAACAGCAGGGCTCTATTCCTGTTCTCCACCTTCCTGAACCCAATTGGACCCTTCTATCTGGGTGCACGAGGCTAACCCATGGGGGACCCTTCTCCTCACCTGGGGACCCCATCCATGCAGCGCCTACATTTCCTTTGCTGACAGATGTGTCCGAACAGGTAGACAGTACCCACATGGCCAACACAGTGGTGTGGCCCAGTCCCCCCCTGGGTGTGACGGCTGTCCCCCTCCCAGGGACAACTCTGTCCACTAGGACAGCAAACCAAAGTCGCTACTGACAACTGTCAGTGATGAGAGCCAGGCCTCATGCCTTTCAGGCCTCTCTAATTCCTGTGGCATCAGAAAGTGAAGGAAATAGCCCCAGGTCCTTGGCACCCTTTCTCCACTCTCCCCCTTCCAAGTCAGGTATGGCATCCTGACACTGTTCCACCAGCCCTGGGTCTGTACCCTGTGGCTGGACAAGAGACTGAGGTGGGCTTTCCCACACCCTGTCTCCCTCCCTGGGGCTCTGCACCCTCCGACCTGGAGCGGTACCCCAAAAAAACAACTTGGTGGGGGCATTGTTAGCAGTCACCCCTTCCTCCAGGTCAGGGGGGACACCCTGAACCTGGTCCTCCAACCCAGGGTCTGTATCCTTGGGCTGGACCTGTGCCTTGTAACCCAGGACTTCCGGGGAGTACACCAACCCATCCCCAAGGGAAACATACTCCTCATGATTGGTACAAGAGCCTGCCTGGTGCAGGTCTCCAGCCTCCTGTCCACTTGACAGAACATCAAGACGCCCCCAGGCCAGAAGTGGCCTTGCCAGGGTCAGTCCTGGAGTCCTCTGACCTCAGACCTGGCAACCCCAGACCCACTGGTCCTTCCACTGGCGGCTCTTTTCTCTGGACTCATGCACCCTCCCCAGTGGAGCAGTGCTGCCAGACACCAGAACTTATGGGATGTTTGTTACAGCAGCCCCCCCCCCAGTTCACCTGATCCTTTGCGGCCCCCGTCAGGAAATGGCCTCCTGGTACAGACTAGGCCCCCCTCCTGGTGTTCACTTATGGAACCAACCAGGCCCTGGGACTGGGTTTCGGGCACCCTGGGCCACAGCCCACTCCCACTCCTTCTCTGAGACAGGGAAGTGGACCCTACACCCCTCCCACTACACAAGGACCTATCTGGGCTACCACAAACCACCCCTACCTCGCTTGGTTGTGGAAGCCTGAGCCACCCCTTTCAGGATCACTCCAAAAAGCTTCCTCAGACCCTCTGGATTCCACCAAAAGGTCTGCCTCCAGTGCAAGCTCCCTGGAATCAGAGAACTCACACTCCACCTGGTGTTGGCATAGCTCTGGAAAACGGGCTTAAAATATGATCTCCAACAATTGAATCACACAGCCCCCCACAGTTGTTAACCAAGCTACTCTTTGCCCCACCATCTAGTGCCTCACACAAGTACCCCATACCACTCTCCTGAGATTAACAGGACAGTGTCTGACTGTCTCTGTCACTCAACCCACACTCTTCTGGGCGATCTTCACACACACACCCCAGGACTCCTACCATGGGGAACCCCTCTCCCTGCACCTCTCATCTAGAGTTAGTAGAGTGTCCCTCCCGCCAACAGGAATATGATCCCCTGTGTCAGTTCCCTAATCCGCCTCACGGGCACTGCACACCACTGGAGCTACCTCATAACCATGAACCCCTGGGTGTATGTCAATCCCCTCCTTCAAGTCAGGCGCCACATCTCTGGGTGTGTACTTCTCTCTCAGCACTAGACACTACATTTTTGCTGCCACCATCTAAGCTGGACTCCACCTCCACCCCAGCCCAGCTCACTTTATGAGCTGCACACATTTCCTTTTCAGCTAAGCCACTCATGGCCCAAAGCCTCTCGAGCTCCTCATCGAGCTCTCTCATGCTCAGCTCATATGCCAAGATCAATTTCTTTTCTTCCAAGGCATAAGCTAGCCTGCTCTCCTCTGCCTTGGCCTGGAGTCTCATGACCTCCAGCTCATGCTCTCTGACCCTTTGGTTCTTCTCCCGCTCCTCTGGGGAAATACTTCCATCGGAATGGACGCTGCCAACCCTCGAGGCTGCTCTTGACACAGGTAGAACCTGTGACCCGAAACCATCTCTTTGGGCATCCTCATCCACCTCAGCATCACCTGTCTCCCCAGCCTCTTTGGCCTCCCACCAGGCCCTTAAGGCCTTCTGTAGCTCCTCCTTCCTGGAGCTGCTCTTCATGGAATATCCAAAGTTCCTGCAGAACTGCTTGAGTTGACCTACTTTCCTCCAGCTCACAAACATCACTTGCTGGTTTATCCTTCTGAGACATGATGTGTGGATACTTTAAGGCTTACTCAAAAATAGAACCAAAAACAAAACACAGTATGTGGTTGCATAATGGTCTGCACTAAACAGGTGATGTACACTAATCACTGCGGGTCAAGTACAAATACAGGTTCAAATCCTCGCCGCTGACCACCAATGTTAGAAATGGGGGTCTCTGGTTGGCAGAGGTATGTTCCTTTGTCCAAATAGTGACTCTTGCTTCTAGTCAGGGTAGGGGGATACACACTCTAGATAACCCCTGTTCACCTCCTTGGTAGCTTGGCACAAGCAGACAGGCTTATCTCAAAGGCATTGTGTAAAGTATTTGTACTAACACTCACAGTGAAAATGCCACAAAAGGACACCATACCAGTTTAGAAAAATAAATTATCTTTATCTAAACTTGAGAAGACCAAAACGACAAAAATCCAACATACAGATATTCAGAAAAATGTCTTTCAAAAGGATATTGCAAAAATAAGCCTGTAGAAATCAAATAGCACCAACTGGGGCTATTGCGACGTCGTGATAGCAAGAAATCCAAAGTACAGCACCGACCGCGAGGATCCCGATATCTGGCTCAGAGCCACACAGACCCTCAAACAAACAGTACCTTGGAAATGAAGTCGGCGACGATGCACGGCCTCGAAGATGGTTGATGTCGGCTTCATTGAGGATGCGGAGTCGGCAAGTTCGTAGAGTCGCCCTCAACGGTTATCGGCACCGCGATAACAGGAAGTAGGCGCTGGCGATGATGGAGTCAATGCAATCACAGCCGGAGTCGGCGGGCGTCGTAGGGTGACGGAGCAGGTGGGTGATGCGTCGTTCACTTCACAAGCGGCTCCCTGGGCCTCGGTGCTAGTCGCGGCGTCACAGCTGCGTCGACGGAGTCAGAAACAGGTCTTCTTGCTTCTTGTGGGTTTCTTCCAGTTCCCAACAGCAGAAACAACCTCTGGGGACCCAAAACTGGCACAGGCACCTCAAGGCAGGTCAGAACTTCAGAGTTCAGGGAAACTGGGGGTGAAGTCGTTGTGTCCCTAAGACTTCTGAACAGGAGCCCTGCTCACTTCAGGCCCTTGGAGATCTCCTTCAAGAATGGGACACAGCACACTGCAAAGTCCTTCTCCATTCCTTGGCAGAAACAGCAACTGCAGGCCAGCCCAAGACACACAGTAAGGGCAGTACTTCTCCTCAGTCTCTTCAGCTGTTCTTCTTTGGCAGAGGTTCCTCTTGATCATGAAGTAGTTTCAATCCTTTTTCAGTCTGGATTTCAGTCTTGAGTTCAGGGGTTTCAGCTTTTCCTCGGCAAAGGTTCCTCTTGAATTCCAGGAATGATCTAAAGTTCAGGGGATTTAGGTTTAATACTTGTACCCCAAAATGTCTTTATTCTCTTTGTGCAAAGTGCTCTGAGCCCGGTTCAAACCAGTTCTGGGGGCACTCTGCCAGTGCACAACAACATCCTTTGTTAGTGTGGGCCATGGTCTCAGACACATCACAGGGGGGCGGAGCCAGCATTGTGGAAGGCAGGCACATCACTATTCAGGTACAGGTGCTACTCCTCCCACTACTCCAAAGGCAAATCAGGCTATTCAGCCTAGTGCTGACTCAGTCAGACTCCTGGAACCCCTTCAACTCCCCAGCCCCTGTCACTCCAAAGCCAGACAGTCAATCCACAAACAGGTAGAGGCACACAGGAAGGTTGAAGAAGAACATAGCCACTTTGTAAAAGTGGTATTTTCAAACACACAATTTAAAAACCATTGTTACAAAAATATGTTATTACATTCTGAGTTCAGGGGTACTAAACTCAATTTTTCTATCTTTTCACTATGGGAAGATATACTTGTAAACTGTTACAAAGAATTCCCCATTCTGTCCTATGGGCAATATAGCCTTTCAATAGTGAAAAACGAAATTGGCAGTATTTCACTATCACGACATGTTACACACACCAGTACATGTCCTACACACAAGAACCTGTCCTACGTTTCACATACACTACACCCTGCCCAGGGTGATACTTTGGGCCTGCCATTGGGTGCCATTGGGTGTCATATGTGTATGAAAAGGGAAGGGTAAGTCTTGCCAAGTGGGTGCCTTTGCCAAGTCAACATGGCAGTTAACAAACTGTGCACAGGCACTGCGGTTGCAGGCCTGAGACCTCTTTTCAGGGCTACTCATGTGGGTGGCACAATCAGTGCTGCAAGCCCACTAGTACTGGTAGCATTTGATTTACCCGCCCCCACGGTCCCCTGCCCTCTTCACATCTTCCACAGAGGCGCCACTGGCATAGCACCTGTGCTACGATGCACCATCAACGCCTCCTTCGAATCCGGCACTTTCCCCGACAACTGGAAACATGCAAAAGTCAAGCCCCTCTGCAAAAAAGCCTCTGTAGACCTGACAGACCTGAAAAACTACCAACCCATCTCTCTCCTTCCCTTCGCAGCCAAAGTCACAGAGAAGATGATTGTCAACGCCCAGCTGACTAACTTCATCAATGAGAATTCCATCCTCGACCCCGCCCAATCCAGATTCCGCAACAAACACAGCACCAAGACTGCCCTCTTCGCTGCCCCAGAGGACATCCGCACAGTCCTCGACCAAGGCCACACTGTAGCCCTCATCCTATTCAACCTCTCCGCAGCCTTCGACACCGTATTCCACCGCACTCTCACAGCCAGACCCCATGATGCCAAAATACAGGGAACCGCCTTTGAATGGCTCCGCTCCTTCCTCACCTGCAGACCCAAATAATCTGACTTCCACCCTTCCTCTCTGAACCCATAGAGATCAACTGCAGAGTACGCCAAGGATCGTCGCTCAGTCCCACGCTCTTCAACATCTACATGCCCCCCTAGCCACCATCGTCAGACAGTGTGGACTCAGCATTGTATCCTACGCCGAGGACACCCAGGTCTCCTTTCACTCACAAAGGACCCCGAAACCACCAGACTCAGCTTCCAAGAAGGAATGAAAGACATCACAGCTTGGATGAGCAGCAGCTATTTGAAACTCAACTCGGTGTAGAGAGAAGTCCTCATCCTTGGACCCAACCCCTCAGCTTGGGACAACTCCTGGTGGCCCTCTGCCCTCAGCAACCCCCCCACTCCCACAGACCACGCCCGGAACCTCTGCATCATACTCGACTCCTCCCTCACCATGACCCGACAGATCAATGCAGTCGCCTCCACCTGCTTCTACACCCTCCGCATCCTCCGCAAGACCTTCAAATGGATCCCTCTGAAGCCAAAAAGACTGTCACCCATCCACTCATAACAAGCAGATTGGACTACGGAAATACCAAGAAGGGATTAGTTTCTGACAGCGGCATAAAACATGACAACTTTGTTTCCCCAAGAATAAGAACATATCTCTCAGGGTCGTGGAAACAATAGATAACTATTTTACTCAGTCAATCGTGCAAGCTTCATTTATACAGAGTTGCAGAGAAATAGTGAGATGGGGGTTTTCAATAAAAAGTTCTATTGAACAGCCTTCTTTCTCATGCAAGAGAGGTGAACTGCTACAATCGTTGGCAGAATGCGAAGTATAATGCATACAGAGTAAACAGTAATATGAAATAATACTGTAAGAGTATTGTATGGTTTCTAAGCCATATGAAAATACATACATAAATAACATAGACTAAAATACTCAACTGGTGCTTCTAACATACGCCTACCCCAATGTACCTAACCTAAGTCTACGACGTGGGAAGAAGTAAGTATGGTCTTTTGCATAGGTTTAGTTTTGCCAAGAATCTACCAAAGGTTTCTCCAGGTTCTAATCAGCTCCATACCTTTTTAGAATGAAGGAGTTCTGGTATCTCTGTCTCGAGACTCAATTTCCCAACACCCCGCAAGGGAAGCCGGACACACTGGATTTCGATTCTCGGCAGAGAAGGGCAGCTTCATGATCAGTGCGTCAGCTGGAGAGTCGGCTTCCTTTGGCACTTGCTATAGCGAGCTGCGATGGGCAAGTAGGTCTTCGACCTGCAACCAACCACCGTGCCTTGCTATAGCAAGTGAAGGCATATTTATGCCTTGAAGGTGTTTAGGAATGCCATGTTTGATGTAAAGTCGGGCATATGAATGTCATGAATTAACCCCTAGGGAATAGTTGTTCATTGTAAAGTAAGTGAGTTTTTGGAGAAATCAATATTCAAGCAAGGGGAAGTCCCTAACGGCCTAAGCTGGTTTTTCCAAGAAATCTTTGTCACTTTTGGTGAACGGATGGAAGTAGCCATGCCTGTATTTGGGTAGCATAGGCTGTGCCTAAATAAGGGCTTGATTTCTTATGCCTATATAAGGGCAACAAGAATTGTACCTATATAAGGGCATGAATCGGGAAAACCCATTCGGAATTAAAAACGCCATACAACACCCACTCCACTTTCTTATTTACGACATTACCAAGTTCTAAACACGTTAAACATATCTAAACATGATGTGTTAAAAACCCACTGCAAAATACATACAAATGCATCGGTACTGGTTGTACACGAAAAAGCATTTGCACCGTACGCATTTAAAAGCAATGTTTCATGCCAAGCATATAGGTGACATTTTCAAAATGCTATCTGAATGAACCACGAAAATACATTTATGAAATGGCTCGTAAATTCAGAAAAGAAAAAGGTGCCGAAACCATTTCATGACAGATTATATAAAACTGTTTGTTCTTAGGACAAGGTCAAATATTGTCTCTGGAAGTTTTCTTTCAAAGAATTCTTGTTCTCTATGAATAGTTCTACTTTAAACAGGTTACTTTGTGCCAAAAAACAAAAAAATACAAATTTGGAAAAACAAAAGGGTTAAAAAGAAAAAAAGAGTTTCAAAGTTAGAACTTTGTTTTGAAAAAATGAAGGACGAATTCAGAGTTTCTCAGAACACTGTGCCAATTCAAAAGTCAGTGTTATTGTTTGGAGAAAACATCACATCTTCTAAGTCTGTAAAGAATTTGTCTACCATTGTAGGTGAAAGTTGGATTACCTTGTTAAGAAGATCAACCGCACATAGATGTAAAGCATCGCTGTCAGCGTTGGTCGCATTAGCAACATTTGAATTGGAAGGTACCTGTGTGCCTGTTTCCTCTCGTACCTCAGCAGTAGCATTTTGCGTCTGTGAGATCTCAATGAATGCCGTCATCAGAATTGGTAGCCGCTGGGGACAACACGGTGCATGGGCCTTTACCGGGTCCAGCAAAGTATCAACATCCGTTGGCATGACTGATGGGAGTGTGAGACAGGTGTCTAACACGCATTCTTCTCTGCATAGCAGGCATCGTAGAACAGGTAAGATGCAATCTTGCCAAATTGGTCTGAATGATAGAAACCATGTGGTATTCAATTCTCTTAGATGAGTTAGTCCCAAAATTTGGACGATGCACTCACGACACTTCATTACCAGTACAGTGGTCTCCACTGTACTGGTAACGACTGGGTGTCGCTGGTGACTTTGCTTGCCATATCGCAGCAGTAGGAGCAAAAATAGTATCCCTGCAGCGAGTCCCAAAATGAGAGGCAATACACCAAACACAGAGTGCATGATGTTTGGAAATATTCCTAGGACTGCTTCAAAGGGTGCTAACAGTCCCAAAAAAACTGCCTTAAATACATGTACAATACCACTGGTATTTGACATGTTTAAGATATGATCTAACATTTCTGAGAAATGTACAGGGCAATTTGTAGTTAATAGGGTGTGTATCTCTGCAGAAGTCCTTGCGACTTGCAGATCATACGTTTCTTTGGCCGAGGTCAGTGGCACAGTTTTTTGCAAAAGAATGGCTTTCATTATGCTTAAAGTATCAATTCAAATAGAAGAGATGTTCAGTGAAGGCCATAACGGTGACTCCCGGTCTGTCTTGGTTTTAGGAAACAATATTTGCATACAGCAAGTGACCCTGGCTAACACAGTTATGAGTTAGGGTAAACCTGGCAACATTCCACAGCAGCTGCGAATGGTCAACATAGTGTAACTGGAATGAGAGGTCCCCCTGGGTAGTAATGTAAGCAGACTCCTAGGGCAGGGTAAATAAAGTTTGTGAAAAAATTCCTAGGCAGTCAAACCAGTAGGCAAACAATTAATCTGACCCAATAGCAAAAGGAACATTCAAGAAATAAATTTATAAAACAAGCATACTTTTAATTGACATAGTAAAAATCATATAGGAACCTGAACAAATATCAGACTATATGATGAAATCATACAATAATCAAAACATATGCAATTAATACAGAAAATTTTAAAAAGATTTTTAACAATTTAATAAAAAGACACCCTAAATCATAAGTGGTGCCTAGAGTGCAATGGCGAATAAGAACTCGACGCGCGTTTCGGTGGAAAACGCCTTCCTCAGGAGTCACAGTTGGTTATCTGGAAGTATATATAGAAAACGTATATAAGGTACAATTCTTATATATTGTAACCACACAAGTCAAAAATACATTATCTAATAAAACGTAAGTCACCAGAGCATAACATTCTACATCTCTAACTGGAATATCCTTTACGCTATTCGGTTCAGACTTGCTAATTTGTTTCCCACATGTCACAAGATGGACATGTCTTTTCACTAGATTGTGTCGTACTCAACTATCAAGAAATTCTAATGTGCAGGACAACATATAACAAGTGAGTGAAAATTGCACTGATGACATAAAGTTTGTCGTTACCATAATACAGTGAATACTCCAGAATGAATGCATATATTGGTAATGACTTACATTTGGATACTGATGACAAGCAGATATCTTCATTCAAGATAAAAAAAAAAAACAGGCAATAGATGTTCCTGGGCAATAGAGACAAAAATGTCATAGTAAATCTTTCTAATCGTAAACCAGAGATTTTCATAGAGTCCAATGAACACACGATGTCACATGAATGCACAAAAAAATGAAAGACTCTGCTAGGTACAAAAGCAATTCAGAGGAAATAAACCTCTAAATATAGGAGAGATGCAGTCCCAGACAAAAACAGAAGTTTAATGATATGGGGATCATGTTTGGCAGGTACGAGTTAAAATGACTCATATTCATGCAACGAAATGCGAATTTTAAGCAAAATACCTGTGAAAACGAGTCTGATGTTGCTAAGCTGTAATCAGTTGCTGATCGTCACAGGTAATGGAACAGTTCTGTAAATAACATACGATGTATCTGGGGGAAGAACAGGATAAATGAAATACAAGAAAACATAGGTCACATATCCTGGTGCATTCGAAATTCCATGTTGGAGCATGATAAGATGTAATACTACTGCGTACCTCATATGTAGAAGTCACGCATTAAAGGATGTAATGCTGCGGGCTCAGGCAAGAGCTAATATCATCTTAAACTCTCCGTGTGTGAACGATGGCTGTGAGGAAAAGATATACATATATGTATCTCAATCAAATCACGTTATTATAGGTGCTCAAGCAAAGCTTTCTACATACTCAGACTGTCATATAATTACCTGGGGCGGACGTTGTATAGCCAAGAAGGAAGGCCCACTTGATAGGTATACGAAAGGCCCAATTGAAAGGTATACAAAAAAATGCAAGAATGTTCGGACCCTTTCTTAATGATGCACGAACAGCTAGCTGTGAAAAGAATAAATCGCCCCGAGATATAAATAGACCAGATTAATCTCGTGCTCGATGATGTTCCTAAAAGCAGTGTCAGCGCCGAACTGACCCATAAATTTCAAACAAATAATTACCTTAATGAATGTTTCAAAATATCAAAACCGGCAACGTGCAGTATTAGCGTTTCAGCAAAGTTCACTGCCCCAGGAAGGCAACTATGGCATGTAAAGACACGTATAAGTCTGTAAGCAAAATGACAGGCATAAAGTTATCGATGGTGTTCCTAAAAGCAATGACAGGTCCGAACTGCCACATAAAGTTCAAACAAACAGTTACCTTAATGTGTGTTCCAAGGTATCAAAATCTGGCAATAAATAGTGTTAGCGTGCGGCAGAAATAACAGCCCCAGGACGACAACTGTGGCATGTAAAGACTCGTATAGGTCTGTAAACAAAATGACAGGCATAGAATTGCTTGTTATACAGGGAGGGTATAATGTGTGCAATACGATAAAGGCACACACGTAAAATAAACTTTAAATGCAATTATTAAAGCGAGAAAATGAGCCTTCCACAAATGAAAAGAAGCCTGAACCGGCACATAACGGCTCTTACCCGGTGATAAACGGCTGGCGGCAGGATAATGCTCACAAGGCGTGTTAGGCGCGGCGTTCCGTCTGCCAAAAGGGAATCAGTGGGAGGGTTCAAACTGCCACATTTAAATAGTCAACTAGCGCGGGAAACCTGCCTCTGCTGAAAATGGGTAGTAAACAAGGGCGAAGGACTCACCATTTTCCTCGGTTCCGGCTTGACAAACAGAGATGGCTCATGGAGAGCCAGACCAGGAAGTTCAAATGGCGAGTAGGATGCCCATGACAAACGAGATGGTTCTGTCTTGCGCATCGAGATTGAAATCATAATTGCCCATATTTAAAATGAAACTACGCTAAAAGAATAATGGCTGATTACCTAAAAAATATGAAAAATAATACCTAATGTTGACGTTCATGAGTGATACACAATGGCACACGCAGGATATAAAGAATAATGCCGGCTGATGGCGCTAATGACTGATACAATGTGGCACACGAGGGATACAATGTAACACTGTTATCCGATGCGGTAAGAACAAAACAACTTCCTAAGGCATATAGTTTATCTTAGTGGCCTCATTACAGATATTAGGCTCTAAAACAACCTATTAGCGGCGTAAGTGCTCGATATGATACCAATGGAGGGCGCCTATCAGGATGTGTAAGATGACATGATGGCGGCAGAATAAGAGATACCTTGTACCAATAATGTCCCAATGAAATGGGCACAGAGTAACCTCCTACGAAGTAAAAATCGTCATGATAGGCCCCTGGCAGATGAGAATGCGGGTCACATGACGCTAAGTGTAATCTTAAAATGATAGATGGCAACTAACTATAGTGAGACAGGCATTTAAAGTGGGTCTGCAATAACAAGCGGTGGCTAGGGAAGTTAGATGATGGCATTTTCCCACGGGATTTCGGCGTAAAGCCCTTTATTAAAAGTCCCCAGACCCACTTTAAATGCCTGTCTCACTATAGTTAGGTGTCATCTATCATTTTAAGATTACACTTAGCGTCATGTGACCTGCATTCTCATCTGCCAGGGGCCTATCATGACGATTTTTACTTCGTAGGAGGTTACTCTGTGCCCATTTCATTGGGACATTATTGGTACAAGGTATCTCTTATTCTGCCGCCATCATGTCATCTTACACATCCTGATAGGCGCCCTCCATTGGTATCATATCGAGCACTTACGCCGCTAATAAGTTGTTCTAGAGCCTAATATCTGTAATGAGGCCACTAAGATAAACTATATGCCTTAGGAATTTGTTTTGTTCTTACCGCATCGGATAACAGTGTTACATTGTATCCCTCGTGTGCCACATTGTATCAGTCATTAGCGCCATCAGCCGGCATTATTCTTTATATCCTGCGTGTGCCATTGTGTATCACTCATGAACGTCAATATTAGGTATTATTTTTCATATTTTTTAGGTAATCAGCCATTATTCTTTTTGCGTAGTTTCATTTTAAATAGGGGCAATTATGATTTCAATCTCGATGCGCAAGACAGAACCATCTCGTTTGTCATGGGCATCCTACTCGCCATTTGAACTTCCTGGTCTGGCTCTCCACGAGCCATCTCTGTTTGTCAAGCCGGAACCGAGGAAAATGGTGAGTCCTTCGCCCTTGTTTACTACCCATTTTCAGCAGAGGCAGGTTTCCCGCGCTAGCTGACTATTTAAATGTGGCAGTTTGAACCCTCCCACTGATTCCCTTTTGGCAGACGGAACGCCGCGCCTAACACGCCTTGTGAGCATTATCCTGCCGCCAGCCGTTTATCACCGGGTAAGAGCCGTTATGTGCCGGTTCAGGCTTCTTTTAATTTGTGGAAGGCTCATTTTCTCGCTTTAATAATTGCATTTAAAGTTTATTTTACGTGTGTGCCTTTATCGTATTGCACACATTATACCCTCCCTGTATAACAAGCAATTCTATGCCTGTCATTTTGTTTACAGACCTATACGAGTCTTTACATGCCACAGTTGTCGTCCTGGGGCTGTTATTTCTGCCGCACGCTAACACTATTTATTGCCGGATTTTGATACCTTGGAACACACATTAAGGTAACTGTTTGTTTGAACTTTATGTGGCAGTTCGGACCTGTCATTGCTTTTAGGAACACCATCGATAACTTTATGCCTGTCATTTTGCTTACAGACTTATACGTGTCTTTACATGCCATAGTTGTCTTCCTGGGGCTGTTAACTTTGCTGAAACTCTAATACTGCACGTTGCCGGTTTTGATATTTTGAAACATTCATTAAGGTAATTATTTGTTTGAATTTTATGGGTCAGTTCGGCGCTGACACTGCTTTTAGGAACATCATCGAGCACGAGATTAATCTGGTCTATTTATATCTTGGGGCGATTTATTCTTTTCACAGCTAGCTGTTCGTGCATCATTAAGAAAGGGTCCGAACATTCTTGCATTTTTTCGTATACCTTTCAAGTGGGCCTTTCGTATACCTATCAAGTGGGCCTTCCTTCTTGGCTATACAACGTCCGCCCCAGGTAATTATATGACAGTCTGAGTATGTAGAAAGCTTTGCTTGAGCACCTATAACAACGTGATTTGATTGAGATACATATACGTATATCTTTTCCTCACAGCCATCGTTCCCCACACGGAGAGTTTAAGATGATATTAGCTCTTGCCTGAGCCCGCAGCATTATATCCTTTAATGCGTGACTTCTACATATGAGGTACGCAGTAGTATTACATCTTATCATGCTCCAACATGAAATTTCGAATGCACCAAGATATGTGACCTATGTTTCCTTGTATTTCATTTATCCTGCCCTTCCCCCAGATACATCGTATGTTATTTACAGAACTGTTCCATTACCTTTGACGACCAGCAACTGATTACAGCTTAGCAACATCAGACTCGTTTTCACAGGTATTTTGCTTATAATTCGCATTTCGTTGCATGAATATGAGTCATTTTAACTCGTACCTGCCAAACATGATCCCCATATCAATAAACTTCTGTTTTTGTCTGGGACTGCATCTCTCCTACATTTAGAGGTTTATTTCCTCTGAATTGCTTTTGTACCTAGCAGAGTCTTTCATTTTTTTGTGCATTCATGTGACATCGTGTGTTCATTGGACTCTATGAAAATCTCTGGTTTACGATTAGAAAGATTTACTATGACATTTTTGTCTCTATTGCCCAGGAACATCTATTGCCTGTTTTGTTTTTTTATCTTGAATGAAGATATCATCTGCTTGTCATCAGTATCCAAATGTAAGTCATTACCAATATATGCATTCATTCTGGAGTATTCACTGTATTATGGTAACGACAATCTTTATGTCATCAGTGCAATTTTCACTCACTTGTTATATGTTGTCCTGCACATTAGAATTTCTTGATAGTTGAGTACGACACAATCTAGTGAAAAGACATGTCCATCTTGTGACATGTGGGAAACAAATTAGCAAGTCTAAACCGAATAGCGTAAAGGATATTCCTGTTAGAGATGTAGAATGTTATGCTCTGGTGACTTACGTTTTATTAGATAATGTATTTTTGACTTGTGTGGTTACAATATATAAGAATTGTACCTTATATACGTTTTTTATATATACTGCCAGATAACCAACTGTGACTCCTGAGGAAGGCGTTTTCCGCCGAAACGCGCGTCGAGTTCTTATTCGCCATTGCACTCTAGGCACCACTTATGATTTAGGGTGTCTTTTTATTAAATTGTTAAAAATCTTTTTTACATTTTATGTATTAATTGTATATGTTTTGATTATTGTATGATTTCATCATATAGTCTGGTATTTGTTCAGGTTCCTATATGATTTTTACTATGTCAATTAAAAGTATGCTTGTTTTATAAATTTATTTCTTGAATGTTCCTTTTGCTATTGGGTCAGATTAATTGTTTGCCTACTGGTTTGACTGCCTAGGAATTTTTTCACAAACCTCAACATAGTGTAACTTCCATTAGAAAATTGTCTAAAAATTGGATCAATCGCCGCAGCTGGTGAACCTTGCAGGTGGCAGAAGTTGTTAGAGGAACCATCGCAGGCCCCGTGTAAATTAATACCCTGACAAAGGAGAGAGCCGCTTAGTGCGTTTTCACAATTTTTACCACTAAGAAAAACTTCTCTTCCCCCACTCCAACATTTGTGTGTTTATGGTAATTCCCAGGCTGTCTTGATGTATTCTTTATCCAACCTTTCATATGTGCCCGCTGGTATATGTTTTAGGCAATACTGAAAATTGAAAATTGTAACAGGCAGAGTGATTGTTCCGTGTAATATCCATTCAATGACTGGCTTTACAGCGACTGTAAATGGCAATCTTTCTAGTTTTTCAATGCTCAGCACCGTATAGTCTGCTCCCTCTGTGCCAATTTGATCTGTATATCAGTGAGATTTAATTCTGAAAACAGTGACGTAGTATTGATTAAACGCCAAGGAACATAGCCTGAACGAAGGTTTTGCAACGTCCAACCTAATAGCATAATAGAACGTAATTGCGACTGACCATGTTGCACCATCACCAAGTCCTGTTCCATTATGTCTATTACTGAGGATACTATGCTGTCCAAAGAATATATCCTGGGCGACAGAGTCGTTAACCCATTGTCAACCACAGAGAGAGTTTTCTCTAAATTAATACGATCAATTTCTTGTATTCTTTCTGCAGTCTCTGCTTGCGTAATTTTCCATGCTCATTGTACGCAGCATAGATACCGGCATATATAAAACGTTTATGACGCGGTTTAGTAGGTCCTTGCAAGAAGTTCCTTAGATCAGTGCCATCTTTAAGTAAAGATAAGTGTTGTTTTACATCCTTTAGTGTAGATCTATGTAGCCACACAAGGCACATATTCCCTACACTGTATGTTGTTACTATTCCTGGATGCAGTCTCTGAACATATCTTGGGTCTGGTCTAGGGAATGTGAACCCTTGGGTCTTATTCAGGAATCTATCTTGACAGTTGTTTGTGTCTGTGGGTCAGATTAACCATTTGTTCCAATCAGAATCTGTTCTGTTGTGAAGCAAAAAAATATGTACGTTGACCTCCCCCTCCGAAGTGTTGTCACTAAGTTCTGTAGGTGCAGGTATGGCCGGTTTGTTTAGGTCTTTTATCTTGGCTAACCCAAGACAAGATGTCTGTTGGACAGTGTCATTCAAAAACATAATTTGCTCTGGGCTGATGCAGGCTCTAAATAAGGCTTCTAATCCCTGCACTTGCCAGTCTTTTGTGCCCTAGACTGTTTTTGTCTCAATGTTGTCTTTCCAATAGTCGAAACCGAGAGAAGACTGCTGAGCATAAAAGGCCGCAGAATAAATTTGCTTAGTATTTGTCAACATACTTTTCATTCCTGTCTTATTAACATTTTTAAAGTAAAATGATTCTGGATTAGAAGTATGGAAAATTTCCCAAAAATGTTTTTGAGCTACCCTTTGGTGGCGTAGGACAATGTTCCCATTGGTTATATATCAAAACATTTCTAGGGTTTGCAGATTTGTGCAAGAAATGATGACCATAGTGATTATAACAATACATTGTTCATAATCTGATGACCCTTCTAAGTATTCATGATATGTAAATACAGCGAACATTTCTAAGTTTAACATCATATTGTTAACAGTCTCGAAGTCCCAATCATCAGAAAAGGTACTAGCAAAGTAATTCAAGGAAATCTTGAACTGGCATGGAATCTTCAACAGCTTTGCAGGGCCAAAAATGTCATAATCAGTTCTGTCCCAAGCTATACCACCAGGTATAGGAATGAATGTCTGACAAAATGTCGATATCCAAAAAATCGACCTACAAAAATATCGCAACAAAAATGTCGATTACAAAAATATCGACATGCTATCTCTAACAAGGTAAGTACAAAATTATCGGGCAAAAATATCGTAATTAAAAAATATTGTTTTTTTTTAATTAAGAAAGAAAATGTAATATAAATAAAATAATACTTATAAATGTAATAAACAGTTAAAATATGTTATAATATTTAAAATTAATAAATAATATACATAATTTAATATAAAAAATAATTATTCATATACATATAATACATAATATATACTTTCTTAATAATAACTGTTTTAAATAGTTTTAATAACTTATAAATAAATAAAAATATTATAAACTACAAATAAATATATACACATAAAATAATAATATAAATAAAAATTAATAAAAGTGTAAAACAAATGTAAAAAAGTAAGTAAATGTTGGATAGCGTAGGGGTAAAAATTACTATTCCCACTCCAGAGAGTGCAACAGTAGGGAAAGTGTTGGATAGCGTAGGGGTAGAAATTACTATTCCAACTCCAGAGAGTGCGACAGTAGGGAAAGTGTTGGATAGCGTAGGGGTAAAAAATACTTTTCCATCTCCAGAGAGTGCAACAGTAGGGAAAGTGTTGGATAGCGTATGGGTAAAAATTACTAGTCCAACTTCAGAGAGTGCAACAGTAGAGAAAGTGTTGGATAGCGTAGGGGTAAAAATTACTATTCCCACTCCAGAGAGGGCAACAGTAGGGAAAGTGTTGGATAGCATAGAAGTTAAATAAATTAATATTTTAAAATATTTAAAAAATGAATTATTTAATTAATATAAACTATTTACAAATACCAATACATAATTATTAAAAACATAATTAGCAATAAATAATTAAGTAAAAATAAATTAATAATAAATACAAATTAATAATAATTAATTACCAATTAATATTTAATTGACAATAATATAATTAACAAAACAATTAATTAAAATAAATGATTACTTAATTACATTTAAATTACTTCCCACCCTATTCCCCTATAAACCCATAACCCGCTACAGAACATAATTATCAATTAATCGATTCATTAAAATTAATTACCAGTTAATAAAAATAAATTACCAATGAATTAAAATTAATTTATAATTCCTAAAAATTAATAATTAATGTAGTATAATTAAATTACTTCCCACCCTATTCCCCTATAAACCCATAACCCGCTACAGAACATAATTATCAATTAATCAATTAAAAAAAATAATTACCAGTTAATAAAAATAAATTACCAATTAATCAAAATAAAAATAAATTACCAATTAATCAAAATTAATTTATGATTCCTAAAAATTAATAATTAATTTAGTATAATTAAATTATTTCCCACCCTATTCCCCTATAAACTCACAACCCTCTACGGTACTAAAATCCAAAATGTACTTAAATGACATTAAAAAAAAAATATTAAATACATAATAATATACATAAAAATCATACAAAAATCGATATTAGTAACATCAATATTACTAACATCGATATTAGTAACATCCATATTACTAACATCGATATTAACAACATCGATATTAGTTACCTTCGAAATTCTGTCCCATCGATATTAAAAATATCGTTATAACTTACCTTCTATATTCTGTCCCTACGAGATTTAAAACATCGACATTATTGTATGGCGATATTTAAAAATCGATATTTTGTCTGCCTACCATAGGGAATGGCTGTGATGTTCACTGATGACAAATCTCTTTGCTCATGATGAGATGATTTGTGTGGCTTGAGTAGTAAGTTGATGTTCTTACTTGCTGTGTCCTTTTTAACATATCTTCCATTTATCAGCATTCCCAAAGTTATTACCAGAGTTAACCAAATTAGAAGAAAAAGCACACCCAACACAATCCAAAGTTCAATCCAGGGTGAAACCAGATAAGTCTTTTCCAGGTGATGAAAAAAGTCTGTTGCTTGTTCTTTTTACTGGCGTTGTTTCAGGCTCGCTGGGATCCTCAGAAAACATAGCAAAGTTAATGAAATAGCCAGAGGCAGTTCTGTCAATTGTAGGGATTGCACCAGGATTCGATGAAATCGCTCGATGCTCACGATCACTTGTTACATTTGTGTATTCAGATGACACTGCATTGTAGACAGACGTTTCTTGACGAACTGTTATTTGGGTTTCAAGAGGTACAAGTTCCATAGCTTTATTGCATAGTCCTTCTTTTCGCACTGCAGATTCTTAAAGGTGATGAGTTTCTCAGTTTGAACCTCTTGGATAGTAGCCAGATTAGGGCATCTGCTACATTGGCGGAGTCCACTTGGCCCACTGCTTATGATCGGCCACATGATGTGGTTTGACCAGGTCGATGGACATGAACCTGTTCTCCTTTTTACCAGCAAGGGGCGGTAGTAATACTGTTCTTGATCCGTGGATTACTAGGGCAGGTACTGGTTGTCTGTAAGAAGGCCCAAATTCCTTCTTGTCCGCGATCTTCTCTCTGACTAGATCCCCAAGCTTAGGAATCCAGACAGACCTTGCTGGGACGGTCGTTTTTTCTTCAGTGGTTGTTGGCTTCAGGAACACGTTACTTTGTTTCGCTCTTATTTCACTTGAGTCCTGTAAAACAGCCAAATGGTTTTTGGTCTACCACTGAAGTCTGACAATCGAGATACGATATTAACATTCTGGTCCCGAAAAGGACTTCATATGGAGTGATACCCCCTAGAGAACTTATTGGCAGTTTGTTAAGACTACGTTGGACACTTATTAGATGTTTGACCCACCCGTCACCCAAGCCTAATACCCTATCTGTTATAGATTGCTTTATGTCCCGTTTTTTTCTCTCCACTACCGAATTTCCCTCAGGATGGAATGGACTAGAGAACCGCAATGCAACGCCCAATTTGGCCATGGCCTCCTTGTAAGCTCGAGAGCTAAACGCAGGACCTGTTCAGAATGTAGCGTGCCGACTGCGTATGTGCCGATAAAGGCTTGCAAATCTTTTATAACAGTTCGAGAGTCACCTGAGCGCTGAGGCCACATCCAAATGATTCTTGTCCTAATATTTGTGGGACCGCATCTGTCCATAGGGACGTCTGTGTGTAGAAAGTCTAATGCTGTCTAACAATCATGTCTGTACTGGGCTGGCTATACTGTAGTCAGGTATCTGGCGGAGTTCTCAGCTGCAATCTCGGTTGCAGTCATGGCAGTTAATTGCAAATGTGTGAATGTGAGCATTCATCCCTGGGCACCAGTACGTCTCCTTTAATTCTAGTAGAGACTTAGAGATCCCTGGATGTATCAGACCCTCTCCCAAATGTGCTTCGTGTATCAAAGCTACTCTACGTTTCCTGTTTGGAATTACCCAATCCCCCACTCCAGGGATTCAAACAAAAGGAACGGAGTTTGCTTCAATTATATATGAGTTTTTGAGTGGAAAGTTTTGAGGTAACGCTGCACTGCTGCATTTGCTTGTGGCATTGACAGCTAGCATTATTTCGCCATCTATTTTCGTTTTTGATCGAGTGATTGCAGCTACAGAAGCCGTGTGCACAGCTGCCTTCGCGGCTTCATCAGCCACTGAATTCCCTGCAACGTGAACGCCTTTATGTTGATGACTCAGCATATGTATCACATGAGTGTTTTGTAGTTCCTGTCGTAACTGAACTACTTGTTCCCAAAGCAATTTATGCTTGATAGTGACACCTTTTGCACCTTTGTAACCGTTTTGAATCCCGTTTTGCAAGTATTCATTGTAAGATTGGACACAATAATACGAATCGCACACTATGAGTGTGGGGAATTCGCGGTCCGTATTCTCAAGCGCCATCTTGAATGTTTGTAGTTCAGCTAGCTGAGCTGTACAGTCTCCTAGAGATTGAGGTTTAGTGACCGTTGGTCTGAATTTGCCATCGCGCCAGCGACCTTTAACGATCGCACATGCCGCACTATAGGCATGTTTACCCTCCGTAGCGGGTTGAGCTGATCCGTCAGTATAAATTATACATTCATACTGCTCTAGAGGCAGAATTTCAGTATGCAGAGGACAACTTTGTTCGTATTGAACAAATGCTTGTGTTTTCAAATAAGGGTCAAAAATGTATTCAAGGTCTGTTGCAGCAAGAGAATTAACCCATTGTATCCATCTCAGATGTAAAGCTTTAACATTGGGAATGCTCGCTTATGTCACTGCCTCCAAGGCAGGTACAGGTGTAACGACCATAATGCGCTTACCCTGTGAGAGGGCTCTCTCTTTTGCTACTGCAGTTTGAACCGCTGTCAGATTTTTTTCTGTAGAAGTGAACTTCATTTTTGCTTGTCTGTACAAGTGAGATTTGTAAGCTATTGGTACTTTTTCACCTTCATTGATAGTTAAGTACGTGAATCCGCATTGTCCTGGAATGATTCGGATCACTAAGTTGCGTACGTTTACGCATGTTTGCAAATGTTTTGTTGCTAACATGTCTGTTTGGAGCAAAATTTCTGTGTGTTTTTGTGTCCAATTAACCGTTTTGCAATTAGGCTTGATTAATTCGTAGAGAGGTTTAACCCTTTCTGCGTAATTCAGAATGTATGCTCTTCCGGAATTTAGGAAACCTAGAATCTACTGTAAGTTTTTCAGTGTTTGTGGAGGTTGGAGCAGCGCACATTTCTCTAGAAAGTTTGCTGCCAGGCTTTTGCCTTCACTTGATAATTCATATCCCAGGAAAAGGACGTTTAAATGGGCAATCCTAGATTTTTTTTAATTAAAATTATACCCTTCAGAGGTGAATCCAAGTATAATGGTGTTCACCCTGTTCAAGTGCCTTTCCAAGTCATCATCTGTTAGATAGATGTCATCTACATATGATAATGCCTCATCATCATAGGTTTGTAGTAAATCTGTTACTCTAGCTGAAAATAACCCAGGACTATTCTTGAATCCCTTTGAGAGATGACAGAATTGACGCTGTGTCCCCATAATTGAGAAAGCAGTCACTACCTACTTTCTGGTGCAATGTTTTGACAGAAGAAACTGTTAGAAATATCTAATGTGGTTTTATACTTTTTCCGCCCAATGTTATTCATTAGTGCTGCACTGTGTGCATTTTGTACTGCAAAAGTTTTGCTACAAGAGTTTAAGTGTCTGTAATCCAATACTAGACAATATGTATTGTCTGATTTGGAGACAGGAAACAAAGGATTGTTCATTGATGAGGTGCATGTTTTAATCACCCCTTGGTATTCAAGTTGATCTAAGATCTCCCTGACCTGTTTTTTAGCTTCTTGCTTAACTGGGTACTGCCTTTGTGCAGTTGGTTGATTTTATAACTGGATTTTATGGTGAGGAGAATCCTCATCCCATCCTACATGATTTTTGTATAATGCAGGAGCCTGGGCAACTGCCCATTTCCTGGCATAAGTATATTTTAAATGAATTGGAATGTGGTTGGAGAAAGCTGGCATAATGATTTCTTCATTATTCTGAAGAAGGGCCAATAATGAGGGCCCGAAATGCATTGGGATTAATATTTCTGCTGTGATACATAAATTTAATGTCCCGTACGTGAAGTGGTACGAGGTCTGGATGGGCACAACCACCTCATGTGAAGCAATGGGTAATTTTGGACAGTCATATTGTGAAAAAAGCAAGTTAAACCGGATGAATTGTTAAAAGCGAAGAATAAAAATGTATTGGAACTACGCAAAAACTTGTGAATGATTTTGCCTTCAAGCTGTGCGATTGGTTAAACAGCGAAGAGTTGTTGCAACTATTGTCATAATGATTTCTTCGCCATGTGGGCACTCCCTGAAAAATTCTGGTGGCCAGTCTTTTTCAGCTAGAAGGCAGCAACATAATCAGGTCGCGGAGATCGCCGAAAAATCACGAACCGAGACCGACTCCTTCCTGCCTGTCCCCAAAATGGCGCCCATAACAGGACATCGCGCTTAAAAACTCCGTCCACGAAAGCCATCCGCTAAGCAACATTGGAGAAAAGTGCCTCCGCCCGTCTTCCCCCGACACCAGGCTTCCGAAAACCGATGAACTGCAACAGAGATCGTGGAGACACGGACTACAACTGACCCCCCCCTACCTGGCCTCAAGATGGTGCCCACAGCGAGACATCGAACATAAAATCACCTGGCAAGATCGAGATCGTGCCTTCCACTGGGGAGCGGAGCCTCCACTTGTCTTCCCCCGACATCATGATATTCATTACTGAACCCACAGGAACAGTTGAAGTGCCGAAACCAACCCGAAATCGCAGCGACTCGGACCGCGACTGACTCCCCCACAACTGATTCCCCCATGCCTGACCTCAAGATGGCACCCACAGCGGGACATCGAACATAAAGTCGCCTGGCAAGATCGAGATCGTGCTCTCCACTGGGGAACGGAGCCTCCACCTGTCTTCACCTGTCATCAGGATATCCTTTCCTGAAACCACATGAAAATTTGAAATGCCGAAACCAACCCGAAATCGCGGAGACTCGGACCGTGACTGACTCCCCCTCTGCCTGCCCCCAAGATGGCGTACATAATGGGACATCACTCAAAAAATCGCCTGACATCATCTTAAGCTTCATAGGGGAACGGCGCCTCCGCCCGCCCTCCCCCGACGTCAGGACATCCACTCCAGAAACTGTCAGGACAGCCCGCAGTAAAATTCCACCTCCACTAACACGCTGGAGACATCCACAAGTAGGCCCAAGGGATCCTCACCACAACTACGAAACCGCCGCCTACCCTTAACATCTTGGAGGTGCAAACTTTGAAAAAACGGAGTGCCGCAGACAACATCCCCACCCCACCTGACTACAAAATGGCGGTCCGCCAGGACACTCCGAAGTGAAACCCATGCCCACAATCACACTGGGGGCAGATTCAGACGCAAGGGAACAGCTCCCTGGAATCACTATCGTCCCCTTCCTCCTGAAAACAGCTCCTTCCTCTAGACCTAAAAAGACTGGATTAACGGGAACCGCTGCTTGGATACACAGATCCTAGCTCCGAGCGAATCCCGTTAAAATCTCAGGTATGCCCCCCCTGTCACAAGACTACCATACCGGAACTCTTAACTCCCAAGTCCATCCCTCTCTTTCTCGAACTCCCAGCAGCTCCCATCCTCTAACGCCCCCTCTTCCTCCCCTACCCCAACCCCAACCTCGACACGTCCACCGAGCTGTTAGAGTTACCCACCTACAGTAATAAGCGGACTCATTCCACCCCTCTCCCTTTCGCTCACCGCTCCCACCGCCTACACACAGCCCATAGTCTTTCCTGCCACCCAACGGGCTACTAGATTTCATCCAGCTCCCCATAGATCACTCACTCAGTCACCCCAGCCTTAATACTTCCCACCATGACAACAGACTCCAACCCCCTTTCCTCCCCCCTCATAAAACGTCATGGACCAAACTCCTTCTCTATCACCCCCCTCCCCAGCCTCACACATAATGCCAAAAAATCCCTCAAACACAAATTGATCAGACAATTCCCCAAATCCCTCTTTAAGGACATCTACCACTGTCCCTCAAAAGGTCAAATAAAAATGGACCTCATCTTCCACACAGCCAGACCAGGCTATTGGATCTCCAACCTGAGAGAAAAATGCCAAATCACCAAAACTACTAAGATGATCCATAGCTGCAAGCTCTCATTCTACTCCCCGAATCACCTGCCCCATTACGGGATCACTTCAGTGACCATATACTCCAACGGCACAGTCTTGATCCAAGCCAACAACGCCAATCTGGAGGCTTTTGACCTCCTATTTCCCTCTCTACACACCAACTCTATCACGCTTGATACCCACCAGCACCAAACACTGAACATCCTCCCGACACCTCCACCCGGGAACACAGTCACCCCTGTGCAATCCTTAACCCTCTCCAATCCCCCCGAAACCAAAGACTCGGCCCCACCCCCCACCACAGCCCATACTCCAGAATCACCCCTAATGCGGAACACCCCCCAAGCAGCACCTGGTGACAGCAAGACCAGCCTCAAGTCCCTCAATCCCCAATTCCCACTCCCCCTCAACCACCCCTCAGTCCCCCCCACTCCTCCACCCCAGACTACAACCCAATCTGACCCCACAACCCAATCAGACAGCCTAATTAACGCCAAAAACCATCACAACCATTTGTTCTCTTCCCCCTACCTAGGAGACAATACCCAAAAGCAACACCCCCCCACTCAGGAAGGGTCACACTGCCGCCTCACCCGTATCGAAAACCATATCGACGTTTTAATACAAGGCCTGAATCTTATCCTCACCAACCTCTCGACACTCCATAACCCTCCCCCAAACACCCACCCCACCACCTTCTCCTACACCCCCACTCACCCCAGGACTACCAAATCATCACTCCCAACCAACACACACTCCCCTTCCTCGTCCCAGGCCTGGAGACCTAACAGAGCGGCGAAAGCCATGTCCTCGGAAGAGGCGCTCGAGCTGGCCGCCTCTTACACAACCCCCACCACCCACTTCCCTCAATCCACTATCCAGGTAATCACCGGTTTCAGAAATGACCATCCCCTCCCAAAACCTCCTAGACCCCCAGCCTCCCGCATCACCATCCCTACCGTACCACTAGAAAAAGACTCTCCCCAGACCAACTGCTTGCTCATAAACTGCAGATCGGCCACAAAACACTCTACAGAACTAGCAGAATCCATCCTCAACCATTACATAGACGTAGCCTTCATCACCGAGACCTGGCTAAACGACTCCTCCCCACCTATCCTAGACATGCTCGTCCCTCCAGGCTTCTCCATCATCAATAAAGATAGGAAGGACCAAAAAGGCAGAGGAGCGGCAATCATCCACAACAACAACTTATCAGTGGTCGAAACCGTTACCTTTAACTACAACTCCTTCGAATGCCTTACTACCAACATTAAAACCACCAACAACAAGCTACTGCAATGCCACTTACTATATCATCCCCCTGGTAACAATTCCATGTTCACTGAACAACTATCAGACCTGATCGCCCATTGCTCTCTCAACGAGACCAACAGCCTCATTCTAGGCGATCTCAACCTCCACTGGAACAATGAGAACAGTGCCACAATACAATCCCTAAACGAACTTCTACATTCCAACAACCTTACCCAACACTGCTCAAAAGAGACCCACAACAAAGGGGCAATCCTGGACGCCATCATTGCCCAACATGATGCAATTTCTATAGACCACATCCTTCCGGTAGATTGGTCAGACCATCACCTAATCCTATTCCACCCCACGCAACGGATCCTGTGCCAACCACCCATCGCAATCCCCCCTACATGGTCCAGGAACCTATCTCAGATCAACACAGCTGAACTAGAAGAAAGAATAGCCTCCTCCCTGCCAATCTCCTCGGAAGGCTTCTCCACTACTGAACTCACCTCACACTACAACACTACCACGTCCGCCATCCTAGAACAATTGGCTCCACGAAGACAGAAAATACCCAGGAACATCCCATCTAGAACCTGGTTTAACAAGGACATCAACGAAGAAAGAAGACATCTCAGAGCCACAGAACGTCAGTGGAGAAAGAACTCCTCCTCCAGCCGTTGCGAGAAACTCGGAGCAGTAAGAAGAAATTACAAGAAGCACATCAATAGCAAAAAAACAAACTTCTTCTGCAATGCGCTGGACAAAGCTAAAAACAGACCAGGAGAACTCTTTGATATCATCAAAAAACAAACATCCAAGCCATCTACTATCCATCCCCAGCCCTCCAAAACCCTATGTGATAACTTCGCCACTTTCTTTAACGAAAAAATTGCCAAGATCGCACTATCTCTCGACATTAGCGCCCATCCGCATGGCAACAACGACCTAATAACAACTGAAACCACCGCTAGCGATCCTGCCACATCCGCTTGGTCCTCCTTCGACCACATCCACGAAGCCGAGATCCTCAATCTAATCTCATCCTCCAAACCCTCATCACACAAACTTGATCCCATTCCCACCCAAATGGCCAAAGACCTGAAGCTCACCCTTGCCCCACTCTGGTGTGAAATCATCAACAGCTCCTTAAAAACTGGCATCATCACTGACTGCCTCAAAGTCGGCCAGGTTACACCTCTTCTTAAGAAACCAGGCCTAGACACTAACGACCTGAACAACTTTAGACCAGTCTCCAGTCTGCCCTTCCTAGCCAAAATCCTAGAAAAATGTGTGCTACGTCAACTAAACAACCAGATCGATAACATCAATCTTCTAGACCATAACCAATCAGGCTTCAGAAAAGGCTATAGCACCAAAACCGCAATCCTGAACATAGTGGATGACATCCGCAACTCACTTGACTCAGATCACTGTTGCCTACTCATCCTCCTAGACCTGTCAGCGGCCTTTGACACGGTAGACCACAAGCTGCTCATCAAGGCACTCAAAGAACGAGTAGGTGCGGACGATGTGGTCATTCAATGGTTCATCTCCTTCTTTCAGAAACGCTTCCAAAGAGTTAAAATCAAATCCTTCACATCCGACCCTCTCCCCGTGACTAGAGGTGTCCCCCAAGGATCTGTTCTCTCTCCGCAACTGTTCAACATTTATATGGTACCCCTCACCACCATACTGAAAAAAAGCCAACATCCCTGTCCATCTCTATGCAGACAACACACAGATCTACATTGAAACTTCCTCCTTTAATGACATTCTAAGGCTCAACAACACTCTCAAAGAAGTCCAAGACTGGCTAGCGACAAACCACCTTAAACTCAATCAAGGAAAAACCGAGATCCTCCTCATCTCTAACAAGGAGGATAACCCGCAAATCATTGAATGGGTAAAAGCTATCGATGCCCTTAACGGAAATCTCACCCTGACTAACTCGGTAAAATCACTGGGAATCACCCTCGACCACAAACTATCAATGACGAACCACATCAAGAACTCCGCTAAGAGCGCCTTCCTCAATCTGAAACTCCTCAACAAAATCAAACCGCACATTCCGCAGAAAGATCTCAAACAAGCCACCCAATCACTAGTGCTGTCCAGAATGGACTATGGGATCGCAACCCTCTCCGGAACAGCCCTATCCCACCTAGCGGCACTCAAAACTACCCTCAATGCAGCTGCCAGAATGGTCTCCGGTGCAAAGAAATTCGACCACATATCCCCCGCACTCAGAGATCTAAAATGGCTACCAGTGGAAATGCGCGCTAGCTTCAGACTGGCCTGCCTTACACACAAAGCCTTACACACAGGGAAACCAGAATACTTAGCCTCTAAGCTCAAGAAAGCTGGTCAATCCAGAAGTCTCAGAAGCTCAAACTCCCTCCTACTCATCCCACTGAAAACACGGAAACAAAAAACTGCAGCCCGCTTTTTTGCAGGCAACGCTCCAAAAATCTGGAACTCCATCCCTGTGGACATCAGAACTACCCCTTCCTTTCCAGAATTCAAGACTCGACTAAAAATCCTCTACCTCAACCGTGCATTCCCGAACTCAAGCATATCCTGAAACTCTGACTACCTCTAAATCGCTACCTCAAAGTCGCCCCTCAGGCGCCAGACAATTTTAATCTTTATACTTGTATGACTCTATTTTGCTTTATTGTTTTATTCATGTCTTCTCCTCATCCCCTGTAAAGCGCTCTGTTACCCTCGGGTCTGGCCAGCACTATAGAAAACTTCTAAAATAAAAATAAAATAAATAAATAAATCATAACCCTTAGAAAGTCGCTCCCAAAAGAGTGCTCTCACTTTTCTTGGTATGTCCCCCTCCATTCGGAGTGTTATTTCATATAACTTATGTGGACAACTAACCCTGGTATCTGCAGTTTCAACTTGAATTAATTCATTCAAGTCCACTGTCTCCAGATGATCCTTTAAGTTCTTGCGAGCTATGGTGACTTCTGCTGCACTGTCCAACATCGTTTGAGCCCATTCCCCTTTCTTGAGTTGTGTCCTCAAGATCCTCGGCATGTCTGATTTTTAGACCTGCTACCTTCTTTCTGGTGAATTGATTTTTCTTGTTTTTCTGAACGTGTCGATCGTCTTTGGACTTCACGCGTTCTTCCTTCTGTTCTGATCGTCCTCTTCTTTCGGATTTCTGTGACGAAGTCTGAAAGGTACGAGAGGAGCATGTATCAGTATCTTTATCTATAAGGTTTTCTCAAATTATCCCTATTCCTGAATTTATACCTCCTTTCAGAGGGCTCCTTTTGAGGAGACCTACCTCTGGATTGAGAACGCTTCTCTTTAGAAGTTTGTTTGCTATTTTCCCACTTCTTTTTAATAGGAGTAGGAGTGTTTTTAGAAAAGACCTTCTCAGGACTTTCTGACAGTTGGGGTTTAACTGGCTTCCCACCCAAGCTGTCTCTGCCTAATTCTTCATAGGATTTTTCAATTATTCTGGCCAGTTTTTGTGGTTGCTCAGTTACATCAAATTCCCTTAACTTATGGCGGATCCGCACGGATGCTGCTTCACCTTTAATATTAGCTAATATTATTGTTGAGACCTGTTTGAAATCTTTCAGTAATTTCATACCTAGATTTAAAGCAGGCTCTGCCCCGTATTCATTTTGAATCTGTTTCAGGACGTCTGGTATTACAGCCATAGACGGAACACCATGTGTTTTAGTGTAACTTGCAGCAAAGACTGTACCACAAGTGTCACAGTCCTCCAGGTGTGGTGCGATCCCCAATGGTAAACAGATTGTTAAAATTCTGTGTTTCTCATGAGGGGTAGTATTAGGAAATACTGCCTCGATTTGAGTAATTTTTTGAGCTATCCAGAAAGGAATTTGTCCCCGTTTTGCGGGTAATTTACCGACGACCGAATGTAGAGTCTGTGGTGTAATTTTATTTGTGTTCCCCTGGTGAGGGGGATGTTGTGGAATCAGTATTTCTGGTTGGACTGTGAAAGTCCGCATGACATATTGAACCAATTGTCTATAGATTTTGATACGCTCTTTGATTTGAGCTCGTAGTTCTATATCTGTCATTACATTAAGTTCAGGATGTGAAGTATTGCTGGCTAACACCGGCCATGTTGCTCCTGGTCTACCTAGTGGACCGAGCCTGGTAATGTGATTTATATGTTTTAGAGTGCCTTTAAACCAGCTGCTGGTAAGTTAGTGGAATTTCAATATCCTCGAAAGGAATGTATTCCGTTGGTGGTTCATCTTCTTGGTAAAAGTGAAACACATTTGTAACTGGATTTGCTTCAGGGAAGACTATCCAGGAATAGAATATCTCTGTCTGATGATATTCATGTGCCTCTATCACAAAAACTACCCTACCACCTCTCGATGTTAGGCCATTTTTTATAAGCTTTATAGTGATGGTCTTCCTAAAATTTTGAGGAATGCTTATGGCATCTTTGTCGGTTTCTTGGAAACCTGAAATGTTAAGAGCTGCATCGGCTTGATCAGCCGCAGTTCCACTGGCCCCGGGAAGTACTTTGTCGGCCATTTTGTGGGCTGAAAGTTTACAAAACAAGTTTCAAGGAAACAAAGATAAGGTGCACAATATTTTGGAACACTGTATCCTTCAACGTTGAACAAATCAAAAACTAATACACAGGATTTTTCATCCTACTCAGCTATGGCGGATATTATCCCTTTGTTTCCCCAAGAATAAGAACATATCTATCAGAGTTGTGGAAACAATAGATAACTATTTTACTCAGTCAATCGTGCATGCTTCGTTTCTACAGAGTTGCAGAGAAATAGTGAGACGGGCGTTTTCAATAAAAAGGTTTATTGAACAGTCTTCTTTCTCATGCTAGAGAGGTGAACTGCTACAATTGTTAGGCAGAATGCGAAGTATAATGCGTACAGCGTAAACAGTCATTTGAAATTGTATGGTTTCTAAGCCATATAAAAATACATACATAAATAACATAGACTAAAATACTCAACTGGTGCATCTAAAATACACCTACCCCAATGTACCTAACCTAAGTCTAGTATGTGGGAAGAAGTATGGTCTTTTGCAAAAGTTTAGTTTTTCCAATAATCTACCAAAGGTTTCTCTAGGTTCTAATCAGCTCCATACCTTTTTAGAATGAAGGAGGTCTGGTATCTCTGTCTCGGGACTCGATTTCCCAACACCCCGCAAGGGGAGCCGGACACACTGGAGCTGGATTCTCGGCAGAGAAGGTAAGCTTCCTGATCAGTGCGTCAGCTGGAGAGTCGGCTTCCTTCGGCACTTGATGTAGTGAGCTGCATCGGGCAAGTAGGTCTTCGAACTTCTCTGAACCACCGTGCCTTGCTATAGCAAGTGAAGGCAGATTTATACCGTGAAGGTGTTTAGGAATGCCATGCTTGACGTAAAGTCGGGCATATGAACGTCATGAATGAACCCCTGGGGAATAGTTGTTTATTGTAAAGTAACTGAGTTCCTGGAGAAATCAATATTCAAGCAAGGGGAAGTTCCTAACTGCTTAAGCTGGTTTTTCCAAGAAATCGTTGTGAAGTTTGGTGAACGGATGGAAGTAGCCATGCCTGTATTTGGGTAGCATGGGCAATGCTTAAATAAGGGCTTAATTTCTTATGCCTATATAAGGGCAACGAGAATTGTACCTATACAAGGGCATGAATTGGGAAAATCCATTCACAATCTAAAACGCAATACAACAGGCCAGTTTTATATTCAGCCCTTCTGTGCTCTGAGTAGTCTCTTCTCCAACTTCTTTCCAAACGCTTATGTGAGGACTTAACCACCCTAAGTTCTTCGTTAAACCAGGGGGGCAGATTGGGACTGTCTCCTCGGTGCACTCGTGGCCCATGGGGCAGCACTATCAAGCACCTCAGTTATCCTTTCGTCCAGCGCATGACAGGCGGATTCAGCATCACTTCCACCTGGTGGACCGCACTGCTGGAGGGCATGGTTGAAATTGCCTGCTGTGAATCCAGCCCATTTCCTCTGTATTCTCCTTGCCTTTTTCAGGGGTGAAGCGTTAGAAATCCTAGTGCTAAAAGGGATCATATAATGGTCTGTCCATGGGACTGCATAAGGTTTTTAAAACGTTGATTCCCCCCAGTTGGCAAAAATTGGATCTAATAAATGGCCATATTGATGGGTCGGGAGGACGGATTGCAGCATCAGTTGTAGCGTGGCCAGCTTCTGACAAAGCTCTTGCGCTGTGGTATTATCCCTATCGTCAAAGTGTAGGTTCATGTCTCCTAACACCAGTTCTTTGGAATACTGCAGTGCAGATTGAATTACTTGTTCTGCAAACTGTGCAATGTGGCCTGGTGGTCTGTATATTAGAAAACCTTTTATGACATAATTCACATCCACCGTTATAGTGAAACAGCCTGCCTCACTGGCTTCAACTGACCCCCGACAAGATCAATAAATATTTCAACACACAAACAGTCACTTGCCCACGTTCCAATAAGGAAGGGGCAGAATTCCTGCATATGTTCTGTGACTGTCCAAAATTAGAGGGGTATTGGGAGGGATTGATGGCAGTATTGTCAAATATTACTGACAGAGATATTGTGGTGACACTGGGGAGTTGTTTGCTATACTGGTTCCCTCACACAGCCAAAAATAAGGTGACAAGCAAATTTATGGACCTGGGATTGGTATTAGCTAAGAGGGAGGTAACCAGACACTGGAAAGAGAGAGGGGGCCCTACCATACCAAGATTGCAGCAAGAAGTGGCAAGATGGGCAGAATCTGAAGGAGCAGTTCTATTACAATTAGCAAAAAGACCAGGGAGTGAGAAAACACTGGAAACAGCCAGGGCTTGGGTAGCTTTGGAGGAGCTTTTAAAACATCCTAAGGAGGGAGATGAGAGCCTCAGATGGGATGCCCCTGACAACACAGTTTGAATCTGCAGGCTAAAGTAACCCGGCTGGCAACTGTCGATGGGAACGTGCTGGGTCAATTGACCCATCTGTTGGCCCCGTGTCATGGACCCACTATGGGGGAGGGCAAAGTAGCAGCATGCTACTACCATGGTGTATATACGAACAAAATTGATTAAATGTGACACGGAAAGGGGGCAAGTTTTGTTGAGGGTGGGTAAATGCTGAGCACGGCTATGAAGTCTGCTGCCCGGGACCTTTGTGGACTAACCAGGCTTGTTTTGTTTCACCAATATGTGAAGGACCTGCATGAATGTGCATAGAGAAGCCGAAACAGACACTATCAAGCAACCGGAAACAACGAGCTATTATGCCAAGAATGTTGAATTATTATAAGTGCAATTAGATGTGTTTGGATTGTATGACTGTTTTAAAACCCAATAATATTTTATAAAAAAAAAAATCAGACGCTCCCCTACTCAGGAAGAGCCTCAAGACCTGGCTCTTTGGCTTAAACTGAGCTGCACCCCCTCCCCCAACCCAGCGCCTTGAGAGCCTCACGGGTGAGCAGCTCACTTTAAACCCCCTGATTCATTGATTGAATGTATTGTCAAGAGCAGCTTTGGCCTTTGTCATAGATTTCTTTTATAAATACCTACAACAACAAAGTGATGAACTGGAACAAAATCATTCCAAGACCAATTTTTCCTTGATTAGGGCTCATCAGTCAGGTATAGCTTGGTTCCAGTGGCACAGTGAGCTCTGCACACAGATCCTGATTTTAGCTTTCAAGAGCACTGACAATAATTTATATGACAAAAGAATCTCGACATTTTGTTATTCTTTAAAACGTGTAATTCCAACATCAGCCTGTCTGTTATTCCCCAGTGTTCTACTGCAGACTCCAAATGTTCTAATGAACAACTGGAGTACTAACATTCTGAATTCATGACAAAGCTATAGCACACCCGAAGCTATTTTGATATGGCTGTAAACTAAAAGCATTTATTTCTCCTATAAAACATTATTAGAACATTTAGTTTTTAACTTATCAATACCTAACTAAATTGTCACTTTGAGGAAAATTGAATTTTGCCTTGTCATGTGTGCCTACGTGTTCCCCATCCTATGTTATATGTGCATGATCGATATGCATATATCCCTTTATGATCGATTACAGACGCAATTATAGTTGTGTCCAACTTTAGTATGTCAGTTATCCGGTCCCCGTGAAAGCAACGTGAATTAGGCTTCTAGGCCTATGTTGCCCACGTTTTACATTATGCACGTTAATTCATCGAACTGTCCCCGTTTCTAGGCCTCAAAGGGCCTGAACACCAGATTCAAGCTCCAGTCTCCTGAACCCACTCCGAGGAGCGATGCAGCCCCTCCCGCATCCCTGACCCTTCGCTTACTTCTTGCCGCGCAGCGCGGTGCCCGGCCTGGCTCTGCCTGCCTGTCTGCCAAGAATATGTTATGCCTCTAGTTATCAGTTCAGCTCTCCGTCTTCACATTCCTAAGCTAACGAACTGCATAAACATCTTCAGCTATAGTCTAGTCTCTCTGTCTCCATGCAAGAGAATTTCTGTATTAATATCCATAGAAGATTCATAGCACACGCAATACACGTAGAATATATGCATGTACCAGCCTTAGTGTCAAGTAGCTTTTGCCCTGATAACTTTTAGATTCTATCAACATGTTCTCCAAACACCAGATACCAGATATGCTATAGGTACATGTCGTCCTGACATCGTAGACTTTAGTCTCCTCTTCTAGTGCAGAAGTCAGAGCCCCCAGTTCTCCCTAGTTACACGTCATGGCCCGTTTGCGCGCACCACTAGGTTAAAGGTTCCAGCTGCCCAGGTAGCCCCCTCCATGTATCCACCCATTTATGACACTTCTGTGACGTTTTCATCACATGTCTACGTACACGCCTTCTTTGTACGCCCATTTGTTCTTATCTTACGTTTGTCACTTGTTACGCCTACTGTATTCAATGCAATTGTAATGTTTTCCTATATATACTATGTACTGTTAATGAGACCTTGCAGCTGCCAGTCCATGCCATTCTATTTCAGGCTGTTCCGATCCTGTCCCTTCCCTTATGCCTGATTAAAGCCTGTTCGACTCAGATACCCCGGATCCTGCCTCTTATTTATTGAGCTATCTGTTTTATTTAATGTATTCAAAAATAGTACCGGTAATTAATTATTTATTTACCACATAATGGCGCCCGAATAGGGACAAGCCCCTTCCCCACGCGCCGGCGATGTAACGCAGGCCCCCTGACCCTTCTACAGCTGTGACGGAACTCTACCGTGCACGTGCAGATATTTCTGCTTCATCAAGTCTCCCTCAGGCCCACGGAGGAGACGGAGACTGCGGTCCGGCATCCAGACGAGGCGGTGAGGAATGCGGTTCGTCCCGACCAGAGCCCAAGCCGAGAGAGCAAGGTCCGAGGTATCCGGAGGCCCACCTGTTTCTGAAGCCCGAAGTTCGAAGCGCATGCGTAGTAACCAGACGTCGTAGCAGTCCAGTCCAGTCCGAGGCCTTCAAGTTTTGCTTCCCGGTGAGTACCGTTGCTGGGGGAGTATCTAGACGGGGTCATTAGTTTGTCTCCGGTCCGATGGGTTTGGGTACACAGATCCAGTCCGACGTGTCCATCTAGGTGGATACGGTATGACGTGTCTCTTTATGAGACCGGTATGTTCTGTACTGTTTTAGCAGTGCATCCAGTAATTTTAGTAAGTCCGTTTCTCGAGAAATTCAAGTGTTATGTTTTTCAGTGTATCAGGTAGTATTCTGTTCGAACTGTTATTAATGTATTTCTATGTCGTGGTATGAGTGACTTGTTTGCCATTTCATTACTGTGATTATTGTGTATTGTGTTTAATTCAAGTACGACTCGAAAATGCCTCTGTTTTCAAAGTTATGTCAGATAAAAACCAGAAAAGGGTTACTCGAAGAAGCAGTTCCTGTCCCTCCTAGGGACAGTCCTGGACATTTTATGTATCACAAGCATGGCTTAGATGCCATATTATATCTAGACTTATGGGTAGATTATACAAAGAATCTTGAAGAGAAATATAGATGGCCTGTATCAGGTACATGGGATGCCGAGTGCATCATGCGAGTAGAAGAAGCATTATGGAAAAAGAAAGCCAGACAGTCCCAGAAAGATGCCATCGAGTTATGGCGCAAAGAATCTCATAGAAGAACCGAAAAAGAATTTAGAAAAGCAGAATTAAGTAGGGAATCCTCAGGAAAAGCCCAAGAAAGGGAACTTCTAGAAGAAGGTGAACGAGTTAGAACAGAACAATCAGACAGACAGAGAAATGCCCTAATTAAAGGTATGTATCCTCTTCTTGCCGAGGGCTTGCCGAAGGCAACCCCGGAAGCACCCTGTAATTTACCGCCACCATTGGTCCCGATTAAGCTACGTCATAAACCGACTGCAGCTGAAATTTTCCTTTCGTCCTATTTAGACGACACTGTCCCAGAATATGCTAATACAGATCCTACTCCGCCAGTCCAAGTTCAAGTCCAGCCTCCTGTTAATGTAATTCCTGTGCCTCCAGTCGTCGGTCCTGTCCATGCGCCAGTTCCCCAGGATCAACCCACATTACGTACTCCTACTGTACCAGTCACTTTACCCGCACCCGCACATTCAGTATTAGTTAACGATTCCAGTTCAGGAGGAGCAGGGGGAGGTACTCCTATCACCCCGCCTCAAGTAAAACGACTGACGCTGAGAGACGCAGCGTTACAGCGTACGCCAAAAGTGGCTACATACGCAGACCTCAAGCGACACCTTACTGACTGCATATATGATTCAGTTCCAGGCGAAGATCACATGATATTATATTCAGTACGTTTAAGGCGAGTTGCCAACTTTTTGGCCACCCTGCCCGAGATGAAGGAACATCTAGACAGAATATATCATTTTATCCGTACTGGGGAGAACCCAGGAAGTATTCACGAAGCTATGGTACACAGGAAAGCCGAGATTCAAAATATGATTTTACAGTTCTTGATTAACTGTTTAATAAGAGAGCAAGATTATCCTGATAAAGACAAAGACGAGATGAAAGCCCTGACTAGGTGGAGTGACAATATAGCCGAGGGAAAACACAAGTCACAAGGTAGTATAGAAAGTATGTACAGGAAAATTCGTAAGGAAATTATAAGTATACACCAGAAGGAGGAAGCAAAGAGAGCAACCGAGAAAGAGAATGACTCTTCAAGTGAAGAGGTAGATAGCGAGAATCCCGCCAGAATAGCGTATGTAGGTAGAACTAGATTTTCCGACAGACATTCACGTCTAGATTACAAGAAAGTTTTTCCTCCTCCCGTACCAGAACAGTGTTCTCTTGAACAAGTATTCCAGGCCACCGATACAATTCTGAAATTACGAATAGGTTATAGTGAGCTTAGTACCATGCATGAACAAGAACTAGCCCGATCACCAGTGCGATGGGTTAGTGATTCTGCCACGTTTCCAGACGAAGTAGTGGCCCAAATGTTTCTGAAACTACCGCCAGCCGAGCAGCGACTGGTGGGTATGTATATGATCCAGCACCTCATTACACTGTATGAGGATCAGCATTCTGATCCAGGTCCTTTACATGATGTACTGAACGAGTTACTCCTAAACCGATGGAAAGGTCTAGGTACCGATTTAATTAGTGTCATTCTAGAACAGCGCCACAAATACAGAACGTTCCTGAATCCACATTTTGTTCCTGTTCCACCCCCAGTAAGGAAATCGTTCTACATAGACAGACAGAATCCGTTACGAGAAGTACATCCAGTTAAGGGAGAGGGGGGTAATCTAGAACGAGTATTTGTTTACACCCCTATAACGAAAATAGAACTTCTAGAAATGAAAAAGTTAATACCCTGTCACGATAAAGATCCAGCAGGGTTCCACCGTGAATTAAAGGACATGCTCCGTATGGGAGAATACACGTATCCTGATATCATTAAAATGTTAAAGGTCCTGCTGCCTGCGGGCATATATGAAAAACTCAAAGAAAAAGAATGGGAGGTGGGAGAGAAAAAGATAGATTGGACCGCATTAGAGACTGAAGATAACACACGAGTTCCAGGTACCGGTCTTGGGGATAAAGCTAAAGCATTGCCGGAGTTACTGATACAAGTCTTGCCAAGATTACTAGCCACGAAAAAGGAAGATTGGGATGCCATCTCAGCCTGTAAACAGAAACAAGATGAAGACACTAGTGATTTTTATTCTAGATTTGAGAAATGTTTCATTATAAATAGTGGTCTGAAAACAAGTAGTGAATCGTATCCACATCTTTTTGTTACCAAACTGGTTGAGAATTCTTTACCGCAAGTTAAAAATAGAGTATTGAAAGTCGAAAGTACCTGGCAAGCAAATACTCCATCACAAATGCTCCAGATGCTACAGTATCACCAGAACAGAATCAGGGAAGAGCAAGAACACGAAAGGAGACGTTCGAAAGACACGAAAATGAAAGTACTAGTTGCACAGTCTGTTCCACAAGACAGTCAGAAGAGGGGTCCGAGTCAAACTAGTCATTCTACAGCTCCTGTTAAAGGGACCTGCAATTATTGTAAACAGCCAGGTCATTACATAAACGAATGTGCAGTTCTGAAACACAATATAGCTACTGGTAAAACAAAAGAGAGACCACGTCCTCCTAGACAAGAACATGTTCCGCAGAATGCCCAGCCACCGCAGAACGCACAACAGACAGTTACAGCACCGCAGCCTATAGCTGCCACACAACACGTTACACAACAGATGTACCAGTACGCACAGTCAGATTATCCAGAATATCAGCAGTATTCATGAAACAGCCTAGAGAGGGAGTTTGGCTTGCCTCTCATCGAGATTCCTGTAGATCAAGAGGGTCCCTATGTACACAGTCAAGTATTGGGGAAAGACAGAAAGTTTCTGATTGATACAGGGGCAAGTAGGACTACCATCAGTCATGACGAGGTTCCAGGGGCTCCACTCTCAGGCTCTAGAAATGTTTCCCTTGGATTTTCAGGAAAGCCTATTGTTAATGAAATATCGAAACCAGTTTCCCTAGAAGTTGGTCCATTGTCCCGAACTACAGACTTGTTACTTACGAAATCATGTCCAGAAAATTTACTAGGCATCAAGACATTGAAAGAATTAGGAGCAGTTATATGCTGTTCCCCAGAAGGAGTGAGATTGTTTTTGCGCGATTTTAAAGGTCATTATGTATTACGTAATTTTGATCCAAGATTATTGAATGTACCACAGCATTTATGGGCGCAAGGTCCAACTGATGTAGGTTGTATGCACATTACACCCTATCGTGTCACTCTGAAACAAGGTGTTGTATTGCCACGAATCCGACAGTACAAATTGCCACCTGAGGCTGTAGCAGCCTTATCCAAAATTATTGACGAGCTCATTGCTCAAGGAGTAGTTGTAGAAACTGACTCCAATGTATGTAATTCTCCTATCATTCCGATTCTGAAACGTACTGATCCCAATGCACCTCCAGTTTATCGATTAGTGATCGACCTTCGAGAACTTAATAAATGTATCATACCCCAGTACCCAGTGGTTCCAGATATTTCTTCCCTATTAACTGCCATTGATTCCGAAGCTACGTTCTTTACTGTTATTGATCTCAAGAACGCATTCTTTAGTGTCCCCATTCATCCAGACAGCCAGTTTCTTTTCGGATTCTGTTTAAATGGAAGGAGCTATAAATTTACACGAGCTCCTCAAGGTTTCACGGAAAGTCCTAGCATTTACAGTCAAGCACTTAAAAGACAACTAGACAATATTCACATGCCAACTGACACTGCCCTGCTCCAGTATGTCGATGATCTATTGATCACAGCCCGTTCTGAACGTGACTGCGAACGTGCGTCACTTACAGTCTTGTATTTCCTGGCCGAGATGGGGCACAAGGTGTCCCCTTCCAAATTGCAATTCTGTGTCCAGCAAGTGGTCTACCTAGGACACTTGCTGTCCAAGAGGGGTAGGCAGTTGACACCTGACCGTATCCAGTTAATAGCACATCTTCCACAGCCCAAGACTCAGAAGGAGGTACGAGCTTTTATCGGCCTCACTTCTTACTGCAGACAATGGATTCCTCAGTACGCATATCTAGCCAAGCCACTGATACAGTTAACGACACAGGAGGCAGCCACATCGACTGTCCTCCCTTGGACCCAAGAACATACACTTGTTTTCAATGAGTTAAAGAAAGCTTTATGCCAAGCACCTGTTCTAGCGACACCAAACTACAGTAAGCCTTTTACACTTTTTGTCACTGAACGTGATGGTACTACATTATCTGTTCTTACACAAGATCAAGCAGGACAACACAAGCCTTGTGCTTATTTTTCTAGCACATTGGATCCAGTAGCCCAGGCTCTGCCTGCGTGCCTCAAGTCAGTTGCAGCCACAGCCCTAGCTATCAGACAAAGTGATTCCATAGTGTTAGGACACTCCCTGACAGTACAAGTTCCACACTCCGTGGAAGTTCTTTTGAACCGAACACAGACTCAGCACTTGACAATTGCACGTTTAACAGGTTATGAACTGACACTGTTTCAGCCACACATAGAAATCAGACGCTGCAACATTTTAAATCCTGCTACACTGTTACCCTCAGTTACTTCAAATCCTGCCACACATGACTGTGTGGAAGTTGTTAACACCATGACAAAGCCAAGACAAGACTTGACCGACATTGCATTACCTGACCCCGACCTGACACTTTATGTGGATGGTTCATGTATGAGAACGAATACAGGAGAGTTAGTCGCTGCATATGCAGTGACTACTGAAACTGAAGTTATAGAAACACATCGTATTGACACCCTGTCTGCTCAAGCAGCAGAGCTCATCGCTCTGACCCAAGCCTGCATACGAGCCAAGAACCTGAAAGTAAACATATATACAGATTCACGTTATGCATTCGGAGTCGTTCACGACTTTGGAGTACTATGGCAAGAAAGAGGTTTCCTGACCTCTCATGGAACCAAGATTCAGCATGGCCCCCTCATTCAAACTCTGTTAGAAGCCATACATTTACCGACAGCCATTGCCATTATGAAGTGCAAAGCACATACGAAAGCCACTGACGCCATTTCCCAGGGTAACGATCTAGCAGATCGAACAGCCAAGCTTACAGCTCAGACTCCAGACATTCCAGTTAACACGACACAGACAGACGTTCCAGTTCAGACGACTTGTATGACAGTTAAGGACCCCACACAAGACGTACTAGATATACAGTCACATGCTACCCCAGACGAAATCAAGAAATGGTCTGAACAAGGAGGGGTCCAGACAGATCAAGGATGGTTGACGAAGGGAAAAGCCACATGGTTTCTCCCCGACTCTATGGTTCAAGTCATTATTAACACTGCACATAGTCCAGCACACTTAGGAGAAAAAGCTATGTTAGACAGCATCCAGAACCTTTGGTTTAACAAGCATTTACGAGCAGCAGCCAAACAGAAAGTGCGTACCTGCATGATTTGTTGTCAGTTCAATCCAGGAAAAGGTGTTCCGGTGGAACAAGGTGGATTCCATCCTCCTGACCACCCTTTTGAAGTCCTCCAGATGGATTATATCCAGATGGATCGATGTCGAGGTTTCAAGTATGTCCTCGTAGTTGTATGCGCTTTGTCCAGATGGACAGAAGCATATCCAGTCCCAGATTACACTGCCGCGACCACTGCTAGGCAGTTGGTTCGTGAGTATTTCCCTCGCTATGGATTACCGAGGGTCGTGTATTCAGATAACGGCCAGCCATTCTCATCCGAACTCATGAAACAAGTATCCCTTCTGTTAGGGTACCAGTGGAAGTTCCACTGTGTACGACATCCTGAAGCAGCTGGTCTCGTCGAGAGACATAATCAGACCCTGAAAATCCGCATTGCCAAGGTATGCGCAGAGAAAGGCGTAGATTGGATGGTAGCACTGCCAGTCGCCCTTTTTTACATGAAAATGGTCGCACACTCCCGTTCAGGTCTATCCCCTTTCGAGGTAGTTTTCGGCCGTCCCCCAAACATGTGGGGTACACCTAGACCACGTACAATTACTGATGTTGACAGTAATATGCTGACAGATTACCTGGCTTCCTTGATGTCTGCACTACTCTCTTGTCGTTCACAGGTTGCCGCTGCTTTTCCAGACAACACTCAAGTGAAACCGCACGAGGTCATACCAGGCGACCTCGTTTTGATTAGGAACTTTGATCGTTCAAGTTCGCTGGAGCCCCGCTGGAAAGAAACGAAGCTCGTTCTGATGACAACAAGGACTGCAATCAAGGTCGAGGGCCGAAAAGGCTGGTTGCATTCCAGTCACGTGAAGCGATTTCATGGACTCCCTCCAAAAACTTTTTTCAAAGACTGCCCAGTTCTCAAGGACTGCCCAGATACTGACTCTAAACTTCCCCTGTTAGAGAAAACTCCGCAGCAGGAGTATAAAGAAAAATTACGGTCTAGTAAGTCAGCCAGTTTAATTGTCTAAGTCCCTCTCGGGTGAAACGGTTAGACAGGTTCCTGACATGTATGAGATAGACCCACAGAGTGAGAGAGTTAGTGAAAACTCTAAGAGAATACGTTATTGTAAGAATCTTCGAAGTCGATGCATTGTTACTCTATTATTCATGTTATTTCTGAGTCTTATGGTTTCCTGCATAAGTTATGCCTTACATCTATGTTTTCCTATCCTTTCACATGTACATTTTTCCTCTAATGTTACAGTAGAGCACACATTTAGTGAACTGCCTCCTCACGAGTTATCCTATCGTCTTGCTATGCGCAATAATACCTTCATTCGAATGTTACACTATTCACACCAGACCAGCAATGCCACTAATTGTTGGGTGTGCGGTCGACTCCCCCTTTCCAGACACCGAAGGGAGTTCTGCCACTCTTTCCCTATCCGTTTTCACACAATGGTTCATGTGGAGCATGGTCCACGTTAACGTCATCCTCAAACGATATGTCCCTTTTGAATAGAACATGTTTCCCAGACAAGGAAGGTCTTTCCCATAGAACAGGGTTAGATCTAGAAAATGAAGTATATGATCTAGGTAATTATTCCTCAAATTTCATGGTTTTGAATGTTCAGTCCGAGACTACTCCAGATTTGCCTGCTATTACAGTTCTACCAGTGAAAGGCGAATTATGTGTCAGAAAGAATGGTTCAGTACATCTAGGACACAGTGATTGTACCACTGTGGTCGAGTATAGTGACAGTGGGAAATCTACTTTCAAAGCCTCACGTCATTCGTATTTTGTATGTGGTCAGACCGCATATGTTCGTCTGCCCCTGGATTGGGATGGAACATGTTACATTGCCTTCCTACTGCCACCAGTTTTTCTAGCCCCATCCGATTATCACAGAAATACACATCTAGTACACGTTAGACATAGAAGGGAGATCGTGTCCCCCATTGTCGATCAAACTGAAACTGCCTTAGAACAGTATCAAGACTTCAATAAAGGTTTCTTTTTCTTCATAGGTCCTGTCCAGAATAGTAAGCTAATACGTAGGCTAACCAGAACCCTTGAAGCAGTAGTGAATGAGACTATTTCCGCTCTAGGTAACTTAACTGAAGAACAATCTGCTATGAGATTTGTCGTGCTCCAAAATCGTCTCGTCCTTGACGTCATACTGGCCGATAGGGGCGGAGCTTGTAGAGTCATCGGATCTAGTTGCTGCATTTTCATTCCTAATAACGCACCGTCTGTATATTCAGCTATAACCAGACTTCATAAAATAGCCCATCAGTTACACCAGAATCCAGGCACCTGGACATGGTCCGGTTGGCTCTGGAGTATAATATCTGCCTGGGGATGGAAAGTATTGTCATTGCTGGGTATAGCAGTAATGATCATATTCAGTTGCTGTCTTTGTTTACAATGTGGCCCTGCGATTTGCGGCTTGTGCGCTACATCTTGTATTCCTAGTCCTAAGTCCCGTTCCAAGAAGATTCGAGACGAGCAAATGATGCTCTATGAACAGATAGATGGTATCATGAATATTGATGTTTCCTGAAGGAAACGTAGGGCACAAGGAGGGAATGAGGAAAATTGAATTTTGCCTTGTCATGTGTGCCTACGTGTTCCCCATCCTATGTTATATGTGCATGATCGATATGCATATATCCCTTTATGATCGATTACAGACGCAATTATAGTTGTGTCCAACTTTAGTATGTCAGTTATCCGGTCCCCGTGAAAGCAACGTGAATTAGGCTTCTAGGCCTATGTTGCCCACGTTTTACATTATGCACGTTAATTCATCGAACTGTCCCCGTTTCTAGGCCTCAAAGGGCCTGAACACCAGATTCAAGCTCCAGTCTCCTGAACCCACTCCGAGGAGCGATGCAGCCCCTCCCGCATCCCTGACCCTTCGCTTACTTCTTGCCGCGCAGCGCGGTGCCCGGCCTGGCTCTGCCTGCCTGTCTGCCAAGAATATGTTATGCCTCTAGTTAGCAGTTCAGCTCTCCGTCTTCACATTCCTAAGCTAACGAACTGCATAAACATCTTCAGCTATAGTCTAGTCTCTCTGTCTCCATGCAAGAGAATTTCTGTATTAATATCCATAGAAGATTCATAGCACACGCAATACACGTAGAATATATGCATGTACCAGCCTTAGTGTCAAGTAGCTTTTGCCCTGATAACTTTTAGATTCTATCAACATGTTCTCCAAACACCAGATATGCTATAGGTACATGTCGTCCTGACATCGTAGACTTTAGTCTCCTCTTCTAGTGCAGAAGTCAGAGCCCCCAGTTCTCCCTAGTTACACGTCATGGCCCGTTTGCGCGCACCACTAGGTTAAAGGTTCCAGCTGCCCAGGTAGCCCCCTCCATGTATCCACCCATTTATGACACTTCTGTGACGTTTTCATCACATGTCTACGTACACGCCTTCTTTGTACGCCCATTTGTTCTTATCTTACGTTTGTCACTTGTTACGCCTACTGTATTCAATGCAATTGTAATGTTTTCCTATATATACTATGTACTGTTAATGAGACGTTGCAGCTGCCAGTCCATGCCATTCTATTTCAGGCTGTTCCGATCCTGTCCCTTCCCTTATGCCTGATTAAAGCCTGTTCGACTCAGATACCCCGGATCCTGCCTCTTATTTATTGAGCTATCTGTTTTATTTAATGTATTCAAAAATAGTACCGGTAATTAATTATTTATTTACCACAACTTTAACCTTTGGTTTTTTTCAGTGAATTTCTAGTTTTTTCTCAGCATGAGCTGAGCTAAGATTTTATTAGCATACCGAACTATAATGTTACTTTAAACACTGTTGCTGCTGGTGATGGAAGTACATGTTCAACTCTGCATGTCAAAATATTTTCTTAAAAATGGATGATGAAGTTATTTGAGAATTCATAGAAAATGTAAACTTATTTTAGTGTTCTAGATCACTAACGATAAGTTCTATGACTAAAAGAAACCCCTCATTTCTTCATTTACAGCAGTGTGTTCTTTAGAAAATGCTTTCAGATTTGCAGCTTTGATTTCACCAAGAAGGTGTACAGGTGTACAACACTATTTTCATTAAGTCAGAATGTTAGCACTCAAGAATGCTTGTTGGACTTGGCCCTTTTGGCCGGTACACCCCTAAACTTTTTGCCTTTTCTGTGACCTGATATTGGTAGTTTTTGGCCTCTGCGCACTTTAGCACTGTGGCCCAGTGTAAAGTGCGTGCGTGTTCGGAGTGCATGTGGTGAGATTGGCCTGCCCTCCCATAGGAATGCATGGGGATATGTGTCTCCGTGGTAATTCCTGGTGTGAGAGGAGTGCAGGGGCAAGTTTATTATGTATGAACTCGTGAGGATAAATGCTGCGCAATGGTGTGCGCAGATTTATAGTGACTGGTGGAAAAATCCCACTTTTAGAAGTTGGCACTTCTGTGTACTGTTTGTCTGTCTGCCTGATTGAATTGCATGTCTGGCTTGTGATTGACAGGAGCTGAGAGGTGTGGGTGGCTCCAGGAGCCAGGGGGGAGTCAGCCCAGTGGTGAATAGAGAGATCTGCATGCAGATGGGAGGGAGGAGTTGCACCTGGGACCTGAATAGAATAGGACTGTGCCTTCCCTCCATAATGCTGGCGCCGCCCCCTGTGGTGCGTCTGGTCCCTGAGCCCCCCTCCTGACAAAGGAGAGAGGAGCTGAGAAAAGCAAAGTGCTCCAAAGCTCCCCCAAACCAGTTGCATCTGGTTTCCTCAGCCCTGTGCTTACAGACAAAGTGAAAGGGTGTATAAATAAAGGGGCTGTGACCCCATGAAAATGTTCTCTCTGTTGTGCTGTTCCTGACTTGAGGGGAGCCTGCTGCTGCTGCTGGGCTCCAGGACGAACCGCCACTAGAGACTGCCTCCCTGCTGGAGGGCCCTGTGTGCTGGCCTGCCTGGGCCCAGCCTTTGCCCCCCTCTGGACTTTGGACAGGACGCCTGGACAGTGCTAGGGCTTTCTGTTCCTGAGGGCTCTTTACTTTCATTCTGGGGAGCACTGGTGCTGGGGAGCGCAAAGCTGCAATGTGTGGGATTCCCACCACACTGCCCTGTCTAAATCGGGAGCCCATCCCGCGTTTTCGCCACATCTTGAATTTAATTAATAGTGGGTACCCCCCCCGCAGTTTCACCACATCTTGACTTTAGTTAATAGCGGGTGCCCACCCCGCGTTTTCACCACAGAACAGGAACCTACCCCGTATTGTCTTCCCAAGGAATTCACCATCGCGACCCGGGCTAAACAGGAAGTCTGGCAACCTTCAGGGGGCGGGCTGTGAGATGGAAGCTGAGTCCGGCCGGAAGGGAGAGAGGCAGCACCGCAGATGACGAGTGGTGCTCCCGAAGGCTGGGGAGAGCCTCGCTGGTGCTGAAGTCAGGCGGGAGCCCACCCCACCTGCATGGTCCGGCTGCCAAAGGAAAGGAGAGCCCCGACGGCAAAGTAAGGGACTGGAAGGAGCCTTGCTGTAAACAGGGGCTTCCCGACTCAAGGTGAGGCTGCCGGTGCCCTTCCAAAGGAGTCCCCGGGCTTCCAGTGAGTGGAGGCGCTAGTGGTGGCACAGTGGTGCCAGTGTTGTGTGAATCTTCACAGCGGCACCACTGTGGCGGACCGCTGTAACGTTCTGGGGGCATTTCTTCAGATAGAGTCCCAAGGGGGACTTCAAGCCCCTTTGGTGCCCGCGCAATTCTCCACAGCTGCCCTGCTGGACAGTGGGCAGCTGCGACATCTGGCAATCTTGGGTTTCCGAGTCCCAGATCGGGACTCCAACGTTGTGGGGCACAGTTTATTTTTAGAGTCCCCGAGGGGGCTCCCCAGGACACAGAGGTGCCAGTACCATTCCCAGCTGCCCTGCGAGAGTGCAGGCAGCTGCTACGTGGGGACATAGTTTATTAGAGTCCCAGAGAGAGGCTCAGGGGGCACGCTGGTGCCCGTGCTCATTTTCACAGCTGCCCAGCACTTAGTGGGCAGCTGCCACGTTTACACCTGCGCAATTGCGCACTTTGCTTGTGCTACTTTTGCAAACAGCCCTGACATTGTTGGACATAGTTATTTACAACAAGGGGTGGTGAGGGACAGAGTCTCTGAATTAAGCAGAATACTCTCACCCAGTCAAGAGTCAGGGCTAGATCCCCGGAAGCTTGTTTCCTTCCCAGTGTAAGAATTGGCTTTTGTAGTCTGGTCTGCCCTGTTCCCATGATGCACTGGGCCAGGGACAGACTCATTTGCATACAGCCAGGTTCTGTAACTGGGATGGTGCAATGAGCTAAAAAACGGTGTTGGATCTAGCCCTGATCTCTTGACTGGGTGAGAGTACTCTGCTTAATTCAGAGACTCTGTCCATCACCACCCCTTGTTGTAAATAATTTTGTCCACCCGAAGCGTGGAAGGGTATACTCAGATGTGAGTCCCTTGCTCATTGCACCATCAGGATTCAAGCAAGCCGGGCCGAAGACGCCTGAAATGGCAGAAACCGGTCCCCGGAAGCTTGTTTCCTTCCCAGTGTAAGAATTGGCTTTTGTAGTCTGGTCTGCCCTGTTCCCATGATGCACTGGGCCAGGGACAGACTAATTTGCATACAGCCAGGTTCTGTAACTGGGATGGTGCAATGAGCTAAAAAACGGTGTTGGATCTAGCCCTGATCTCTTGACTGGGTGAGAGTACTCTGCTTAATTCAGAGACTCTGTCCATCACCACCCCTTGTTGTAAATAATTTTGTCCACCCGAAGCGTGGAAGGGTATACTCAGATGTGAGTCCCTTGCTCATTGCACCATCAGGATTCAAGCAAGCCGGGCCGAAGACGCCTGAAATGGCAGAAACCGGTCCCCGGAAGCTTGTTTCCTTCCTAGTGTAAGAATTGGCTTTTGTAGTCTGGTCTGCCCTGTTCCCATGATGCACTGGGCCAGGGACAGACTAATTTGCATACAGCCAGGTTCTGTAACTGGGATGGTGCAATGAGCTAAAAAACGGTGTTGGATCTAGCCCTGATCTCTTGACTGGGTGAGAGTACTCTGCTTAATTCAGAGACTCTGTCCATCACCACCCCTTGTTGTAAATAATTTTGTCCACCCGAAGCGTGGAAGGGTATACTCAGATGTGAGTCCCTTGCTCATTGCACCATCAGGATTCAAGCAAGCCGGGCCGAAGACGCCTGAAATGGCAGAAACCGGTCCCCGGAAGCTTGTTTCCTTCCCAGTGTAAGAATTGGCTTTTGTAGTCTGGTCTGCCCTGTTCCCATGATGCACTGGGCCAGGGACAGACTAATTTGCATACAGCCAGGTTCTGTAACTGGGATGGTGCAATGAGCTAAAAAACGGTGTTGGATCTAGCCCTGATCTCTTGACTGGGTGAGAGTACTCTGCTTAATTCAGAGACTCTGTCCATCACCACCCCTTGTTGTAAATAATTTTGTCCACCCGAAGCGTGGAAGGGTATACTCAGATGTGAGTCCCTTGCTCATTGCACCATCAGGATTCAAGCAAGCCGGGCCGAAGACGCCTGAAATGGCAGAAACCGGTCCCCGGAAGCTTGTTTCCTTCCCAGTGTAAGAATTGGCTTTTGTAGTCTGGTCTGCCCTGTTCCCATGATGCACTGGGCCAGGGACAGACTAATTTGCATACAGCCAGGTTCTGTAACTGGGATGGTGCAATGAGCTAAAAAACTGTGTTGGATCTAGCCCTGATCTCTTGACTGGGTGAGAGTACTCTGCTTAATTCAGAGACTCTGTCCATCACCACCCCTTGTTGTAAATAATTTTGTCCACCCGAAGCGTGGAAGGGTATACTCAGATGTGAGTCCCTTGCTCATTGCACCATCAGGATTCAAGCAAGCCGGGCCGAAGACGCCTGAAATGGCAGAAACCGGTCCCCGGAAGCTTGTTTCCTTCCCAGTGTAAGAATTGGCTTTTGTAGTCTGGTCTGCCCTGTTCCCATGATGCACTGGGCCAGGGACAGACTAATTTGCATACAGCCAGGTTCTGTAACTGGGATGGTGCAATGAGCTAAAAAACGGTGTTGGATCTAGCCCTGATCTCTTGACTGGGTGAGAGTACTCTGCTTAATTCAGAGACTCTGTCCATCACCACCCCTTGTTGTAAATAATTTTGTCCACCCGAAGCGTGGAAGGGTATACTCAGATGTGAGTCCCTTGCTCATTGCACCATCAGGATTCAAGCAAGCCGGGCCGAAGACGCCTGAAATGGCAGAAACCGGTCCCCGGAAGCTTGTTTCCTTCCCAGTGTAAGAATTGGCTTTTGTAGTCTGGTCTGCCCTGTTCCCATGATGCACTGGGCCAGGGACAGACTAATTTGCATACAGCCAGGTTCTGTAACTGGGATGGTGCAATGAGCTAAAAAACGGTGTTGGATCTAGCCCTGATCTCTTGACTGGGTGAGAGTACTCTGCTTAATTCAGAGACTCTGTCCATCACCACCCCTTGTTGTAAATAATTTTGTCCACCCGAAGCGTGGAAGGGTATACTCAGATGTGAGTCCCTTGCTCATTGCACCATCAGGATTCAAGCAAGCCGGGCCGAAGACCCCTGAAATGGCAGAAACCGGTCCCCGGAAGCTTGTTTCCTTCCCAGTGTAAGAATTGGCTTTTGTAGTCTGGTCTGCCCTGTTCCCATGATGCACTGGGCCAGGGACAGACTAATTTGCATACAGCCAGGTTCTGTAACTGGGATGGTGCAATGAGCTAAAAAAGGGTGTTGGATCTAGCCCTGATCTCTTGACTGGGTGAGAGTACTCTGCTTAATTCAGAGACTCTGTCCATCACCACCCCTTGTTGTAAATAATTTTGTCCACCCGAAGCGTGGAAGGGTATACTCAGATGTGAGTCCCTTGCTCATTGCACCATCAGGATTCAAGCAAGCCGGGCCGAAGACCCCTGAAATGGCAGAAACCGGTCCCCGGAAGCTTGTTTCCTTCCCAGTTTAAGAATTGGCTTTTGTAGTCTGGTCTGCCCTGTTCCCATGATGCACTGGGCCAGGGACAGACTAATTTGCATACAGCCAGGTTCTGTAACTGGGATGGTGCAATGAGCTAAAAAACGGTGTTGGATCTAGCCCTGATCTCTTGACTGGGTGAGAGTACTCTGCTTAATTCAGAGACTCTGTCCATCACCACCCCTTGTTGTAAATAATTTTGTCCACCCGAAGCGTGGAAGGGTATACTCAGATGTGAGTCCCTTGCTCATTGCACCATCAGGATTCAAGCAAGCCGGGCCGAAGACGCCTGAAATGGCAGAAACCGGTCCCCGGAAGCTTGTTTCCTTCCCAGTGTAAGAATTGGCTTTTGTAGTCTGGTCTGCCCTGTTCCCATGATGCACTGGGCCAGGGACAGACTAATTTGCATACAGCCAGGTTCTGTAACTGGGATGGTGCAATGAGCTAAAAAACGGTGTTGGATCTAGCCCTGATCTCTTGTCTGGGTGAGAGTACTCTGCTTAATTCAGAGACTCTGTCCATCACCACCCCTTGTTGTAAATAATTTTGTCCACCCGAAGCGTGGAAGGGTATACTCAGATGTGAGTCCCTTGCTCATTGCACCATCAGGATTCAAGCAAGCCGGGCCGAAGACGCCTGAAATGGCAGAAACCGGTCCCCGGAAGCTTGTTTCCTTCCCAGTGTAAGAATTGGCTTTTGTAGTCTGGTCTGCCCTGTTCCCATGATGCACTGGGCCAGGGACAGACTAATTTGCATACAGCCAGGTTCTGTAACTGGGATGGTGCAATGAGCTAAAAAACGGTGTTGGATCTAGCCCTGATCTCTTGACTGGGTGAGAGTACTCTGCTTAATTCAGAGACTCTGTCCATCACCACCCCTTGTTGTAAATAATTTTGTCCACCCGAAGCGTGGAAGGGTATACTCAGATGTGAGTCCCTTGCTCATTGCGCCATCAGGATTCAAGCAAGCCGGGCCGAAGACGCCTGAAATGGCAGAAACCGGTCCCCGGAAGCTTGTTTCCTTCCCAGTGTAAGAATTGGCTTTTGTAGTCTGGTCTGCCCTGTTCCCATGATGCACTGGGCCAGGGACAGACTAATTTGCATACAGCCAGGTTCTGTAACTGGGATGGTGCAATGAGCTAAAAAACGGTGTTGGATCTAGCCCTGATCTCTTGACTGGGTGAGAGTACTCTGCTTAATTCAGAGACTCTGTCCATCACCACCCCTTGTTGTAAATAATTGTTGGACATAGGGCATTGGAGCCCCTGAGAGAGGGCAGTTGGCCTGGGGCCGGTTCAGTGTGTTGTGCCCCCGATTGGGTCACACTGTGTTCATGCTAATGGTTGCCTAAGGTGGTTAGGCTTATGCTTATGAGATGATTGCATACTATGTTCTAGGCCTAATGTGAGGATAATTCTGAGGTCAGGTCTTTACCAGTAGTAACTGGTTGTTTACTATTTACATTTACTATTTGTGCTACAATTACTGGTTGTGTTCTATGTTTATGATAAATCTTACTTTTTCTATTTCTACTAAGTGATGATGCTGACAGTGGTCCATGAGGTCCTATCATGTGTATATAATCCCATGTAAATATTGCCCAGTGCCCGTTGGCACAGTGTATATTGTGTGATTAGCATCTAATGTGTTTTATGATAATACAAAGGCTATTTTTTATATAACCTTGTGTGGAGTTCCACACAGGTCGCTCCCTCTGCCACCGAGCAGACCCCCTGTGTGCCGCTGCTGCCTCTCCCTGCTCCGTGTTGTCTGCTGCCTCCCTGCAGGCAGACGGGTCTGTTCGCTCGTTCACTGTATTTTTTCCCTGCCTGATTGGTTTTGGCTCTCTCCCTCCCGCTCCATTGTAGCCCTTGCTTTTGCCTGCTGTGCCTGTCTCTCCCCCCTGCCCCCTCTTGCCTTCTGTGCCACTTTTTTCCCGCCGCTCGTGTCCCCTGCGGCCCCGCCCCCTCGCTACCCATTGGCCGCCCGCTCCCGCCTCCCAGCTGCTCCTCCCTTCCTCTCCGCCTCATATGGAGGCCGCGCGTTGGTAAGAGGAGCGACCCTTGACCCTGTGACCAGGCAGGTCGCTCCCTCTGCCACCGCGCAGACTCCCTGTGTGCCGCTGCTGCCTCTCCCTGCTCTGTGTTGTCTGCTGCCCCCCTGCAGGCAGACGGGTCTGTTCGCTCGTTCACTGTATTTTTTCCCTGCCTGATTGGTTTTGGCTCTCTCCCTCCCGCTCCATTGTAGCCCTTGCTTCTGCCCGCTGTGCCCGTCTCTCCCCCTGCCCCCTCTCGCCTTCTGTGCCACTTTTTCCCCACCGCCTGCGTCCCCTGCGGCCCCGCCCCCTCGCTACCCATTGGCCGCCCAGCTCCCGCCTCCCAGCTGCTCCTCCCTCCCTCCTGCTCCTCCCTCCCTCTCCCCCTCATATGGAGGCCGCGCAGCGGGTGCACCGCTGGTGCCGAAGGCGCGCCTACGGCAAGCCCGTCTGCGCCCGTCCACGCCTGGACCGCGCCCAGCGCCAGACCCCCTGGCCCCCGCCGCACCCAGAGCACCCGACTGAGATACGACTCCGCTGCCCTCAACGCACTCAACACCGGACGAACACCCGCCAGCCACCGAGCCACCCCGAAGCGAACCCACGGACCCTTCACCTGTCAAGCCTGCAAATACACCTGCCTCAGAGCCTGCAGACCTCCCACCAGACCACGCAACAACAACAACCACCTCAAGTGCATCCTCCTCAACACCCGCTCCGTCCACAGGCACGCCGTCGAACTATGGGACCTCATCGACACAACAGCACCAGAGTCGCCTTCCTCACGGAAACCTGGATGAACGCCTTCTCGGCCCCCGACATCGCCATAGCCATCCCGGATGGCTACTAGATTGCCCGGAAGGACCGCGTCAACCAAACAAGAGGAGGAATCGCCATCGTCTACAGGAACACCATCAACATCACGACTACCACCGAAGACACACTCTCCGCTGCCGAACACCTACACTTCCAGATTCACACCGACCCCAAGACCACCCTTAGAGGAACGCTCATCTACAGATCCCCGGGCCCACGCACACAATTCAGCGACACCATCGCCGACCTCATCAGCCTGCACGCCCTAGCCTCACCAGAATACATCCTCCTTGGAGACCTGAACTTCCACCTGGAGAAAAACAGCGACAACAACACCACCACCCTGCTCGCCAACCTCGGACTCAAGCAACTGGTGAACACCCCCACCCACATCGCTGGCCACACGCTCGACCCCGTCTTCTCCGCCAGCAACCACGTATCCTTCAGCCACTCCGCCGGACTACACTGGACCGACCACAGATGCATCCACTTCACCTTCGAAAAGAATACAGCCCACCACCGCACGCAACAAACCCCCCGCAGATGCTGGAACAAAATCACCACAGACCAGCTCCACTCATCGCTGAGCAAGAACCCGCCAGCCGACACCAACGACGCAGCCCACAACCTTGCACAGTGGATCACCAACTGCGCCGACAACCTAGCACCACTGAAGAACCCCCCAAGCAGGACTGGCAACAGGAAAACTTCATGGTTCACAGACGCCCTCAAAGAATCTAAGAAATCCTGCAGATCCCTCGAAAAAACCTGGCGCCATGAACGAACCACAGAAAACATGACAGCCCTCAAGATCGGCACCCGCGAACACCACCAGCTGATCCGCACCACCAAAAGGACATCATTCAAAGAGCGACTAGACAACAACACCCACAACAGCAAGGAACTCTTCAACATTGTCAAAGAGCTCTTCAACCCCAGCGCCAGCAACAACGACATCACACCGTCACAAGAACTCTGCAACTCCCTAGCCACGTTCTTCCACTGAAAGATCACAAATATGCACGACAGCTTCGGACCCCAGACTCCGCCTCCACTCACCGAACCAGCAACCCTCACCACCACCCTCAGCGCCTGGACCCCCATCAGCACTGAAGACACCACCAACGTCATGAACTTCATCCACTCCGCTCCCCCTCGGACTCTTGCCCCCATCATATCTTCAACAAAGCCGACACCATCATCGCACCCCATCTCCAGAACGTCATAAACATCTCATTCGCGTCAGTCGCATTCCCCGAGAGCTGGAAGCACGCAGAAATCAACGCCCTGCTGAAAAAACCCACAGTGGACCCCAAAGACCTCAAGAACTTCCGCCCCATCTCTCTCCGCCCCTTCCCGGCCAAAGTCATCGAGAAGACCGTCAATAAACAGCTGACTGACTTCCTTGAGACAAACAACTCACTCGACCCATCCCAGTCCGGATTTAGAGCCAACCACAGCACCGAGACTGCGCTCATCGCGGCCACTGACGAACCTGATGGACAACGGAGAAACAACCGCCCTCATCCTCCTGGACCTCTCAGCAGCCTTCGATACCGTATGCCATCGCACCCTAATAACCCGCCTCTTCAACACTGGGATCCAAGGAAAGGCCCTGGACTGGCTTACCTTGTTCCTCTCCGACAGAACCCAGAGAGTCCGTCTCCCTCCCTTCCGCTCAGAAGCCACTGAGATCATCTGCGGCGTACCCCAAGGCTCCTCGCTCAGCCCAACCCTCTTCAATATCTACATGAGCCCCCTCGCCACCATCGCACGCAAAAACAACATCAACATCATATCCTACGCCGACGACACCCAACTGATACTCTCCCTCACCAAAGACCCAGCCACCGCCAAAACCAACCTACAGGAAGGAATGAAAGACGTCACAGAATGGATGAAGCTCAGCCGCCTGAAGCTGAACTCAGAGAAGACGGAGGTCCTCATCCTCGGACAATCCCCATCCGTCTGGGATGACTCCTGGTGGCCCTCAGCTCTGGGCTCCGCGCCGACACCATCGGACCACGCACGCAACCTGGGATTCATCCTGGACTCCTCCCTCACGATGACCAAACAAGTCAACGCCGTCTCGTCATCATGCTTCAACACCCTGCACATGCTCCAAAAGATCTTCCGGTGGATCCCCACCGAAACCAGAAAGACGGTCACCCAGGCCCTCGTCACCAGCCGACTGGACTACGGAAATGCCCTATACTTAGGGACCACTGCCAAACTTCAGAAACGACTACAACGCATACAAAACGCCTCCGCACGACTAATCCTCGACATCCCTCGCCACAGCCACATATCCGCCCACCTGAGAAACCTGCACTGGCTCCCCGTCAACAAGAGGATCACATTCAGGCTCCTCACCCACGCACACAAAGCACTCCACGACATGGGCCCCGAATACCTCAACAACCGCCTCTCATTTTACACTCCCACCCGCCAGCTCCGATCCGCCAGCCTCGCCCTCGCCACCGTCCCACGGATTCACAGAACCACCGCCGGAGGAAGATCGTTCTCCTACCTGGCAGCCAAAACATGGAACTCCCTCCCCACACACATACGAATGACCCAGGACTACCTCACCTTCAGGAAACACCTCAAGACCTGGCTTTTCGACCAGTAGCAGCACCCCCCTCCAGCACCTTCAGACCCTCACGGGTGAGTAGCGCGCTCTATAAATGTTTTGATTGATTGATTGATTTTGTGGTGTGGCCAGTGTGTTGCTGCTGTGTGGGTGTTGCTCAGACACTTTACACATTGCCTCCGGGATAAGCCTGACTGCTCGTGCCAAGCTACCAAGGGATGAAACTCCCTTGCCCTGACTAGAGTGGTGGTCTCTGCCTGGCTTTGGCGCAAGCCTTAGCCAACCAGAGATCACATTTCTAACAATGCTCATTAAACTTTGTAGTGAAACTTCATCTGATCATGAGAAAGTTAACTGACAGGCTGCTGGTATTAAATTTACAATTCAGTCTGCAGTCCTTGTGGGCATCTTTTTATGCTTTAAAAATCAGCTCATTCATTCATTCATACCAGATTTTTTTTATAAAAATGGATAAGGAATTATTTGAGAACTCATAAAAAATGTATACTCATTTTAGCTTTCAAGAGCACTAGATATGTCCATGCCAAAAGTAATCCCCTTATGTTAATTTCTAAAGAAAATGTTTTACACCTTTGAATTACTCGGGGGCTTGAGGTGTCCACAGTTTTTTTTATCAATACAGAATGTTTGTGATCTAGATACACTGTGGGAAACTGCAGCTGATAATAGAAATTTAGCTGACAGCTCGCTGCTGGTGTTGATAGCACATTTCGGTCTGCATGCCAGAATGTTTTACTGAAATGGATGAAGATATTTGAGAATTCATGGAACATTTGTCCTCCTTTTAGCTTTCAATCGTACTAACAATAACTTATATGGGAAAAAGAGGCTCCTCATTTTTTTATTTTCATGGGGAAATAAATGCTTTAAGTTTACAGCTTTCATTCAATCAAGATAGTTTCGGGTGTGCTACAGTTTTGTCACGAGTACCCAATGTTAGTACTCAAAAGGGGCCCGATGTAGGTGACCATTACCGGTCGGTAACGGCCGAATTCGGCCGTTACCGACCGGTAAATGGGTCATTGAGATGTAGGGGCCATTATTACACTGATGCGGTAAATTTACCGAATCGGTAAAATTACCGATTCTGTAAAATACCGAATCGGTAATTTTACCGATTCGGTAAATCCCAGATGTAGGTAGCACTGTTCACAGTGCTACAGGCCTTCAGAATTCGGTATTTTACCACCCAATCCAATTGGGTGGTGAAATACCGAATCCAGGTGTGCATGCACATGTGTGCATGCACACCTATGCCATGTGACAGACAGACATGCCCTCAGGGCATGTCTGTGTGCCACATGGCACACATGCCTGTAAATAGGGTGCCAGAGGGTGTCAAAGTGACACCCCCTGCACCCTTGCAAAATTCGGTATTTACAGATTTGGTAAATACCGAATCGGTAATGCCCATTGATTCCTATGGGCTTCAATGCCCATAGGAATCAATGGGCATTACCGATTTGGTATTTACCGAATCTGTAAATACCGATTCCTTCCGATTCGGTAATTAATTACCTACATCTGCCCTCCTCTTTTTTACCACTTCTTAAATACCGATTCGGTATGAATCGGTATTTTAGAAGTGGTAAAAAAGATTTACCTACATCGGGCCCCAATTGTTCATTAGAACACTTGGGGCCAGATGTAGGTGAGGGACATTTACCGACTCATAAATACCGAATTTTACCGATTCGGTATTTATGAATCGGTAAATATGAAGGTGGGAGATGTAGGTATTTTTTAAAATAGAAATACCGAATCGTTAACATTCGCTATTTACCGATTCGGTAAATACCGAATCGATATTTCCTATTGATTCCTATGGGCTGTGAAGCCCATAGGAATCAATGTGAAATACCGATTCGGTAATTACCGATTCGGTAAATACCGAATCCTGCCAGGGTGCAGGGGGTGTCACTTTCACACCCTCTAGCACCCCAAATACAGGCATGTGTGACATGTGGCACACAGACATGCCCTAAGGACATGTCTGTGTGTCACATGGCACAGGTGTGCATGCACAGATGTGCATGCACACCTGAATTCGGTATTTTACCACCCAATAGGATTGGGTGGTAAAATACCAACTCTTACGGGCCTGTGGCACTCTTAGGAGTGTCACCTACATCTGGGATTTACCGAATCGGTAAAAATACCGATTCGGTATTTTACAGAATCGGTAAATTTACCGAATCGGTAAATTTACCGATTCTGTAAAATGTTGGCCCCTACATGCCAAATCCTAAATACCGGTCGGTGACGGCCGAATTCGGCCGTTACCGACCGGTATTTCGTGACCTACAACTGGCCCTTGGAGTCTGCAGTAGAACACTGGGGAATTACCGACAACTGCTGTTGGAATTACATGTTTTACTCTGAATATCTAGGGGCTCATCATGAGCCATGTGATTCTGAAATTTCTCAACTATCATCATAGTGTACCTAATTAAAAGGATGGTGCTATGACAGGGGAGGGGGGGCAGTCGTCCAGAAGAAGGCGGAAGAAGAGCATTTTGGATGGAGTGTTGGCAATGGGAGATCAGATAATATTCTGAAAATAAAAAGTACACAACATTCTTGAAGTCCTTCAAATCCAAGAATTTAGGTTGGTGTGTAACAGGTTGAAAAGTTCAACCTGATGAGTTGGAAGCATGTCTTAGTAACTGACTAACCACATGAGATAGTCAAAAGCTGATGGAGCTGCTGCATTGATCTGGTGTAACCTCCAGATAGTTCAATGTGTCACTGCACTTGCTGCTGAAAGAAAGCAAGAGTTCAAGTGTGTCTGTTTAGGTTTCAGAAACCTTGGGTGTCTTTTTATTTTATGATAAGTATTTATTATGGTGAACCTAAGTCCAAGAAGCAGTCCTGGACATTAGAAAAAACATTTGTTTGTCATCAGGGACATCTCGATGTTCTGTGCGTAAAACAGAATGTAGTCTGGTTGAAACCAGATTACATCAGCCAGAATCAAATGAGGAGATGGAGGGGATAGCAACAAGTAAATGGGAAAAAAATAAAATAAGGAGCAGACAGTTAAAGTTCGGCACAGCTCACTAACCAAAAAACTTTCACTTTATTGAGTGATGCAAGTGGGCTGACCAGGGCAGCATGTAAATTAGTTGTGTGATGCCTAAAACGAATATATAAGAACTGTTTAGATGAGGTGTGGCCTCTGTAACCTAGGGTGTGTCCTAATAAACGTGGCCTAGAATCACAATGGACTTATTATCCTCCTCCTCTTCCACCCTGCTCCTCATGGTCCTCCACCTCCTGATCCTGGTCCTCCACATCCTGTTCCTGGTGCTCCTGATTCTGTTTTTTTTTTTTATCTTGCAGGACGTCTGTTTTCTGTTTGTCATTCTCTTTCAAGCCCTGGTACCCATGACCCTGGCATTTCTGGTCCTCCTCTTGGCACAGATTTCTCTGGCACCTATAGCCTTAGACCCCGTTTTACTTGTTGTCATTGGCCTTCAAGGGATGATCCTCCTAGTGCTGGTCCTGGTCCTTTGGATACTGGTCCATCAGAGTTGGTAGATACCAGGGCAGGTACAGTGTATTGGCCAAGCATTTGAATGTCTAGCCATTTGTATTAGAATGCTATACTAATATTCATGATGTCTACGCACCATGCAAGCCACAGGTCAGCGCTGCGCATTGCATTAGGGGCAGTTCAATGTCGCAAGGCACCGTTCAGTGTTCCTGATCGCCTGGTCACTTCTTTGATTCAGATTACTGATCTCACAGACAGGTGAGCCGTAGAAGCATTTTCTGTTAGGTTACAGGTAGCATAAGGTAGCCAGTTTTCACAAAACCCCACGTGAAAACATTGCCAGGCCAGGAGCCCCTCTGCCCAAGTGAAGCCCCTGAGTTATGGCACGGTTGATAATTTGCCAGTATGTAAGGCACCATCGCCTGGCACTTTTCACAGTGCTCCTCTAGATACTATAAGCAAACTCCACCTTCCAAATTGTCCTGTATCCCTGCTATGACTCAAAGCCGGCTTGGCTGTGTTTCAGCACAACTCATCGTGATACCTTCTTTCACTGTCACACCTCAAAGGGGATTATGTTGTGAGGGGGATCAGATGTCCATTTCATAGCATTTTATCATTTTTTAAACCCAAGTCTAAATACAAAATATAATTCTATTCGTTTCCCAGTATTACATCAAAGACGCGTGAATTTATACAGAATGTTTATAAACAGAATGAAAACAAAAGAACAACTAGCGATTAAGGAACAATAGAAATGCTTCTCCCTTTCCCTGAGTAGTATGCAAACAAACGTGGACAAGTCCTTAGTAGGTTTAGGGTCGTAGTTCTTGACCTGTACCTTTGTAGAGGAATGCAAACTACAGATGGTTGTTTTAGGAAACCCCTCACCCACCTACCTAGTGGGTGGCATGCTTCATCATCGGGGTCCAGCTGGATTGCCGAGTGCAATCCAGCTGTGCTTCAACGCCTGATTTACAGCGAAGTAGGTTGTTGTGTGTAAAGAAAAAGTGCTATGTGAAGTGGAAATAAGTGGTAAAAATGTCTCTAGGAAATACCCTTGTAAAAGTTTTAATAGAAGGGTCCTAGGACATAGGGGTTAAAACATGTTTCTATATCCCTTAGAAAGTGTAGATCTACTAGTTTCAGCTTTCTGGTGTGTTCAAGAGGCTTTCTTCAGGACCAATTCTATGTGTGTGGCCAAAAAAGGTTTAGAAGGCCACTGTGGTGTACATAACAGCGCACGCCCTAAAGTGCGCTGTGAGTGTGGTGAGATCTTTTGTACTTACACATCCTGTACGCATGGGCGTCCGCAGAAATTTTCCCAGGGGGGGGGCAACATTTTTACTTTATCACCATCCTCCGACATGATTGAGCACAAGTATTAAATAAATAAATAACAAATCTAATAAGACAAAGAGCTTAAATATACAAAGAAACCCATGGGGGGTGGGGGAGGAGAATCGTGTGAGGCTCCACAGCAGATGACCTGGCAACTACAATGAAACAGAGGAAAAAACAAACAAGCATTGGCATAGCCAATAGGTCTCGCCTTTGGGACCTTATGAGTGTTAGCCATGCAACGCAACACTTGATGTTGTTGCACCAAGGTTATTGTACTGGACAACTAAACACTTATAAGGTCCCAAAGGGGAGACCTATTGGTTATGTCAATGCTTTTTTTTTTTTTATTACAAGCAGTGCTATAGGGCTCCTGCTGCCACTTAGTCCACCACATCCCACGTAGATGCTGCAGCCATCTTTGAATGGTTTTAAAGCCAATCCAAAAGCTGTCACCGGTGTATGTGAATCTCTATCTCAAATGTGAGACTGTTCTCCTGCTTCCCAATTCTATTAAATACAAATTATATAAAAAGAACATCCCTTTCTGAGCTGCACGGCTCATCCTACCCACGTTTCATGCGCAGATTTGAAATACTGATGGTTTGGGCTTCCCGGAATTCAACTGGTTGAGAGGTGGAGAGGTGTAGAGAGGTAGAGAGAGAGGTGTAGAGAGGTAGAGAGTGAGAGGTAGAGATTGAGAGGTAGAGAGAGAGAGGTAGAGAGAGAGAGGTAGAAGTAGGTAGAGAGAGGTAGAGAGAGGTAGAGGTAGGTAGAGAGAGGTAGAGGTAGAGAGAGAGGTAGAGAGAGAGGTAGAGAGAGAGGTAGAGGGAGATAGGTAGAGAGGTAGAGAGAGGTAGAGAGAGGTAGGTAGAGAGGTAGGTAGAGAGAGAGAGGTAGAGAGAGAGGTAGAGAGAGAGAGGTAGAGAGAGAGAGATAGAGAGAGCGAGGGAGAGAGGGAGGTAGAGAGAGAGAGGTAGAAGTAGGTAGAGAGAGGTAGAGAGAGGTAGAGGTAGGTAGAGAGAAGTAGAGGTAGAGGTAGAGAGAGGGGTAGAGAGAGAGGTAGAGAGAGAGGTAGAGGGAGATAGGTAGAGAGGTAGAGAGAGGTAGAGAGAGGTAGGTAGAGAGGTAGGTAGAGAGAGAGGTAGAGAGAGAGGTAGAGAGAGAGGTAGAGAGAGATAGAGAGAGCGAGGGAGAGAGGGAGGTAGAGAGAGATAGAGAGAGAGAGGTAGAAAGAGAGGTAGAGAGAGAGAGGTAGACAGAGAGGGAGGTAGAGAGAGAGGGGTAGAGAGAGAGAGGTAGAGAGAGAGAGGTAGAGATAGGTAGAGATAGAGAGGTAGAGAGAGAGAGGTAGAGAGACAGAGGTAGAGCGGTAGAGGTAGGGAGAGAGGTAGAGAGAATGAGGTAGAGAGAAAGAGGTAGAGAGAGAGGTAGAGAGGTAGAGGTAGAGAGAGAGAGAGGTAGAGAGAAAGAGGTCGAGGTAGAGAGAGAGAGAGGTAGAGAGAAAGAGGTAGAGGTAGAGAGAGATGGAGGGAGAGAGAGAGGGGTAGAGAGAGAGAGGTAGAGAGAGAGAGGTAGAGAGAGAGAGGTAGAGAGAGAGAGGTAGAGAGGTAGAGAGAGAGGGGGGTAGAGAGAGAGGGGTAGAGAGAGAGAGGTAGAGAGAGAGAGGTAGAGAGAGGTAGAAAGAGAGAGGTAGAGAGAGAGAGGTAGAGGTAGAGAGAGAGAGAGGTAGAGAGAAAGAGGTAGAGAGAGATAGAGAGAGAGATAGAGAGAAAGAGGTAGAGGTAGAGAGAGAGAGAGAGAGAGAGGTAGAGAGAGAGAGGTAGAGAGAGAGAGGTAGAGAGGTAGAGGTTGAGAGGTAGAGGTAGAGAGAGAGAGGTAGAGAGAAAGAGGTAGAGGTAGAGAGAGAGAGAGGTAGAGTGAGGTAGAGACAGAGAGGTAGAGAGATAGATTGGAGATCCGTGCTCCTAATTCAATAAAGAGTAGACGGTGCAACGAGTGTGGAGCTGTGGGAGAAGATTGTGGAGAAGTGAGAGAGGATTGTGGAGAAGTGGGAGAAACTCCTAACAGTACAAACACTCTATAACAGAGCTTTCATTGTGTGTGGCAGCCCGGGATGAGATAGTTCCCGGGCACACACACAGCTGCACCTGAGTACTTCACAGGTCTTTTAAAGACCTTTTGCTAATGAAGCTTTGATGGTTTTCACCCCTTCCTAGGGCTCCTGCAGCTCCACTCTGCCTTCAACTCGGCCCTGCAGACAAACACCACTGAGGGGGCTGTCAATAGTGACAGACCGATGATCCGGGGGGGGGGGGGGTCAAGTGCCCCCCCTTGCCCTCCTCTGCGGACGCCCATGCCTGTACGGGGAGTACTTTAACTCTGTGTGTGTATCGAAACACGGATCCAGTTACACAATGCTACTTCCAGCTATTAGGACTGTTTGTCTCTGGATAGTGACCATTGTATCCTGCGTGACGACCGGATCCCACTGGATCCAACCTGCTCCGCTGTAAATCAGGCGTTGAAGCACAGCTGGATTGCACTCGGCAATCCAGCTGGACCCCGATGATGAAGCATGCCACCCACTAGGTAGGTGGGTGAGGGGTTTCCTAAAACAACCATCTGTAGTTTGCGTTCCTCCACAAAGGTACAGGTCAAGAACTACGACCCTAAACCTACTAAGGACTTGTCCACGTTGTTTGTTTGTATAAACAGAATGACCCAAGAAGAATCTGTTCTTAAATAGCCAACACGTGCTTTGCTGAGTTTGTGTGTTTTCTGCTTCTGCAGAAGGTACATTTCTTTTCAGAAAGCGCTGCCTTGCATTATACGTTTCCTGTGACTCAAAACCTTGTTTTTCACAAACCGCATACTTTGATTGAATAAACGCTCATTGTAGAGTACAAAATATCTAAAAGCACAGCTATAGTGACCTTTCTGTCTCCATCAAGCCAAGGTCATCAGGCCGCCCTTTCATAACTAGGATACATCCAGGCCATTTGTTGTTATGCGCCACGGGGGGTCCTCACGTCGATCAGTCTTCATTCTATACATCAGTGTAACCAAACCAGCTCTCAGCGCTGCAGCATGGAAACCCCCATAGCAAGGCCATTACATCTCAGTGCAACGTGGGACCTGCTCTGGGTGTGATGCTTAACATTTAGCTCCACTTTGTAAAGCATCAAAACCCGTCCACACTGACACAGCAAGTAAAGCATCACAGCTAGGCCGATCTTGAGTGAATGAATGAATGAGGGAATTTCTAAAGCGCATATCTACTACAAGAGTGTCCCGGTGCTAAGGCAGACGGCCAAAAAGGAGAATATCAACCACCCTACATCTTCACAAACGCCCCCAAATGTAAAACCACATAGCAGGACCAATATCAGTGGCGTAGCTGGGGGCGGTTGTGGCGGTCTGCCCCAGGCGGCACAATTTTGAGGGCGGCCGCGCGGCACTGGTGGCCCGTTGCAGCCGCGCTAGCCCTTATAATTTATTTGGGGACACAGATGCACAGATGCGCAGACCTAATGGGACAATGCGCACCACAGGATTAAAAAATTTGGAGACAAGGATGTGCCATTTTTCCGAAATGTATCAAATGGTAACAGTGTGGACAGCACGCTCTCATTATTTGGGGACACCCCACAGTGTCCCCAAATAAATTATAAAGGCCGTAAATCAATCTTGTAGCACGCGAGCGCTACCAATGACGGCCCTGGGTGAAATTAAATGCTTTATTTTGGCCGGGCCAACCCTGCCCTTGCGATGAGACCAACGTAGCAGTGACGCTTCACACGCTACGCGCTATTGCGCTCATTCTGGCCTGGGGCAGTCAGTGGCAGTGCTGCTCTCTGGGGATTTACTATCTCTGGAGACTGGTCCGGCTGTGATTAATTGAAGGTAGGTTCGAACCAACCACCCATGCCTGCCATCGAGACCCTGGAGCCAGTCACAAGTGAGGTAAGAGGAGAGTTTTTAGAGGGGATATTTAGAGAGTGGCAGCATAGCTGTCAACAGGGCTTCAAGTGGGATGAAAAAACTGGGGGGGTCTCTCAAAGGGGGGTGGCCGATTTCATTATGGACGTGGCTTTAAAACACTTACGCTAAAAATCTGTGTTTAGCATAGTGTGCCGTCTGACTTGTATTTTGCTGTTTCTGTCATTGCATCCAGAAATGTGATACAACAAGTAACATCATACCTACAACCAGGCCCGGTTCTACCGCATCTACATTTTAAAGTTGAGTGGGAACGTGTGGGTGGGAGAGCAAAAGAGGGAGAGAGAGAGAGAGAGAGAGATAGAGAGAGAGAGAGAGAGAGAGAGAGATAGAGAGAGAGGGGAGAGAGAAAGAGAGGGGAAGAGAGAAAGAGAGAGAGAGAGCGAGAGAGAGGTTGAGAGAGAGAAAGGGAGAGGGACAAAAGAGAGAGAGAGGGGGCGAGAAAGAGAGAGAGGGAGAGAGAGAGAGAAAGAGAGAGAGAAAGAGAGAGAGAAAGAAGGGGAGAGAGAGAGAGAAAGAGGGAGAGAGAAAGAGAGAGCAAAAGAGAGAGCAAGAGAGAGAGTGAATGTGGTACTGCAAGTCTGAGAGTAAGCTGAATATTGACTGGACATTAAAAGATGAAGTGAGTGGGGAAAGAGAGAGTGTCAAACAAGGATTTAAGTGGGTTGGGTCTTAGCACCGGCAGAAATTAGACAGAGCAACTGGAACGGGTTCTTTTTCAGGCTCTATATACAGTGGCGTCGCTACGGGGGCAGCACTATTTTGCGGGTGGAGGCCGCGCGGCATTGGTGGCTCGTTGCAGCGGCCTTTAGAATTTATTTGGGTACACTCACTCTCTGACAATTTATAGTAGTGTCAGTCAGTGTCCCCAGTCCCCAGATAAATTATAAAGGCTGCCGCAATGGGCCACAAGTCAATCAGAGTACAGCCCAGGCCTGACGTCACCAGTTCGAGACATGAGTGACACCTGCTGGGCGGGGCCTGCCCTCAGTGGGCCTGCCACCCCACCCACTCCCTATTATGCCACTGACACCTTTTGGCGACTGCCTGGGACACTATGCGCCGAGGATCACACCTAGGTATTTAAAGTATCAAATTGGCGCCCTCTGCTAGAGTGGGATACGAACGCTGGCGCCAGTCTATCAGGTCACATGAACAGACTCAGAAAATGTTGCACTATTTGGACTCAGCGTGAGGTAGGCACCGCCGTTATGTGTTTTTTTTTCTCCAATTTCCTGACAGTGGACCTGGCCCCCATGAGCTGCCCGTGCTGCCGGCAGGAGTTTGACCTCCCTCCATGACCTCGATACCTTCGGGGCAGCCACGGCAGCAGGATGGTGTAGCACAGAGTTGACCAACACTATCGGCTTGGCTTTCCTCAAAGTGCAGGGCAGGAGCCTCCTTTTCCCAAAGTTTTCAGTTAGTTCGAGTTGTAAGGTAGGAAACAAAAACAATTTTCTTTTAATATAATAATAATAATAATAATAATCTTTATTCGGTTTTTTAGCATTTGCAAAACCATAAAAGATATCACATAATACAGAATTAATAATTAGAATTGTTTAAAAAGTACAATTTAAAATAGACGTTTTTTAAAAAAGTATTGCATTTTCAAATATTAATAGAAATTAGTCCACTGTTTTACAAGTTGTTTCGATGCCTCATAATACACTTTAAGAAGTTTAAAACATAATAGACAGTACACTCAGAGTCCAAGGTTTGGAGTGCCAGCATGGCTGGACGACATTGTCTGTGGCCCCATTTTTTAAGTAAAGGAATTAACAAAATTTTCCGATGGGGATGATAAAACTTACAGAACAGTACTGTATGTATGGTGGACTGTTTGGAAAAGTCGTCGCACGGGCATGGGTCTAACTGTACATTCCAGCTGTTTTTATCAGGGAAAGTCACTAACCTGAAAAAAAGATTCATTCTGAATCTTGTTATGAGCATTTTCTCGTAGACTGTTAGCTCCATGGTCAGATATGGCTGAATTCTCAAGGACTGCTGGGTCATGATTGCGTGCGTAACAGATTTTTTTGTGATCTGCGTAGTCAGCCTCAATGATTCCAAATGGCCCAGCGCAAGTCGTTTCAGTTCTTCTTTGGAAGTTTCTCTCAAGGTTTCTGGGGTGTAAAAATACTTTTGTTGTCCCAAATCTGTAAAAAAATGTCTAACGTACGAGAGCCATGCGATTTTATGAGAGTGGTCCAAATCCATAGTGTCCTGTAGGATACTTTTAGTCAGAGTGTTTTTTTCCGACAGCCAGGCTCGCCTCCAGAGCAGGAGAGGTTGAATTTTTATTAAGTCTTCAATGTGGGGGATTCCCAGCTCTAAATGTGAGGCATAGGTGGAGGTGCCTCTAGGAATTGAGAGGAGGAAACTGATGAAGATGTTCTCTTCTTTTTGTATTGGGCTGGAGGAAACATGGCCCCAAATCCCTGCTCCATATAATGCAATAGATTGGCATTTTGCGGCGTAGATTTGAAGCAATTCTACTGGTGCTCTTTTTCCCAGTTTATTCGAGAATTTTATCAGCGCCATGATTGCTCTTTTGAAGAGATGCCTCCTAGTCTCAACCGCCGCTTTCCAATTTAGGGTATTATCGATCATGATGCCTAGATACGGGTATTGTGAGGTCTTTTCAATTTTTTCACTGTTCAGATAGATCGACTTGGTTGACTTGGTTGCTTTTCTTGATCCGCCAGCCACCATAACGAACGTTTTTTTGATGTTAATGCGCAGATCCAAAGCCCCCATGAAGTCTGCATATTTAGTTAGTGATTTCTGCAGTTCGTTGGGGGTACGGGCTAGAATGACTGCGTCGTCCGCATATAGGAGCGCGGGGATCAAGCGACCTTTTACACTGGGGAGGTCCCTCGCCCCTCGCAGCATAGACTCTTCTAGGCCGTTTGTGTACAGTGAAAAGAGAAAGGGAGCAAGGACACACCCTTGCCTTACTCCCCGCTCTACCCTGAATGGTGCTGTCAATTCTCCGTTTATTCCGTATCTTACTCTCGCCGTGGCTTCACTGTATAGTTCCCTCAGAAAGTTCAGAAGGGGAGGGTCGACCCCCATTACGCTCAGCAGTGACCAAAGCTTCGCATGCGATACGCAGTCGAATGCGGAGGACAAGTCCACGTAGACCATGTAGATGGAGCCAGGTTTAGCATGGGTATATTTTGAAGTTAGCAGACTCAGGTTTAGGGCCTGCTCAACTGTCCCAAAGCCCTCCCTAAACCCGAACTGTAAGTCCGAAAGAATGGTTTTATCTTCTACCCATTGCTGTAGTTTTTCAAGGAGGACTCTTCCAACTACTTTTCCCAGAGAGTCTAGAAGCGAGATCGGTCGATAGCACTTTGTGTCCTGACGGTCCCCCTTCTTAAAAATTGGAACCATAATTGAAGAGGACTATGACTCTAACAGACCGAGTTCCATTGTGGCTAGACAGACTCTTGTCAGTATTGGAACCCATAAGTCCGGCTGATGTTTGAACAAGTCGACTGGAACCCCGTCAGGGCCAGGAGCTTTCCCGCTTTTGCTTGAAGATAGTGCCAATGCTAGGTCCTGCATATCAAGGTCCATGGTTATAGGATAGGCGACTGAAGGGATATTGGAGTGATTTTCTTCGCTGTTTGGTGACAATTTAAACATTTCCGTGAAATGGTTCACCCACGTCTCCTCGTCAATGGCCACATCTATTTTTGGGCCGGCAGAATCAGCCAGCGCGGGTGATTTAACAATCTTCCAGAAGGTCTTACTGTCTTTCAGGAGTGCGCTCTTATGTAGGGCATTCCACAAGGATAGTTTCAGTTCTTTTTTCCTCTCTTTTCTGGAAATGATGTACGCTCGTCGGAGGGCTTGGATCTCTGTTGCATCTCTAATTGGTTTTCCGAGAGCTTTCCTTAATTTGGTTTGTGCTTTTGTGCAGTCTTGGTTAAACCAACCTGTGGGATTTGTTTTTGTTTGACTAGATGTTTTCGTCAGCTGTTTTTTAACTTGCTCTATTATTATGCCGAAGTTTTCCAGAATTTGTTTTGGCTCTGCGTAAGGGTCAAGGCAGATCAGAAAGCTGTTGTAGGAGGATTCTACTAGCCGCTTTGTTGTTGTGTTTGGGTCCACCTTTTCCCATTTTATGGTATAACCATTGTTTTTCCCCAGTTCCAATCTGTTCTGGGCCAGCGTGTTTGCTATCGATGCCATCAGTGACCTTGGTTGATAGATATGGAAGGTCAGGTTTAAGGCAGAATGATCACTAAGATTATTTTCCAGAATTTTTAAATTTTTGATATGGTCTTTTAAGCCTTCTGTTACAAATACAAAGTCTACGGTGGTCGCGTGGCCCCTTCCCCTATAGGTAGGTTCTAGTTTGCTATGACGCTGTTGTATAGGGTTCAGAATTTGTAGATCCAGATCAGCTAATGTTCTGTTCATGACAGCCCCCACTCCTGAGTGGGAAAAGTGTACCAATGGGTTATCGTTTTCGTCCTTCATCCCACATATGTCATTCAAGGGACAAGGGTGTATATTAAAGTCTCCTCCCCAGATTATCTGCGGTGTTTCCTTTTTCTGTTTGGCGTGCCAATGATCAGTTATTTTTGATTGAATTAATGAAAGAACATTCAAAAAGATGTCATCCTCTAAGTTGTTATAGAGGTTTATTATTGTGAAACAAAGTTTTTTCCCAATTGTAAGTGTGAGGATCTGGAAGTGTGCAGTTAAGTCTACCTTAGTAATCTTCAAATCAGAAATTGTGTTAGCCAGGTATGTTACCAGACCCCCTTTCGGTCTACCTGCGATGCTGGGAAGAGCGGGGGATGAAAATGTCCTATAGCCCGCAAGATGTAAAGGGATCAATGTCCAGGTCTCTTGTAAACAAATGATTTGTGAGTCCTTCAAGAAACCGGCGGCCGAACCATCCTCTATTTTGTTTCGGAGGCCTGCCACATTCCAGAAGGTAATGGATAACGATGAGAGTGCGTTGTCTAGAGGTGGTTTTTCCATTTGAGGAAATTCTATTGTGGGGTTAGTCAGGTCCACAGTTGTTAGTACTGACTCCGGGGAATTACTTCTTTGTCAATCAACCATTTCCAGGCCGCTAAAACGATTCATTAACGGTATCCCTTGCCAGTTTTGCCCATTGGTGGGCTCTCTGTAGCTGGTGCCATATGGATTCTGCGGTGGTCTCTCCCACTGCTCCCAATTTCTGGATCTATTATGTGGGCCCATGATCTGCCATGGTGCTTCTCTTTGCTGGTGGTTTTGGTTTGATGGCCACCAAGGGTGGTCTAGCTCGTTATGTCGCGGCCTTAATTTTGGACCCGCGACGTCTAGCTCCCATGGTTGTAATATTGGTTTCCTCCAAATGCTATCGGTATCACGGGAATAGTTATTGTTGTGATATCGTTTTGGGTAGAAGTATGACAGGGGTCTTGTGGCAATTCCCCCAGAGGTGTTAAACTCCCGGGAGCAGATATATTCTGCTATGGTTGGATCGTCGAACGTGATTACTACACAATCACCCCGGATGGTTTTTTTTCTGTGTCCCACCCACGAGGTCCGGGAGACTGAGGCTATTGTGCTTTTCCAGTGTTGGGGAACAGGGCGATTAGTGTTCAGCCAATACTGTACTTTGTTCTTCAGTGACCAGTTGGGTTCAGCCCCCTCCCCAGTAAGTTCGGGGACCCCTGTCATGACCACTACGTATGGACATGCCGCGGGGGGCAGGTTTACAGGGGGTCTTTGGTCAGTAATCTCTCTCGGGGTTCCTTTTGTTATTGTTTGTTTTATATTGGTTATGGCAGGGGTTATGGGGGGGGGGGGTTTGTCGTAGCGGGGGTCTTAAAGGAAGGGGTATTTATGCTTGGGGTATTTACTATTGGTGCGGAAAGTGGGACGGGTGGTAGAGGGATGGTCAAGGACTTGGGAGTGGTTTTTTGAACAGTGGGAGGATTTGGTACTGTTGAGACCTTTACTGTAGGTTGTTCTTTGGTCTGTGGAGGAGGCAACGTTACCGATTTCTTGTTTGGGTGAGTTATGGTCGAGGAATCTGAAGGAGGCTTTAAAGGGACTTGTGGGGGTGTGGTTTTGGGAGGGCTGGAAATTTTTAAAATTAGACTCTCGATGTTACTGAGTCTAGTTTCTAAGGGACGAATATAAGAGTTCAGCAGAGAAGCTAACTCCTTGATTAATTTGGCTGATTCTCTTTCTTTGCCTAGATGTCGTGGGCTTTTAGGTTCCGGGAGTGGGAAATCTTGAGGATCGTGTGGTAGGTGATGTATCGTTGCTATATTACTGGGCGGGGGGGCAGAGTGAAGGGGAAATACTACTGGATTTGTGTCGCCTACCAGGACTATAAGATCAGCCGTTTCGATGTTTTCGATATGGTCTGGTTGTTTGCTAACATTTCTTTTTTTAATAGCTCCCTCCCTCCTCCCTCTCGTTTGCCTTATTTCTTCAGGGGTTGGGTCAGGGAAGATGTCTGGGGTTTTTTCTAGGTCACTGTCCGAGAAAGCTACTGAGAGTTGGGTGGCAGAAAGGTCTACATTGTTTGGGAGACTAAGTCTGTTCGCAGACACAGTCATGGGAGTTGGTGTTGGCTGGGCATCTGGAGTTCTTGCGGTAGCTAGTAGTCCCAATGAGGATCGGCGTGCAATAGCGAGTTCAGTTGAAACTCTCCCCTCAATTAAGCTTATGCTCTGATCGATGAATGTGTTTGCTTGGGCGAGGAAATCATCCATAGGACCAAGCAATTTATCTCCTATCCCATTTTTTTTGGCTTTTTTCTGTTTGTTAGATCGCGTATTCATTTTCCAATGGGTGAATTTGGGGGGATCAGAGCGTAATAAATGCCTATATGAAGATGGCCGTGGAGGTGACGTTAGGAGGGTGGGCCGGACCGGACTCTCTCGTACTCGAACGGCCTCAAACGGCCCGCTCTTTGCCCGGTCTTCGCCCCGGGCTACGTCCCGCGCGCGTCCCGCGGCGCGCGTTCCCTGGGTGTTTTATAGGAAGTGGGAAGTTGTGGAGGTGTGGCACTGGGAGGGGGCGCGCCTCTCACGGGAAGAGGACCAGCTAGAGATGGTGCATGCTGGTCCTCGCAGTCCCGGGGGCGGCGCCTCTCTCTCCTCTGCGGCCACGCGGTGTTTTCCGGCGTCCCCGCCGCTCCAGCAACAGCAGGTGAAAGTCAGTTGGCTACTCCTGTAGCTTTAGGCGGTGATTCAGGGCTCCAGCGAGGGACAACAGCAACGGCAAAGTCTGTAGCGAGTGGCACCCGCGAAGCGGGTGCCGCGAGATGTTAAGGACTTGGCTGGGGGTGTGGCACTGGGAGGGGGCGCGCCTCTCACGGGAAGAGGACCAGCTAGAGATGGTGCATGCTGGTCCTCGCAGTCCCGGGGGCGGCGCCTCTCTCTCCTCTGCGGCCACGCGGTGTTTTCCGGCGTCCCCGCCGCTCCAGCAACAGCAGGTGAAAGTCAGTTGGCTACTCCTGTAGCTTTAGGCGGTGATTCAGGGCTCCAGCGAGGGACAACAGCAACGGCAAAGTCTGTAGCGAGTGGCACCCGCGAAGCGGGTGCCGCGAGATGTTAAGGACTTGGCTGGGGGTGTGGCACTGGGAGGGGGCGCGCCTCTCACGGGAAGAGGACCAGCTAGAGATGGTGCATGCTGGTCCTCGCAGTCCCGGGGGCGGCGCCTCTCTCTCCTCTGCGGCCACGCGGTGTTTTCCGGCGTCCCCGCCGCTCCAGCAACAGCAGGTGAAAGTCAGTTGGCTACTCCTGTAGCTTTAGGCGGTGATTCAGGGCTCCAGCGAGGGACAACAGCAACGGCAAAGTCTGTAGCGAGTGGCACCCGCGAAGCGGGTGCCGCGAAATGTTAAGGACTTGGCTGGGGGTGTGGCACTGGGAGGGGGCGCGCCTCTCACGGGAAGAGGACCAGCTAGAGATGGTGCATGCTGGTCCTCGCAGTCCCGGGGGCGGCGCCTCTCTCTCCTCTGCGGCCACGCGGTGTTTTCCGGCGTCCCCGCCGCTCCAGCAACAGCAGGTGAAAGTCAGTTGGCTACTCCTGTAGCTTTAGGCGGTGATTCAGGGCTCCAGCGAGGGACAACAGCAACGGCAAAGTCTGTAGCGAGTGGCACCCGCGAAGCGGGTGCCGCGAGATGTTAAGGACTTGGCTGGGGGTGTGGCACTGGGAGGGGGCGCGCCTCTCACGGGAAGAGGACCAGCTAGAGATGGTGCATGCTGGTCCTCGCAGTCCCGGGGGCGGCGCCTCTCTCTCCTCTGCGGCCACGCGGTGTTTTCCGGCGTCCCCGCCGCTCCAGCAACAGCAGGTGAAAGTCAGTTGGCTACTCCTGTAGCTTTAGGCGGTGATTCAGGGCTCCAGCGAGGGACAACAGCAACGGCAAAGTCTGTAGCGAGTGGCACCCGCGAAGCGGGTGCCGCGAGATGTTAAGGACTTGGCTGGGGGTGTGGCACTGGGAGGGGGCGCGCCTCTCACGGGAAGAGGACCAGCTAGAGATGGTGCATGCTGGTCCTCGCAGTCCCGGGGGCGGCGCCTCTCTCTCCTCTGCGGCCACGCGGTGTTTTCCGGCGTCCCCGCCGCTCCAGCAACAGCAGGTGAAAGTCAGTTGGCTACTCCTGTAGCTTTAGGCGGTGATTCAGGGCTCCAGCGAGGGACAACAGCAACGGCAAAGTCTGTAGCGAGGACTACTAATTTCTCGGCTTATCCAATCATTTTCGGACCATAGCCATGAACACACCGTATTTCTTGATTATCTTTCTTTTAATAGAGTCGCGTTTGTTTCAGCCTTTGTGATGCAGGGTCCGGCATGTGCAGCCACGTCAGGCTTCCCTCTGGGTACAGTTAGTGAAGGGGGCTGCCTCCAAGTAAGTGAGACTATGCCAGCCTTGCATGTCAGCGCTCGATCACCTACCAGCAGCCAGTGCCAGTCGTAAAGTTCCCCAGGGCATGGCTGCAGGCTTGAGGCTGCCGGAGTGCTGTGACCATTGAGTGCGTGCTGCCTGAGCCTGCTTTGCCCAAAATGCCCGGGGGTGCGTGCTGCTGTCTGCAGCCGCTGTTTTACATTCACCCTCGGATTTTTCAAATTACAGGCAGGCTTTGCAACGATAAAACGGTTATATGAGATTCAAAGTTCGTTAGAAATGTTGGGAGCACTGCGAATACGTGTGGAATAGTAAATTTGCTAACACAGTAAACCAGCAAGGAGTCCAGTGCATATGTTTATCTGTATGTACATTCTCTTTGGTGAACTTCTAGTTTTAGTTTAGCAAGTTCAACAGAGACTCAGTAAATTCTTTTTTGACCTAATGCCCAACTTTAATTTTGAAACACCTTTTGTCAGTGAACAAAGCACTCTACTTAAGGATATCTGCTCCTTATTTCTTCTCAGGAGTAGTGTTCTACAGCCCGCTATTAGGAGCCTTGTTCTAGAAGGGAGCAGCATAATGCATATTCTCAAAGTCCCTCAAAGTTTACATATCGGGATGTTACTGTCCCAAAACTGAGCAATAGACCTTGTTTTATTGCTTTACCAATGCCTGTTCACTGCTGATATTGACTTTGCCACTGATTGCAGAAATGTGGCACAGCCAATAGCAGCAGGTGATAATCTTGGAATGTTATTTAGTATAACTTCCAAGATGGCCGTCACGTTACATCTTTAGGCAACATGATGGCCATCCTGGAACGGTATAACAATAAGTACACAACATAACATGCTTACACTTCCGAGATGCCCGCCCTCCATTATTGGCTAAGGAAAAGCCATCAGTTGCAGCAGTGGACGACGGATCAGCAGGCAGGTGAGCTGGGTGGGCCGAGGAATAAGGAGGTGGTATAGGAGCGACAGACAGACTTCTAGTGGTAGCACTGTTCTGTGTTGGAAGAAAGAGGTAAGGCAGAAAGAGGGGAGAATAGAGCGATAAGGAGGAAGTGTATGGAATATATATCAACTATACTTCCGGCCAGCCAAGATCTCCAGCTGTCCTTTACTTAGGCAGCTCATCTCTGTGCAGCAGCAGCGAGCTGCTACTGGCAGTGGCTGCAGGGCTGGCCAGGGTACTCATCTATGTCCTGTATTCAGTGCTTACTTTATGCAGGTGGTTGGTATAGAGGGAATTCATTGTTGGGGGCCTGAAAATGAGTAAAATATCTGGTTACCACATTATCAGGACAATACCTGCCTTAATAATGTCCAGAGGGCTTATGGGAGGGGGACTAGAATTTCCCTGAGTCAGAGAAGGTAATAACCAAGACAAACAGGATTGGGAACACCCAGTGGTGCTCGAACAATTTTCAGAGTGGCGTCGCTGGCATCAATGCTTCATCACTGAACTCACAATGTTGCACACATATCATGAAAGTATGGTGTGTTCACGCACTGTCATTTAAAGACAGCACAATCTCCATTTAAGGGGTCACTTAACTTGCAAAGACATACAGTTTTACAGATAAGACTAATATAGCGCACAAACGGTGTGTGGAAATCTGGTGTCAATCAATCAAACAAACAGGATTTGCATAGCTCTACTTATCACCTGAGAGGGTATCTAGGCACTGGGGGGTGGGGGGCGGTGCTGCTGATGAGGGAAGTTAATCGAATAACCATGTTTTTAGGCCCTTCCTGAAATCCTGCAGGGTGGCAGACTGCGTGTTCTCCTTTGTACTGCCGGTCACCGGTGTTTCCAACTGTTCTAGCCTTGGACCGTGTCATGTATGTGCATGTAACTTGCATGATCGAGGTAACTATTAGCGGCGATACTACGTGTCTCTCGGTCCTTTTTCCCCAGCACCCTCTCCCCCCGCCCCCAGGGGCGGTAGCCCGAGGGATAATCCCGGGCGCCACAAGCTCTAGCTACGCCTCTGACCAATATCCATTTGACTCTATTATCAATGTATGTAAAGCAGCAAGCATAGTGTGATTGGTTTCACATGGCTACAATTCTGAAAGCACAAATTGACCAAAACGGTGTGATCTTGGACAATCCACTTCGCCTCCCAGTACATTGCCACTCTCATCTGCTGTCAAGAATGGGAGCGCATCGATAAGGTGCTGCGGCATATACTTCACAGCTCCACCACTCACTCATCCATGCTAATGTTTCTAGGTATGTTGGGTACATTCTTTTAAGGTTTGTGCATTTGTTCTATTTCGAGTGAAGTAAAACCCAGTCTGATTGCCATCTGCTATGGTGCCAGCGAAAAGCATGAGTAACAGGACTGTCCCATCACGTGGCTAATAAGCAAAGCATTTATCTCTAAAGAACCATAGTTGCAACCCCCTTCTCCACTTTGTTTTACTTTCCACCAGCTTCATGTAATGTGGGCACCTGTGTTTTTCCTTATCTTATGAGGTGTTCGCTCACAATACAATAAGGGCTGACCCTGGTTATTGAAGTTACAGGGAGGATTGATCAAAAGATCAATTTTGTTCAGTGAAAAAGTTAATAGGTGGGTGGGTTTGCACCGGTGCAATAGCTTACACCTAGGTCTTGTAGGAGAGCCAGCTAGAAAGCCTGTAATGAATGCAAGTCCTCCAGTGTATCTGTGCACTTCTGTAACCCATGGTTTGCAGAGAGCTTCTTAACCAATCACGCCTCGTCACGAGTTAGTATAGTAGAATTGTTATTAAAAAAATCTTGAAAATCAGGTACTTATTTCTAAAAAAAAGCATATAGGTAGCCATTCACAAACATCACATCACACATCTTGAGGCAGGTTTGGACTCATATAAATCTATTTCCCGCCTCATAATTTCCAAGGAGCTTCAAAACGAGAAGAAAACATTGCAAACCTTTCATCCGAAGCGACTCGTGTTGTGATGCATGTCTCTAACACAGACCAACACGTTGCAACTCCGGTAAAAAGAACTTTTCTGAACATCAGTATCACTGTTCTGACCGCTGATGCACAAGTGACGTCTGAGCCGCGGCTTAGCAACTTATAGGTATTGCAATCCGGTACAAGGGAGGAAAGTGAGAATGTCTACTGCTGAAGGGTAGAAAGCTGGCTGGACTATGGCTGTTCTATCTGTTTGCTGTTTTTCAGACTCTGACAGAGCGCTGACCTAGCTCTCCATACAGCCAGCCTCTAGGCCCTGTATTTTCCGCAAGTGGTACCTGACAGGCACCCTACTGTACCCGATTAGAAGTTCCCGAACCAGACTGGCAAGCTCAGCATTCAGGTTCAAAGGTTCAGGTTCAATACACTTTTTTCGAATAACACTGTATACATAAAAGCACAAAAATACAACAACAAGCAGGTAAAATGATATACAAATAAGAGTCATAATAATAAGAGTCATAATAAAACCATTAGCAACATTCGATATACAGTAATTTTTAGATTCATAAAAGTTCATTAATAGATAAAAGCTCAAGGATTGGCCATCATTTGGTGTGCACAAACTGTAATTCTCAAAAAAGTGCCTGTGAGAAAGACCAGCTCTTTATCGCCCAAGGTAAGTAGCCTCAAATTAGCGTTTTCCAAGCTGATGGGCATATGCTTTTTAAAATACGGAGTTAAAAGCCACTTAATATACTTTAAATCGCCTCAGCACGACTCATCCTGGACATCCCTCGCCGCAGGCACATCTCTACCCACCTGAGAGACCTGCACTAGCTCCCCGTCAACAAGAGGATCACGTTCAGACTCCTCACCCACGCACACAAGGCTCTCCACGACATGGGCCCGAAGTACCTCAACAGCCGCCTCACTTTCTACACAAGACATGGAACTCCCTCCCCACTTACCTACGGCTGACCCTGAATCACCTCTCCTTCAGGAAACAACTCAAGACCTGGCTGTTCGAGCAATAGTGACCCCCCATCCCCACCCCCCCCCCCTCAGCGCCTTGAGACCCTTACGGGTGAGTAGCGCGCTATACAAATTCTTGTGATTGATTGATTGATAAATAGTAATTACTAAAGAACAAGAAATATAAACGAGATTGGCCACTCTGACCATCACACGGACAGGGTGTACGATCAAGATCGGGGTGGTAGCCAAGAGGAAAACTTAATACAAATTTGATAGTGCCTGCTCTTAGGCGAAACAAAAGGCTCCTCTCCCAATGGCTCATAGGCAGGATAATGTACTTAGCCAGCGGGTGTACAGAATTTTTAATGACCATGTAGCTATAGACAAGTGATTTTTTGGATTCCCTTTCAATCCTCTCTGCTCTGTATAGCGAATAGAGCGCACTCCTAAGTTCGTTTTTAATCATAGTCATTGCTGTTCTGGGATCTGAATAAATTCTTCCATTGTTAATGCTACATAGGCTCTGATACACCCCTGACAGCCATGGTAAGTCTTTCCCTTTCATACATCCCATACAATCACTGATAATCTCTCTTGTTAGGGATGCGGACTGGTTTTTCCAAACCGATAACCAGAAAAGGACAGGGCGGGCCCTAATAAAGTCTTCAATAAAATGTAGGTTGCGTTCCCTATGGCAAGTGTATTGTGGTGTTGAGATTGGGACACCTAAAAACTTCCTGCAAAATCTGTTCTCTTCCTGTTGGATGCAGGAGATCTTGGCAAACTGTGATAATGTGTAAACACAACACAAGAAACACCCCACACCAACTTAAAAAAATAGAGTAAAATGTAGCAAATAATTTGAATTCAAAACAACAAAATTAGAATCAGTAGAACTAGAGAAATGAAATTTTAAAGATTTAACTAAAGATTAAACTAGTGCTTAAAAACACAAAATGGCAACTGTGGTTATCTGTGCTTTCCATGCCACTGGAGTTAAGCTATCCTGTCTGATGAGGGCTGAAAGCCCGAAACCGGTTCTAGGATGCTTGTTTCCAGTCCAGGGAGGACCTGGCTTGGTAGTTCGGGCTGGACTGTTCCCATTGGGTGCAGGGTCAAGACTGATATGCATATTGCTGGGTCCAAACTGGAATGGCATGGTGAGCTAAAAATCGATGGGGTGAATGTATGACATTGTTCTGCATTCTGTCCATCAACTGTTCTTTTTGCATTTTGTCACCACGAGTAGGACGGGTATGCCCAGACGTGGGTCCGGTGCTCGCCATGCCACTGGAGTCAAGGTATCCTGGCTGATGAGGGCTGAAAGCCCAAAACCGGTCCTAGGATGCTTGTTTCCAGTCCAGGGAGCACCTGGCCTGGCAGTTCGGGCTAGACTGTTCCCATTAGGCGCAGGGTCAAGACTTATTTGCATATTGCTGGATCCAAACTGGAATCATATGGTGAGCAAAAAAACGATGGATTTAGGCCCAGATCTCTGTGCTGGGGTGAATGTATGACTTTGTTCTGCATTCTGTCCATCAACTGTTCTTTTTACAACTGTGGTTATCTGGTCGCAACGGGACACAGTCACAAGTTCAGGCTAACCACTATGGAGCGCCAGCCAGATACAGGGCTGCCGTTTGTTGACTTTTATGGAATAAAAGTGAATAACTGGACACTTCAACAGCTGTGTATCACTTTTTGGAACATCATCCTTGAAACTGTACTGATTGATTGTGCCATTTTCGCCGTATGACTTATTAATGATAATAGTGACATTGCTTTGGTGCATATGGTAGATAGTTTCTTCTAGACTACGCTGTAGGACTGGTGGATTTATACTCAAGGTGGGTGGGTATTCTAGCACTATGGGAGCACCTGAATAATGTGATGAGATACAAATTGAATGCTAACTACATGACTAACTGACACATTGATGTGCAGATCGCAAAGCATTTCCACCAGTCATTTGTATAGCTACAGGGACAAAATTTGGCACGTTGTACAAAGTACCATATGGTTGCAAAGTGTTGCAAGGTTCCTTGTCAAGAATTCGTCATGCATTGGTGGTTCTGAGAAGCTGTGGGGTAAAATGCAACGTCCTGTGTGAGTATGCATTGCACAACGGCAGTTCCGATGACCTGCGGGGCCCTGCTTCAGGGATGCTTTGTGCAGTGCCTGTTCCAATCTAAAGCTACACAAGATCGCAGCTGGGCTGGCACCTTCAGGCCCACTTCTAAGGGTCTACCACTTGTAGGGAGTGCTGGGGATGGGCTGAGGGGGGCAAGACTCACAGCGGGCAGAGTCCAGGTGCGGGGTTCAAAGCGGTTGAAGTATTTTCTTTCCTCAAGGTTCTGATCAGGAGGCTAGCTAACTAGCCCTTGGAGTCACTGGTGATTCTGGGTTCAAGCTGCAGGTCCAGTCCTCACTCAGGCAGCAGAGTAGCAATACTTGTAGCAGAGCAGCACAGCAGTCCTTCTGAGTCTTCCACAGATCCAGAGGTGTACTGAAGAGTTGCGTCTGAGGGTCCAATGTTTATACTTGGTGTCAGTTTTGAAATAGGAGAAGGTTCTGGAGGTTTCCACCCCTGAGTTGTTTTGAATGTCATGTTTCCATCACTATCTCAATTGTCATACTGATCATCAGTGCATATAAATACAATTTCCCAATCATATCATATAAGTCTATCACTCACATAAAAACTAGACTTAAAACATAAATTTAACAGTGACTAAAAGGTAAGTTGGGTTAAGCATCAATGATTAAGTTTCTGTTGTTCCCATCTTCAGGCCTGTATAGATGTGTGAAGATACAAGACCTTCTAGTTGCTGAGTCAACTCATGACTCTGATTTATCAATTGTCTCTTGGTGAGTAATCTAGCAAGATAAGGATACTAGGCTAGTTTGTGGCCATGTAAACTTGTGTCGATTGCAGAGACAGACTGACGACTGATGCCGCTGCTTCAATTTAACTAGGCGGATTTTAAATATTGAATCTACTCATTAATTAAAGGGGAAATTGCACAATACATACGTAGTATCCTTAGCTTGCTTAATTCCTCACCAAGAGACAATTGATAAATCAGAGCCAAGTGTTGGCTCTCTAACTAGGGTGTATTGGATCTTCACTCAACTATCCAATTCTGAAGATGGTCTCAACATTATCTAACATCAGAGACCGGAACATCAATGCTTAACCCAACTTTCCTTTTAGTCATTGTTAAATGTATGTTTTAAGTCTAATGAAAGACAGACTTAGATGGTATGATTTGGGAAGTGGGTTTATATGCATTGATGATCAGTATGCCAATGTAGATAGTGATAATAGTGTTGTGAACTGCTATTTGCGTGATTCAGAATTTTAATATACATTTTATATAAAGACATACTGCCTTGTGCTGAAATGTATTTTCCTAAAAAGATGAAATCTATAGTTTGCAGTTAGTTAACAATGCCATGATATATGTGTTTACACATTTCTGTTAAAAAAAATCCTTTGTTGGCACCATTGCCTATCTGACTTTCAATACCCAAGCCCACAAGGGAGTGCTCTTATATGGTTAAGATGCTAAAATTGGCATTTGCAGAATTGTGATTTAAAATCGGACGTCACCATTAAAGAGGGTTTTAACTTTCAATTCTTTAGACAGCAAACTTGATATTTCTATTTACTCCCAATTAAAAGTTATCACTTATTAAATGTAATAATGTAACATAATGTTATCCCATGTGAGAGGTAGGCCTTACAGTAGTGAAAAACTAATGTCAAATGTTCTCACTAGCAGGACATGCTAATGTTAAAAGTACATGTCCAACTTTTAAAATACACTGTACCCTACCCTACGGGCTGTTTAGGTCATAGCCCAGGGTGGCTTATATGGATTAAAAAGGAAGATATTGGCCTGGCAAAAAGTTTATTTTGCCAGGTCGAATGGCAGTTTAAACTGCAGGCACATGCTGCAATGGCAGGCCTGAGACATGTTTATAAGGCTACTTAGTATTGTCACAATCAGTGCTGCAAACCCACTTGTTGCAAGGATTCTGCTCATATACAGAACTGTGCACGGAGACCCAGGACCTCAGTGATTTGTGGTGGACCAAAAATACTCACCTCAGTACCTAGAACCCCTAACCGACTAGCATCAGTGTCACATTAGCTCTTCGTCCTATAGCAAAGGTACCAATGATCAGACAACCCAGAACATGCGCCTTAGGTTACTCTCAGGAATGGTGGGAATCAAGAACACTCTTTTGTTTGTTATTCTCATACCAGTCCACAACATGGGTAAAAAGAGACACGGTGAAATTTAAAATGTTTATTTTAATGACATGCTCTACGATGCAGTACTTTTTTCGAACATAAACAGGCATTTGATTAAAAATAATACAAGCAGCATTGTAACAATTCCATAAAACACAAAAGGAGAAATCATATTATAATGATAGTGGAAACAGGTCCTATAGTGCCTTGTATGCCACCCTCCCTAGCTAGGAACTATGTTTTCTAAAATATAGAAGGTCTCTTAGGCTTGAATAGGGGACCCCATACCTCCAAGATCAGGAGAGGGGAATCCCATCAGGATCTGCAAAAGCTGTCTCTCTGGTAACGGATTTTCTCCAAGTGCCTAAAATCATGTATGCAGTGCAATATTAAAGGCGCCAGAATTTCAGTGAACTGCAGCTGCGTGTATGTTGTGTCTAAGCATGAGTCGATCAGCCCAAATAACAGTTAACATTGTTCTGATAACCTTGGAGGCGTTAGCACTCACTGTGCAGACTAAGGTCGCGGTGTAAGTCTAGAGATGTTGAAAACAAGCCATTTTCTTGTGAAGATATTCACGCAGTCAAACTTACAGCAACAGCTACCTGCAGTGTTGTGTGCAAAAGCGGCAAAAGGGCAAAATGGCGTTTAAACTTCTAATAAGCTTATGCTAACATAGCAATGTGCGTAAGCAGAGGCCTGCCTTCACTACACCCTCCCTTGATCGGAAAACACACTTGAAGGGGGCAAGTTTAGAACGCAGAGTTCAAGTTCGAATGAGACAGAACCAAGTTCAACATTTTTTCCAAACTGGATAAAGGGAGTAAAATTCCGAATTAGTAACAACAAAAAATTTCAAAATGTCCAACACATATAATGTGAAGAGGAAGAAAAAAACACTTATTAAAAAAATCACAAGTCCAGTACGTGTCTATGAAGTAGAAAAAAAATGTCACTTCAATCCAACAGCGTGTAGGCACAGTACGTTGCAACCACCTCTCATAGGAAGTCATTATCGTCAGAGAACATTTCAGCCATCAAATTCAGTAATGGAAAAGACACATGTTCTTCAACAGCCGGAGCCTCAAGCACCATCAGAGGACAACTCGGGTGTTCTCCGAGACAACTGCGTGCCAGAAAGTCATCGGCTGCAGTCCATATGTTCCAATTACCTAGGACTCCATGTGCCGCTGCCCAGGCCATTATTTCGACACCAGAGCAGTCTAACTCATGAGCAACTAAGGGACTCATTAGTAGATCGTAATCCGGGTTAGGCTGCATGCACATAAAGTACGAAAACCGGAAAGATAATCCATACGCCACACTCAATGTAGCCAGAGGTAGCGATCCACAGTATTCAAGCATCCGGTTACGAAGTTGGAGCAGCCGGGGCAGGTTGTCGTGTGACACAGAATGTGCAACCATCTTTGAGCAAGCAGCAGTACACCGGCAGCCAAGGAGAGAATTAACCGTAAACCGCCAAAGAGGCTGGAAAAAATAGAATGAAAAAATGCCGGTATCACACCAAATATAGGGGCCGATTAGGATGGCGGACGGACTTGCGTCCGTCCGCCACCCCTGAGTAGGAGGGACCGTCCGCATAGGCAGCGGCGGTCCCTCCATGGCAATTAGGATGTGACCGCCACCCTGGCGGTCACATCCTGTATGTTTTACATTGCGGCGGGTGCTGCTTGAAGCAGCACCCGTCGCAATGAAAAAAACCGAAAGCTGTGCATTTGCATGCACAAAGCGGCAGGTACCGCGCGGTGCCTGCCGCTTTGTGCACGCAAAGGCAGGGGGGTACCATAGGTACCCCCCATGTGCACCCCCCATGCAACCTTCACCCAGGGGGCCCGCAACGGGCCCCCAAAGTGATTGTCCGTATGCTCTTCCACGGCGGAAAAGCCGCCGTGGAAAAGCATGACTTTCCCTACATCCTAATATGGCTGGCGGTGTCTGATAGACACCGCCTGCCATGTTAGTGCTTTTCCGCCGTGGTCGCCTTCCGACCGCGGCAGAAAAGCGGCGGACAGATTGTGAGACCCACCAGCCATCCTGATTTGGCGGTGGGTCTTTCAGGCCTCCTCTGCGGATTTCCCGCATACTCCGGGCCGGCGGTGGGTTCCGCCGGCCCGGAGTAAGCGGAAAATCCGCAATCATAATGACCCCCTAAGTTTGGAATGAGGTCACAAGGCCAGAACGTACTATTTTAAAAAAGTGTGCCAAGCCTGTGGTCGACAAGGCATTAAATATACTATGAATCAAAGCACCAAAATGCAGGGGGAGATCAGTATTCAAAAGGGCATGTACCTCGTGCGAGTGTTTGCCACATGAGGACAAATGTTTCACACGAAGATGTAAGAGCAACTTCTTTTTGAGCAAAAGAGCCCTTATTCGACTCATCTTGTTGAACTCTGCTTTCAAGGTCGGAATGGAAGGCCAGATGGATACATCGAGCTTCCCATGCGGAGGAGGGTAGAGCACATTTTTGCAGCAGACTACACGTTGGGAAACAGTCACAATGTACGGTATCCCTGCCAGCGTACCACAGAAATCTTCATTATTTAAAAGCAAATAACTACCGTTTGCTAGCAACGTGAAAGTCGGAGTTATAGCCAGGACCGGTTTTCCTTTAAAAATGCAGGCTAAATTTGGTGCGTCTGAATTACAAGAGCCGTGCAATTGGATGTTCCTGCAAACTAATGAGTGATCAGGTGATGAAGTGCAATCTTCACCCTTCAAATAAACTTCTTTACCCTCTCTCAGGCCTCTATAGGTGAATGGCAGAGACCAAACCTCATGGAGAAAGGCACTTCCCAAAGGTTCATATCTGCCTATGGCATAGTACTTCATACATGAATCGAATTTAAATATGGGAAAAGGCAACGTTATTAACCCATGAATGAGCCACACAGCTGAATTATTTTCGGCCACAGAAAATGGAAAAGGATCAATTTTTCAATATGTAAAAGTGAATACGTAGCATCCTTCATTGACATAAATAGTTGCTTAACACTCAGATTAAATGGTAAAAATAGAGAAGAGGTATTCATGTGGGCCCATGGAACTTTACCAGCCTTTAACATTTGTAATGTCAAAGCAAATTGCATGATTGAACTTAATTGATTTTGACCATGGTACAATACAGACACTTCATCCTGCACGATATCAACAACAGATGAAACCATATTATCCAATGTGTAAATTCGGGAACAAAGGGTGTTAATACCGTTATCAACAACTACAAGCACTTTTTCTAAATTAGCTTGGTCAATAGCGCGTAATCTAGATGCAGCTTCTATCTGCGATAGTATCCAAACTTCATTGTTAATAGCATATAATCCATAAATAAATCTTTTCGAACTGCCACCAGCAGGGCCTTTAACAAAATCATTCAGATCAACATCATCAGTCAATTTGAACAAATGGAGCTTAACTGACGCTAAAGTGGAATGTTTGAGCCAACTCTGACATAATTTGCCCACCGAATAGGTAGTAACAGTGTGGTCACTTTCAAAACGAGGATCCACCCTAACCTGTGTGTAGCCCGGGGCCAGACCCAGAAAACGATGTTGACACAGATCTGAACTTTTTTGTCATAACAACCAACCTTGGGAATCAAAACTGGAAATATTAAAAAAGGAATTTGGTATCAGATTCTTTAACTCATCAAGGGACTTATCTGTGTGATTGTACCATGTAAGGTATTTTCCCAAATCAGGAATTGAAGGAGCATTTACTTTTTAGATGTAGCCAATCCAAAGCAGGTGGTTTATGAAATAGTCAAATTTAGAAACAACATATGGTTCGGCATGAGACATGCACGATGCAAAGCCTCAGTGCCTTGTACCTGCCAGTCTTTGGAACCCCAAACAGATTTAAGATCAACAGTATCTTTCCACAGCTCAGAGCCCCCTATAGCCAATTGATCGATAAAGGCCTTTGAATATAATAATTTAGTGTGGGTAAGTCTAACTTTGGAAGAGGATAGCAGTCATCTCAAAATAGAACACCTCAGGATTGGACTGATTAAAATCAGTAAAATATGTGAACTTCTTTAAAAGAGTTTTCGAGCTGCCTTCAAGGGGAGCATGGCAATGTTCCCATTGCGTGAAATTAACCACATTTCTAAACGTGTTCGCTGTATGCAGAAAGTGATTGCCATAGTGTTGGTAGCAAAATAAGTCTGCATAATTTGAGGAGTCTAAATACAAATATTCAGCATCAAAAGCGGCATAATATTTCAAATCAGAAAACAGAGCCTCTACGGCTTGGACATTCCAATCATCAGAGCGTATGTTTTGTTTCACCACATCCCCCATCGAAACACGTAGTACATTGGGAACATTTATAACCTCTGTGGGGCAGTGGATTTCAAATTTAACAGCATCCCATACAATCCCATCTAATATGGGCCAAGCAGTAATATTAACAAAAGTCTGGTCCCTCTTCATGATGTGTGATGAGGAGTAAATGTAAATGTAGGCGTATTTGTAAAGCGCACTGATACTCCGGAGTGTCCTGGCGCTGTACTCATACCGCTAGGGAACTCTTCCTGGTTTTTCCCCGTGAAATGTCCACTCCTGGGCATCCCCAGGGTGCAACCAGGCATCCCTAGCGCTGTAGGGGGCCGTTGTGGAGACTAAGCAAGCTATTGCCCAGAGTTGCAGCGTGGGACCCATGCTTAGAGTAGGCACCAAGGCGAGAAATCAGGTCCGAGGAATTATGAGCCCAAGATCCGCCGAGACCAGCCGAGGCAGGAATTGAACCCTGGTCCCGGGCCAGACCTCTGCATCAGGGTCTGCCGCTCTAACCATTGAGCCACACTTTCCAAAGTTCCATCAATAAGTCTAATTGTATATCTTTCTTTAACATAATGACCGTTCATAAAGCGGACAAAATACACTACAAATCCAATGGACATGAACAAAAAAAATCGAAAAAAGCACCAGCCAAATGTAAGTCCAAGGGGGTATCAAAAAATGTTTCTTAAACCATGCAGCAAAAATAGAAATCTTTGAGGGTGACTTTGATGTGTAGAGTCAGTGTCAAATAAAAAACGTGACTGCTTAACTGCACTCATTTGCAAATCAGGCATTGACAAATCAGTGGGGTAAGTATACTCAGTATCATCAAGGGGATCACCAGCCAGTGAACTCAATAAAGGATTTATAACCGTTGGCATCTCGATGGCATCGTCAGGTCTGGTGTTACTCGCCAGAGCCAAAACGGAATTTTTCAACATCGCTGGACAAGAGACCGCAGGTGTCATACTAAGAAGAATCGACCACTCGCTGTAATTTGACATTGTCAATGGAGATGTACCTGTTTTTCTTGCGACCAGGAAGTGGAGGTAAAATGACCTTTCTTGTGCCCTGCATGCCAAGTGCAGGAACTGGTGCTCGATATGAGGGGCCGAACTCCATCTTGTTCTCCACCTTCTCCCGGACCAGATCACCAAGTCGGGGTTGCCAGACAAGTACCGGAATCTGAAGAGCAGCATCAGATGTGGAGGGTAAATGTTCCTTTGCAAGACTGTCTCTAGTCTTTTGTAGGTTCTGTAAAACATTAGAATGTTCATCTATGTCGAAGGATGCGGAAGACGCCGTGATGTCTAGACCCTCAAGGTTCCGAAACAAACATTTTGATGCCAAAGAACATTTCATATAGGGTCCGCCTACCCAGAGACCTTCTAGGGAGATTATTAAGTGCACGCTGTACGCTATAGAGATGGGCTAGCCAGTTACGGCCTGTACCTAAAACCTTAGCTGTCAAGGATTGCTTTAAGTCACGGTTCATCCGCTCCACAACACTATTACCCTCAGGCCTGTATGGAGACGAAAATTTGACTTGGACCCCAAATGAAGCCATGGCATCCTTGTACGCCTTAGAGGCGAATGCTGGACCCTGGTCCGAATGAAAGGTACCACATGCAAAAATTTCCGCAAAGACACGCAAATCCCTGATGACAGTGCGGGCATCAGCACTCCTTTGTGGCCACACGAAACAAAGCATGTGCACAAATCTACTGCAGCTAAGATGTACTTATACGCAGTATCTGAAGAGAAAGGACCGCAGTGATCTAAATAAACACACCCAAGTGGTTTATTAGATATGTACAACTGTGTCTGGGGCGGGCGCGCAGCACTTGAAGGTTTAATCTTCTGGCAAATGTCACAATGAAGAACATAATCAGGAGTCTGTTTGTACAATCCGCGCCACCAGTAACACTATTGTAGGAGAGATACAGTAGCTGACACGCCGGCATGAGCCGAGGCCATACCCTCGTGAGCCACTGTTATAAAAGTCTGCCTGCGGTCCACGTTGGGAATCAACCTGTTACCAACATCGTTAATTCTCACATAGGGAACTTTATCAGGACTTAACCCCTTCCCTTTGCTGCGGGGGTAATTTCCCCATGGAGAGGGGGCGGGGGGTGGGTACGGCACCGTGGTGCTCGTGACGAGCCCAGCTCGTCATGAGTCACAGTGAAGCTGTGCTCATGACGAACTGGGCTCGTCACGACCCCGCCCCCTGATTAATTCGCCCGCACAGGCTTGGGAATCAATCGCGTGTGGGCGGCACGGAACCGTTATGACGAGCCAAACTCGTCATGAGCACAGATCTATTGTGTCCCATGACGAGCTGGAGCACCGAAGAGGTTAAATGATAAGAGTATTTAGAAGGGAAACCTCTAGGTGATTACCTCCCTTCTCTGTTGCGGCAATAGCTACCAAGATGTCATCATCAATCTTTCTTTTGGAACGTGTAACTGCTGCTACTAAGTATGTCGCAACTGCTGTCTTCGCTGCTTCATCAGCATGACTGTTACCAACAGAGTGTACCCCCACACATTGGTGACCAAGAGTATGAATTACAAACACGAGTGGGAGCCATTCTTTAAGCTCAGCCACTCGAACCCAAAGCAGTTTGTGTTTAATCGCACTACCTTTGGAATCACGATAGTCATTCTGAGTCCAAAAGAATAAGTTGGCGTTGTAAGACTGTACACAGTAGTAAGAGTCACTTACAATAAGAGTAGTCACACTAGGATCAGCGTACTTCAGTGCAAGCACCAGAGCACGGAGCTCTGCCAATTGGGCGGTACAGTCCCCTAATGTCTGTGTATGTACGACATCGGACTTGAACTCTCCATTCACCATAGTACCAACCACTATTGCGCAGGCCGCTGAATACGCATAGCTACGCCGATCTGTCTGTGTAAATGATGCAATGGAAATCCTCCAGTGGGTGCATGGTCAGAGGAGCAGGATGAACAAATTCATACTGCAAGTACTCTTGAGTCTGTAAAGAGGAATCAAAAATAAAAATGACATCCGCAGACGTCAAAGATGTGGCCCATTGTATCCACCGGGGATGCAAAGCTTTCGAATTCTGTAGACTGGCTTCTGTCACTGCCTTCAAGGCAGGATACGGTGCAACAACCAACATACGTTTCCCCTGCGGCAGCACGCATTCTTTCAGAATCGCCATCTGCACTGCTGTCAAAAAAAATTCCACAGAGGAAAATCGCATTTCAGCCGAAGTGTACAAGTGTGACTTGTAAGCGATAGGGACTGTGTCACCCTCGTTAAAAGTCAGGAATGTGAAACCCACCGCCCCAGGCACAATTCTTATTACGAGGTTGGTGTGGTTGTCACGAGTCAGTAAGAATTTAGATTCAAGAAGATCAGACTGCAAAGATTGCAAAATTGCAGAATGTTCAGGCAGCCAGCAAGGTTTGGAGTAAGTAGGTTGTACCAAGGCATAAAGCGCCTTGATACGCTAGGTATAATCGAGAATGTAAGTACGTCCAAAGTAAAAAAAAAAAACAGTAAAGATTGCAGTTTCTTCAGAGTTGTAGGAGCGCGCAATTGTGCACACTTTTCCAGGAAGTGAGGTGCCAAACCCCGACCATCATTGTTGAGCTCATAGCCCAAGAACAACACTGTGTACTCTGCAATGTGTGATTTTGCAAAGTTAAATTTGTAACCGATATCCGCAAACATACAGATGATGCGGTCAACGCGACACAGATGCGTCCATAATTTGTTGTCTGTGAGATAAATGTCATCCACATAAGAGCACGCATCAGGGTCGAGTCTCTCCAAAAGGGAGACTATGCGGGTGGCAAAGACACCAGGATTGTTCTTATAGCCCATAGCTATTTTTCAGAACGGTTTCTGTTTACCGCCACAGGTAAATGCTGTCCATTGACTACTAATAGAGGACAGGTTATAGCTAAAAAGCCATTGGATATGTCAAGTGTGATCTTAAACGTTTTACGCATGAGACTATCCACAAGGGCAGAACTGTGAGTATTCTGTACCATGCAGGTCTGACAATGGGAGTTTAACTGCCGGTAATCCAATACCAAACGGTATGAGCCATCAGGCTTGGTCACAGTAAAAAAAGGATTATTAATCGGAGACACACACATTTCAATCACACCTTGATATTCCAATTGTTCAAGGATTTCTGCCACGGGAGCTTTCGCTTCACGTCGCTTGGGGTATTGGGGTTGAGGCTGTGGTATAGACCGTAATGGAATATCATGTCTGGGAGAATTTTTGTCCCATCCACATTGAGTACGGTACACTGCCGGTGCAAGCACCTTAGCCCACACTTCTGCAAAATGCAGGGCCTGCTCCTTTGGCACAGTATGTGCGAAAGCTGGGAGGATTACCTCCTATCCTTGCGGAGCGGCCAGAAGGAAAGGCGGGGGCCAATCTACTTCCGCTAACAAAATGTCATAGGTAGTCGTAAGATTCTCCCAAAACACCCCTTTTATAGTACGTTGTATGTCACCTTCAATTAAAAGAACTCTTTCATAGAGTCTTTCAGGGGGAGCCACTCAAGTGTCAGCTGTTTCAACAGCAACGAACGTGTCAGTTGCTGTCACCTTCAGAAATGGACGCAATGCTTCCCGCACTACAGTAATTTCCGCCGTGCTGTCTAACAGCGTCAGCGCCCACGTCAGGTTCCGAAGCAGTGTTCTCACTATCCATGGCATATCTTGCTGCTAAAGCTGCAACTTTCTTCTTCTGAAACTGGGGTCGAGGACGTTGAAAGTCGTCTTTCTTGCCTTTACCGTCAGTCTGGCGGGGCTGCTCACGCCCCCGTTGGGTGCATGTTGCGGGGATTCGGCTTATACACAGAGCTGTGCACATTGACCCAGGACCTCAGTGAATTGTGGTGGACCAAAAAACTCACCTCAGTACCTAGAACCCCTAACCGACTAGCATCAGTGTCACATTAGCTCTTCGTTCTATAGCAAAGGTACCAATGATTAGACAACCCAGAACATGCGCCTTAGGTTACTCTCAGGAATGGTGGGAATCAAGAACACTCTTTCGTTTGTTATTCTCATACCAGTCCACAACATGGGTAAAAAGAGACACGGTGAAGTTTAAAATGTTTATTTTAACAACGTGCTCTAAGATGCAGTATTTTTGCGAACATAAGCAGGCATATGATTAAAAAAAATACAAGCAGCATCGTTACAATTCCATAAAACACAAAAGGAGAAATCATGTTATAATGATAGTGGAAACAGGTCCTATAGTGCCTTGTATGCCACCCTTCCTACCTAGGAACTATGTTTTATAAAATATAGAAGGTCTCCTAGGCTTGAATAGGGGACCCCATACCTCCAAGATCAGGAGAGGTGAATCACATCAGGATCTGCAAAAGCTCTCTGTCTCTCTGGAAACGGATTTTCTCCAATTGCCTAAAATCATGTATGCAGTGCAATATTAAAGGCGCCAGAATTTCAGTTAACTGCAGCTGCGTGTATGTTGTGTCTAAGTGTGAGCCGATCAGCCCGAATGACAGCTAACATTGTTATGATAACCTTGGAGGCGTAACTAAGGTCGCAGTGTAAGTCTAGAGATGTTGAAAACAAGCCATTCTCATGTGAAGATATTCAGACAGTCAAACTTACCACAACAGCTACCTGCAGTGTCATGTGCAAAAGCGGCAAAAGGGCAAAATGGCGTTTAAACTTCTAATAAGCTTATGCTAACATAGCAATGTGCGCAAGCATAGGCATGCCTTCACTGCACACTAGTAACATTTAATTTACAGGCCTTAGGTATATGTAGTACCACTTTACTAGGGACTTACAAGTACATTAAATGTGCCAATTTGGTGTAAGTCAATTTCAAAATATTGTAGGGAGTGAACACATGCACTTTAGTACTGGTCAGCATTGGTTACGTGCACAGCGTCCTAGGGTCAAAAAAGCATAGAAAACTAAAGCAGTAAAGGCAAAAAGGTTTGGGGGAAGACCACCCTAAGGTTGACAGGTCTAACAAAGGGGAAGCAATGTGATGCACTGCAAGGATGAACTTTGAGACTTTGACTTCAGCTAACCCTCAGGACTAGGATGGGTCACTTCAGGGCCAGTGGTACTGGCCCCTTTATGCCTCTTGAGAAACACTTGGGGGGAATGCACCTGCTGGATGACCAAGGATGGTTCCCCTAGGACTAATGTAGACTGGTCTTAGAATTACTTGTATTATGATAATTATTAAAAGAAACAAAATATTAATAAATAATCCACACAACGACATGATCGTACAGGACAATCTCTATTCTGTGTTCAGATATTAAAATCTATTCTAGAGTAGTTGTCAGTAGATTAGCCAAAGTTGTTACATCATTGGCCTCTTCATTTCCGCAAGGGTTTAATGGGTTTATCCCTAGAAGAGATACCACCAAACCTACCAATCGAGACACAGTACTGACTGGAAGGAGCACTAACAACACCATTTTGGCATTCATAGCCCTTGATACCAAAAAGGTATTTGACTGAGTAGAGTGGCCTTTTCTTTGTGCAATGATGCAATAATTGGATTTTCCCCTATGAATTGGACACAGGTATGATATTGATTGCAACTGTGACTATCAATGTCCACTCATTTACCCACTCTGATATTACTAGGGATATTCAGCTAGGTTGTCTCCAACCTACATATGGAACCATTACTATTACACAAGACAACAATCTCTACTTCTATTCTGCTTTTGCTTAGGAAAATCTAAGGTTTTAGATTATGCTTTGATAACTATATCTGAACCATTAAATGCCTTACTAGCAACAGAAACAGCAACTGTTCAATTCAATTCTGTATCTGGTTACATAATTAATAGAGAGAAAACAAACCTTAATTGTAGTTTCACAATAACCATCTAGCTCTAATCCCTATCCAGTCAGCCAATTAAATACTTTAAGATTTGGCTCTTTGGGTCTTATCAAAATCTTGGATTGCATAACTGTGAGACTGATCTCTGTAATTATATTTGGGTATTAAAACACATGTGAATCTCTGACTTTATAATTGGTGGACTGGACATATTTATTCAAAATGATCCTTTTACCAAAAATGCGTATCTATTTTTGCTCACTATGTTCACAAATTACCTTTTAACCCCTCCCATGCTCATGACGAGCTCAGCTCGTCATGAGCCACGGTGGCCGTGTGCTCATGACGACCTCCCATGCTCATGACGAGCTCAGCTCGTCATGAGGTACGGTGGCCGTGTGCTCATGACGAGCTGAGCTCGTCATGACCGTTGCGCCACGCCCATGCAGGGATAAGTCCCCTGCTGTGCTGGCCGTTCCATTGGAACGGGCATGGTCACACGGCCACCGTGGCTTATGACGAGCTAAGCTCGTCATGAGCACCGGGGCGCTACATGCGCCTCCCTCCCCCCAGCACAGCGGGGGAATTTGCCCTGCAGGCAAGGGGTTAAGAGATTCGTTTCAGTACTTGTTTTATTTACACAAGAATATAAAAAGGTGCTCCATCAGTTTCTTTTAGCTACCTTTGATTAGGGGATGGGAGCTATCCAGTTTATAGTTTTACTTTTGGCTGCCCTGGCAAAGAGACTAGCTTTGTTGTTATCAGACATTTCACAAACTTTGACACCTTCAAATATATTTTGAAGAAACCTCCCAAATGATTTTTATTCCAATTTTCTAATCCACAACAGCATGTACAACATGTTAAGTTTAAGGCACATCTATTTTTCTGCAGAGCATAGGGCGATATCTACAAGCAACTCAAAATCCAATAATACATGGACACTACTCTTTATGGAACAATTAAATTCTTCCTCATATTTTTCGAACTCCCTAGAGCACATGCCGGCTTAAATCTAATTTACAATCGCTTAGTAAAATATATCTTATCGAGACATCTAGCCATAGATTCCTTAACTTTAAATTCTCCCCAGGCACCCGACTGGATCCGGAAATTTTTCAGCAGTACCTCTGCGTGCCGAGGGACAGCATTGTACGGCTTTGCAGTGACATCATCTCCGGATATGACATCCGTGGAGCCATATAAGTCCCCTCCGGCATCCTTTTCTGAGCTTCAATGCGGATCCAAGGAAGCAGTTCCTGGGGCCTTCTGTTTTTGGCCTACTTAAATGCCTTTTTGTGTCTGGGAACAGTGTGCCTATGCCTTCGGGTTTTGAGATGTGCTGGACCTGTACTCAACACATGTCGACTACGGATCCGCATTTCATCTTTATGTGGTGCTTAGGAGAACATCACAACTACGAGGATTGTGACACCTGTAAGAGGCTAAAGCCTAAGTCCTTGGAGGAAAGGCAAATGAAGTTGCTGACGGTGACGGTGCGGCTCTCCTAATCGGAGTCCAGGCGACCTCGCTCTCTTTTTTGCTCTTAAGTTCCTGCGCAGGGCCTTTAAAGGAGCCGTTCCCATGGGTGTTGCTCATCAAAGTTGCAGAAATCCCATCGGAAGGGATCAAAGTCACAGGGGTCTTCGGCCTCACTAAGTCGTGACGTTGTTGCTAGTTCTTCCCGTTCCTTACCGGAGGATGTAGCGCCGGAGTCGACCCTGAGCCTCCCTCCTTATCTTGCAGCCAGGGCGACTATGACCCAGATGCAGGCATATTTTCCTGCTCTGCAATCCTTCTTTGGGTCTACACCCTGGTGTGCCTTGGGGCCCAAAGAGGTTGAAGGGCCTCTGGTTGGGAGTACACCAGCAGGTACGCCCTCTGCACCGTTCAAGGACCTTGACTCCCTACCTGGAGTCATTACAATGTCTGGACACAGCCCGGTGTGGCTTCCCGTTGTGACGTCGGTGGCATTGGATGAGGTGGTCACAACACCAGTCGATACTGGAGACACCATTCATGGTGCGCGTCAATACAACGCCGCCCAGACATCGATTGGCACCGGAGATGCCGCTTATAGCCTCTGCAGTTCCTGCACCTTCTACTTTATAATTAATCACTGCCACGTTTTTCTCCATAACAACAAAAAATGATGGTGCATTCATGCAAACCCTTTTCATTGTCTCCTCACCTGGCCTTTGCACAACAACTTTAGATTGAAACCATAATTCAGTTTGCATGATATTGTATAGAACATTTCCAAATTAATGCCCAACTCTTTTAAAATTTCAACAAATCCATATGCTTGTGGGGACCACAGCATAAATGTGTCTCTCAATTGTGGGAATGTATTCAGAATGCTGCAAGTTCACTTTTATTCCGTGGCATATGAACATGCACTTCTCCTACCTTTTCTCTTAATGAGTAAGCTAAAGCTTCTCCCTCAACCTGTTTATTATTTTCCCTAACAAGGTCTGGTGGTTTCTTTAACTTCTCATGTTTTCTTGCCCATTTGTCTCCTAATTTCTGGAAACCCATTGCATTTGAAAATATATTTTATTATTTCTGCAATGTGCAAATGCATTCCTGAAGAACACATTTTCTCATTTACTTCATCATCCATATGTACCCTGAAACTTTTCTGAAATGGAAAACTTCCTGAAACATCAATTTCATAAGTTTGAGTCAAATCAGTCAGTCCATCACGTGTAGTTACTGCACATGCAGCTGTTTCCTTACTCGGGAAATTAATTATTTTTTCTGACACTGGTTCGTATTTTCACGATTTAAACAGCAGGGACTGTTAGTTTCTTCATGTTCAAATGTTGAATTTAAAACACTAAGCTCTCTCTCTTTTTCAGGGTCTTGGTTAATTTATTACCCCATGCTCTCTATCTTTAATCTCTGCTGCTTCCTCAAAGCAGGTTTGAAAAATCCCATTTTCAAATATATTCATTTTATCCTGGACTGCAGATGTTGTAAAGACCATTTCCCCCCTTCTTTCAGTGCTTGGACTGTCTGGGGTCATTTCTGTTCAATAATATGTGAATTCTGAGTTTCTGAATTAAACCCTGCCATAATCACTCCTTCTGCAGCTTTTTGAACCTTTTGAGTAGGGACCATATTAATTGGGACAGTCATCATTTTTCTAGGAATTATCTGTGCATCTGCAGTTTGTAGTTCTTGGAGTGAATCAGTCACATTTGAAGCAGTAACACCTGGAGGTATCACTGTCAATGCTGAATCAACAGATAGTGGGTCAATCTGAAATGTCTGCACAGGTCTCTCAATCTGTGTTTTTCTCTGTTCAATAGAAGCAGTAGCCACTGTAGTACTTACTGGTACACTGTTTTCAGTATTTTTAATGGGAACCACATAAAGTGGCATCCATTATTTAATCCCTGAATCATTATTTATTTGAAGCTTTTTGTCATCATTAATTCCCTTCTCCTGCATCTGGTGCTTTACCTTTTTATCCTCACTTGCTCTGTCTCTTGCTGCGTTTTCCCACATGCTTAAAGCCTCAAATTGTGCAGCTTTAGATGGTGTCGTTATTTCACATAACACTTCTCTTAATTTGTCAATAATTTGCAATTCAAAAGTACCATCTTTTGGAAACCTCAAGGATCCTCTTTTTCAGTAATCTTGCACCATTAGTGAACCCACATACATGAATTTTGTCCCGAATTGGTAGACATAAAATGCACGTGTTCCTTCAGGAGCATCACCAATTAAAAACAAAATGTTCACTTTACCTCCCAACAGTTTTTTTAAACCTTCCAACATTTTCATTTTTGCAATAGTTCATTGCAATTTCTTTTCTCCAATGCTGTCAGTCTCAATTTCAGTCAGTTTTACTCCTACCCTCTCAAACAAAATCTTACTGCAATATTGTTCTGAGCTTTCTCAATCAAAATTCTGTTAGTAACAACATAAAAACATTCCCTACTCTGTCTATTCCACTAAATAAAGGATAGATTTATTATCACTGCGAGTAACACATTCCGCTTACTCTTCACAAAATAAGAACTTCTGTTTACTCTTCAAACACTGCGAGTAAATCCCTTCCGCTTACCCTTCACTCAAGCTCAGAAGAACTTGCTACTCCTTCAGTGTTACCCTTTCTAGGTGATATAACACCAAAGTTTCACCAGCGAACTCTTTGCTATCAATCACTCTCACTTTTACACAGAAAATAGTCCCTAATTTAACACTGCCAGCCCTACCTAGCTTCTCAGTGTTATTCCAACAGAATAGTAACCTCACTTCAGTGTAGCTTCCATTTACCACCCACTATTCCTTTCCTGGATTTTCAAACAACATAAAACAAGACATTAACTCTTCATGTTAAGAACATATAATCAATAATCAAAATTACTGTCCTATGAAATTACCAATATAATCAATAAAACCATCAATTCAAAATGAGCAAATGTCACCAACATTCAAAACCCTTACTATTTCAACACTTCAAAAATACATCCTAGCACATTAACAACATTTTACAACCCTATTGATACTCACGCCATTCCAGCAATCGCCTTCTTGCATCACCTTCCAGTACTGCTTTGCCAGTCTTCAGGTTCTGAGCATTGGAGTCAGGAATCAGGACTTGGAAATGTATCTAACTTGGGCAATTATTTTCTAGTGCTATTTAGGCTTTAAAACTAAACTATGCTCCTTCTGGGGATGGTGTTAACCTTACCTCTTCTACCAGAAACGGATCACCAAACTAATTGATAATAACGATCATCTTGCTACCAGACAACCTCAGAACATGACAACCCTGACTCCCCAGGGGAATCGAAGAAACAGATCTAGAATATTTTAGTCTGGTAACTCAATACACAAGAAATGCACAATGTGGGCGTGGCCAAGAGCATGGCGGACGAAGACGTGTCCGACCTGAGCTCCGACGGCCAAACACTGATCCTGTACTTTATCCTGGATTCTCCTTGTGATCCGTACTGCCGAGACACGGACTTAGTGGCGGAACACTGCCTGAGTGTCCAGGTGTGACATTTGGTGACTGACATGACTCGTGGTGCCGGAAATTAGCAGAAGTTGGGCGGACCCGGTCAGGACCAAAATGGCGATGGACTGAGCTCCGAGAACGGAGACTCCACCTGAAGAGCGGCGTGGAGGAAGGACTTGGAGTGGATGTTGCCTCCCGGCGGCTTTGTGGGGACCGGCGCCTAGAGGAACCCCTTGCCCGCCTTCAGGGGTCAAGATCTCGATGGGATCTGCTGCTGGCTGTCCTCGGCTGAGGAGGGGCAGGCTGAGCGACTGAGGAGACCTGGGACATCTACAGATCGGGCCGCTTGCCCCCGCGGAGACTGGGCGCTGTCTGTGTGGATCGCGGAGGGGGCACGATCGCAACCACGGGCTAGGGGAGGCCCGCTCCGGCTTTGGGTGACGCTCAGTGGTGGAGTGAGGAAGAGCCACTGCCCGGGTCCTGGGCGTGCGGCCTATCGGTGCGCTGTGTGCTTGCTCGGAAGGTCACGAACAGAGGACACAAAGACTTGCAGTGAGGAGAGTTGGGGGGTGCCCCACGGGGAGGAGAGGAAGTGCCCGAGTAGCGCTGAAGTGACACAGGGGGCGGAGGAGTGTGGCTCAATGGTTAGAGCTCAATTATTAGAGCGGCAGACCCTGATGCAGAGTTCTGATCAGGGACCAGGGTTCGATTCCCGCCTCGGCGGGGTCTCGGGCTCAATTTCCTCGGACCTGTTAATTCTCGCCTCGGTGCCTATTCTAATCACGGGCCCCACGCTGCAACTCGGCCAAATTTTGGAACTCCCTGCCACTCTCCTTGAGGAGTCACAAGGACTATCTTCCGTTTAGGAAAGCGCTAAAAACTCATCTATTTCCAAAAACGGCTTGAGCGGTTACAGTGCACGGCTTCTTGATCAAAGCGCCAGGATGCCCTTTGGGTGACAGGTTCTGCGCTCTATAAATATATTAAATAAATAAATAAACTCTGGGCAATAGCTTGCTTAACCTCCACACCGGCCCCCACAGCGCTAAGGATGCCTGGCTTCACCCTGGGGGTGCCCAGGAGTGGACACATCACAGGGAAAGCCAGGAGGGGTTCCACAGCGGTATGAGTATCAGCGCCAGGAAGCCGAATAGGCGACACCGCAAGGTGACCGTCTGGTGACAGTGCGCTCTATAAGTACCATGACATTTACATTTACATTTACAGGGGGCCTTTGGTATACCCCCCTCCCAGCAAAGCCACTGGGGAGGGGAGAGATGGGGACACTTACTGCCTGAGCAACAGGCTACAACTGTCTAGGAGGGGGACGTGCACAGTCATAGAGGAGACCTCGCCAAAAATGAGGCAATAAGTGAGCAGTGGCAAGGAGGGGGACGTGCACAGTCACAGAGGGGACCCCGCCATATAGGAGGCGAGCAGTGGCAAGGAGGGGGATGTGCACAGTCATAGAGGAGACCCCGCCATATATGAGGCAACAAGTGAGCAGTGGCAAGGAGGGGGACGTGCACAGTCGCAGAGGAGACAAGTGAGCGGGAGGGGGCTGTTGGGGGTGAAGCGAATAGCTGACTGATCGCTGACAGGCGGAACCTCTCATAGGGACAAAGGAAGGTGCTTATCGGGGGAATACTGTGGAATACATGAGGGATACACAAGGGGTACACATTCCATGTTGGTGAAGCCTCGAGGGAATCCCCACAGGTTGGTCCGACAATAAGGAGCACACATAGCGCAGTGAAGGTCACCATTGGTACAATTCATGGGGAGGGGCCCAGAGACTACAGCAGTACGCCCTGGTGCTGCACCGTTACATTGAAGGCCACAGGGCTCGGAGACGGCGGCGCTACCCGTAGTAAGATCAGAACCATACGCCAGCCTAGGAATAGCCATTGTGAACCTTTTGTGGACACATAGGGCCGGCCACGAGTTATAACTGAGGGTCGCGTCACGATTGGACGCTTCTTTTCCCCACTAGCTGGCGTGCGGACCGGTCAAGGAGCGGTCCGCGCATAGCGTCCTCACTCCACGGGACCCTTGGTGGAAAAGACAAGAGACTCAGGCAGACTGTAACGTTTTCCGACCCGGTGATTTAGGGTGGTTCCTAATGGTTGCCTGACCCGAGTGCTGGCCATCAATGGTGCAAGAAAAAGACTCCAGAACGCAAAAGCAGGGCAAGATGGGCAAATTCACTAAACTGATGCAGATGCCGAATCCCACCGGATCGGGCCCGGCTGGCCCTCCCGACAATGCGGTCCTCCTCCAGGCAATCCATTCCTCAAGAGAGGTGCTTGAAAGCAAGATCGACGAGATCAAAATAGATGTTAACCTGCTCTGTCATGATCTCCGTAATGTATCCGAAAGAGTCACGCAAACGGAGCATCGCATCTCAGAAGTTGAAGACACTACTCACACATTGCGGTCACTGCCTTGACGGCAACCCTGAAGGAGGTCCTCTGGAGAGTTGACGAGGCAGAAAATCGGGCACGACGAAACAACCTACGTTTCCTCGGATTTCCGGAGGCCATTGAGGGAGCGGATTCAGGTACTTACCTACGTAAATGCTTGTTGGACATGTTCCCTGATACCCATTTTTCACCCTGCTTCATCATAGAGAGGGCGCACAGAATACCAGGGGCCAGGCCGCCGCCGGGAGCGCCTCCCCGGCCACTAATTGCCAGGTTCCTTAACTATCAGGAAAGAGACAGGATTCTCAGGGCGTTTCTCCAGAAAGGAGAAATTCGGATGGATAATGCAAAGATCATGGTATTCCCAGAGTATTCCAGAGAAGTTAAAAAACAAAGTAAATCTTTTGACTCTGTGAAGGACAAACTGCGGCAGCTGCAAATTACGTACATGCTCCTCTTCCCGGCTAAACTTAAGGTGATTTTGCAGAAAAATACTCTGTTCTTCAGCAACCCGAAGGAGGCATGGCACTGGCTGGAGGAGCGTCCCCTGCCGCGAACACCCCATGAAATGCTGCCACGCACGGGAAAAGCCCCATCAATGCTTATTAATACTTTTAGACCACAAAACCGTGCACGGAGTAACAAAGGATCTGCACCGAATATGTTGCTCAGACCAACTTCCTACCGGAGCAGGAAAGTAGAGGAGGCTGTGCCACGAACATCGGACTCAGAGGGCGCCCACGCCGAGGCGGTCCTCGAGAACGGGAGACGCCCAAGGACCCTGCCACGCACTGCTCGGCATACTGCACTGATCAGGATATCACCACGGACTCAGAAGAAGAGCATTCCTTGATGCATGACATTAACCTCCTAGAGTGCACAGGTGATAACAACGGTGAAACTGGAAAGGACACTCAGACATTATCTGTGAACAATGATGCTGAGGAGTAACGCTTGGCCCAGAGAGCAACGAGAGTAACAGACCGGGTACACACATTGCACGCCACCCCGTGTGTTTTACCCCGATTCTATCCCCCCTTCTTTTTGTATTGGTTCTCCTTGTCCTCCCTCTTCCCTGGTCACTCCGTCCCTCCCCCTCTGCCCTCCTTTCCCCGCCCCCTGTTCCCCCCCGTTCCCTCCCCCCTTTTTACTTTTAGTTTTGAGTTTGTTAAAGTGTACTCTGAGGTTGTCAGTCAGGGACTCAACTGCCAGGACTGCATAATTGGGGTTTGCGGGCCGGCGGGGGACTAGAGGAACTGAACAAAGTTTGAGACATTGGGTTTGGGGGGGTGGGCGACAGACCTCGCCGATATGATCACGACACAGTTGGTCCTGTTGACCCTGGGAATGGTCGGATGGATGTTGGAGGGGTATGGGGGGGGGATTGGGGAGTTGGGGACTTGTTATAGTAACATGGCAAAACAGTGGGATTGCAGACGCCTATGGATCGCAGGGGATACAGCAGTGGATAGAGGGAGATGGGCTAGATGATAGGCCTAACATTACCCACCGTAAAGATGGTTATGCATGATCAAGAGCAATACTCTGTCCTGTCATGGAATGTGAATGGGATGGGGAATAAGATCAAGAGAGGATTAGTGGCCGCATACTTTAAGAGACTGAAGCCTGATGTCATCCTCCTACAGGAGACTCATCTAAAAGGTACTCAATGTGGTTTTCTGGGTAGAGGTGCGTACAAAACGCTAGCACACGCTGGGTTTTCCACAGGAGCGCGAGACATAGCAATATTAATTAGGAAAAGCCCACCCTTCCGCCTAGAACGCACCTGGGAGGATACAAATGGCACTTATGTGGCGGCTAAGGGAACATGGAATAGACGACATATTACCTTTATTAGCGTATTTGCGCCACCTAGGCTCCAACGTCAAACACACGATAAGCTTGCAGCAATCCTGTTGGAAGCTGGTTCGGATACACATATTATTGGGGGCGATTTCAATGATGTAATGGACCTCACGCTTGATCGTACTACTGTTACGGGGAGGGATCACACAGAGACACCGCTGAAACAATTCACAGACACACTAGCACTCACAGACCTGTGGCGTAGGCAGCACCCCCAGACCAAGGCCTACTCCTTTTACTCAGGGGCTCATAAAGCCTTCTCAAGAATAGACTATCTATTTGCGCCGGCAGGGGACCTGGGGGAGTTATATGAAATGGAGTTTCTGGCGAGAGGCCTCTCGGATCACCCGCCCCCGTGGCTCACAGTAGGTACCCGTACGCGAGGCCGATGTAGGGAATGGAAACTTAGGGGCAGATTTATGAAGGCCTTGCGCCGCCGGTGCGTCACTTTTTCCCATGTTAAAAATGACGCACCGGCGGCGCAAGGCCTTCATAAATCTGCCCCTTAATGCTTAGGATTTGAAAGATGAGCAGATTGCGAAAGAACTTCGGACGGATACAGAGCTTTATTTTAAAGAAAACGTAGGGACAGTAGACTCGGCGATCACGCTATGGGAGGCTTACAAACCCGTACTCCGGGATAGGGCACAAAACATCATAGCCCATAAAAAAAGGTGAGAGGAAGAGGAGATCATTGGGATTGAGTCCCGACTACTGCAGCTCAAAACGTGGGCGAATGTAGATAATGATCCCACCCTACTACGTAGTCTGCAGCTACTTAGACAGGAATATCTTGTACTAGCTAGAAAAGACGCGCAACATGCAATACAGGCACTGCATAGGAGACTGTACGACGTGGGGGATAAGACAGGTAAGCTGCTTGCATGGCTTAGCAGAAAATAGCTAGATTCTAGATGGATAACCCAGATAGATGAGGAGGATGGACGGACTCATGATACGCCAGCTGCAATAGCTAATGCGTTTGCAGAGTACTATGAGGCCTTTTATAAGCCACGAGCCTTTGCTGACACTACGCAAATACGGGAATATCTACGGGCAATACAACTTCCCAGGCTAGAGGACGAGGACTCACAGTCCTTAGACAGGAAGATCACAAAGGAAGAAATTATGGTGGCCATCGGCCAGCTAAAAATGGGAAAAGTCCCTGGGCCTAACGGGATCCCCCAGAATTCTTTAAGCAATATGCGACTCTCTTTTGTCCACACCTCCTACAACTTTACTTGGCGGCGCATGAGGTAGGAGGCCTCCCTGGGGACTTACGGACTGCCACAATAGCGGTAATCCCTAAGAAGGACCGACCCCCAGAACGGTGTAGCTCGTATCGTCCTATCTCGCTGATCAATCTGGAGACCAAAATACTTGCCAGGATATGAGCGAATAGGCTTACGGTGATGATCTCTGGTCTCATTCATAGAGATCAGTCGGGCTTTATGCCCAAAGGGTCAACTAGGTTTAACCTGCGAAGGCTGCATAACTGGCTGGAAATGGTACACAGAAAAATGGACCCACACCTCATACTGTCCCTAGACGCCGATAAGGCGTTCAACACGGTACATTAGCCCTTTCTTATGTCTGCATTGGAGGAATTTGGTTTCGGACCAGTGTTCCGACAATGGATCGCCGTCTTATATGACAGACCCGTGGCGAGGGTCAGAGTTAACGGGGTACTATCACAGGAATTTCCCATAGGCAGAGGCACTCGTCAAGGCAGTTCTCTGTCCCAACTACTCTTCGCCCTAGTACTGGAACCCCTCGCCTGTGTGATACTAACACACCAAGACATAACAGGTTTTCGACCGGAGGGTACGACATGGCCCGATGAACGCATATCCCTATATGCCGATGATATACTACTGTATGTAACCCAACCGGAAAGAACACTCCCAAGCATAATGTAGAGTTGCGAGACATACGGCGCACATGCGGGTTACAAGATTAACTTGGGGAAATCTTATCTGTATCCGGTTGGTGTGGGTGATGGGTATACCTTAGGCCCCAGCCAGCTCCAGGTGACTCGAGAGGGTATTAAATACCTAGGTATTTATGTAACCACAAATGCGAAACTAGCTCTGGATCATAATTTATACAAGGTGCTCAGGGGGTTTCGTGAGGAGATGGAGGACCCTGCCGTTGACCCTTCTGGGAAGGGCAGCATTATACAAGATGATTGTGCTCCCCAAATTTCTCTACGTGCTACAGAACACCTATCAGTTAATACCAGTGGAAGTGTTTAATAGAATTGATGATGCACTGCGGACATTTCTTTGGGATGGATGGCCGCCGAGAGTAGCACTACAGCGTAACCAATATAATGGCGGCATTTACCTGCCGTATCTTCGGGCATATTACTGGGCAGCCCATTTAATCGTGGTGAATGAATGGGAACACGTAGAGAGAGATCACCCTACGTATGCCCTAGAGCGCACACAGTTCATTAAACACCCATATACACACTATATATATGGGGGAAGAGGGGCTACACAACTCCTTACAGAAACGCGGATCGTCCTGGCAGCATGGAAGCAAGTCTAAAGACAGATGAAGTGGGGCGTCCGGGTCACCAGGGAGACCCCGCTATGGGTGGATAATTGCTTACCGGAAATTAAGAAGCTGCGTGGTTTTAGGAAATGGGATCTACTGGGCATCTCACAACTTGAAGACATATTGTATCGCAAAGAGCTAGTCACTTTTGCACACCTTCAGGCCGAATACAACATGAATACAACCCAACACTACAAATACCTACAGCTGACACATGCCTGGCAGGCACAGGGCTTAGACACCGATGACATCCCTGAATATGCACCCTTAGAGGGACGACTCTTGATGGGGGAAATGGCGGAAAAAACGGTCTCTTGGACTTACAAAACAATAATAAACAATAAGCCAGACAACCAGCTGAAATTGCGAATGAGATGGGAATCCGAGCTGGGGGAGATGGACGATTTGAACTGGGAAATGGCACTGATGCACCCTCGAGAGGTAGCCATCCGATCGCGCCTCAGGCTGATTCAATATAAATATTTGCATAGGGCATACTACGACAAGATGCAATTACACCGCATAGGGAGGGCAGAAACATCCACCTGTCTGCGATGTCTATGGTTGGAGGGTACATTTTATCATACTGTGTGGGAGTGTTCTAAGATTCAAAGGTACTGGATGACTCCGATGGGTGAGCTGGAAACTGTTTTGGGGGCTTAGTCCCTCATTTGTTTTGCTGGGAATCTCCACGGATATTGACCTCCCTAAACCTAAGTTGGTCTTGCTGCAGCTAGGGTTGGTGGTCGCGAAGCGAGACATAGCTAGGGCATGGGGGGCCGCGGTGGTTCCATCCATTCTTTTTCTTTTTTTGATCTTTATTCGGAATAAAACATCCATAAAAGTGCATGACAAAATACAAAGGCAGAGAGATACAAGGAGAGAATAAACGACAAAAAATAAATGTAGTTTATCTAGCTTCTACAACAATGCATATAGATATTAAAAGAAAACAGTATATATGATTAAAATTTTCTTTTTTGGATTTAAAAATAGCGACGAATATGGAATATAAGACAAAGGACAAAAATAAAATCAGAACGTATTTAGATGCAAATTTAAAAATGTACAAATTGGTAACAGTACAAAGTGCAAGGTGCAATGTGCAAATCTTTTATCAGTCAATGTGCAAAGTAGCTCGTGAGCGGACCGCAGCTTTAAGGAAGCAGCTCACTCTAAATATAATTTCATCTGATCCCAACATTAATACATTTCTAAACGCTATCTTGAAGTCTAACAAGTCATTTTTCCGACAGTATGGCATTAAATAATGGACAGTAAACAATTTATAAAAATCGCAGAAGAACATAAAATGCATCAGACTTTGTTTCATGGTCGGGTTACATGGGCAACCTAAGGTTTCCAAATGTTTGTTGTACCCCAAAGGAAAATTAAGCAAATTTACAATGCTCCCGTCCCGAAAACGGAACAGTAAACTCCTGTTCCATCTACCAAGATTTAAACGTAGATATTTCTGGGGCGGGGCAGGGTAACTAGCAGGGGGCTCTAAATGGTCCATATACTTTATGATTGTATGCTTTGTGAAATTTTTCCCTTCCCGCTCTTCTCTATAGAGGTTGTATAGAGCCCTTTGAACCAAAGTCTTATGTGAACGCTCTATGAGATTAGGAGATGTAAACAGATGTCCTTGCCCAACACTTACTAGACATTCATTTACCGTTTTCAACCATGGTATACAGTGTGCCCTGTCACATTTTAAGCAATCTGAGATTATATCACGTGTTAATTTAGCTGCAGGGTTCATCCATATCTTTAGCCAAAAAAGGGGCGGCCTAGATCTAACAAAGTCTTCTATAGAGGTTGTATAGAGCCCTTTGAACCAAAGTCTTATGTGAACGCTCTATGAGATTAGGAGATGTAAACAGATGTCCTTGCCCAACACTTACTAGACATTCATTTACCGCTTTCAACCATGGTATACAGTGTGCCCTGTCACATTTTAAGCAATCTGAGATTATATCACGTGTTAATTTAGCTGCAGGGTTCATCCATATCTTTAGCCAAAAAAGGGGCGGCCTAGATCTAACAAAGTCTTCTATATAGGGAATATTTAATTCACTATGGCATATATAGTTTGGGGCACAGATCACTCCACCCAACACCTTCCGACAGAATCTATTTTCTTCTGTTTGGATATGGAGGCAATTTATATGTCCCCATACCTCTGCGCCATAGGTACCTGTGGGAATGCATTGGGTTTGATAGATTTTTAATAATGGGGTGATCACATCAGCGTAATTTGGTTGGCGCAAGGAGATTATTGAATTGATCGCTTTACCCAATTTGTTTCTCGCATAAGAAACATGTGGTTGCCAAGAACCAGTGTTAGAGAACAGCAGCCCCAAATAAGGAAAAGTGCAGGTGCTTTTTAAAACCTTTTCCCCGGACATGATCTCAATAATTTTATATTTTTTAGGACCACAAGTCATAATAAGTGATTTTTTAAAATTTGTGGATAGACCTAAATCAGCCATAAAACTAACAAAGCCTGAAATTAAAATACGCAGAGCCTTTGGAGTGCGGCCCATAAGGACCGCATCGTCTGCGTAAAGCAGGGTGGGTATGGGAATGCCATTTACGTACGGTACATCTCTTGTTAGGGTACTCAGGGAACTACTCAGCTCATTAATGTATAAGATAAAAAGCAGAGGGGCCAGAACACAACCCTGTCTGACCCCCCTGCCAATTAAAATATCATTGGAAACTTCGCCAGTGTGGTTAATACGTACACGGGCTTTTAAGTCGCTATGGAGGTAAGATAAAAAGTAAACTAAATGATCATCTAACCCATAATTAAGTAAGACGGACCATAAACGGGAGCGATTTACAAAATCAAAAGCCGAACTCAAATCCATAAAACCAAAATATAGGGGAGATTTTTTTGCAATGGTATATTTTTCCATGATTAGATTCAGGTTCAAACATTGCTCCACTGTGCCCACATTTGAACGGAAACCTAGCTGGCTCGGGTGAAGAATAGTACTTTCCTCCGCCCAAGTTCTAATTCTTTTGAAAATTACCCTACCTAAGACTTTCAGGGTGTTATCAATTAATGATATTGGGCGGTAACACCCAGGATCCAGCCTGTCACCTTTTTTAAAAATGGGGACAATAGTACTGCTGGACCATGTTTCAGGGATAGATTCGTATGTTAGGTTATTAAAAACATTGCACAGCAACGGGGCCCAAAGATTAATTTCACATTTTAGTTGATCAATAGAAAGGCCGTCAGGGCCAGGAGCTTTATTACTGGCACTTTCAGCGATGGCGTCCTCTACCTCAAGCAATGTAATGTTCAAGGGAGTTTGAGGGGAAAGGGTTACTATGGGGTTGCAAGGTACAGCATAGATCTTTGAGAAGTGGTCAACCCACACAGGCCCAGTGATATTACAGTTAATTGGTGTTATATTTGAACCAATAGATCTTAGGTTCTTTACCTCCCTCCAAAACCCTGTGGTATCTTTTAGGGCGGCCGAACGCACAAGGGATTCCCAGTGATCTTTAACTAATTTGTTGGATCTAGTACGTAAGGTAGATTTATACCTAGTTCTCAGGAACCTTACTTGAGGGATATCCCGCGGTTTGGCCATGAGTGCGGCCCTTAAATCCCGGTTTGCCTTTGAACAAGAGGCATCAAACCATCTTGGGGCTTCCTCGGTTTTCCTGGATACTGGTTTAGAGATCTCACTTTTTATTGCGGAGCAAAGTTCGCAGAAAGATTTAATTATGTTGCCCCCGCTACTATCGATAGCAAGACAGTCCGAGATCAATACAGGATGTTTCTTGATCACACTAGCTAAAACACCCCTGTTGTCCACCCCCCTCCAAACAACCCTTAATCTATCCGTCGAGGCTTCCAAATTTGTGGCCCCAACTTCACTATATGATGTTTTTCCCCCGAATAATTTCAGGTGAATCACAATTGGGTGGTGATCACTGTATACATTACACACTACCTCAGCTTTTAGTAAAATATCAGCAAGGGAGGGCGAAACAAATATATATTGATTGTTGTTGCGCTCCCATGACCGATATAAGTGGGGACCGGGGCAGTGCTTGTACCAATGCCAGCAAACTCCATCGAGTTTATGAGTTCTCTGGTTGCAAGGAGATCAGATAGTTCTACACCTCTCTTACAAGGGGGATTTCTTTGATCGATGTGTGCGTTGAAATCCCCACCTAAACAAATACCATCAAACTTCCCATATTTCTGTCCCTCCACTATTTCATCAATAAAATTAAACAGATTAAAAAAATTACAATTAGGGTGGGATGTAAAATCATTGTTGTAGAAATTAATCAAACAAAGTTTAACACTTCCTATGTATATCAGTGCCATAAGACTTGGGTTATTAGTTTGTATTACTTCAGTTTTTATCTCTGCAGTTATTTTCACCCAAATCGATAATCCCCCACTGGGACGGCCTGAAGGAGGGGCCGGTACAATCTTATTATGACAATTATACCCCTCGAGTAACAAATGAGTTGTGCACCAAGTTTCTTGAAACATTAGGACATCATAGTGGTTCACCCAATCTTTCCAGGCTTTGATTTCCATTTTTGCCTTCAGCCCTGCAATGTTCCAGCTTATGATGGACAAGTCCTCGGCGGGCAGTGGACAAGCTTTCTGAACATACACCCGGGCAATTGCTGTTAGATTGGCCGGTGGAACACAATGTACATTCGATGGCAGAGGACAGTCGGATGGTATCAAAGGTACCTCAGACTCTACTCTCTGCAAAAGTTCAACATCGGGCACTACTGCAACTGGATCTTCCTGGGTGACTGGCAGTCAGTCCAAAGTGCCCTGATCAGAAAATGCCGAGAATCTATTCTGTAACGGAAACAAGGGGGGTGGTTGCAACATTCTGTGTGGGGGTCTGTAAAAGTAACTCAGAGGTAAAGGTGTCACCACAGTGGTTGGTCCGTGCCGGGTGTAATTCTTATTCAATAGGAATTTTACTGTACCGTGATTCCTAAAATTGATTATAATACAATCTCCGTTAATGTTTTTGTATAGGGGTCCAACCCAGGTCACCCGGCGTGTAGAAAGAATTTCATTGGATATGTCATAGCCAACCCCCTTGTATTTAGTTATCCAATCAATACATTTGTTATGTAACTGAACCCAAGATTCTCCTTGACCCTCCTTAAGCGGTGGTATACCAGCCAAAACCAATACGTATGGACAAGCCTCAGGAGGTAGATGTAGAGCAGGACCTTGATGTTTGATTGGCCTGTTGTCCTCTGGTTGTCCCCCATGCTGGCTAGGGTCCGATTGTACCTTTTGCTTAGCTAAACCTCTAGGAGGATCACTCTTCCGAGTATTATTAGTGGGTTTCGTTATACTGGGTAGACTGGAAAGTGGAAGGGGAATTGATGGCGGAGTAGGGGCATGAAGGTTTTGTCTTTTGTTTGCTTCCACCGGTGGTGTGGTAGATATGGGGGTGGTACTAGCGGTTTGGGCCCCTTTAGTTGTAACTGGGTTACAGTTTATAGTAGGGCCTCCACTAGATAGAGTGCTAGTAATAGTCTCCAAATCTTTTAACAAGCGTTCACCTCTAATTTGGTCTAGACAAATCATACCTTTCCTCTTTGCTTCATCGTTTTTCACGAGGGTTTCCAGCCTATCGAGTCTCTTAAAAATGATATGCAATGCAATGGTCTCTATAAGATTTCCCTTTGGTTTAGATTGGAGGGTACTTTCATTAGGGAAGTCAGTCTGTGTAGAGATAGAATTAGTGTCCTCATTTGATATAACGGTACCACTCAATTCCCCTGGGTCAGAGCATACTGTTTGGGCCCCTGCTTGTTGTTTCTTCCCCCTAGTCCACATACTCTGTGGGGTAGGCTGGTCATTACCCCTAGGGGGCTGCTTTCTCTTGTTTATTGCTGTCTTAGCTGGACCCCTTTTGCGTTTTGCTCCAATAGTCACGGAATTCGTAATTGTGGGTGGTGGCCCTGGTTGCGATACAAGAACCAAATCAGTATCAATAGCTATGTCATCGGTGTTACCCTCCTGTGGTAAATCAGATAAACTGACCGGAGGAGTAGATCTCACCACAATGACTTCTGGGAGGAGAGGCATAGTATGTTCGGGACTGACTATGATAGTAGGTTGGCTGATGTTAATAGAGCCCGATGACAACCTCCTCTCAGTCTCTGTGATCTCTTTAAAGGCATTATCCAATAGGCTCTCAAACGAAAGGTGAAAAGATACAGGATCTGCAATAGCCGGCGAGTCTGTATTTGCAGGGGTAGTTGTGATACGTTTAACCATGATGGGAACGACAAACTCACCTTTAGATAAAAGTTAGGTGGGTGGCCCGCCCGACCACTGTTGACCTCTGAGGGCCTCAGAGGGCCCGCCCTTTGCCCGGGCTTAGCCCGGCGCCGCCCGCGCGCATCCCGTGGGACTGGAGGCGTTCTGGTCTTTATTGGCGCCTCCGGACGCTGCCTCTGACGTCCCGGGTGCACCTCTGTCGCTGGGGCACCTGGGAACTGTGGTCTGCTGGTGGCGTGGACTGCTGGTGGACCGGCCGTTTCCCTCACGGCGCTCGCTGGTCAACAGGTGAGAAAAGGACCGAGCCGTTGCCCTCACGGCGATGCCTGCTGGTCAAGAGTTGCCCCCAACAGAGCGCTCGGCGCTCCGGTCTTTATTGGCGCCTCCGGGCGCTGCCTCTGACGTCCCGGGTGCACCTCTGTCGCTGGGGCACCTGGGAACTGTGGTCTGCTGGTGGTGTGGACTGCTGGTGGACCAGCCGTTTCCCTCACGGCGCTCGCTGGTCAACAGGTGAGAAAAGGACCGAGCCGTTGCCCTCACGGCGATGCCTGCTGGTCAAAAGTTGCCCCCAACAGAGCGCTCGGCGCTCCGGTCTTTATTGGCGCCTCCGGGTGCTGCCTCTGACGTCCCGGGTGCACCTCTGTCGCTGGGGCACCTGGGAACTGTGGTCTGCTGGTGGCGTGGACTGCTGGTGGACCGGCCGTTTCCCTCACGGCGCTCGCTGGTCAACAGGTAAGAAAAGGACCGAGCCGTTGCCCTCACGGGAATGCCTGCTGGTCAAGAGTTGCCCCCAACAGAGCGCTCGGCGCTCCGGTCTTTATTGGCGCCTCCGGGCGCTGCCTCTGACGTCCCGGGTGCACCTCTGTCGCTGGGGCACCTGGGAACTGTGGTCTGCTGGTGGCGTGGACTGCTGGTGGACCGGCCGTTTCCCTCACGGCGCTCGCTGGTCAACAGGTGAGAAAAGGACCGAGCCGTTGCCCTCACGGCGATGCCTGCTGGTCAAGAGTTGCCCCCAACAGAGCGCTCGGCGCTCCGGTCTTTATTGGTGCCTCCGGGCGCTGCCTCTGACGTCCCGGGTGCACCTCTGTCGCTGGGGCACCTGGGAACTGTGGTCTGCTGGTGGCGTGGACTGCTGGTGGACCGGCCGTTTCCCTCACGGCGCTCGCTGGTCAACAGGTGAGAAAAGGACCGAGCCGTTGCCCTCACGGGAATGCCTGCTGGTCAAGAGTTGCCCCCAACAGAGCGCTCGGCGCTCCGGTCTTTATTGGCGCCTCCGGGCGCTGCCTCTGACGTCCCGGGTGCACCTCTGTCGCTGGGGCACCTGGGAACTGTGGTCTGCTGGTGGCGTGGACTGCTGGTGGACCGGCCGTTTCCCTCACGGCGCTCGCTGGTCAACAGGTGAGAAAAGGACCGAGCCGTTGCCCTCACGGCGATGCCTGCTGGTCAAGAGTTGCCCCCAACAGAGCGCTCGGCGCTCCGGTCTTTATTGGCGCCTCCGGGCGCTGCCTCTGACGTCCCGGGTGCACCTCTGTCGCTGGGGCACCTGGGAACTGTGGTCTGCTGGTGGCGTGGACTGCTGGTGGACCGGCCGTTTCCCTCACGGCGCTCGCTGGTCAACAGGTGAGAAAAGGACCGAGCCGTTGCCCTCACGGCGATGCCTGCTGGTCAAGAGTTGCCCCCCATCCATTGTTGAATGGAGGAAGAGCATGGACATGTATATGCTAGGGGAGAAGACAACCTATAAGGCAAGGGCCTGCCCTAAAAAGTTTTGGAAAATATGGAAGCCCTGGCTTACACACTATGGACTCTCGCTCTCCGATTCACAATGATCTTATATGGTTGGTATAGGAAGATGGGCCCCAAGATAATGATTTGGTGAACACTATTATTGTTTGATTCTCTTTTACTGCTGATTAGATACACAGCTGCATTCTATTTGCGTATGTTTACATACTCTGCTGGTAACCACTGTTATTGTCTTACAATCAGAATTTTTTTAAATAAATATATTCCCCCCCCAAAAAAATGCACAATGTGGCATTTCAATATTTACTGTAGCATTATGATTCTTTTGTAAAATATGTGCACAGAAGGAAACAGAACAGTGTGATCAGAAGTACCAGAATGGTGAAGAAGATAATTCAACCATTGTGTTGGTACATTAAATATATGCTTGAATATAAGTAGTTATATTTGGTACTCCTACCTAGCTCTGGCTATCTTAGTGTGTCTAGGTTGTCCTTTTTGCCTCCAGGGGGGGGGGGAAACCACACTAGACACCAGGGAATTTCTTTTTTTTAAATGGAAGCGACCCCTTGGGCAAGGGTCGCTTCCAGAGGCCAAATGTATTTAACACATATATTCTTCCCCCCCAGGGGACAGATTGCCTGATTTTTGGGGGTGTTTCTGACCCCAGGGGTGGCAGAAAAGCCCACTGGAGCCAGGGAATTTGTTTTTATTATAGACACCAGGGAGTGTTTTACGTTTTAAATGGAAGCGACCGCTTGGGCAAGGGTTGCTCGTTACGGGCCTAAAAATCTTTTAAGACTTTTTAGCCCCCCTCTGTGGACAGATCACCTGCATTTATTGGCATTTCTGGCCGGGTGGCAGAAAAGCCCAATAGAGCCATGGATTTAAAAACAAATAAATTGCTCGCTTCCAGGGGACACATATTTTTTTATGTGTATTTTGCCCCTCCTGGGAGCAGATCTGCCCATTTATTTGACCTTTCTGCCCCCATTTGGGTCGCGAGATAGCGTGTTATAATGTTAATTGTTTTATTTCTTGTGAATTGCAATTCTAATGCTTTATTTCTCTCTCTGTTCTAGTTCAAGGCTTTTGCTCTTTAGACTGTTCAAGGTTGCGGTTTCGTTACTGGTGGTTCTGCTGTTTGTGTTGTTGCATGTGTTTGGTAAGAGACTTTTTTTGTACAATGTAAATGTTTTTCATTTCTCTGCATGAATGAGGTTTTTTTTTACAAATGGTTGGCTTCTGTTTTTTGAGTGTCAAAAACTTTTTGCATTTGTGCTCGATGTGTATTTTGTTGTTTTGTGAATTATTGTTTTTTTTCTTTCTAGTGGGATATCTTTTTAGCAGTCTCTCTGCAAAGTAGGTTCTGGTGAGTGTAGCGGTCTCTTACAAGTGAATCGTATCGTTTTTGAGTATATAGATCTTTGTGATAAAGGCACACATTTTTTTAACTTACTTATTTTGTACAGTGTTGGTTGTTGTTGACTTGTTTGTGCAGTCTCCTTTCTTAGTAAGGATGATGGCTAGCCGCAGGATTACTGATCTGCAGATTGTTGGTATGCTTTTTGAGTTTTCCTCTGACCATGGTTCAGAGACTGACTCTGCATCTGAGGCAGAGGAGGGAGGGGAAGATTCAGGCAGTGAGTTTTCTCTCCACATGGCATCATCGGATGATGAAGCTACTTTCAGTGCGGATGAAGCTACTCTTAGTAGGGATGAGGCTACTCTTAGTGCGGATGAAGTGACTGTGTCAGAGGAGGACATTGATGTGCCAATAGTGCGCGAAGAGGCATCTGGGAAGCAGCCTGGGGATGCAAGGCTTCTTGTTGGTATAGTGCAGTAAGAGGCATCTGAGGTGCAGCCTGGGGCTGCAAGGCTTCCAGTTGGAAGTGATGACCTCTGGGTTGCCCCAGGCATGGTGCAGCCGGCATTGCCAGACTTTGCTGGTGTTCCAGGGTGTAGAGTGAATATAGAAAACTTTTCGCCGATACATTTTTTCAGTTGTGTATGGATGATGTGTTTTTGGCAGAGATTGTTGCGCAATACTAACTTGTATGCCAAACGTTTTTTGAGGGACAACAGTGCCATCCTTAAGCCCCATTCTAAAGCTACCCGGTGGACTCCCACAAATCTGGAAGAGATGAAGAAGTTCTTGGGTTTAACTTTTTGGGTGGGCTTGCTAAGGAAGCCATCAATGTCTTCATATTGGTCTACTAGTCCCTTGATGGCAACGGCTATATTTCCGGCAGTCATGAGTCGTGATAGGTATTTGCTTCTGATGCTGCATTTTGTCGATAATGGTTTAGCGTTGCCACAAGATCACCATGGGTGTGACCGTCTTTTTAAGATTCCGCTGATCACTTTGTAGATCGATTTTCTGAGATCTATGCTTCAGGGAAAGAAATAGCAGTGGATGAGTCTTTGGTCTTGTTCAAGGGCCGCTTGGTTTTTAGGCAATACATTCCTAGTAATAGGGCACGGTATGGAATTAAGCTGTATATACTGTGTGACAGTAGGACTGGATATGTCTCTAATTTCAGTGTGTACACTGGTAAGGAATCCAGGATTAACACGCCTGGTTGTCCGTCCACTTTTGGAGTGACTGAGAAAAATGTGTGGGAACTTGGTAGAGGACTTTCTAACAAAGGTCACCATTTATATGTAGATAACTTCTACACTGGTGTGCAGTTGTTCTGGGAATTGGCCAAAGTGGACACTGTTGCTTGTGGCACAATCCACTCTAACTGTAAAGGTTTCCCAAAAGAACTTGTTTGTCAAAAGCTTGTGCGGGGACAGTACAGTGCGTTGCGAGGAACTTCTAGCTGTGAAGTTTTCAGACAGGCGAGATGTCTACGTGCTGACTACCATCCATGATGAAAGCACTTCACCTGTGACTGTTTGGGGTCAGGTTGCTGAAGCGCGCAAACCTGTGTGCATTTTAGACTATAATAGGCACATGGGTGGTGTTGACAGAGTAGATCAGAGGTTGGAACCTTACGCTTCTCTTCGTAAGGTTTACATTTGGTATAAGAAGTTGGCTATCCATCTTTTCCACTTGGCAACCTTTAATGCTTTTGTTGTTTTCAAGGATTCTTGTCCTGAGTCAAAGATTACTTTTGCTAAGTTTCAGGAGTCTGTAATAGGCAGCCTTGTTTTAGTGGAACAAGCAAGTGTTCCTAGAGTTGGAGTGGTGGAGGATTTGGCTAGATTGAACGATCACCACTTTCCTGATCACATTCCTCCAACACCTTCGAAAGACTTTCCCAGTAGGAGATGTAGAGTCTGTTGGCAAAGAGGTTCGCGGAAGGAGACTCGTATGTACTTCCCCGAGTGTCCTTTTAACCCTGGGCTGTGTGTGCCTGCTTGTTTTAGAATGTACCAAACGCACAAGAATTTTTGGGAGCATCCATGAGTGATAAAGTGAACTGCCTGATCTCTAATATTTAATATGTTTTGTTCACTTTCAGGTTGGCAATTGTGTAGTGTATTTCGTTTCAGATTTTGTGTTAGTAGATTTGTATCTATTTACAATTTGTTTGTGTTTTCTCATTTGTATAAAACAATCCTAAATGTTATGGCGGTGTGCGCGGACTGGCGCTTGGCTGGCGGTGTGCTTGGACTGGCGCTTGGCTGGCGGTGTGCTTGGACTGGCGCTTGGCTGGTGGTGTGTTTGGACTGGCGATTGGCTGGTGGTGTGCATGGACTGGCGTTCGGGTGTCGGTGTGTGTGGACTGGCCCTTGGCTGGCGGTGTGTTTGGACTGGCGCTTGGCTGGTGGTGTGTGTGGACTGGCGCTTGGCTGGCGCTTGTGTGGACTGGCGCTTGGCTGGTGGTGTGTCTGGACTGGCGTTTGGCTGGTGGTGTGTTTGAACTGGCGCTTGGCTGGTAGTGTGCGTGGACTGGCGCTTGGCTGGCAGTGTGCTTGGACTGGTGCTTGGTTGGTGGTGTGTATGGACTGGTGCTTGGCTGGTGGTGTGCATGGACTGGCTCTTGGCTGTCAGTGTGTGTAGACTGGTGCTTGACTGGCGGTGTGTGTGGACTAGCGCTCGGCTGGCAGTGCACGTGCACTGGCGCTTGGCTGGCGGTGTGTGAGTAGTGACTAGCTGCTGGTCACTACACACACTGCTAGCCAAACGCCACTCCACGCAAACCCTGAGCTGGTGTGGATGCTGTGTCAGGAATGTGGGCGTGTGAAAGTGATGGGCCCTTGAATGGAGCTGTCTGCTGGTGTGAGTGTTGTAATTTGCTGAGCCCGAATGGTTTTGTATGTGTCACACGTATGAAAGGTGCATGAATGACCTGTAAAGAGGTTGGTGCCTTGTCGTGGCTTTACAGCTCACGAGCTGTGAGTCGTTGGTTCCATTTCTCGACCTTTCAATTATTAACAGTGCACTTCTTTTTTGTGAAATCTCTGGTTAATACTACTATATATACTGAACCATCAGTCGCACTTGTGCCAAATCCAACCAGTATGTATGTGTGCTTGAGGAATAGGTGGTTGTATAGGAAAAAAATTATTTTCTGTTTTTGTCAAGCAGGGTATACCTTGTCCCTTTTTGTGAATGTTGTAATGTGTTGGTTTTGTGCCTGGTGGTGTGAATGGTCTTGTGTGTATCATGTATGAAAGGTGTGTGAATGGCCTGTAAAGCGGTTGGTGCCTTGACGTGGCTTTACAGCTCATGAGCTGTGAGTCATTGGTTCCGTTTTCTGTCCTTTCAATTATTGACAGTGCATTTCATTTTTGTTAAATCTCGTCTTTAAAATTTGATATACTGAACCATCACTCGCACTCATGCCAAATCCAACCAGTATGTGTGTGTGCTTGAGGAATAGATGGCTGTGCAGTAGTCTTCGTCTTTTTTGTCTCTCTGCCCAGGTGTACATTTCATCTAAGAAAAACCTACCAACTGTAGATTTTGTTGTAAACTAAACACCCATGGGAGTACATGCTGATGTCTCTCTTGTAGAGCCCGACAAGTTATCTTACCCACAAGGTCCTGCAAACCTCGAAATGTGACTGTGATATGTTCCTTGCATTAGTGTGCTCAAATTTCCACGCTGCAGAAAGTAACACCAAATTGCCAACCCCCCAGCATTTCTCCAAGTATCCCAATAGAAATGGTGCCTCACTTGTATGGATGGGTCAAGAACCCGCGACAGGCAAGGGCCCAAAACCTATTGAGGTGACATCAAAATTACCCATCATAAACCAACCAGGGGGGGTCCCATGAGTTTTTGGCCCTGGGCTCGGCGGCCATCTAGGGAAACCTACCAAACCCACAAATTTCTGGAAACTAGACACCCTGGGGAGTCCAGCGAGATATGGCTTGCGTGGGTCTCCCAACATTGTCCTACCCAGAATCCCCTGCAAACCTTATATTTCGCTGAAAGAAATCACTTTTTTCTCAAATTTCAGTGTGGGAAAGTTCTGGAATCTGTGTGGAACCACAAATTTCCTCCAACCCAGTGTTCCTCCAGGTCTCCCGATAAAAATGGTACCTCACTTGTGTGGGTAGGCATAGTGGTTGCAAAAGGAAATGGCTCAAATTGTACTGTGGAGACTTCAAAATTACCTATAAGAAACTACCTGGTTTGGAGGGGGGGTGGGGGTATCTGAGATTTTGGTCCCAGGCACCAACGGGCATCTTGGGAAAGTATCAAACCCAAACATGTCTGAAAACTAGACACGCAGGGGAGTCCAATGAGGTATGGCTTGCGTGGAACGTTTTCAAACCCAGAATGCCATGCAAACCTCAAACTTAGCTGAACAAAACCACATTTTCCACATATTTTTATGTGGAATCACCGTGCCGGCAAAAATGTCCTAAACCCTAAATAGCCCTTTCATGAACTGTCTCACCAGTCAACATGAACAAAGAGAAATCATTTTATTAGAACGCCTATGTTAGAAATGGGATCTCTGGTTGGCTGAGGCTTGCGCCAAAGCCCGGCAGAGAACACCACTCTAGTTAGGGCAAGGGAGTTACAATCAAAAGATAACCCCTGCTCACCCCCTTGGTAGCATGGAACAAGCAGTAAGGCTTATCCCGGAGGCAATGTGTAAAGCATTTGCGCACGCACCCACCAGCAACAACATCCCAGGCCCCCCACAAAAGAAACTCCACACAAGGTTATATCAAAAATAGCCTTTATATTCTCAAAACACATTAGAATAGTAAACACATTATGTACACTGTGCCAACTGGCACGGGGAAATATCTACAAGGGATTATTTACACATGACAGGGTCACGTGGGCCACTGTCAGGATTAGCACTTGGTAAAGAAATAGTAAAAGAATATATATGAACTTAGAACACAGCCAGTAATCACTGGCAGACACTATACTCAGTGTCAACCTGTAATATAAATCATAACAGGCACTGTATCCCACAAGTCTAAATACATTAGACTCTAACCACCCAAGTAAAAATTACACTAGGGGCGTAAATCACACAGGGAAGTATAAGCTCCCCAACACAAACCAAGATAGGTAAAACAACCTCATAGTCATGAAGCATATTTTAGAGGTATCTAAACAGGGTGCGTAAAACATACTACACACAATACATTTCCTAGCGCCATAACATAGTTAGCACACAAATCACATAGGGGCCTGGCGCCCTATGTGGTTCTGAAAATTCTGGACTTGTGTAATTATTCTGGACTCGAGAATAAAAACTTCATCATAACATGACGAATTCAGTATCAAAAGACCGAGAATGACGAGTACACCATGTACAAGCATTTTCAGCATATTCGAGTGACGATTTCACCTCGAAATCGTCATTATCGTTCAGAACCCTTGGCTTCCCTCTTATGTATGGCAGCCATTTTGTGAGTTGCCCTTTACATAGGCTTATAATCCAGCTGAATTCGATTCCACAAGGACACGTACACCTTAATCGACTTTCCTATGACCTGGGCAAGTTGGAACCATTGCCCCAGGCCGAACCCGTTAGGTCAGTTCCCCTCCCAGTGGCCGAACAAGATAGCATCAAGGCTCAACAAGCCATAAAACCATTTCAGCGCACACACACCTGCCGTATCTTGCTCACATCTGTCTCTGCTCTTTTTGCTTCACTTGCTTTATGGTGGAGAGGTGCCCGTTTTATTGGGGGTCCACGATATCTGATGAAATGTTGGGCCTTACCGGGTAATTTATTGTGGGCTGGACGACGTGAAATATGGACATGTCATCATGACTCTGCTTTTCCTTTGTTACAAAGAAATGTAAATAGTATACTGTAAATTCGAAGAATGTTTGCCTGAAGCTGAATATTTTGTATAAAAAGAGAAGCCTGGCTTTGTGAATTCAAGCAGTCTCCTGAGAATATACTTCCTGTGTGTTGTACTTCTAGGACACTTGTTACCTTAGTTGCAGCCAATAAAAATCGATCCTTGACTTCACCTAGAAGCCTCTGAGTTTCTGTGGTCTGAATCAGGAAGGACTCGAGGTCTCTGGGTTTACCCTGACACCGCTGGGTTTCCGGTTCTGTGCCGGTTCTTAAAAACCCAGTACCACACCTATAACAGTAAACATCCCCCTGGCAAACTGGCCATCTCAAATGCTCTATGTCCACAGAGTCACGGCTACTGCCCAGGCAGCGAAGGTCCAGGGTGCACCACTGCGCACAACCTAAACTTTGCAGCTGCCCACTACTTGCAGGGCAGCTGAAAACAACAACATGGGGCCTAAACGCTGCAGCTGGCACTAAGTGCTGCGCAGCAGTGGAGGCCAAGGTAGGGAGAAGCAGTGCGTCTCACTCCTATATTCAAAAAGAACATGTCCCCTGAAAGAAAAGTCCTAAACGATGCAGCTGCCCACTACTTGCTGGGCAGCTGTAAATAGTCAGAATGCGACATGGGCTCTCACTGGCCCTTAGAAATAAATGCGCCACATGTTGGAGCCCTCTAGTCTCTGAAATCAGCTATGCCTCAGGGAGCACACTGGCTCCTTAAATAATGGGGCCTCTCGAGGGAAAGGACTGGCCATCTTAATAATGAAGCATGGGCCCCTCAGGGCCTGGGAATACACGTATGGCCACTTGTGGGAGCCATCTAGCTCTGAAAACAACTGGGACTACCACGGGCCCCTCTGGCCCTGGAGACAATCATGGCTCTTTAAAGTAGAGCTGTCCCAAGCTTGGTGGAGCGACCTGCTGCAAGATGGGGTCACTCCATGTTAGGCACTGCACTGTTATGGGCACAGGGGGTGGGGGAGGGGGGCACCGACAACATGCCCCGACACCACCCCCCTAAACAACAAAGTATGGGGCCCTCTGGGCCCGAGTAAACACTTGGGGCCAAACGTCGGAGCAGTCCTCTGTAGGAGCGGGGCTGCTCTGGGTAGAGGCAGCGGCGGGGTGCCTCGACTTCACTCCCCCCAGCCGGCTTCTACTCACCGGCTCTTCTCGTAGGGGAACTCTTCTCTGCCTCGAGTGCAGTGGGCAGGCACCGGCAATGTGCCTTAAGCCCCCTCCGCTTTCCACCGCACTTGACTGGTGCCCGCGGTGCTCTCCCTTCGCAATGGGCACCCGGCACGGGCAGGCGCCAGCATTCTCCGTCGGGCGGCTTCAGGCGACTTCCCCCAGGCTGCCGGGCGTGCGCGGGACTTCCTCCTTGAAGCCGGAAGTACCGCCCGCCGTCAGGCACCTGGTGGCCTGACTTCCTTTTCGCCGCGGGCCGCGGCGGTGATCACTACATCGGGGCACAACGAGGGGTAGGCTCCCACGGGATGGAAAACAAAGTTAGGAGTAGGGTGGGCACCCGGCTAGGGCTCTCATACATGGGGTGGGCACCCGTAGCACTTTCAAATTACAAAGGAAGACGCAGGGTGGGCACCTGCGCACAAAAATAATTAAATAAGCGGGGTGGGCACCCGCAAGGAGGGCCGCATGGGCGGGGGAGTCCCCAGGTCGGGAATCCCTCACAGAGGATTGCATCCCAGCGCTGCAGGGCCAAACCAAAGCGCTCCCTCAGGGAAATGCAGCGCAGGAGGAGCTAGGTGCCCAAAAACAAAGCCAGCACTCACAAGGTGCTGGGGCAGCCCCCAAAAGTTTCTCTGGGGTTCTGAATATAATGAAGCAAAGTAGGAGGGTCCCACAAAGTCTCCAGGGCATCCAGGGGCTGGGCAGGGCCCAGGGAGGCAAGCCTTCCCCTGGGCCCCAGCAGCAGCACGCCTCTAGTTGTTTCAAGTCAAAAGCAAGAACAAATGTATGGGGTCACAGCCCCTTATTTATACAGCAAAAATCCTTGGTCACCCAGCACAGGGTTTAGGGAAAACCAGATGCAACTGGTTTGGGAGCACTTGAGAACTTTGTTTTGCTCAGCTCCTCTTCTCCTATTCACAGGATGAGTCAGGGACATCAGACGCACCACAGGGGTGGAGCCAGCATTGTGGAGGGAAGGCCCAGCCCTTTTCAGGTCCCAGGTGGAGGACTGTGCCGCCGTTGCGATCACCGATTATGACGCTTGGGACATCTTACTCAATCTCCGTTGCTCGTCTACTCGTCTTACTCAGTCTCCATTGCTCGTCTACTGACGAGCAACGGAGACTGAGTAAGACGTCCCACGCCGACATAATCGGTGATCGCAACTGTGGCACCGCCCTCCACGGATCTTCCCACCCGCTGGTGTTGAAGACCGTATACAAGAAAATTAAGGAATTTACGCCTCACAAGAAATGGAGTTTGTCGTCTGACATTCTCCAAACCTACCATTGAAGAACTTTCTTTTGAAACTTTTACCTTTACCAAGGCTGTCCAACCTTCTTGCAGTCCTGAGGAAGACCCGCCTTAGATGCTCATAAATCAGCGCATCCTGTTTTAGGGTCGAAACGTCGACGTTCTTTCTATGTATCCGTCCACACAGAGTTCCAATGAACTAAAGAAATAATATATCTGTTTGAAACTGCTGTATCTTAAAGTGGACACTTATGATTTAAATATAATGTCTAGATGTAGGATTACGTTCGTTGTTTAATTTTTGTTGAGCACGACTTATTCACCCCATGTACTTTCAGTATGATGTATTGTGTGTTTTGGTCAGTTTCCCAAATAGATTGAGAATCAAACCGAGTAAAAAGCTGAATACAAAAGATTTGTCTTTACCTTTCTCTGTGGTCAGTTGTTTGTTAATTAAGGTTTTCCTTTATTTTGAACACAAGTCATGTTCCTTGATATATCACTCATTGGGTATATCCACTTGTTTGTATATTCAATATATCTGCAATGTAAATGTGATTCCCAACAGAACCATTGTTTTTTGTTTAGTTAGACTACCCAGGTTCTGAGGGTACTGGGTTACCCCATTATCTTTAATGGCCTTGCTCATTGTCAGCAGTGTTGATATTATTGGAAGGCAATGAGGTCTGCATTCTGAGAGCAGGAGAAGCTCGGTGAACCAATGTTGGCGAGGCCAACGCAGAGCAATGAGAATCAGACATGGCTCTCTCTTCATTTTCATCAGTAGCCTCGGTATTAAAGGGTAAGGAGGAAAAGCATATGGGAATATCCCTACAATCTTATTAGAAACTCATTTCACCATGACCCTCTTTCTGGTTCCCAGGCTGGCAAAGAACTGGAATTTATAGTTTATTCCAGATGCAAAGAGATCCAAGTTGAGCTTGCCCCACTTTTGGAAAATGAAGTCAAGAATCATATGGTCTAGTTCCCATTTGTGGCAGAAGTTAGAAGTTCTGCTTAGAGTATCTGCCAGAGTGTTGTTCACCCCTAGAAGATGCTCCACTTTGATGGAGATGTGGTGCAAAAGAATCAATTTCCAGATTTTCTGTGTTTCTATAGATAGAATGTGGGAGTGAGTACCTCCCTGTTTGTTGAGGTAATGCATGCATGTAATATTGTCCGTTAGTTTGAGAACTGAAGAGCCTCGTATTCTTGGGAGGAAGGCCTGTAAGAATAGCAAAAGGGCCTGCAACTCCAGGAAGTTGATGTGCATTTTTGAAAGTGATTTGGACCATTTGCCTCTCATATAAATAGCTGTCTAGAGAGGCGTCTGTGATATTGATGAAATCCGGAGGGATCAGAAAGTTAGCCCTGTTGAGAGGTTCTTGGAGTACTGCCACCAGAGAAGCGCTTTTTTCATGGTTGGAATTATCTTAACTAGGTCGTAGAACGACCCCGTTACTTGGAGCCATTGATTGTCTAGCTGCTCTTGTAAGGGTCTCATCTTGAGGCGTGCACGTGCGTGAGGTCCCATTAAAGTTGCCGAAGAAATGCCAAGCAGAGATTTTCTTAGGGTACAGAAGTGAACTTTCTTCTCCCTTGTTTTGTCGCTAATGAAATGATATTTGTTTGTCTTTCTGTAGACAAGAATGCCCTGTCTTGGACAGTATCCAGATTTGCTCAGAGAAAGACAATCTTTTGGGGCGGGTGAAGAACAGATTTTTGATAATTGAGCATCAGATTGAAGTTGCCTTTGATGCCTGCTGATGAGACGGTGCTTTTGCTAGCCAGTCGTCAATATAAGGAAACAGTTGAAGATCCTTAAGTCTGAGACGAGTAGCAGCTGGAGCTAGGCACCTAATGAACACTCATAGGGCTGTGCAAAGACCAAATGGGAGGACTTTGAATTGGAAATGATCACATGCTACAGTGATTAGAAGACATTTATAATGTTTGCGATGTATTGGGAAAAGGAACTATGGGCCAGATGTAGGAGCCCTAATACCGGTCGGAAACGGCCGATTTTGGCCGTTTCCGACTGGCCGTTTCCGACCGGTATTAGGGTTTTCAGATGTAGGGCATGCATTTACAGAATCGGTATTTTACCGATTCTGTATTTACCGATTCGGTAAAATTACCGAATCGGTAAATACAGACTCGGTAAAATACAGATTCTGTAAATGCAGATGTAGCTGGCACATGTCTGAGTGCCACAGGCCTTCAGAATTCGGTATTGAATTCAGGTGTGCATGCACATCTGTGCATGCACACCTGTGCCATGTGACACACAGACATGCCCTTAGGGCATGTCTGTGTGCCACATGGCACACATGCCTGTATTGGGGGTGCTAGAGGGTGTCAAAGTGACACCCCCTGCACCCTTGCTGAAATCGGTATTTACCGAATCTGTAAATACCGATTCGGTAATGCCCATTGATTCCTATGGGCTTCAATGCCCATAGGAATCAATGGGCATTACCGATTCGGTATTTACAGAATCGGTAAATACCGAATCTAAACGATTCGGTATTTACCGAATCTGAAATACCTAATTCTCCCCTCCTCTTTTTTACCACTTCTTAAATACCGATTCGGTATGAATCGGTATTTAAGAAGTGGTAAAAAAGATTTACCTACATCGGGCCCTATGCTTCTTGTAAGGCTAGAGTTGTCATAAAATCCGAAAGATTGGGAAGCTGATGTATCGCCTAAAGAGTGCTCATGCAGAAATACTTTTTCTGCAGGCGCTTGTTTAGATTTCTGAGATCCAGAATGGGTCTCCATTCCCACGACTTTTTACTTATTAAAAAGAAGCGGGAATAAAAACCTTTTCCCTTCTGAGAACAAGGGACTTTTTCTATGGCTCCTTTCTGAAGCATAACACGTGCTTCCTTCCTTAACAATTGGAGATGAGATGGAAGCCGTCTTAGAGGTGGATGAGGAGGTGGAACTGTTACAAATTCTAGAGTATGGCCATACTTTATGATGTCCTGGACCCATTTGTCCATTGTAATTTGGCTCCACTGATCATAATGCAGAGAAATACTTGTTGGATTGAAGTTGGTTCTGGATGGAGTCCTAGCAAGTGTCAGGATGTTGCCACCGTTTTGTCTAGCATTGCCTCTAGATTGTGGAGCTTGTTTTCTCCTGCACTGTTGTCTAGAATATGCAGCAGGCGGTAGTGCTAGATATAACTGCTGCTGTTGAAACCCAGAGCGGTAAGATGGTATGATTGTGACTGCTATTTCTGATAATTTAAATGAAAGGAATAAGATCCTCTCCCACGTGCTCCATGAAAAGGTGTTTTCCCATATTGGAGCGTCCCTAATTCTCTAGCAGTAGCAGTATCTGTATCTGTATTAATCGTCTGCAAGGCCTCATCAATGTGCTTCGCAAAGAGTACATCGCCATCAAACGGCATGTCTAAAGTCTTACTCTGCACCTCAGGACAGAAAGTTGTAGATTTCACCCAGCCCTGGCGACGGAGAACTGCTACTCCAGCTAATTGTCTAAAAGCAAGGGAAGCCATGTCCATAGATATATCAATAATCTCAGAGGCTGCTGATTTTCCGTGCCTCTTGTTTTTTATTGTCCAGTAAAAATTCAAGATATGATGCCAAATCCAACCAGATCTGGCGGTCATATCATCCTAGAACTGCTAGGGAATTGGCAGCACGCACTGACACACCGGAATGGTGGTGAACGTTCTTCCAATACTGTCCAAGCGCTGTACCTCTTTATCAGGAGGAGCAGTAATAGGTACTGAAGGATTCTGGGATCTTCGTGTGCGCAGCCTGAGCAATTACGGAATTTGGCCACGGATGTCCCACTAAGCACGCTGGTGAATCATCAGGGGCTTTATATATTTTTTTAATTTTATCAATCCTGGGAAGGACTGCCAGCACTGAAAATGGCTCTTTCAAAATGTTGATCCCTTTCTTCCAAATGTGATCGATAATGGGAATTGCAGACATCATTTCAGGGACTGATCCTTAAATTCATACAAAAAACAGTCAGGCTGTTTCACAGGCATGTGTAAATAAAAAGGATTTGCAGCTCTTTCCATCAGAGCACGGAAGTCAGTGATATCCTCAGGTGGAGAGTCAAAAGCTTGAGCCGCTGGAGGAGAAGGTGTAGGAATTAAGTAATCTTTCCATTCATCAATGACTGGTGAAGCTTTTTGTATTTCACCTTCTTCGAAACCATCATCATCTGGTGTGGTCTGATCTTGCTGCACAGGTATAGAATCCTGTGATTCTGGAGGAGGGTTTACAGATGGTCTAGAGGAGGGGATTTTGCTACTTGCACTGATCCCGCTGCTGTAGGGAAACGGATATGATAATCATGCAACACAACTGTCAAATCTTGCACCAATGCCACAGGCAGTTGAATCATTGGTTCCTGGCGTGGCAACAATTGTGATTTGTCCATAGATTGATTATACTGTGACCCATAAGATTTACCCTCATCCTCTTCCTCCTGAAACTTAACATGAAGTTGTGAAGGATTGTGAGCCAGACTGAACATTCCATCATTCTTCAGACTCCTCTAAGAAGTGACTAGGAGGTAAAGGCGACATGTATTAAGGATCCTGGAAGGAGTGCTTTGACTACTGCATCGTCGACGAGAATCTTGATGACTAAATAGGTGTAATATGCAAAGTAGAAGGTCTCTTTGATTGAGGAGTCGATGAAATCTTCATAGACAGATACAGATACCGCAGATATAGAAAAAAAACCAGTGGTCAACGATGGTGTTGTCATGGTCTATGCCGTCAACGGAGCCGCTGTGTCGATGATGAAGTGGTCTTTTTACAAAAGCATTTGGATGGGCTAATGCAGTGACAGTTCAATGCATTGTTGTCTATGATAAGTTTAATTACTGCTATTATAAAATTTACCATCAGACTCCCACCTCGACAATGGGGATGATTCAATCATGTGAATCTATGAAAGATTCAATACTGGATAACTTGTTCCCCTGATAAAGATTTCTAAGATCACTAGATTGGAATCTTTTTAGGTGAAGGAGTCCAGTTCACAGAACAGAGAGGATGAGTTGGTCAATGAGGAACCTGCATTTAAATATCTCTACCACAGAAGGCATTATAAATGTAAATGTAAATGTAGTATACTTGTAAAGCGCACAGCTGCCCCAGCAACGGGGCGTCCCGGCGCTGTATAACTCTGGGGAACCCGTCCTGGCTTTCCCTGTGGGATGGTCCCTGCTGGGAGTCCCCAAGGTGGAGCCAGGCATCCCCGGAATTGGTGGGGCCGTTGTGGAGATTAGGCAAGCTAATGCCCAGAGTTGCCGAGTGTGATCCCTGATTAGAGTAAGCACCGAAGCGAGAATTATCGAGTCCGCTGACCAAGGTCCACGACCCTGCCGCGTCGGGAATCGAACCCTGGTCCCGGGCCGACTTCTGCTCTCGGGTCTGCCGCCTCTAACCAGTGAGCCACACTACTCCACTATAGAAGGTAAGTAACTTGTTCTTCTGATAAAGATTTCTAACTTCAGAATCTTCACCTTAGAATACATACCACAGAGGTACTTCCCAGTAGGTGGGTCTGTGAAATGTCTCAAACTAAAACTCCTGGCGGACCGAATGGGCAAAATGCCTGTTGTGCCAGACCTGGCTGTCCAGGCACTGTGCCTTGTGAACGTATGGAGCAGAGCCCACATTGCAGCCTGCAAAAAACGCCAGGGACAGGCACTCTGCATGCTAACGCAGTAGTAGCAGCTTTAGCTCTGTTCAACTGAGCTTGAAAGCCCTCGGGCAGCTGCGTTTTAGCTAAAGCATAGCAGATCTTGATGCAGAGCATGAGCCTGCAGTAAATGGACTGCTTAAGCATCACTCCTCACTTCTTCACTCCTACGAACCTGAGAAAGAGTTGATCAACCACCCATTGTTGTTTAGGACAATCAATACAAAAGCGCAACACCCTCTTTGGTTCCGGATGATGGAGATGCTCCTTCTCCTTAGAGGGCTAAGGTGGAGCAAAGAATGTCAGCAGGGTAATGGATTGACCAACATGAAAGGCGTAACCATCTTTAGCAAGAAGGACAAACTAGTACAGAGAACTAGCTTGCCTGAATAGAAGGAAGTATAAGGAGCAGCAACAAAGAGAATTCTGAAGCTCACTCACCGTCAGGGTTGATGTTATGGTCACCAAGAATAGGGTGAGCAACATGAATGACAGCTATGCATGTGCTCAAAGGGAGAACACATAAGGAAAGTCAAACCCAAATCCAAGTCCCAATTTGACATTTAAGGAAACACATCATAACTGTTGATTTAAACAATGAATAATATTCCAGCAACCACAAAAAAGGCTGTGATAGCCAACAGATAACCTCTAACTAGGCCCAAAAGCAAGGCTTTCCTGAGCTAAGGACAATACACACAAACAACATTACCTGAGCCAGCTTGGCATGCAGCAGATCAACCTATTTGGCCGGACACCAAGCCACAAACTTTTCCCAACAGCAGGCATATATGGATTTGGTAGGGGATGCCTGGCTTCAAGAATAATATCCACATCCTTCAGAGAAAGGTAAAAAGCGCTCAACTGCTTACTCTCAATCTCCAAACATGGAAGTGGAGTGTGGCAGGTTTGGGTACAGAACCCTGACCTGCTGCTGCAACAACAATTCCTCCTAGAGTGGCGGCCTGATCGGAGGACATCTGCTCATGCTCAGGAGTTTGTGATACCAAACCCTCTTTACCCAGTCTGGTGCGACCAGGATGACAGGACTTGGACTTGGTCTGTCTTGATCTTCTTCAGAACTCAGCCAGAGTTGTAGCAGTTGAAAGAAGTACAGGAGCCTCGAGCTGCACTCTCTCTGAAATGCGTCCCCAAGCAGTGAAAATCCCAGTGCGCGTAAGCACTGACATTACATGTTCTTGGTAGTGGAGAACACATTGAGTAAAGGTTCTCCCAATTTGCTAAAGAAACCTTATGCCATCTCCAGATGTAACTGCCATTCGTAAGCTGCAAGGCGTCGATGGATGAATTTGTTTGCCTGGCATTCAAAGCTCACACTAGATACTATACAACCAGGAAAATCCAAATTGCTCCAGCCACGTCCAGAGGCTCGGTGCCTGCTGGTGAAGGGTCCACAACCCCACCCGCCTTGCTTGTTGCAGTACCACATGGCGGTGGTGTTGTCCATGTTCACCTGAACCAGCCTTCCTTGAATGGATGGCAGGAAGGCTTTTACTACCAAGCAGATGAAGCCTAATTTCAACAGGTCAATGTGGATTTAAGCTTCCACTGGAGACCATAAGTCTCTTATCTCCACCTCTCCCAGATGGCCATCCCCAGCCCAGAAGTGATGAATTTATCACTGTCAGCTCTGGGTGGAGACGGTAGAAGGGACTGCTGCTGACCAAATTTCGATCCTGTACCCACCACTGCAACGTTTTGTGGTCTCTTTCAAATTCTGGACTCGTGTAGAGAGGCCCGCTTGCTGTTGCTGCCACTGGGACTACAGATCCCTCTGCAGAGCCCTTATATGCCATCTAGCGTGCTTGGCCAGTAGGATGCATGAGCCAATTAGCTTCAGAGTTAACCTCACTGAGATCCAGGACCTCTCCCCTGTGGAGACTTAGTGAGACCCTAGTCCATCACCCTTTCAGCATTCTGCGTGTAGCACACACCCGAGAAATTGTTGTGTTATTGTTGTATATGAAGAGGATACATCTTCCTTGCAGGTCTTTAAACATTTCCCTTGGACCCTCCTTTCCGTTTGTGTGTGCTACACATTCTCAGATTTACCATGAGTGATAGACCTGGGATTGCGTCAAAATGCTACCCCTAACCAGGAGAGGCTCAACGAGGAAAAATATTTTTATTTATCCTTGTTTTTCTTTTTTCTACATGTGCTGCATTCTGCAACACACACAGAAAGAGGAAAAAGCCTCAGTGGATTGTTTTTGTGCAGGAAGGCCCCCTACACAAAAACAATCCCCCCTGCAATGCAAGCACTCATGCACCATGGTGCAAGGGTGCCTGCATTTGCGCTTGGCAGCTAATAGTGTGCCAGCACAAGGAGAGGACATGAATGTGCCATATATTGTTAAATATGGCCCATTCATGTGCTCTCTGTCACAAAACGCAGCACCACAGGATGTCTTGCTGCGCTACATTGCGTGACTTTTTAATAAATATGACCCACGATTTTCATCTCCTCTTGCACATCAAATTTGGCATTGGCCTCCCTAAGCAATGCCGTTCAGTGGGCAGAATGATGCGCCAAGTTATAGGCGGGAAAGCACTAAGAGGTTAGTATAGTGGCAGGCAGGTATGGAATCCGAGGCTAAATTCTTGCCTTGTCAATAAAGTTCATTAAACTAGCTCATTCTGTCAACATCAGGCGTGATTTTGATGTGTTGTACTTGTAAACATAGCTTTTGCTGTGTGTTCGCTTCCCTCTTCTCTTTCTGAGGAACCTGCTCAAAGTTTTAAAAGTATGTAACGTATTCACACTCCTACTTAAATATTGCACCTTTATGGGGAAATCTACATAATTCAACTTAATGTGTAGGGATAATGGCATGGAGCAGGTATTAATATGCCCATTTTGTAAGGTGGAGATATTTGGCAAGTGAATCATGTAAGGGTTGGGGATGAACAGTGGTGCACCGCTTGGAGCTGGAGCACAAATGCAATGCGCTGGATTGAGACGTTTAATGGCATGGGCAAAGTAGGCAAATGACCAGGGCTCCCACCTTCCAAAGGGGCCGCCTGGTAAAGTGAGTGGGGCAGTGATATTCCTACCATAATAATACTGCTCTTAAGAAACAGCTTCTGTTTCTAATCTGACAGAAAAGCTCACTTAACAGAAACTTAGGGTCAGATTGGCTAAGGGTTTATTCCGGGAGAAGGTCATGCAAAGTGACATAAAGCAGTGCAAACTCTTGCAACGGTATTTACTTTCCAGCGTAAAAGGCATTTTGCCATTGAAATGTGCGCTTTTCTCAGCCTAAATAGTCCTTTGTGCGGCTTTGCACCCCTCGGTCTCAAGGGAGCGTTACTTCTATGTGGCTTGGGCAGATTAGCAAATGTGACCCTGGTTTTTGTTGCACAGCCTGATCTAGTAAAATAACCAAGCCGGACTTCGCGTCCAAAAATAATGTTTTGATTTCCGATGTTTCAGGTGTGCTACAACGTACAGCTCATATTCTATATGTGGCATGTTTAAGAATTTGTCAAGTGAAAGAAACAACGAGGATTTGGCTAAAGCGCAGCAAGGCCACGCCACAATTATAATCAACAAAACGAAGTGCCCTTTTGTTTCTTAGGCCAATCTGCGTATTTCATTTAGTTGAAAATTAATTTAAGTTGTTCATGCTGACAGATGGCCTGTTTGTTGACTTATCCAGAACCCTAGCGATTGCTTCATTGAACAAACATGATAGTGCCGCACCATAAATAGGATAAATTAAAAATTCCTGGTGGGGTACTTGTCCTAGTTTCTTTATGTATTTATGATGAGAGTATGGATGGATGATTGAAATAGGATGGTAGGTGTATGACTCTAACATGGTGTAAATGTGGTCTATATATATAGTAGTTTTTAGAGTACGAGTGTGATTTCTTTTCCCAAAAAAGGGGGCTCCTTAAACTAAATAAAAAAAATAAAAAAATTAGGTTATTGAGATATATTCGCCGATGCTTCTAAAAATTTTTATAAATGGTGTATAAAGAAAAATCAATATGATAAAATAAAAGAAAAAATTTCAAAGTTGCATTCTGAACTGAAATAGTGGTTTTTGAAGGACAAACGTTCTATTCGTCTTCTTTTCTAATTCAGGAAATACTAGTGCCGCACTGGCACTTCGTTTTGTTGATTATAAGAATTTGGTAAGGCATTGGATTTTGTACTGGACGGGTATGCATCCAGTACAAATCCTATGCTAGACAGCCCATGCAGATCTGAATACTATGATGCCAAAGTTGTGCGCAGTGTAGCCCATAATAGGCCTGTGTAGGCAGCCTATTTGTATTTAAGTATGCAAAATAGTGATGGATGGAATGCTTGAATAAACCTCAGCTGCTGGTAATTACTCCATCATTATTTTGCACATCATGAAATCTCAGGTTGGAGTCAGCTGTATTCAAATCAGTCTTGACCCTGCTCCAATTGTAATAGCCCTGCCCGAACTGCCAGGCGAGGTCCACTCTGGACTGGAGAACAAGCAACCCAAGACTGGTTTCGCCCTTATTAGCCAGCGCTCATCAGTTGGGTTTAACCTGTTTCCAGTGGCACAGGACCCGCATCTAGGCATACCCGAATCACTTAGAGCGTCACACTGAAGTATACAAAAAAGTAATTAATGGAGTGCTTGAATTAATGGTAGTTGCTCTGGCCGCATCACAGCCTATCCGCTCTGAGCGGGCCTGTGAATTATACGGCTTCTCACCAGAGGCGCAACGAGGAGGAATATCTTTATTTCTACTGGTTTCCTCTTGCTAAGTTTGCTGCATTCTGCTGCACACTCAGAAAGAGGAAAATACCTCTCAGAATTGTTTTGTGCAGGAAGGTGTGCTATCCTGCATAAAAACAGTCCTACCTACAACGCAGGCACCCTTACCCCAAAAACCTGCCTTGGTGCAAGGCGGCACATTGTGTGCCAGCGCAAGGAAAGGACAGAATATGCCACCTAATTCGGAATATATGCTGCATTCCTATTCTTTCATGTAGCAAGGTGTCTTGCGGCTTTCGCAGAGCATGAAGCATTGATAAACAACCCCCCCTTCCAAGTCTGCAGGCATGCTACCCAAGTGTGTGTAATAATGCATTAGTAGCAGTCTGATTGTGAGCCCCACTTAATGGGAGTGACCGTAGCCAGAGTGCCATTGCTCACAACGCTTTTAAAATCAGGAGTTCCCGACTTAAGAGTTTTGAAATTCCTCCTAGTATCTGCTAGAGTGTGGTGAATATTGGACTCCTTTATTGTAGCCTGTATGGAAAGATAAGTGTGACTAATGCCTGCAGGTAAAAACCATAGTCATGTAGTTTGTTCTGTGCTTTTAGAAGGCCATTATAGTTTCAAAATGACGACAAAGCCCAATGCCAAATATGTTAAAGGGTGCGGTGGCAGTGGGCTGCACATGCCTCTCAACAAAATAATCAATTACATCAGTCACTAGGGTGGATGCAAGGTCTCATGGCTTCTGGTTTACACACACACACAATAATAGCATCATTGTTAAAGAAGCTCCTAGAGCTACTCAAAAATACACATTCTAAGATCAGCTGACCGAGCTTGGAGAGCCTCTCCCTCCTTGGAACTCCTAAAAAGCTTAAAATCAGTGAGGAACACATACAACAGAAGGATAAGAAACACAAAAGCTAATTTTTTCAAAACTCAACTTGACCAAGCTAGAAACCAACCCAAAAAACCTTTGAAATGATCACACTACAATTACGCAATTTATCAAATCTGCTTAACACGGGAGCCATCCCTCTCCCAAACTGTGAAGAATTGGCTTCCTACTTCCTGGAGGATACAACAAATATCGAGAACGAACTTCAATCAGCAAAGGAACTACTCCCAGCTGCCCCATTCATATTTCTACAAGCCACCCAGCCTGGTGAATTGAGTGATCCGCCCAGGAAGGTCCCCAAAATCAACGCCTCCTGACACACTTTCACATCAATCAATGATCGTAATATCTGCAACATCCTTTAATTCTTAAACCCATTTAATCCCTTCATTGACCCTCTACCTCCGACTACTTTAAAAAAGATTAAAGCTGTTATCCCTCACCCTATGGTACGAGATTGTAAACGCCTTGCTACGTCAAGACACCATCCCGGACTGTCTAAAAGTAGGTCAGATGATCCCCACTTTAAAAAAACAACAACGCTGATTGCTCAGATCCTAACAACTACCGATCTGTCTCCAACATCCCCACTCTGGCGAAACGCATGGGAAAATGTGTACAGATCCAACTCTGTAACCACATAGACAATTTCCAACTTCTCGACCAACACCAGTCAGGCTTCCTTCATGGTCACAGCACTGAATCAACACTCATGCACGTGGTGTATGACATACTAAAAATGTTAGATTCAAATGAATCATGCCTTCTGATACTACTTGACTTATCATCTACCTTTGACACTGTTAAACATAACAGTTTATTGACCCTACTTGAATGAAGGATGGGTATATCAGGGGTCGTATTGCAATGGTTTACCTCATTCCTCCACTACAGATCCCAAAAAGTCAAGATGAACCAATCCCTATCAAAGCCTTCTGCAGGCACACTGGGTGCTCCACAGGGATCCACCCTCTCGCCCATTCGCTTCAATTAATTCTTGGAACCACTAGCACATTCCTTAAAATCTGTTTACGTTCATTATCACATGTATGCAGATGACACGCAATTGTATCTCAAAAATCTCTTCCCCAGATGATATCATATCCCTCAACTCTATTCTAAAAAAATACTCATCTTTGGCTCACCGACAATCATCTCATGCTCAATGCCGCCCAAACTGAATTCCTACTCATATCTCCTCCGAACAACATTCCAAAATTGATCTTTGGATGAAACATCTTACTGCACTAAACTGTCCTCCACACATCATAGACTCTGCTAGATCCTTGTGAATTACATTAGACAAACACTTGAATATGCAGGATCACATCAGTACGATCACCAAAGGAGTGAATTATCAGATGAGCATTCTACGGAAACTTAAACCTTTCCTCCCACAGGAGGACTTCAAGCATGCGGTTCAAGCTCTTGTGTTGCCAAGACTGGACTACGCTAGTGCCACACTATGTGGCGTACATACCTAGATACTAACTGGCCCCTCTTAGAGCCTCTCACAATGCGGCGCTAGACTTGTCTCCATTACAAAACAAAACAAACACATCTCCCCCACCCTCAAATCCCTGAACTGGCATCCTTATGAGGCAAGAATTCAAATAAAGATAGCATGCAGGACACACAAAGCCCTACATTTGAATACCCCCAGATATTTGGCCCAAAAACTAGAAAAAGTGGGTGGTTGCAGACAGTCACACAGTGCGAGATCCCTGCTAGTGAAACCACAATGCTTCCATAAAAAGAGAACTTGATACAGAGCTTTCCTGGGTGTTGCACCAAAGTTATGGAACTCTTTGCCACCGGATGTTTGCCTAATTTTATCTACTGCTTCATTAAAAAAAAGAAGTAAACTCATTTCTGATTAACAAGTTTTTACCCCAAGCCATCTCCTTTGTGTGTATTAATTGTATCCATACATGTGACTCTTTTATGATGCCTGGCCTTTCCTTGGTGACTATCTTTGAGAACAAGCATAGTAATTTATGTATGCTCAAGGCTTTTTACTTCCATTTATATAGGTGATCATGTTAGATGTTCAATTAGAATCATGTAAAGCGCTCTGATATCCACTAGGATCATGTTCGTGCTATACAAAACTTTATAAATAATAATAAATAAAATAAAATAAATACTAATCTGCTGATCAGCCTCCAATCAGCAGTGGTGATGCAGTGCTCCTGGTGATGGAGATATGTCAGCATTAGAGTCAGGATGGTGCTTGCCACATATGCTACTTTGATGCAGAGCACCATAAATAATGAAGTAATTAACCTTCACTCATGGGGTTTGTACACTATTTACAACAAAACTGTGCCAAACACTATATCATTCTGGAGAGCCGGCATGCTTGCGTTGTATCTAGTGAATTTGTTTGTATCTCAGCACTCACCACTTCGGGTGCAGAGGGATATATAGTAAATGAGCAAAATGCAGTCACTCATATTGAAAATAGCCAATATCTGAAGTGTACAGACCCACTACCCTATGCAGTATTATATAGTGGTGGGTGGAAACAAAATGTGAATGACAACAACAGACCTACGGATGAAGAAGGCTGGCTGAAAGCTCTTAAATGTATATATTTATGAATACATGGTGGCCTAATTTGCTGGGTGGTAACATCTATATGGCAGACCACTTTTTGAAAATCAAGTCTGAAATCCTATGTAAAGCACTGCCTGTCTTAGAAGGACCTTTTTACAATTTTGACTCACACACAAAATAACAGCCAAGATGTTTCGACTTTTCGGACCTGGTTATCATTGCTGGTACTCCATTCTCTCTTGTGTTTAAACTCTGTCCACCTGTAGTGCATTCCTGGTTACCAAAGGTCTTATGGGTATTGTAGTTCACTTTCTATTAGTTTAATGTTATGCTTGTGCGGCTAGTGACTTTTATGATTCACAATTTCCCCCCAAGGGATTTAACACCTATTAAATGACCACCAACCAGGTTTATGTATGTTGCCCTACTGTTAAAAACATATTGCCAGGATTTATAGTTCTTATTTTAACGAACCATGAGCGAACACATTCATATCAATGGTCAGTTGCATTGTGTATCCCTTATTTACTTATGCAATTTCTCAGTATTCTTTTCAAAAGGCACTGTGTGCCTGAGCAATTACATAGTGCATGGGTTTTTGTTTCTACCATCAACGTTTATAATGTGCATTGTGCTGTGTCATTAGCTGTATTCTAGTTATGCCCTTAGTACGCAATATGTGGGGAGCTAGAGACTTTGAATATCCAATACACAGACAATTAAATCACAGTTTCAAAGCTATTTATTCAAACCCCTTTGTGGGTGTTTCATCGGATGGAAATATCAGTTTCACTACCCTTTCAGATCGACACTAATTAAAATAGATGTATTTTTTTCATCCTGATCAACCCATTGGTAGTCATAGGTACTAATGAGATGATGTAAAGTGACTTTTGTTGTCTTAATTTTTTTCACGCTATTTACCCCTCACTTTCCTACACTCATTCACTCTCACATATTTTCTTCAAGGTGTCTGGCCACTGCATCATTTTTAGGTCTTGCCAAGCGTTGCAGAGCGAATGCGATGCCATCGCTTTGCGAGGCATGCAGTATACACTATAGTGTGGAAGTTTTGTGGAAGCTCCGCCCACTCTCTGGCCCATCTTCTTCATAGGCTTAGGTTCTAAATGCTGCCTTCCGATTGGTTTTAGTATTTGGAAAAAAAATGGTCAGTAAGAGGCCAAAAGGTCCTCGTGTAGCCTAGGCTACTAGATATTTTTTAATAGTGTTAATCAGAAGAGTCCAGGCGGGACTGGTTATACAATGTATGGAGGGACACAAGGTTTAGGTCTGACATCACATTCATTAGCAACATAAATGTAGTATCAACGTATGCTTTTAAGGTAATAGTTCCAGTGCTCACACATAAAAAGTGACAGGTGCGTGAAGTGAGGGGTGTTTGTGACATTAGAATTTACATCGCATTGATAACAACATAAATAAAACTCCAATTAATTAAATGTAGTGGAGGAGTTTTTGGTTGCAAGGGTCGACAGCGTTTCGATCTAAATAAAGCGAGATCATCATCAGAATGAAACAAGTGTAAGCAGGCCAAATCTATTAGGAAGAAAACCAGAAATCAACCAAGGTCCCGGGGAAAACAGGTGAAACACAATAAAAAAATAATTTACAGGTAGGCGCTGTATGTCTGATTGGGCCTGGTAGCTGTGGGAAGGTACTAGGTGTACCCTCCTGAGGTAGCATGCTGAGGGGCAACAATGCCGTGACTATTAGAAACTGTGCTTTCCATTTCAGATACTTTAAAGATGGCATTTATGTCTACTGATGTATACGAAACGCATTGTGTGATGTATGCGTTATATAATGTTTGTAATATGTGGCAAATGTTTCAATAAATACATTTTGACAAAAAAATTATTTACAGAGCTAATCCGTGAGGCAAGGCGATTCCGAAGGTAAGTGTTAAATAATAATGGTTAGAGCTAATCTGTGAGGCAAGGAGAAAGCAGAATCGAAATTTGCCTAGCATCGTAACGGTAAGTTTCAATTCTATTAAGGACTCGGAGGCGAGGATTATGCTTTACTTCCTTCCCTTTATTTTATAAACCAAATCACAGCAGCCAGAAAAGCAATGCAGATGTCTTTTTCTTTCAAGAACAAAGAAAAACATCATGTAAAGCAATAATAAAGTATAACGTAGTCCATGAACAACAACTCCCATCAATGCATGGGGAAACATCGCAGTATAGTCCTTCTACACTGTCCATGCCATTCCAATAAAAAGGACCCCCATTTTATGAAGTCCTCCTCTTTCTTCGCGCAAGTCACGCCTGAATATCATTGATCCTGTTTAGCACCATCATTTCCTGCAACACAAGGAAAAACCGAGGAATTACTCTGTCCATAACCACAAGACAACACCTCAATATTCACCGTCAAAGCCAAGACAATCCAAGTAATTATCGAAAGTATCATAAACTAGTTTACTTACTTCAATACGGGCGAGTTCGCACCAGTAGTGCAACGGGAGGGATAATCCTCGCGTCTGAGTCCTTAATAGAATTGAAACTTACCGTTACGATGCTATGCAAATTTTGATTCTATGTCAGGACCGGAGGCTCAGATTATGCTTGTTCAAAGCTTACTTACCACTAACTGTGCCACATCCACCACTGGTTTAAAATAAAACCTCTTGAAGGTGGAATCGGAAGATCAATCTGCAGCACGCATGAGATCCTCCAAACGGACACCCAGAGAGAAAGCCTTAGATGCCATCGCACCCCTAGCTGACTGGGCCCCAAGCTGTTTCGTATCAATACCCGCCTCTTGCATGACCCATCTCACCCACCTGGCAATGATTGGAGAGGAGACTGCTTTGTGCGGTTTCCGCAAGGCAATCAGAAGCTGCCGTTCGCCCAGCGGGCGCAATTCAAGGGTCATATCCTCGTAGGATTTAAGACAATTCACCACACACAGTTTGGGCACGTCCGTAAAGGCCGGGTACAAAATCGTCCTCGAATCCGATTTGGTACAATGACCAATTGTGAAAGTAACCCCTTCCGGGGAAAAAACTCTTGCCGTAACATCCAAGGCGCGGACATCCGACACTCTGCGACAAGAGACTAGACACAACAACATGGCTAGCTTAGCGGAAAGTTCTTTCAAAGAAAGGTACCCATTCGGTGCCAAGAGAAGAAAAGGTTCAAGACCAAATTGACGTCCCAGAGAACGGAGTATCGCGGTTCAGGGGGCAGCGAAAGACGGATCCCCGTAAGAGTCGACAAACTAGCGGATGTTCCCCAGTCGGAGAACCGTCCACTGGACAATGGGCCGCAGAGATCGCTGAACGAATCGCATTATTAGAGCAGTAAACCAGACCATCCATAGCCAATTCTGCCAGGAAATTTTATGTGGGAACAACGCTGGCGACCTCGGGATCCAGACCCCGTCGAAGACACCAACGCAGCCACTTAGTCCAAGCGGACCAATATCGTTTTGTTGTACTGTCCGCCCAGGCCTTTGACAAGAGATCCTGAGCCGATCCCGAAAGGCCTGGGAGCGACCAGCATCTCCGGAAAGCCTCCATGCCATGAGGCGTAGAGAACCCTGGCAAATGAGTTGGTGGTGCTCCCCGTCCGGATTCAGAAGAAGATGAGGAAGCGGGGTGGAGTAGGATTGGAAAATCCCAAGAAAGTTCCATAAGAACTGGAAACCACACTTTAGATCTCCAAAATTGACTCACCCCCCACCACCTCTGCTCCCAGAAGCCGGATCTGGGCAGTTGTCCGCACACCCCATAGAGAACGGGGGAAAGGCATAACCCACCTCGTGACTCCAACCCTGGAGGAAGGCATCTGTCGCCTCCGCTAGGGGATCTGGTCTCCAGCTGAAGAAGCGTGGGAGCTAATGATCGAGGCAGGACGCAAAGAGGCCCACCGAAAACGGACCCCAGAGATCGTCCAGCCACCTGAAGACCAGAACATCCAGCTTCAACAGGCTGGAATCCCTCAGATGCCTTGAGTGCCAATCCGCCACTTGGTTTGCTTGACCCATAAGGTATTCCGCCGTCACCGAGATTTGATGTGCCAAGCAATACTCCCAGAACTCCTTCGCTAGGTCCGCTAAGGCGCGGGACCGAGGGCCTCCCAGGCCATTGACATAGCGGACCGCTGAGATGTTGTCCATTTTCAACAGCACACATGCACTCGCTTGCTGCCTGTTCCAGCAGCGTATGGCGAATTAACCGGCCAGGAGCGCCAAGCAATTGATGTGCAACCTCTGCTCCTCTAATGACCAGACGACGCCTGTAGAGAACTCTCCGCAGCAGGCACCCCATCCGGACCTTCTTGCGTCCGATTCTATGACCAAGTCTGGTGTGGAGCCGAAAATCGCACGCCCCTTCCAGGCTTACATGTGTGCCAACCACCATGCCATCTCCTCTTTTGCCTCCTCCGACAGAGGCACATATTGGTCATAAGTTAATCCTTTCCTGAGGTGATGCGCTTTCAGGCGCTGCAAGGCCTGATAATGCAACGTACCTGGGAAAATTGCCTGAATGGACGACGACAGGAGGCCCACTACCCGGGCAATCTGCCGCAGTGGGATCCGGGTCCTGGATATAGTCTGACGCAGTATGTGCCGAATTTTGGCCATCTTGCGGGTGGAAGCCTCAAGGAAGCCTGGACGGAGTCCACGACAAATCCGAGAAAAACTAGACTGAGTTGGAGAAAGGACCGTTGATGACTAATCCCGGGCTTTTCAGTAGGGACACCGTGCGTTGTAACTGAACTGTCAGCCTCCGAGGACACTGTGCCATAAGAAGGATGTTGTCTAGGTACACAATCATCCTTATTCCTTGTCCCCTCAAAAACTCCACCACCGGATGAAGCACCTTTGTGAAACACCAAGGTGCTGAAGAAAGACCGAAAGGAAGGGCGACAAATTTGTAAACCTGACCTCGTCAGAAAAACCGAAGAAAACATTGATGGGGAGGATGGACTGGGACTACTAAATACCCATCCTTGCGGTCCAACCTGACCATCCAATCGCGCGGCAGAACGACATTCCAAAGAAGATGAACCACTCCATTTTGAAGTGCCGGTAAACCAACCAACCATTGAATTCCTTTAGGTTGATTACCAGATGCCGCCCTCTGTCTGTCTTTTCCACCAAAAAGACATTGCTGAGGAAACCGTTGAGATGCCAAGTGGATCGACAGATGGCTCCTTTCTCGAGAAGATTGGACACCTCGTCGATCAGCTGGTCATCGAGAACGAAAAAGGAAATGGGCCTTGCAGGTTCCACCTGAAAAGGTCGGTCGTAAAACTCTATGTGAAACCCCTTCACCGTCTGCAAGACCCATGCATCTGACGTCAGCTGAGCCCACACGTCCTGAAAGGCCGCCAAACGGCCCCCAATACGAACCTGCACCGCAGGCATGACACTTACCGCTTGATTGACTGCCTCAGGTATTGTTCGTGAAGCCGCCGCGGCCTCGAAAGCGCTGCCCTCGGGTAGAGTAGAAGTTATTGAAGTTTGCCAAGGAATTGTATTGCCCTCGTCCGGAGCCTTGTCCCTTGCCGCCAGATTGCTGGCCACCACGGCCGGGTGTGCGGCCCCTACCGCGACCGGCCCCTTGGGAGAAACGCATCTGAAACACCCTCTTAATATTAGATTGGGCCTTGTCCAATGATGTAAAGGTGGTGACAAATTTCCCCAGTTCCTTTACAAAAGGCTCACCGAACAAGCCTCCCTGAGCGACGGCTCCCACCTCCGAAGAAGCTAAGTCGCCCAGCTTCGGGTCAAGTTTTGTTAGCAAAGATCGCCGACGCTCAGTTGAGAGGGCGCAGTTGGCATTGCCCATAAAAATGATAGCTGTGTGCTCCCAATTGGACAGAACTTCTGGGGATATGGTGGAACCAGTGACATTTGCCTCCTCTGCCATATCCAGGATTTTGGTCATTGGACTGATGGCAGAGCGCGGATGCATAATCTCGTCCGGGTCCAGAATGCCTGACTCATCCTGGGGCAATGCGCCCATGGAACTGGCCGGACGTCAAGAACGTGAAGACCCCTCGTCGTCGGTGTCTGTCGGAGAACCTCCATCGTGAGACGGGAAAGGAGGCGCCATGGATATCGCGGGTTCTGGTTGTGGCGAAGGACGGAAGGAGGTGGCCCGGACTTCGCCAAGAAAGCACTTTTTAAGCGCTCAAAGGCGTCCGTATCCACCCCCTGCACTCCTTCAGCGCCACCCTCACCACATACCTTCTTAGGTGGAGGGGCCCCCTCCTCAGGTACTGGAGCTGGGGTGGGGGGGCGGCCCCTAGGTGAGCTTGAGCTATTTTAGCGCACTCCGCTATAATGCGGTTGGAAAGGCGCTCCTCCATAGGGGCCAATACTTCATTTACACACCGGTAGATGGAGCTATCCACTGCCTCAAAAAAATCATCGAGAGGTAAGTACTGGGAGTACTCCTCTTCCTCATAATAATTTCCTTGCTCCAACCTGCCTAGGATCCCCAACCAGAACCTACACACTACGAGGGGTTGATACCTGACAAGCAGAAAACTATTAACCACCAACACAACCCTGGTGCATAGGGGTTAATAGGCCAGCAATGCCTGTAAAATTTTGGGCAGACCACAAGAGCTGCAAAAGCTTTTACGCGGACAGGCCGCTGTGAGCGTGTGCACAGACACCCCCAAGCGTGCAGGCCCGCTAATCAGACCGGGCCAGCCACCACCCTGCGAGCTGCCTAACGTGAGACACAATCGCGGTAAAAATAAACTCGCCGCTTTCAGAGCATAATCTCCTTGTGTAATTATACAGCCCAGCGGGCATTCAGGCACTCGCGGTGCGGAAATACGGACACAGGGGCGTTCAAAGGTGTGGCGGCAGGGGGACAGGCTCCGACGCACTCGGCTAACTCAGCGCGGTCTCCTCAGAAGGGAGACTCGTGCCGGGAGCAACGAGACGTGCGGGAGCCCCCTGGCGGGCAACAGACTCAGCCGCAAGTGGGCCAGCCGTGTAAGGAACAAGATAACGCTCCCGCGGCTTCAACGGGAACCTGTGGAAACAGAAACACTGTAAATGACAGGAGAAATCATGTTCCCTCTAAACGATGGCCCCAAAATGCATAAAAACGCATAACAAAGCACAAGACCAAAGAAGTCTAGACAGAAAACAAACAGCACTTAACTCAGGCTGCAGCAGCGATGAAAGAGGAGGACTTCATAAAATGGAAGACTTTTTCATTGGAATGGTGTGGACAGTGTAGAAGGACTATACTGCGATGTTTCCCCATGGATTGATAGGAGTTGTTGTTCATGGACTACGATATACTTGTTTATTATTGCTTTATATGATGTTTTTCTTTGTTCTTGAAAGAAAAAGACATCTGCATTGCTTTTCTGGCTGCTGTGATTTGGTTTATAAAATAAAGCGAAGGAGAAAAGCATAATCTGAGCCTCCGGTCCTGACATAGAATCAGGCATTTATCAACAGTGAAATAAGATAGAGCCCTCTAAGTAGACCCTGTATCAGTCGAGTTCCTAGGGGGAGGATTGCAATGAATAAGGGGAGTTAAACCAGGGTAACAGTGTCTATCAGCAGAATACTCTATGCCAATGTGAGAAGGAGGAGCCCACTTATGCTGGTGGGAGGGTGGGCCAATGAATCCTAAGGCTGGAAGGAATTTCAATGTCACAAACACCCCTCACTTCACGCACCTGTCACTTTTTATGTGTCAGCACTGGAGCTATTACCTTAAAAGCATACATTGATACTACATTTATGCTGCTAGTAAAAGTGATGTCAGACCTAAACCTTGTGTCCTTCCATACATTGTATAACCAGTCCCGCCTGGACTCTTCTGATTAACACTATTCAAATATATCTAGTAGCCTAGGCTACACGAGGACCTTTTTGGCTTCTTACTGACCATTGTTTTTTCCAAATGCTTGACTACCCCAGGTCCTATTACTGGGTTCCCTTGTTCTCTGAAGCATATTCCGATTGGTTTTAAGCTCCCTCCCCATAACAGCCATGCCAGTCATTTGTGTCCTTCCACGGCTACTGGCCTCTTCACAGCACAGACTACTTTCTTCCCGTGCCCCCTCTCCCGCAGCCCAATGCCTTCTCGCTGCTACCCCCTCCTCGTGCCTCGTTGCCCGCACGCATTGCTATTTGCAAAGCAATAGGTCTTGCGTAAATGGGAGTCCTATTGCATTGCCAATGCTTGTTCGATGTGCATTGCTATTCTCTTAAGTGGCTGAGTGAGTGGTGCTTCTACATTGCCTGAAGGGCGGGTTTCTAGATCACACCCCAGACATAACCCTTTCCCCTCACGCCCCCTCAGAACAGATTGCTCTGTAATGAGGGGGGCTTCTCTTCACTAGTAGCCGGTCAAGTGACATCTCTGTGTCTCAGCTGCTGACAGGAGAGGCTGCGGTGCAAGCACCGAGGGGGGAGCAGGGTCGAGGTGCCCCATTGATGTATTCCTTTTGAAGTCTCTGCCACTCCATGGCTTCCTTGACTCTACTCTGCACAGAGGGCCCCTGTGGGCACTGCCAGCACATTCTTCGGGGCCTCCTGGGCTACTGCTCTCCGGTTGTATCTGTAGACTAAAGGCCGAATAATGTACAGCAGCAGGCTCCCCCCGCCGCAGCCCAATGACCGCAGGTAATATGTCACGCCATTTCCAGTCCTTCACAAGGCTCAATTAAAATTAAACCAGCAAAGCATGGCAATTTGGCACTGATAGCTCCATTTACAGCCTCCAGCGCCAAAGGCTACGCGGACTCAAGAAGAGAAATTAGCCATCTAATTGTTTTTTTTTCCATGCGCCTGCCACAGGTCCCGAAAAGCGCTGCAATTAAATTGCTTTTTAACATCAATAATTAGAATTCGATGAATCATATTTCATTTTGCATAAACACACATTATCTTTTTTAATAATTGATTTAATTAAACAATACTGCATGTGATGGATTAAAGTCAGGTTACTGTATCGCTTTAAAAAACTCTGTGCAACTTAGACCGCACTTGCGGTTTTACAGGAGTGGGGTGTCGAGGAAAACTAGCTCCACCCTGTAAAATAAATAAATATGGGCTTTATGATTGGCAAATATTATAATTTTTGAAGTGCGGGAAAAGTGCGGACCCCCGGAGATTACATTGGGGACTAGGAGAGGTGTTGAGGGTAGAGTGGACACCATTGAACTAGCTCCCCTGCAGTGATATCAGTGTACACCCTAACTATTCGGTACTACTTACTCACACTCCTCAGCAGCTTTCATGAACGCGAGAGATGGTGTGAGCCGTTCAAATGTACGTGGAGGCGTACGTGACCAGTGTTCTATGTAACGTATTTGATAGTACTATATTCACACCATGGATTCTCAATAGCTCACAGAGGAACTCAGATTCTCGCTATGGGCTTCAAAATACAAAAATTAATAGAAATGTGTTTATTGGGTGAGGCAAAGCCCACTCTAGCGGGGCAGCGAGATGTTAATGGAGAAATTGGTTAGTGATAAGAAGCAACGAGTCAGAGGGACATAATAATGGTTATCCCATGGATATGTTAAATCTACACCGGACATGAAAAGGCAAATCGTATGTGTAGTGAGAAGAAAAAAGGTGAAAGAAAGAAAAAACAAGCTTTGGCAAAGCCACGACGACCGCCGCCACTACGACGCCAGCACTCTGCACGCTCTCAACTCCGACCGGAGCCACACCCGCTTCAAGGCCGCCCCAAAACGCACACAGGGCCCCTTCAACTGCCGGAACTGCAGCTACACCAGCCTCTGAGCCGACGAACCACCCGCCCAGAAAGACCCCAACCACCTCCGATGCATACTACTGAACACCCACTCCGCACGCAAGCATGCCGTCAAGCTCTGGGACCTGCTTGACACAACATCCCCGGATGTCGCCTTCCTGACAGAGACCTGGTTTAACCACTCCTCCGCATTTGACATCGCCATAGCCATCCCAGACGGTTACAAGATCACCCACAGAGACCACACCAACGGAGTCGGAGGAGGAATCTGACTAGCACTGACGACGTGCTCAGCACCTCCGAACACATACAGTTCCAGATCCACACAGACCCTAACCCCACCCTCAGAGGCACCCTCGTCTACCGCCCCCCCGGACCCCGCCCCCAGTTCAGCGACTCCATTGCTGACTTGATCAGCACGCACGTCCTGACCTCCACCGACTACATCCTCCTCGGACACCTGAACTTTCACCTTAAGAACCACAACAACTCCACAACCCTGATCGATAACCTCGCCAACCTCGGACTGAAGCAACTTGTCACAACGCCCACCCACTCTGCTGGCCACACGCTCGACCCCCGTCTTCTCCTCAAGCCCGCACGTCTTGTCAGCCACACCACCGAACTCCTCTGGACGACCACCGATACAGCCACTTCGCGTTCCAGAAGCCCACCACACACCACCGCACCCAACAGATCCCCGGCCGCTGCAGGAGCAAAATCACCGAAGATCAACTACACGCAAACCTCGCTCTCAGCCCACCCACCGAACCCTCCAACACCGACGACGCTGCCCACAGCCTCAGACGCTGGATCGAGGACTGCGCCACCACCCTCGCCCCGCTGAAGAAACCCCCCCACAGAGACACCAGCAAGAGGGCCAGCTGGTTCACCCCAGAACTCCTAGCCTCCAAAGAAGCCTGCCGGAAACTAGAGAAGAAATGGCACAGTGAACAAACTCCGGACAACCACGTAGCACACAAGGACGCCATCCGCAACCACCACCACCTCATCAGGGCGGCCAAGAGGACCTCCTTCAAAGACCGCCTTGACAACAGTGCACACAATAGCAAGGAGCTCTTCAACATCGTGAAGGAACTCTCCAACCCCAGCTCCAACACCAACGACATCCCGCCATCGCAAGCCCTGTGCGACTCCCTCGCCACCTTCTTCCACTGCAAGATAGCAGACATCCACAACAGCTTCAACACCCAGACAGCCCCAACAGACAGCAACACAACAGACCCTCTGCACACCATCGACCACGACCACCTGCTAGCCTGGGCCAGCGTGAGCATCGATGACACCATCAAGACCATGCGCACAATACACTACGGCTCTCCGTCAGACCCATTCCCGCACCACGTCTTCAACAGAGCAAGCAGCTCCATCGCACCCCACCTGCGCAACGTCATCAATCTCTCCCTCGAGACTGCGACCTTCCCAGAGATCTGGAAACACGACGAGATCAACGCCCTACTCAAAAAACCTAAGGCAGACCCAAGAGACCTCAAGAACTTCCAGCCCATCTCTCTGCTCCCCTTCCCGGCCAAGGTCATCGAGAAAACCGTCAACAGACAGCTAACCTGATACCTTGAAGAAAACAGAATCCTGGACCCTTCCCAGTCAGAGTTCCGCAGCAACCACAGCACCGAGACTCCCCTCATCGCCGCCACCGATGACATCAGGACCCTGCTGGACAACGGCGAGACTGCAGCACTCATCCTCCAAGACCTCTCTGCTGCCTTAGACACTGTCTGCCATCGCACACTACGTGCACGCCTCCATGCCGCAGGGATCCAAGACAAGGCTCTGGATTGGACCACCTCCTTCCTCTCCAGCAGAACCCAGAGCGTCCGCCTCCTCCATTCCGTTCCAAAGCCTCCGAGATCATCTGCGGCGTGCCCCAGGGATCCTCCCTCAGCCCTCAAACATTTACATGGCCCAGCTCGCACACGTAGCCCGACAGCACGACCTCAGTATAATCTCTTACGCCGACGACACTCAGCTGATCCTCTCCCTCACCAACGACCCTATCACCGCCAAAGCCAGCCTCCATGAAGGAATGAAGGCTGTCGCCGACTGGATGAAGACCAGCCGTCTGAAGCTGAACTCGGACAAGATGGAGGTCCTCATCCTCGGCTCCAACCCTTCAGCCTGGGACGACTCCTGGTGGCCGACGGCACTGGGGGCAGCCCCGTCACCCACCGACCACACACGCAACCTGGGAATCATCCTCAACTCAACGCTCTCAATGACCAAGCAAGTCAACGCCGTCTCCTCCTCCTGCTTCAACACCCTCTGCCAGATCTACAGATGGATCCCGACAGATACAAGTAAGACAGTCACCCAGGCCCTCTTCAGCAGCAGACTCGACTACGGAAACGCCCTCTATGCGGGAGCCCTGACCGAGCTCAAACGACTACAACGCATCCAAAACGCCTCGGCACGACTGATCCTCGACATACCACACCAAGGTCACATCACCCCCCTCACCTGAGGAACCTGCACTGGCTCCCCGTCAACAGGAGGATATCCTTCAAGCTCCTCACCCACGCACACAAGGCACTCCACAAGACCAGCCCAGCCTACCTCAACAGACGGCTCTCCTTCTACATCCCCAACCGCCAGCTACGCTCCGCCGACCTCTCACTCGCCACCGTCCCGTGCATCCGAAGAACAACCACCGGTGGGAGATCCTTCTCCCACCTCGCCGCCAAGACATGAAACACCCTCCCACTGAGCCTACGACAGACCCAAGACCTGCTGACCTTCAGGGGGATACTCAAAACCTGGCTGTTCGATCAGTAGCGACTCTCCCACCCGCCCCCCCCCCCCCGCCGCCTTGAGACCCTCGCGGGTATGTAGTGCGCTTTACAAATGATTGATTGAGTGCGTGCACAGTAACACTATAGCCCCTGTGATGAGTTTATATGTTGTACTCCAAGGTATATTCTGTTAGATATGAACTTAAACCTTTCATAGAGAATGAAAAAGGAAATCCCTGTAGCTTGGTGTGTTTTCAAAGAAATCCTGCAGCCGATACAATTCGTTTTCCCAGTGGCTGTTGCACACAAAAAAATATATTATAGGTATTACTGAATCTTCGGTGTTCAAAAAGGTCCATCCATCATTGCCTATCAGATCCAGTTCTTTCCATCTACTGAGGTTTGAGTCATACCACTCTTCAAGCACTTCTGTCAGACTGTGCATCAATTTTTCTTAACATTTTGTGAAGTATTTGGCCTTTCAGGTTTTTAATGTATGCCTCACTATGTTTTCTCCTTTGTTGGCTAGTTTTATTTCTATAGTGATTGCCTCCTGAAATATCCTGAAAACACGTCAAAAGCACCCCTGGTTATTTTTTGGGCAAGATAATAAAATTTGTAAAAATAATTTTCTACGGAGTGTGGTTTAATACTTTATATTCGATTTTGGTGTTGCTATGTATAAATATATGCATTTTTGTAAAGGTTTTTTGACAGAAAATATCTTGGTTAATGCCAGACCTAACAAGTATTGGCAAAGTCAATAGCTCACGCCTGTGAGAGATTTATTGGCTTTGTCATTTTTTTAAGCAATGTTATGCAGCATGGCTGAAAGTAATGGGAAAAAGCACTATGATGCGGTCAACACAGGCCATTTTATAGGACTAATTTTTTTATACTTTGAATCATGCTGCACAGTAGCCATGCTGCTGTACAACATGGCTAAAAATATTCAGAAAGCAAAATAGCTCTTGTCTATGCAAGAGCTGTTTGGCTTTTTCTAGGCTTTTTTCGGGTGAGAGAAATGTGTAGGAAGAGGGTGTGGGAGGTAAAGGTGGGGGGCAGGTGTTATGAGGCAAGAAACAACAGGTGGCAGGAGGTGGTTGTGGGTGTCATAGGGTAACAACAGGGAGGGATGGACTGGGGGAGGAACAACAGTCAAGCAATGACCCAGGGGGTGGAAGCAACGACAGAGCAAGCAATGACACAGGAGGGGGGCAAGGAATTACGGGGGAAGGGACAAGGGAACACACAATAACAAAGATGATGGGGTAAGAAGAAAGAAAAAAACAACTTCAATCCAAGCGTGAACAGAAGACCACTAATCAAAAAAGCTATCAGTGCTTGCTAGTGAAGAGAAAGTGAAACAGTCACTCTTTGACCAATCAGTAACCAGCAAATAAGAGTGACAATGAGGCCAACAAATGGTAAGCAATGGGTGGGCTTCAAGTCCCTTTTAGTTATCAAAACACACTTTTAAATCATGAGATATATAGGATATGACAGGAGCAGGCAGCATTTAAGACTATTTGGGTCTAAGAAATTACATTTACTTCCTATGCTGGTCAAAAAGTCACATTGTTGCATCTTGGAACTAGTAGTGCCCTGGAAAATCACATGACTGAGATTGAGCACTTGCACATGATTTTAATGTCACCCACCTGTGAACAAGGCGCAAGCCGAAATGCATTGGGTTAAGTTTGCAGCAAAATGAAATAAATACCTGTGCAACTTCAAACCGGGCTTGGCACTTCTCTGTTGTATTTGTTTGACGGAGTCCTCCATCTCTGTTGATCGCTGGAGTCGCCCTGCAGGGTCGGGAGCCCCTTTTATGGAGACTTTAATGTTGCCGTGCTGCGGATTAAGGGGGCATGACCCGCTTTGCTCATTGTCAGACCAACGGAGTTCCAAGGAAATTCTGGCGTGAGCAATGAAATGGAGATAAGAGGAGCTACATCTCTCTTGGACAGTTTGACATGCCAGGTATTTTCGTGTAACTATGCTGCATTTTGGACATTGGGCATTGCAGACATCGTATTCACTGTGTTTGCCAAGAGGATATAACAGGAGCAAGCAGCATATTCAAGACTATTTGGGTCTAAGAAATTACATTTACTGCCTATGCTGGTCAAAAAGTCACATTGTTGCATCTTAGACATGGTAGTGCCCTGGAAAATCACATGACTGAGATTGAGCACTTGCACATGATTTTAATGTCACCCACCTGTGAACAAGGCGCAAGCCGAAATGCATTGGGTTAAGTTTGCAGCAAAATGAAATAAATACTTGTGCAACTTCAAACCCGGGCTTGGCACTTCTCTGATATATATATATATATATATATATATATATATATATATATATATATATATATATATATATATATATATATTTTTCTCGGCCCCCCCTGGACGAACCCCCCCCAAATTTTCAGGGGCTGCTCAGAAACAAAATGTTCCATTTTCCAGAAAATTTCAGCCAATTCCGTCCACAAACGCCAAAGTTATTAGACATAGAATTTTCAAAAATCCCATAGGGAAAAAATCCTAACTATATATACCTACTGGCGACCGCCAGTAGGTAATATATATATATATATATATATATATATATATATATATATATATATATATATATATCCTACTGGCAGTCGCCAGTAGGTATAGTTAGGACCTTCTTTCTATTCAAAAAGCGTTTTCTTTTGCCAATATCTTTAGCTCTGTTTGGTGAATCTTCTTGAAATTTTCAAAACTAATGGCCAACTCACTTCAGCTAGTGCCAATTTCGAGGAGATTCGTCAAGTGGGGGCCAAGAAAAAGGGGGGGGGTCTCAAATTGCGTTTTATCAGGAGATCGTCAGCTTAAATTGGAGAAACTCTTGCTTTTTTAGCTGCGAAGCTGCTTTTTTAGTCTGAACATTACTAGCTCTAGATCTGTTTCTGGGGTACTCATTTATAGACCTCCTGGTCCGGGGAGAGCCTTTATTCATGATCTCCTGGAAACACTTCCTCCACATGTCCTCCGCTACTCTAACTTTCTCCTACTGGGGGATTTTAATTTGCATCTAGAAAATAAAGGCTCTAAAGAATCGGCTGAGTTTTTAATAAGCCTGAACCATGGTCCATACACCCACACATAACAAAGGTCATATGTTAGATAACATTTTCACTAACTGTGCAGGGACAGTTGCCGCACTTCCGGTCCCTGTAGCCTGGTCAGGCCACTACTTACTGCCTTTTAGTTTATTGTCACCATGTCAGGCCCTCCACTCGCAAGGTAGTTGCACCAAACCTACATTGGTCTGGAAATGGGCCGCATTAACTCAGAATGCCTTTGAAGAAGCACTGGTGGGCAGACCTGAGGTAGGGGACAACATCCAGAGTGCTGATAATTTAATATCTCGTTGGATGTTGGAGGCTGTGGACTCCCGGATACCGCTAAAACAATGTGAAAGTGGATGTACATCTGCCTCTGCATAGTGGTTCTGGGGAGATCTGGCGCAAATGAAATCCAGTTGTAAGCGGGTGACAGCTGCGCTCCCTGCCTCTATGGATTATTGTAATAAGGTGGCTGACTATTTTACTAATAAGATTGCTAAGATATATACCACCTTTCCAGAAAGTAGTAGGAGGCATGCCACCGCGCCTGGTATGGAGGCTCCATGGACCGAGGATAAGTTCGCCCTCTGTCCTCTGGTGGAAGACGAGGTGTTCAGGCTGATGGAGGTGGTGAAATCTGGGTCACCTCTGGATCCGGCCCCTCCAAAACTAGGAAAGAAAATTATTGCTCCTGTTCTCACCTCACTACTGAACTTGTTCTTTAGCACGGGGCAGGTCCCCAGCAATGGAAACATGCCATGGTGGTCCCTCTGTTGAGGAAACCGTCATTGGACCCGGCTCTTCCTGAAAATTTAAGACCCATATCCCTACTTCCTTATGTAGCTAAAATTGCAGAGAAACATCTGTATGGCCATCTCTCGAGGTTTTTGGAAGGGAGGCTGGTTCTTCATAATACCCAGTCCGGCTTCAGGCCTATGCATAGTACAAAGTCCGCTCTCCTACTGGCAGCCAAAGTGTTGAGGGCTGCGACTGATGAAGGTAGGACCACGGCCTTGATTGTGTTGGACCTAAGTGCTGCGTTCGACACGGTGTCCCTCAGCCTCCTACTTGAGAGGTTACGGGAAGTCGGGGTCACGTGGATGCAACATCCTTTCAGCTCCAGAGTCTGTCCTTTAAACTAGGGGGGCCGCAGGGATCGGTTCCCAGCCCCACCCTATTTAACATTTATATGCGCCTGCTTGCAAATATTGATCTGAGACATGGAATTCAGCTGGTGTCATATGCTGATGACAATCATCCAGTTGTGACCCTGGAACAGAAGGAATCTGGAAGGGCTGCAGATTTCAGAACCTGCCTGGGGGGAGCTTATGGACTGGATGAGACTGAGTTGCCTCCAGTTAAATGCAGGGAAGACAGAGGTGATGGTGGTTGGAAAACAGCCCTCTCTCTGGTCGCAGCATTGGTGGCCAGAAGCACTAGCAACTAGTCCAGTACCAAAAGCCAAGGTGAAAAATTTGGGAGTGTGGTTCGACGAAATTCTTTCCTTCTCTGAGCAAATATCTGCTGTGGCTGTGACATGTTTTGGCATTTTAAAGATGCTACGTAAGATTCTGGACCTCCTCCCCTGGATACTAAAATAACTTTTGTACAGGCTTTGGCCACGTCTCGCCGTGACTACTGCAATGTCCTGTATCTAAGGGTGACTGCAAAAAACCTTAACATCTTGCAGAAGGTCCAAAATGCCGCAGACTGGCTTATCCTGAATGTCCCAAGGAGGGCTTCGGTGGGAGAAGCTTTGAAGGAACTGCATTGGCTCCCTATCCGGGCCAGAGTTACCTTTAAGGCCTTATGCTTTAGTCATAGAATCCTTAGGGAAAGGGGGCCGCGTTTTCTATGTCCTCACCTGACAGTCTACCAGCCTGCTCGTAATCTGAGATCATTGGGCAGTGCAAGATTGACTGTGTCCAGGGTGTGGAAGGCGCGGGTCGGAGGGATATCCTTTGGTTTCCTGGCAGCCAAGGCATGGAATGAGCTCCCAGTGGAGTGGAGGACATCTGAGTCGGAGTCTATGTTCCGCAAGAAATGGAAACCTGGCTCTTCCGTCAGCCCCGGAAGGGCTAAAGTAGTAGGGTGCCATCTTGTGTGGATGTCCGCGCTCGATGGTGAGCAGCTTGGGAGGGTCGCTGGGGTTCATTTATGTCTTAGCGCAGGGACACTCCGGTTGGAGTAACCATAGCGATTTATAAGCTTCCTAATAGTAATATTAATTTCCAGAGGAAATTTTAGACACGGCTACAGCTCCAACTTCTGAACGGAATTACACCAAATTTGGCACTTGAGATGTCACAAGTGATGTAATGTTTGAGGTCATAAGCAGTGCATTGCGGGGGTGCGAGTTATAGTTAGCTCAGCTAACTATCACAGCAGAATTTCTTGGGTTTTGAACCAGTGAAATAGCGTAACTATAACGTTGATGTACCCTGTGTTTTTATAATGAATTATATATATATTAGAGCAAATTGCGCAAGCGCTTCGGGAGGGCTCACCGCTTCATCCGACCCTCCGGTCTGTATTTGGCTCCTCTGCAATGTTCACAGATTCCCCTGAGTTAAAATTGGGTCCGACGCGTTTCGGGGCCACACTCTGATGGCGGAACTTGTATCTTGTCCTAAGAGACTGAGGCAAAAACACACACACTCGCCTGTCAGCACAACATCCATTTGAATAATAACGTGATGCCCGCAGCTTCCCTACCATCCTACTTAAGGATCTTAATGACAGTAATGAAAGTGCAGACACGCCAACCTACTCAAGGTTACTATTTTGTTTCACTTCACAGGACTATGTTGACCAGGAGTCCCGGTGTTGCCAAACTCCACCCACTTAGGGAGGACGACGCCAGCTGCTCAAACTAAGACGCGTTTGACCAGCGTGAAGAGAACATGGTGTTGAACTGCGCACAGTCCATGAGGAAGGGGCGTTTGTGGCCCCGAAACGCGTCGGACCCAATTTTAACTCAGGGGAATCTGTGAACATTGCAGAGGAGCCAAATACAGACCGGAGGGTCGGATGAAGCGGTGAGCCCTCCCGAAGCGCTTGCGCAATTTGCTCTAATATATATATATATATATATATATATATATATATATATATACACACACACACACACACACACACTTTTGTATTATTGCAGACACGTTTTGTAGGGGCAAATTTGCCTTTCCACAAAACTATATTGTTACGCTTGCTCTCAAACCTTACTCAAACACATAAAACGATAGAAACAGCTACTACTCAGATTCCTAGAGTCGCAATGGCACCCGTTTTAACTGGTGATCTATAATTCATAGGTTCTAGCTCTGCCATATGTAATCAAGTTTTGAATTAATGGAGACAGTAATATGTGAATTGTGAGGAGTCACATTAAATAAAAGCAGATATAATATATTTGAAGAAATATACATAAGTTTTATTGGCAATTTTGTTTAACAGTGTTGTCCATAAAATATAACCCAAAAATATAATTATTTACATCTTTATACCATTCAAAATACTATTTTCTAAATCTCAGCACTAAGAAACAACTCCAAAAAATTTAACATAATTAAATTAAATTTCATGTGTATTTTAGATAGATAGCAACATACCAAAACAAACATTTTCTATTCACAATATGCTTTTTACATAGTGAAGTGGACAGGCTCATTGCTATAAAAGATAGTAAATTGATTTATAGTTTATTTACATTCATAATCTAAAAATAGGAATAAATAAATATGACATTAAATTGGTTATGCATTCTTTTACTAATGTACAATACCACCAAACTAAAAGGTCCTTTATGTTTCATATTACTGTCCTAAAACCTTGCATGAAATCTCAGGTGTCCCATAACAAAACAATCAAGGGAGCATAACATCTGGTCAAGCTCCTGCCAAGCCAAACTGTAGTTTAAAATTGATTCTACGTCTGTATTTTCATCATGCTCATAGTGCATCTAGATTTCGAGTCAGTGCTAATGCAAGGGCAACAAAACATAAAAAGTACACATTTTAAAAAGGTAAAACAGAAAGAGTCAACATTAGAGTAAACAGACGAAAATAAAAAAATATGAAATGGCTGCATTTTGCACCTGATGGGGCGCATGCCTTGATAGTCTATACAACTACTACTACTACTACTACAATATGATTAGAAGTCACCTTTGACTACCAGTTAAACGTTATTGCTATGAGCTGATGGTGCTAGTATGGCTAATACCCTTTACTGTAGTTGTTAACGCTAGTCAATTTTTTGCCATCAATAATGGCTATGTGCTAAAGATGAGGGGAAAAACGAATTAGCAACTGATAAAATCCAACAGCATGTGTGCAAATGTCAATGTGTTTATACGTACATGTTCTGCAACTGGTTTCACCATTTCCCCATAACATTTAGGCTCACGATAAGACTTGAAGAGAACACAGGTCATGGCTGAATTATTTGCAGTCACCCAAGTGTCATGCGGCTAGGATTTGAGGATTGGTTGCCGCTTTCTAATAGTCAGCTAGACATCTAAAAGCTTACGGAGTGTTAAACATCAATTTCTATTGTTTGAGTGAACATCTGTTTCTTGTACCACAAGAGTTCATTCAATCACCCAGCCTTCTTTACAAATTTGGTTGTAGAGTTGCACCAAATTGGTTACAAAACCAGTTTAAACCAAATTATTATCACTGTCCTATTACAGAATGACAAGAGTTCAAATCGAAGAAAAGAGAGCACACTGTAGAGGTTAACGGTTACAAAATGTCAAAGGGTCAAATCCAAGTAGGGCTGTTTCACGTTTTCTTCTGTCCGTGGTCAATTAAATAAGTACAATTTAATTCAGTAGCAATAACTCCCATTACTAAAAAAAAAAAAGAAAGAAAAAACCTAATTGGTTTGAAGTACGTGCTAAATAACATTGGTATTTTTAATCGGTACGGAGTATAGAAATATATTGAATGTTTCCCCTGAATATTTTCATGCTTATTTTTAATATTACTGGAAAAGTACACCCATTATCCTAGGGGGCAAAATGGCTACGAAATGGCAGGTATTGCATAAATTAAAATAACTGATCTTGTAAACCTGCCATCAGAGCAAATGGCAATTTTCGATCTTTGACAACTCCTCAGAATGAAATGCTGGTTTTCAACAGTCTCCTAGCACTCTTTCTAATTTTCCATCATGAAAAAGTATAGTCTAAAAGGAGAAGTGTTATAAAGGAATTTAAAAAGAAAAAGATATAATATATCCCGATATGCAGTGCTCCTTCTGGAACCAGCGGACCCATAGGGAAGGTGTGTGCGCACCAACGGAGCACACTGGCATACAATGAGTGAAAGTTTTTCGTAACTGTACAAACGTTCTCTCAGGACAAGGCAAGGTGTGCCTCGGTCCGGATTGAAGACTACCTTGCCTTGCCCTGAGAGTGCGTTTGTACAGTTACGTACAACTTTCACTTATACATATATATATATATATATATATATATATATACACACACACACACACACACACACACACACACATATATATATATACACACACATATATATATATATATATATATATATATATATATATATACGCACACATACACACACCAAACGAGGCTTTATTTTACTTCTACAAGCCCTGTTTTTATCTTCAAACATCACATTTCTAACCGTCTACCCTCATCTATTTTCATACACACCACAGCAATGTTATGTGACGGTGATGTGTCTGCAACAAAATAAAACCATTTCATTCACAACTCTGCTTCTTCTTAAAATTGTTTTATCAATTAAAAAAACACAAATCATTTCTTTTATTGAAATGTTAATTTAAATAGTGAAGGTAGATGCTGCAAACCGCAAGTATGGCTATCAAACACCAGTTTAAATTGGACAGAAACTCACAATTGACTATTGTAAAGCAGTGTACAGTATGAACCAGTATCCTTCACAATTGCTTAACACAACTGAACATAAATATTTTATGATAACCTTTTTTGAGTTTTTGTAACATCTAATCAAATTATTGAGAATACATTTTGGAAGTAATGCAGTGATATGTAAATTCAAAATCACTGCTTGGAAGATGGCACTATACACAGCATACTGTAGTGCAGTATGCAATTACAGAGCGGAGTGAGGGGTATCTTGGAAAAGGTTATGAAGGTGTGAAGCAAACAAAAAAGCGCAACTTGGGCAAAACTTGTTTGTGAACACTAGGTTCTTTATGAAAAAAGATATACCCCCCTGCATGGGACGTGGCTGTCTTCTAAGCGATTGCTGTAAGGTAAACAGTACTTGCTCTAGAACGGTGTCTCAGGCCAACCAAGTCTTACAAAAATCATTCAAGTAAGGGATCATCATCCTCTTCTTGAAGCTGAAGACGGGAAAATTGGCGTGGTGAAGACAGCTTATTTTTCATAATAACAATGAGACAAGTCAGGGTTGTCAATATCATGATGACTCCCACCACTATACCAATCGCTTCTGGAAGATGTATGCACCACTGGTCATTCAAAAAGCACTTTGTGCTAGCAAAGGTTCCATTATTGGGTTCTTCTTTCAACCTCAGGATGTGGCACATCAATGGATAAATATCAACACTGTTGATCGTTGCTTGTTTGTAACCTTTCCGAAATGCAGGTCCGTGGGCGGCCAGAAGCGGGTGCATGCTGGGTAACGCATTGTCGTAGCCATGGTTTCCATCTAAATAATAAGATAGATCTTATTAGATGTATTACGTTTTTCTGTTACAACAGAACTTTAGACATCTATTTGTGTGAAAATGAAATTCTACTACTACAATAATATTTTTACAAAGTACAAATAACTACTGATATGCATTTGCTTTAGTTTGATGTAAGATGACATGGGCATGAAGGGAAACTGAGCAGGTAGACAGTGCAGGTGGGTACAGTGAAGGAGGTAGCCAATGAGATGAGGGGACTGGAAAATGCATTTGGTGGGAGAGCACGGAGACACAGCTGGCAGAAAGGTGCAATGCATGACTGTGCTATGAAAGCACAGTTGGTTGGTGCACACAGCATTGCCAAGAAGGCAGACAAATGGGGGCCAGAAGAGGCAGGAAAGAAAGTGCGAACACATGTGGTGGGAACACGAAGAGCACAGATAGGAAGTCGGAGGAGGGACATGAGCAGGGAGCCAAAGGAAGAGCACAAGGAAAAAAAGTAGTAAACAAACAGGAAGCCATAGGAGGGGCTGGAGAAGAGAGGCAGAAGGACAGGAAAGAGTGGCATAAGACAAAGGAGGGGTGCATGAGCAGGGGACCACAGGAGAGGCAGAAGCTTGAAGATGGACACCAAGCAGCTAGGCAATGGAGGTACACAAGAATGGAAGCTCAGGAAGGACACATGCAGAGAGGCTCAGGAGTAGCATACACAGTGAGGCTCACAATAGGCTCAAGTAGCGAGGATTACGACAAGTACAAGCAGGGAGGCTCAGGACTGCATGAAAGCACAGCAGGCACCGACCAGGAGATACTGAGGCAGTGTTGAAATGGAAATTTCTCCTGAATGGTATATGGACATATAGCCCTTGGTATTCTTACTTCTGTTGTGGCCCGGGCGACATGGTAATCTAGCATGCATGCATAGGCCTAGGCCTGTACCTGACAAGGTTATATCCAGGATAAGTCCTGTCACCTAAAGGGGCACACCAAGCTTGCACTCATGGACAGAGGACTACTGTCCCAAACCTGGTTGCTGGACATCAAGTGGTGGTGGCAGCTTGAGTGTTGTAATTTATAATTTGAACAGACCTTTTTATTTGTGTCAATGAAAGTGCGGCCTACTGGCCCCTCCTGTGCAAAGTTCCACCATTATGTGTACCTCAGAACCTTGTCCTGACATTTTGTGTGAATGTTGAGTGCGAGTGCCTTCGATATATGTGTGGTAGTAGGACTGTGTGTGTCCGACTACTGATGCTAGTGGGATCCATTTTGGATGCCCCTGCTTTAGCATGCCACAAGATGGAGGATGAAGACAGCTACCAACAGACAGTGTAAGGAGCAGTATTCCTGTGGCTCGGGGTGGAGATCCAGTCACTGTGTGAGGAGGATGTGGATAGGGCTACCACTTTGTTAGAAAGGGGCTGTCGATTAGTTCTTCCTGGGAACTGCCATTTGGTATGTCTTAGTGGTGAAGAGTAGGACTGCAGTTCCGGTTGTTGATGATGATGATGATGAGAACGTTTCTAGGCCAGGCATGCTCTTCTGTCTGTCCCATATTACTGTTTTAGAGAGACCAGGTGCCGAAAACGAATGCTTCATTGTGCCTGTATTTTAGATGCTCATGACTGTAGACATCCCCAGTGTACCTGCTCTGAGAAGCATCACTTTATACAAAGACTATGTCTGGAGAGCAACCTGAGACGCTTTAACAAACCCAAACTGGTTCTGAAATTTGAGACAGCATATGTACATCCCTTATGAAAACTGAGATACAAACCACCTAATTTGTTCCAATCCCAAGTTCTCCTCGACTGAGGAAGGAAGTGCTCCGCAGAGTACTCGAAGAGCTGCTGTGTAACCAGCGGTGGTCGCTTCCTGACAGTCAGACTCCGATAGATGAGGGGACATCACCTGACACTACTTTCTGCTTGATAAGCTGAGCATCTGCCTCAAGAAGCCTAAAAGCTTGCCTGCTGAGAACGGAAAAATGTGTGCCTGTCATTTAAGGGAGAGAAGACTGTTCAGAAGGAAAGGCCCAACAATAAGTGTACCTAGAGGAGGTTGGTGAACCCTGGAAAGTGGTTGACTAGGCACTCATGCTTAGAGGAGGCCTCCTGTTCAGTACTGATGATATAGTAACGAAAGCATGCCAGTTTGATGCTACACAGCAGCATGTCATGGGCAGAAGTGATTGGTGCTGCAGTCATTGTCGACTAAAGAACTAAACTGTTGGCAGAGCGAGAATCTACAACCTAGATTGGTCGCTCCTTGCCACTGGAGCACCTTGGCCTGTATGCTGCTGTTTATGCCGGCTGAAGTGACAGTTTGCAGGGATTCTGCAGTGTTGCCTCCACCGAGAACTGGTACTTCCACAAGGGCCAACCTAAACCAGGCCCACAGCCTACCCTGTGCAAAGTGGCTGTTGTGGTGATCAAGCCCAAAAGTACTCGCTGTCTCCAGCTACTGATGTGGTGAACAAGCAGGAAGGGGTCCACTCAGTAGAGATCTCCGACCTCACTGGGAAGAAAGTCAGTTACCAGGAAATGGAGGGGAGGGCAGTGCCTCATGATTAGAGAAACGTACGACAACTCTGTTTTTTGGGTTGGATGTATTGTGTAATACTTAGTTTTGCTGTGAGTTTAAAAGTACTTTCTTCTCTAAAAAGCTAGACTATATATTATTGTGTGTGTTTTTATGATTGTTGGGTTCTAGGCTGTTGAACCCCCTCAACCCCACCCAACACTACCTCCTTTTAATCCCCAGTGCCAGCCTTTGTGGGGGTGGGGGTGGGGGGAGGGACTCCTAAGCCTACTCCCAAACTAGTTCTGAGCAGTGTATGTGTCCTTCATAGGTTTGGCTCTCAACTGTCTAGGGTAACAAAAGCAAGGACAGGCCTGTTGTCAGATTCTCTTGTGAGTGCTATAGACTAAGCACTTTCAAAGTGAGAGTGGGGCTAGGTGCATACTTTCCCCAGCAATCCTGTCAACACCTGAACCCCCTTTGTCTCCATGTCTGGAAAGAATAAACAACCAACTGGAGGAGAGACAGCCACAGTCATGTGATCATATTTAGAGGTAAAAAGAAACAGTGATTTTAAGCACAAAAATGCCAACTTTTTAATAGACAAGAATTCTCCAAAGCACCTACACGGCCATTAATCACCATTAATTCAAGGAACACAACGTACACATCAATTATGTGTGTTTGAGTATTTATCTCATTTCACATTTATTATTGTTTAATATTTGTCATTTTTAATGATAATCATATCCATCTGGTACAATCAAAACACTACTACAGACAAACTACGTCAAAAATAATCAAAACAAATCACAACACAATATAGCACAAACCATGGAAATTATTCAAAGATACATTATCTGCTGAACAAAAAGGAGTGGTTGCCAATAAGTCCAAAGTAGCTCACTCCAATGATCGTCTTACCCCTTGCGCATAACATGGTGTTATTTAAGCAGTATTATGTTCCCACACTCAATAGTGTCCGAATAAAATTTATATTTCTTTCTAGAGTGGATAGATTCTTGTCAGAATCCTAAACAATAATTTTATGCTTGAGGTGGTACGTCCAATACATCTCCATGGACTTTACCAATAACGAGGATTCTAAATTACAATTAATTTGAGTATAAACATAATTTTTCCGCCTGCTCCCATTCTGAAGTTAGCACTTATTAAAATGTAAAAAGTGAAACCCAGTGTTAACCGATGGGCGAGAAAGCCTTAAAACACTGCAAAAATTACTTTAGGCGTTTTTCACTGCCAGGACATGTTGAAACTTAAACCCACATATGCTACTTTTTAAATACCATGCACTTTCCCCTAGGAGCTGTTAAGGCCAATTTTAAGGGTTACATATAAGTAATTAAACAGAAGGTTTATTTTGCTTGGTCAAAGTGGCACTGCAGTGGCAGGCCTGAGACATGTTTTAAAGTGCTACTTTAGTGGGGGGAACAATGAGTCCTGCAGCCCACTAGTAGAATTTAATTTACATTCCCAGGGTACATGTAGTACCATTTACTAAGGACTATAAGTAACTTTACGTGTGTCAGTTTGGTGTCGGCCAATTTTACCATGTTTTAGGTAGATGGCTGAAGCTCTTTAGCACTGGTTAGCAGAGGAATAGTGCACATAATTGTAATCCCATCAAAAATGAGTTCAGCAAAAATCAGAGAGTGAAGTCAAAATATTTGGGGGCGTACCACCCCAATGATGAGCAAATGAGACCAGGGTTTTTAGGTGAGGGAAATACTAGGCGCACTGCTCGCGGTAGTAACAAAAGTACAGATAAGTAAGGGTGCATACAGGTGAGGGGGTAAAGGCCCTAAACCCCTCCAAAATTGTGTGCCGAAACACACACTGGGTAAATGAAGAAAAACCTGTTGCACACCAAATAAAGAGAGTACAGAAATGATGTCTCAATGGACATTTAACAGTTCAAGTATCCACATTTGAAGAAAAAGGAGAACGATGGGTAGTGCGGCTCCTCTTTTATTGTTAATGGATAACCAGCCGACACGTGTTTCGTCGCCAAGTAATACACTAATTTGACGACTCCTCAGGGCTGTAGTGGGTGGGTATAAAACCACAGGTCGCAGTGCCGGTGATAATTCCAAACCGGCAAGTGCCCCCTATTGTAAATTGATGTACTAATCAGTGGTTCCATGTTTGGCTATCTGGTTTACTTGTCAGCCCCTAGTCTACTGCACTGAGTGTGCCCAGGGCGTGTAAATCCAAATGCTTCTGGTGGGCCTGCAGCACTAGTTGTGCCACCCACAGAAAAAGCCTTGTAAAATGTGTCTAAGGTCTGCCATTGCAGAGCCTATGTGCAGTCAAGTACTCTCATGCTGGATGAGCAAGTGCACCCACTTGCCAGTCCCTAAACCTTCCCTTTTCTTCATATCAGTCACCCCTATGGTAGGCCCAAAGGCAGGGTGCATTGTAAGTATAAGGTAGGACAAGCCCTGGTGTGTGTGGCATGTCCTAATAGTGAATTACAGCCATTTTCGTTTTTCACTATTGCAAGGCTACCTGTTCTCTATAGGCCAGAATGGGCTGTTAGAGTTATTATATTTTATACTCCTAACTGTCTCAGAGAACTTGGTAGAAATTCGAGTTTAGTATGCCTGAACTCAGAATAATAAAATACACCTTTTAGTGCAGTTGGTTTTAATAATCTGTGTTTGTAAATACCACTTTTAGAAAGTAGGTATTGGCTTGTCTAACCATTCAAACCTGCCTCTGCTATGTTGTGTATTCCTATGTCTGGGTTTGTGAGTGACAGGGCTGGAGAATTCCAGGAGCCAGGCTGAACCACTCAGTTGTGAATAGAGAGATCTGCATCCAGATGGGAGGGAGGAGTTGCACCTGAACCTTGAATAGGGCTGTGCCTGCCTTCCACAATGCTGGCTCCACCTCCTGGGGAGCAGCAGATGTCTCTGCCCTGCACACTGAAAGAAGAAAAGGACCCTTGTAAACAAAGTGCTCCAGGACTGTACTTGCCTTCCACAATGCTGGCTCCACCTCCTGTGGGGCGTCTGATGTGCATGCCCTGCACTGTGAAAGGAAAAGAGAAGTTTGGTAAACAGAGTGCTTCAGAACTGGTTTGGGCTGGGCAAAGGACCCTCTCCCCTCAGAGAACAAAGGATTTGGGGTATACATATTGGGACTCTGATCCCATGAAATTAGATCACTTTGGACTACAAGAAGAAACCTTTACTGAGGAGAGGAACCTGAAGAAACTGAGTAGAGACTATTGCCAAGCTGAAGTGCTGCTTGGGGGATTGGCCTGCAGTGGTTGCCTTACTGCCAAAGGATGGAGAAAGGAACTTTGTGTACTTTGCTTTCAACTTGTGAAGGATCTCCAAGGGCTTGGAAAGGAGCTTGCCTCCTGCTGAAGTCTCAGGTATAACAGACTTCACCCCCCAGCTCCTCAGAGTTCTTTGGAAGTGCCTGCTGCTGTTTTGGGCCTTCTGAGGGACTGCGCGTCGCAAGGAGCTGGAAGCGCGACTCAACGAGAAGAACTGTGTCGCCGTCGCTGTGCCAGCTGTGGCAACTCCGAAGGAAGGTGTGGCCGCTGGAACTGTCGCACTGCACCGCATCGGAGAGAAGCGTGCCACAACGAAGAGGAAGCATGTCGCCGTCGCTGCTGCTGTCGCAACTCCGAAGGAGGGTGTCCCCACTGTAGTTGTCGCACTGCACAGCATCAGCAGAAGAATCTCGCAACGAGGTCGGAGCGTGTCGCCGTCACTGTGCCTGCCATCGCAACTCCGAAGGAGGGTGTCGCTGCTGGAACTGTCGCATTGCACCGCATCGACCAAGAGCACCTCGCATCCCCGAGAAGCGTGCCGCCGTCGGAGCTGCTGCCGTCGCATCTTGGATGTCGCCGCATCGAGCGGAAGCTTCACGCATTGTGGGTGAAGAGCTTCGCCGCTGGAGCTGTTGCCGTCGCATTATAAGGGTGTCGCCGCTGCAGTCCACGCATCGAACCGAGAGCTTCTTGCATCCTCGAGAAGCGTGCCGCATCTGGAAGATCTTCACGGCTTTATTTCTTTGTATCTGAACTATGCCGCATTTCCCATTGTTGCGACATTGCTTGTCGTGGAAGCCAACGCAACTTAATTGACGCAGAGTGTCGCATCTAAGAACTGAACTGAACTAAGCCTAAATCTACCATCTTAAAGTAATCGTATTGTGTATTTTTGTTGTTTATAGTCTTGTGGTAACTCTATATAAAGTCTACTTATTTTTTATATAAAACCTGTGTGGTGTCCATTTGTAGTGTTGTCACTGGGTTACTGCATGTTGTCACAAATGCTGAACTTACAACGCCTCTGAAATAAAGCCTTGCTGCTTATGCCAAGCTACCAAGGGGGTGAGCAGGGGTTATTTTAGGAGTGTAATCCCCTTATCCGGACTAGAGGCGAGGGTCCCTATTTGTCACACGTACCTACCTGTGCCAACTAGAGACCCCCAAATCTAACACGCTTCCTATCTCTTTCCCCTTTGTGTATTTTCTCTCTGTCTTCCAGTTAATGTCTGAGGACAAAATTAGTGCCTATCCAAAAATGACCCCAAAAGCGACCGCCGGCTCAAAATAAGCACTGGTTGTGGTGGTGGTACAAAATGTTGCTCTGCTGCCTTGAAAGAAGGTCCTGTCTGCACAACACTACGCAGTTTGTCACTCTGATACTTGTACTAGGTCTTTGTACCAAAAGACAGACAAAATGTAGATTATTAAAATTATCAATTTTTTGGACTTCTTCCATTTATGAGTCACTCAGTGGATCAGAAAGATATAAAGCACTTTCCCGGACCTCCAATTTCACAGGGTTTTCACTACACTTTGGCGATATACTCTTCACCCTGGTGTACTCTTGCAAAATTTGGGGTATTTTGCATTACGATTGTAATGCATAATGCAAGAGATTTTGCCATTACCCCCATACTGGGTAATTTAGATTTAATTTGAGTGAAAAAACTATCCTCGGAATACAGGAACAACACTAAAATGCTTTTTCAAATGTAGGTGGCAGATGTACACACTGTTTGTTTGCTGCCTGGACAAGATTGTTGAAGGAAAATAAATGTAAGTAGATTCAAGCAAGCCGGGCTGAAGACGGCTGAAATGCCAGAAACCGGTCCTCGGCAGCTTGTTTCCGGTCCAGGGAAGGCATGGCTTGGCAGTTCGGGCTGGACTGTTCCCATGAGGCACAGGGTCAGACTGATTTGCATATGGTCATGTCTGAACTGGGGTGGCAGAGTGGGCTAAAGAACGGTGATGGATTAAACCCAGATCTGTTGACTGGGTGTGAGTGTTTGATTGGTTCAGATGCTCGGTCCATCACCACCTCCTTTTGTACCGCTTACAGACTGTAGCAGCAACAATTCTTGAGGTCCAACATCATCAAGGATCCCTCATAGGAGTTGGATGATACTATACAACAACAATCACTGAAATTACAACAGCTTCAGGGTCAGAACGAAGATGCAAGGGAGACTTTTTATTGGGAGAGACCTTCATGTTGCTATCTTCAATACCATGTTTTGCAGAAGATGCTACAAGATGAACGGAATTTATTGATGCTTCATTAGTCCATTTTGCCTTTTGTATGGCCGATTCCCAATAGATTGTTTTATGAAAGAATAGTTGGCTGTTTGTCTGGTGGTGCTCTGGCCAAGATTAAAGCCTCTGGTAACGGTCTTAAATCTTAATCTTTATAAGTGAAATCTTTTCCTGACTAATTTCAAGAAGATGTTTGAAAGGCTTGAAAGAGACTTTTCAGCTGAAGAAGCGCTATGTGACACTCAACGGGGTAAAACAGATGTTATCCTCCGCTACCCGATTCAGGCAGTCGGCAAACAAAAGACCCTGGCTACAGAGAACACAAATGACCCAGGTTTGGAGAAACGAAAGCAAGAAATTAAGGAATAACTAACCACCCCCACCTCATTTTCAGTATTAAGGTAGCCTTCTTCATTGAACAGAATGAAAAGTGAAACATGAAAGGGTAAGGGCTTTGGCAAAGCTTAATTACCATCTATAATTTTCCAAAGAAAGACAGAGTCATCGCATTAGAGAGCCAGGATGATGATTCAATGGAACTCATTTTTTTGTGCATACACTTCTATTTTGTGAACAAAAGTATTCAGTCCGTGAATGGAAATTCATAAAACCATGAAACATGCAGGTCAGAAATGGAGGCATCTTCTGAGTGGACACAAGAATTTCTCAAATAAAAATGAATCACAGAAACCAACAGTGTCTTTAAAACCTTTCGTGTTGGAATAGTTGTGAAGTCCAAAGGGGATGTTGTTTCTGTCAAAATGACTTCTACCTCATGCAATCCCTGGTTCCAGCATATTCTAGCAGGCACCCTTTCTTGTTGTCTGTAGGATTAATACATGCTCCATAAATTAACGAAAGAAAAGCTTTTAGAGCAAGATAGGATGCTCAGATTGAACATGTTTGCATTTTTGTTTTTTCTATGATGCTGGCTCTGGTAAACCATGACTTTAAGGAGTCGTCAGCATTCTGCATGATCACAACTTTATCTATACAGACTCACCCCGGCTTGGTGCCACTGACTGCAGAGGTCATCCTAAACAAGCCTTGTAAGAAGTGAAGTCTGGTATATGACCAATAGATGAAGCTTTGGTGGTCAGAAATTATAAATGCTGAGAGTTTTTTCTGCAGATAAATAGAGCCACTTGGCACCTAGTGATACCCTGGTTTCGAAAGAGAGGAATCCAACATTTTTTGCATTTGTAACTGTAGGCTGGACACAAAGCCACAAAGTTGTTTTATGATTCATCAAGTGCCGTCCATCAAGGGCAGGAAATTGACGCAGTCTTCAGATTATAATTTTTTTTTTGTATAAACTACCACAGGTAGAATGCCCAACCAGGCCGTAATATATATTATCTTGGCCAACAGTGGAAAATGTTACTGAAATAACATTCAAATCTTTCCATACTTTTGTTCAAAATACATTATTTCCGTAGCATTTCTGTTACATCGACAAATGGCTTGACAAATTAAGCCAAAGATCCCTTTTATTGAACTTAGAAGTTGAACCAAGGCCTTTATCAATAGTATAACCTGATTAAAAGTTACTCGAGGCTGTGGATGTAAAGATTCATCAGAGATAATGCCTACTGAGCTGTGGTCTACCTGTGGCAGCATTGGTGATGGTGTCTTGATGATGGTGTCTTGATGATGGTGTCTTGATGATGGTGTCTTGATGATGGTGTCTTGGTGATGTGTCTTGGTGATGTGTCTTGGTGATGTGTCTTGGTGATGTGTCTTGGTGATGTGTCTTGGTGATGTGTCTTGGTGATGTGTCTTGGTGATGTGTCTTGGTGATGTGTCTTAGTGATGTCTGATGATGTGAAAATGACTTCTAAGGTAGTTGGATGATCATCCAATCACTGGAATATGTTCTAAGTAATCCTGTTTAACTTGGGATGAATTGGCAAACGACAGAGCATATTAGAAGGCAGACAGTTGTTCACATAATACTGTTGTCTCCAAAGCTCAATGTATGCGGTGAACAATGCGTGCAGAATGGAAAACAAATGCCTACAGAGAAAATGGTGATAAGAGGTTACAGGCAGAGTATGAACTTTTGTAAATACCCAGGCTCAGCCAGGTGGACCAGATATTAAGAGAGCTGCATAACTTGACCGCTACTGTTTAAATTCCACATCATTAGCCTGTGCCTGTCTCCTGCATGTTTCTGCACTTTCAGGATTGGCTTGAGATCTGTGTGTAGACAGATGTGGAAAAGAAGGGGTCTGATGCAGGGATCAACACCACTGAGGGCTTCGGTGCTGCCCCTGACCTACGTTTTGTGTGCGTGGTGAGCTTGGCAACACAAAGTAGGTTCACAACCCCCGCACCTCAGTGAGATGGGGTGGCAGGGACAAGTTGCAAGGTGAATTGGGCTGGACGATGAAGAGAACATCTGTAGGAAGCGAACCATAACAGCTGTAGGACCGATTGGCACTCATTGGAGAGATCGGGCTGCAGAAGTCGTCAAAGGAGAACGGTTCCTGATTCCATGGAATTGTCCCTCATTGTGTGTGCGTTGTGGGAGTGCAGATGGCCCATTCTTCCATCAAGTCTTCTGCTCTTTGGTTGGCATTTCTGAAACTGGGAGAGTAGGGCACATGCCCCCCGGAGAAATCGCTGGGCTATATAGCACAAACATTAGTAAAACAGCACGATGGCAGGATAAAAATGAAGTAAAGGAAGATTTCATTGCTCATTGTAGTGAAGTGTTGAGAAGACACTCTATTGGTGGTATTGGGAGAGGCCAACTTGGCTATAGGGCAAAAGACTTTGATGAGGTTCATGAAAGTTCTGCACAATAATCTGACAAACACAGCACCAAATTCTGAAAGAGTTTCAGAAGTGTGGGACAATGCCATTCGGAAATTAGATGGAAGGATGGAATTCCTGGATAACCTAGAATGGGGGTCGTCAATCACAATAATACTGGTGGAGTCACCGGCACCAGAGAGCAACCACTTTGTGAGCTCTACTGGGAACACCAACAACACACCGCGCGCTAGCCGACTCACGATGCATGACAGTATCACGGTTTTATGTGCATGATCTGGAATACAGTTTAAATGTAAAAAGGCTTTTTACAAATACTTTGAACTTCCGAGGCCGAATGTGAGACATTTACGTTTCAAAATTGCATATCCGGTTAAGAGATTGTTTTACCCATTAGTATTCACAAGTCACAGGTACACCGACCGGCTCCTGCCCGCAACTCACGAGTGAAACACAATGTATTATGCACAAATAAGTCGAATCCGATTAATTGTGATGGTCCTCCAAATACTCGGACTATCAGGAATATTATCTTTCTCTTTTTCTTTAGGTTTGAGTTACCAATTGAATGTACCCTATTCAGAATAATTTTCTAAAAGCTACCTACCTCTCTTTCTCTCCCCTTCTTACAGGCGGTAAATCAATTGTATTTTAATCTGTCAGGCAAACGCTGTAAAATATGTCAGTCCTGATGATGATCCCACACAATTGAGCATAAGGGATCGAAACGTCGACTTTGTAAAGTGCCTTCACAACCAAACTATTATGTCAAATTAAGTTGTGTCTGGCGCCTTTTTGGCACTACTTTAATTTAACACTGATTTAAAAGTGGCCAATTTTGCTCATTTCTTTTGCCTGCTCTAAACTTTTTAACTTCTTGTATGTTCTCTGAATTTCTTTGGTACAGGATTGTGCCTGTTGAACTACTTCAATTCTTACATTGTTGAAAATAAATATCCTGTCCGGCTGGACAGTGACGCATATAGTCGCCTATTATGGTCTATATTTTATTTCTTTGTAATCTCTGAAAGCTAAGGACCCTTGTCTCTAATAACTACTGGGAACACAGCGTGACTTTAGAGGGCAGTTGTGGTCATAGGGCTTTGACGGAACAAGGAGTCTGTGAGCCCCCTAGTTGGGACAGTGATGCTTTTTGTGTTCGCCTGTAGAGAGGAAAACTTTACACTCAGTAATCCGAGTGAGTTTTGTGAAGATGTGCGATTCTTGCACTGTGCACCCCGACACATCCCTTAGGAAAAGGGACCGAATGGTGCTGAACACCAATCACCATGGTAAAAAATATGCTGCAATTTGCCAGAAGACATAGTGTGAAATTTGACCTCTGGTTCTGAAGTGCAGCAAATGTGACAAGATAAATAATGGGGGCAGAGGTATCTGACACCAGCATCTGTGACCCACCAGGCGAGGCTGGAAGCATAAGGGAGGGGGCGGAGCGAGAGGGGGCGGAGCGAGAGGGGGCGGAGCGAGCGGCGGCTCCGGGTTAGTCAAAGAGCCAGATCTTGAGGTCCTTCCTGAATGGGTGCAGGGTGGGGGAGCTTCTGATGTTCACGGGAAGCTTGTTCCAGGTTTTCGCTGCGATGTAAGAGAAAGATCTCCCTCCGGATGCGTAGAACCTCTGCCAGAGCGAGGTCGGCGGATCGGCGGTTCCTCTTGGGTATGTGGAAGGACAGTCTTTCGTTGAGGTAATTGGGTCTGATGTTGTTGAGGGATTTGTAGGCGTGGGTGAGGAGTTTGAAGGTGATCCTTTTTTCATCGTGGAGCCAGTGGAGGCTTCGTATGTGTTGGGTCATGTGTTTGTGACATGGAGTCCCGAGAACGAGTCTGGCATCGGCGTTCTGGATGGTTTGTAGTTTGCGTAGAAGAGTTTTGTTGATTCCGGCGTAGAGGGAATTTCCGTAGTCCAGTCTGCTGTGGGTGACGGTTCTTCTGCAGTTGGGGGGATCCATTTGAAGATCTTGCGGAGGATCCAGAGGCAGTTGTAGCTGGTGGTGGCGACAGCGTTGATCTGGTGGTTTATGGAGAGGGAGGAGTCCAGGATGATGCAGAGGTTCTGAGCATGGTCTGTGGGGGTTGGTGACCTCTAGGTGTTGTCCCAGGCGGTGGCGAGAGGTCCGAGATGAGGATCTCCATTTTCTCTGAGTTTAGCTTCAGGCAGCTGTCCTTCATCCAGGCTGCCACATTCTTCATTCCTTCCTGGAAGCAGAGTCTGGTGTCTTCTGGATTCTTCGTGAGCGAGAGGATGAGTTGTGTGTTGTCGGCGTAGGATACGATGTTGAGTCCATGCTGTCCGACGATGGCGGCGTGGGGGGCCATCTAGATATTGAAGAGCCTGGGGCTGAGAGATGATCCCTGGGGTACACCGCAGCTGATTTCCGTGGGTTTGGAGAGGAAGGGCGGGAGTCGAATCCTCTGGGTCCTGTCCGAGAGGTGATGGAGTGGAGTGCAGCGAGTTCGGCGATGGTGGTTGCGTGGTGAGTGCGGGGTCCAGGCAGTTGGTAGATGAGGGTTCCGCATAGCGTGGTCCTGGGGCTAGTCTGGATCTGGAAGTGGAGGTGTTCTGTGTTGGAGTGGGGGTCGCTCATGCTGGATGTGGAGAGTCGGAGAGGAGTCTTGTGTGCGATGGCTAGTCCACCCCCTGGGCGGTGTGGTCAGTCTTTTCTCTGGATCTTGTAGCCGTCGGGGCCGGAGGTGGCGTTTGTCCAGGATTCCGTGAAGAATGTAACGTCGGGTGAGAAGGTGTTGATCAGGTTCAATCAATCAATCAATCAATCATATAATTTGTAAAGCGCACTACATACCCGCAAGGGTTTTGAGGCGCTGAGGGGTGGGGAGGAGGGGGTGCTGTTGCTACTGGTCGAACAGCCAGGTCTTGAGTTGTCTCCTGAAGGTTAGAAGGTCTTCGGTTTGTCATAGGATGAGGGGGAGGGTGTTCCAGGTCTTGGCAGCACGGTGGGAGAAGGATTTGCCTTCGGCTGTGGTTCTACAGATGTGTGGAACGGTAGCCAGGGAGAGGTCTGCGGAGCGGAGTTTCCTGTTGGGTACGTAGAAGGAGAGTCGACTGTTGAGATAGGCTGGGCCGGTCTTGTGGAGTGCCTTATGTGTGGGGATCAGGAGCTTGAAGGAGATTCTTTTGTCTACAGGGAGCCAGTGAAGGTTCCTCAGGTGGGGGGTGATGTGGTCGCGGCGTGGGACGTCGAGGATCAGGCGTGCAAAGGCATTCTGGATTCTTTGCAGTCTGTTGATGAGCGTGGTCGGGGCTCCAGCGTAAAGGGCGTTTCCGTAAACAAGTCTGCTGCTGACTAGGGCCTGGGTGACTGTTTTCCTTGTGTCTGTCGGGATCCATCTGTAGATTTTGCGGAGCATACGGAGGGTGTTGAAGCAGGAGGAGGAGACAGCGTTGACTTGTTTGGTCATGGTGAATTTCGAGTCGAGGATGACTCCCAGGTTGCGTGCGTGGTTGGTGGGTGCGGGGGGTGTCCTCAGTGATGCGGGCCACCAGGAGTCGTCCCAAGCTGAGGGGTTGGGCTGGAGGATGAGGATCTCCGTCTTGTCGGTGTTCAGTTTAAGGTGGCTATACTCCATCCAGTCGGCGATGGCCTTCATTCCCTGGTGGAGGTTGGATTTGGCAGGGAGGGGGTCCTTGGTGAGGGAGAGGATCAGTTGCGTGTCGTCGGCGTAGGAGATTATGTTGAGGTCGTGCTGTCGGGCGATGCGTGCGAGAGGCGCCATGTAGACGTTGAACAGCGTTCGGCTGAGGAAGGATCCCTGTGGGATGCCGCAGATGATCTCGGAGGCTTCGGAACGGGGGGAGGCGGACTCTCGGAGTTCTGTCGGAGAGGAAGGAGGAGGTCCAGTCCAGGGCCTTGTCTCGGATCCCTTCGTCGTGGAGTCGTGTGCTTAGTGTGCGGTGGCAGACGGTGTCGAAGGTGGCGGAGAGGTCCAGGAGGATGAGGGCCGCCGTCTCGCCGTTGTCCAGTAGTATCCTGATGTCGTCTGTGCCGGCAATGAGGGCGGTCTCGGTGCTGTGGTTTCTGTGGAAACCTGACTGGAAGGGGTCCAGGATGCTGTTGTCCTCGAGGTAGCGGGTGAGCTGGATGTTGACTATCTTCTCGATGACCTTAGCTGGGAACGGAAGCAGCGAGATGGGCCGGACGTTTTTCAGTTTGCCTTGGGTTTCTTCAGTAGGGCGTTGATCTCGGCGTGTTTCCAGCTTTCTGGGAAGGTCGCGGTCTCGAAGGAGAGGTTGATGATGTTGCTTAGGTGGGGTGCGATGGAGCTGCCGGCTTTTTTGAAGATGTGGTGTGGAAAAGGGTCAGACGGCGAGCCGGAGTGCATTGTGCCCATGGTCTTGATTGTGTCTTCGATGCTCACGTTGGCCCAAGTTGTCAGGGGGTCGTAGTCAGTGGGGTGAGGTGGTTCCGGCGTGTTGGGGCCAATCTCTACGGCATGTCAGTGCAAGGAGCGCACGTTGAGCAGGATGCAAGTCAGAGTATGGGTGGTGCGTGCATCGGGCATGCCTTCGGCGGTCATGGGAGCTTTGTCGACGGTGAAGGATCTGCGGCATGGTCTGTACAAGGACTGCCCATGGGTGGTGATGGGCGAGGCTCTTGCGCAGTCGGCATGTCTTCCGGGGTTGAGTACGTGGAGGGTGGTAGGGTCGTAGCGGTGTGGTCCGGGAGGACCAGGGGTCCTGGCGCTGGTCACGGTCATGGACGGGCGCAGATGGGTTTGCCTTAGGCATGCCTTCGGCTGCCATTATGAAGGGGAAGATGGAGGTACGTGCAGCTGGGAGGTGGGAGCGGGCGGTAGGGGGAGGAGTAACAGGTCTGCGGCGGCAGGAAAAAAACAGAGTGGGGCACCAGGGACAAAGAGAAAACTAGCCAGGCACAATAAAGTACAATAAGCACACAGGTTAGGCAGGCACAATAAAGTAAATTAGGCACAGGAATTAGGCAAAGATGCACAACACAGCGAGAACCGGAGACAGGGTGTACTCAAACCCTGAAAACAGAGTGTCAGGCTTGAGAGGCCAGGCAGGGCACAGCAGAGCTGCCAGGGAGAGTCAGCTCCTAGGACCGAGGTCTGTGGACTGTCTGTGGACTCACCCGCGCTTCCCTGCAGCGGCTGCCACTATGAATATTTATACTGGCATTTAATTAGTGCATGATGTAGATATCAGCATTCCTGTGGTATCATATGTATGGTATGCTCCTTGAAAAGGTTTAATTCAATAAAAAGCATTAACCATACATTATCCATGCTCAGGAAATAGGAATTATGGTTGATGCTTTAAAATGAGCACCCAATAAAATTATAAATTAAAATAAGTGAGTTTAATGTCACACTGTCACCTTTAAACACAATAACACAATAACTGAGCAAACACAACTTCATAATAAATAACTGTTGCCACACCTTTGGTAAGGAAGATCAAAAATAAGGCCACTTACTGATGCGAGGCGCTGTATTCTGGGTTATTGACCATCCCTCGTCAGCTTCCAAAATGATGGGTTGAATGCGACTGTTGTGCTTGTAGTGGTATCGGTCTGGGATATCTTCTTTGAGGTAGACCTTCATGTTTTGACTGCATTTTTTTAGTAAATTATACACATACATTTTGTCTAGAAGAGTAAAATAAAATGGGATAAGCAAACATCTGTGGTAAGATCTTCAAAGCACATGGGGTTTTAGGAAACAGTCCACACTGGAAAGGATCATACTTTTAGATGATGCTTTTTACTTAAAATCCGAATGGAAAAGGTTTGGTAACATCTAAAGATCAACAATACTGTGGGACCACACATAAAAAGGGATCCAGACTAGCATTTAGAACGGGAAATTAATGTTAATGATTAATTTGCCTACTTGGGTATGTTAAAGAAATCCCCGATGCCAGTCGGCGCTTGGTGGCGATGCTGCTAGTTTTGGCCAGGTGCAAAGTGGCAATACACTGGGGGCGGAAACCAGCGTCAATGCCCAAATCCAGGCTCGCCGATGCTGCACATTGCCAGACACAACGGACGGAATTCTGGAATCTTATGCCGACAGCGAGTAGGGCGCATGATATTTGGGTACCGCTAGTTACTTACTTTAATGGCTTGGGCGAATGCTGATTCAGAGCATAACACTCACACGAACAATCCTGCACGCACACCTGTACCCTTGACCATACCAATGCGGAGGAGCCCGTACTTCTATAGATCTGGACTGTTACGGTGATCTAAATTGCCTCTGTATCATTCTTTTTAGATTTACTATCTGCTGTGAGATTTGATGCAGTTGACTTCTGCTGGTTACCTCATATATTTGCATATGAATCAATGTTCCACTATGCCCTGACAATCCTACTGCTGAACTGTTTGTATTAACATGTGCTTGTCAAAAATGTTCAATAAAAAAAAGTTAATGATGCACAGAAACATAATTAGAGTTATTCACCTGGAAAATTTCCAAACATAGTTCTCATGTTTTCCAGGTCCATGCATGAGTAGATCATCCAATCCAGTTTTTCATTTCTGCATTTATAGCCCTAGTTAACATACTTTAAACTAGGACTACATGTTACAGAATGGAAACAAAAAACCTGAACTGGACAAAGTACTCATACATGAACCAGGTCAACTTGAGAGCTCCATTACCAGCATGGGGAATTTTCTATGTGAATACATCTCCTCTTATGGGTGGGTTGTGGGCATCTCTAAGATGGAACACCAGGCTAGATACATAGGAGGATGCCTTTTTATTTAGTTCCTGAATTTCCTCTGTCCTAGGCACTATTGCCCCTACTGGGGTCAATAAACCGAATCTTTCTCTGCTCACTGGTTTTCTGAGGCTCCACAAAAAGAAAAAAGTCAATGCAAAGCCATAGAAAAAAAGTGAAGAGTTGCCTTTGATACCACGAAGGAAGCTACTTCTAAAAAAGCTCTCCGAGACTATCAAAGATCCTCTAGTGTGTGCATGAGTCATTATGCTAAGGATCTAGCATCGTCAGCCAACTCTTCCAGGCAAATCTATACATTGTAAATTATGTTCTTAATCTTACCAGATGTAATCAAATCACTCAGCCCTTCCAAGAGTTATGTGATAATCTAGCCTCTTTTTTGTTAGCAAATTGGTGGAATCTATACAAAGTTCGATGGTCATCTCACTCTTGAATAATTTATGATGATAAGCATGTGGGAGTCCAACTTATCATTGTTAGAAATTCAGTTATTAGTTGTGAGGGATGAGAATTCTTCACATGTAATAGGCACGTAATTGACTTATTACTGGTAACTAAGTACCCCACTGTAACATTTGAGTATCTCAGGATAGCAAAGCAGAGCAGTCCAAGGCTGATTCAGAGGATGAGATGTGAACTAGCAATCTCAATTCTCTGGCACAGAACAAAACAATCAATACATTATTGTCCATTTAGTGTTCTTTCTTTTTAAAAGGAAACGTACCTAGTACACCCATACTACTTAATACTGTGCAATACATTTCAAGTAGATAGAAATAGCTTTGGTGACACCCTCATGTCATATTAAAACCTTAGTGGGGCGTGAACCACATAATCACAATACCCCCGCCCTCACCTATACCAACATCACAAAATAGGAGGGTGTCATTATGCATAAAGCAGGCAGGCCTACTGGCTTTATAAAAAGGCCACAACAATAAAATATATCGGGTATACTGGCATTGTCAAGGGACAACCACAGCAATGAAACAGCCACGTCATGATTCATCATTTAAGCAAATGGGGAAATGAACATACACCTATGCAACCATAATAAGCATTGCTGTGGTTAACAACAAAATTATGAACAAAGCAATTCAAATCAAATCATCATAAATGTGCCAAATAATGCGCGATAGGACCAACCAGTAAAGGTCCCCACACTCCAGAGTCAAGGAACAAATGCTCCAGCCCCGAACACACTTAGAAACAATATGACCCTTCCTTGTGGTCATGCCTAAAAGACTTTGTGCACTTATTTTCCAATATTTTCTATGCGGGGGCTGACTCATGGCACTCTTATTACTCCATTGGTGGTATCCCTGCCATCGCGGACCCACCACAAGCAAAGAGAAAATATTCAGATTGCCCCATGTGGAGCATTAAGGGAACCTCTCTTTGACCGAGCAGTGACTACTTGATTAGCGGGTTCGCCATGGTCTTCTTTTCTTGTAGCGGCTTTGTCACACTTTTCAATGTTTGGTGGGCTGGATACTCCGGTCCTTGATAGGGGCCATTCAGCCTCACACTGTGGGCCGGTGAAGGAGCCGACATGTTACTCCTCCCGCCCATACAAAGGAATCTGCTGATTGGTGCTTCCCCCCCTCAACCCGTGAGCCAGAGGTATGGGGGTATGGAAGACATCAACCATCACACTTGGTGCTCTGACCTGCCCTGGGAGCTTCCTCATATCGCCTTTGGTCCCAGGGGATGGGGTCCTCCAGAACCACAATATTACTGGTACAAGAAAAATGACCTCCTACAGCCTTTCCTTTCAGACTCCTCGTATCTCAACAAGACTGTCACATAATTCAGTTTACTTTTCTTTCCCCGACTACAAAGTGAGGAGTCTGTGAACACCATTCATCATGGTAAAAAAATATGCAGCAATTTGTAATAAGACATAGCATGAAACTTGACCTCTGTCTTTGAAGTGCCGCATTTGTGACTAGATAAATACAGGATTAAAGGCAGCTTTATTTATTGCCTGGACTTTAATGATCTACCAAAAATCAGGCAACACCCCTCAGTTTGGGAAACCCTGCTCTAAAGGGGTGCACTCAGTAGGGAGCTGGATTTAATGGATCCTGTGCCAGCCTTCTCCTCTGCCTGTCTCCTGGTACTCCTCTCCTGCTGGTGGCATCTTGCAAAGTCCCTCCTCGACCAGCCATAGAGCACACTCCTGCACACACTATCCAGGCCCCAGAGCCTCCTGGCTATCTAGAAGGGCACCTGGGGTGAGCACTGGGGTCCACAGTTTCCCACAATAGGTCCTCAGGGGGCATAAGAGGCCCCAGCCACTGGCTCTGGAGAGACCCATCCTAATTCGGGGGTCAGCCGGTGACAAAGTCCTTAGTCCATCTTGTAGGGCATCTGGGGCACATGTATCAAGCTTTTAACCGGTCGCTAACGGGCGATTCGCTAATATTTTAGCAAAACCTACATGCATAAAGTAATTGCGATTCCTTATTGGCTGTTCCTTAAAAATCGCTCTTAAGGAATCGCAATTCCTTAGCTTGATGCATGTGCCCCCTGGTCATGTGCCCACTGTCGTCACATCCCAGGTGCAGTTTTCTCTGTCTCTCCCTTGTGCAGGGGCTTTAAATGGAGGTGGCTAGTTCTAGTTGCAAGGCATTCCTGGCCAATCCGAGGATGTCACATCATTCCCCCAACCCTCAAGCACAGCATTTTGGGACAAGCCAAAATAGCAGCCAGGTTTTCTCTGAAATAAGCTCCTCTGAGGGCCTCAGCTCCTAGGTCACATTACTGCCCTTCCCACCAAAACCTCCTGTGTTGACTCCAGAGGTTTGGCCTTCTTCCTTTGCTCATAGGACTTGGGCTGCCTCAGCCCAGCTGAAGTGTGACAAGCTAATTATCAGATGCTAGATGCAGATTTCCCTCCACGCCCTTTCCTTCTCAAGACCTGAGTCAATCACTGATATTTGCTCCTTTTTCTGTGGGGAGGCCTTTGTTCCGTCTGCTAGGGAGCAGAGTAATTAACTGGGACCAGTAAGTGTGGAAAAAGGCCTGAAATCTGAATATGAGCTGAGGCAAAGAAATAAGGTCATTATTGAAGACGTTGATTTAATGTGTTTGGAATGGATTAATCAAATTTGGTGTGCGTGTTTTACCCCAGTTTGATATATTGCTGGAATGTGTAGGCCTAAGTGGAGCACAACTGCACGTTAGGGCAGAATTCACCTGTTTTATAATACAGTGAAAGCACTACAGATTTTCCAGTAAAACACTACTGACCTATCTATGAATGCCCACTTATATTATAAGACCTACCCCAGGTCAGCACCTATCCTGTCTTCCACACCAGTGCTACCGGTGCACAATTACTAGGTTGCGCACAACGATAGTCTCACACACAACCCACATATGTACATACATACCTGTTCACATGTAACCAGCCCGGTGCCCCTACCCAAGCTGCTCCACAGTGGCTTTACCTGAAAGCTAGACACTGGTTATATACATGCTCAGTTCAATCACCACAAAGTTACCATTAGTGAGACTCAGGTTAGGGGGGACTCTGTCACAGTAAAGGGCATTAGAGAACAATTCTGGTGGGCTAAATTGGTGGAACCCAATTGCTACAATCATCACATACATTGATGGCTGTTACCCCATCTCCAAGCTTTTCGCAGCATTGTAAGTTAATCAACATCTCTCTTGAGATAGGTTCAGTCCCCTCATTCTGCAAAGCTGCAATAAAAAGGCCCCTGCTCCCAGTTGCAACTAAGATTCTGTAAAGGGCTGTTAATCAGAAAATAGGTTACTTAGAAGAACAGCCGTTGCTTGATGACTCTCAATTGGGTTTAAAACAGGAAATAGTACAGTACTAAAGCTGTGCTCCTGGCAGTACCGGACATCCTGGACAATGGGGTCAAGTCACCTTGGTGTTATTGGCTGTGTTGGCAGCTTTAAACAGTGTGTCAGATGCTATCCTGCTGGACCATCTTGCAAGCAAACACCTGTCCTTAAAGTGGCTCAATTCATTTATATCTAATCAGTTCCAAAGAATAGTGTTGGCCCCTATAAAGCTGAAGTCAAACAAAGTGTTGCTCAAGACTCAATTTTCAGCCCCATACACTCCTTAATGTGTACCTGGCACCCCTGGCTCAAATTCTGCTGAAATATGGCTTTTCAGTTATCTCCTCTGCTGATGATACACAGCTCACAGTTTCCATCTGTTATGTTATTTTAATTTGTATTTGTTAAGCGCTTAATACCGGAAGGTCTCTATGCGCTAACCTTTTTGCTGCAAACCCCCCATGAGCCCTTTTAGGCTATTTGGGGTAATTCGCGCTTAGGCCCATGTAACCCTTTGTCCACATAAGGTATCCACTCCAAATTTGCATCCTTTTCTTCCACCATAATGGGGATTTTAAAGGTACCCAGGGTTTGTGGATTTCCCTGGAGGGGATCCAGAAATTAGCCAAAGTACAGCTACATTTTGTATTTTTTGGGAAAAATGGGGAAAAGGTGCTGCAAGAAGAAAGTGTTTCTTTCCCTGCAAATGGTATCAACAAGGGGTTTGTGGTGCTGAAATCACCATCTTACCAGCTTTCAGGGCCAGGCAGACTTTTGTCAGAAAAACTACATTTTCTACACAGTTTTGGCATTTTACTGGGACATAGCCTATTTGTGCTACTTTTTGTGCTTTCAACCTGCTTCCAGTTATTGGTAGAAATGGGTATTAAAGCAATAATGTATCCTGGAAAGCTATACATTTCTGAAAAGTAGACAATTCTGAATTCAGCAAGGCGTCATTTATGTAGATCCTTCAAGGTTTTTTTATAGAAACTAACAGTTGACAATAAGAAAAATTGAAAATGAGTTGAAAAAAAGCAGCCAATTGTGCCAACGTTTTCACCTGTAACTTCTTCTAAGTATGACAGATTTTTTAAAGAAATATACCGTTACATCAGCTGGACCCTTCTGGTTGTAGGGATATATAGGACTTGTAGGTTCACCTAGAATCTGAGGAACCCAGAGTCAATACCTGAGCTGCGTCTTGCAATGGATTTTTCATTGTGTATGGGGTATATAGCAATTAATTTGGTAAAATATAAAGAGTGAAAAATAGGTATCAAGGACACCTATGTATTTCCGAAGAGGGAACAAAATATAGAGTTTAGAAGCAGTAGCTATTAGCACATCTCCAAAATTGTGGGTGCCCATACTAGCATGTGAATTATAGGACATTTCTCAAAGTGACTTATTTTTAACACATTGTCTTACATTTGGAAGGCAGAAATGAATAGAAAGTCAATAGGTAATAACAGTTGCTTTAGAATTCTGTGTTCCCACAAGTCTCCTGATACAAATAGTACCTCACTTGTGTGGGTAGGCCTAGTGCCCGTGACAAGAAACAGCCCAAAAAGCAACGTGGACACACCACATTTCTACAGTGAAAACAGACCCTTTCTTTGCAAAGTGCCTAACTGTGGGTTTTGAACCCTAGCTCAGCAGCACCTAGGGAAACCGAGCAAAGCTATACATTTTTGAAAACTAGACACCCAGAGGAATCCAGGATGGGGCAACTTGAGCGGCTCTCACCAGGTTCTGTTACACAGAATCCCTTGCAAACCTCCAACTTTGAAAAAATAAACACATTTTCCTCACACTTCGTGATGGAAAGTTGTGGAATCTGCATGGATCCACAAACTTTCACCCACTCCACATTCCTCAAAGTCTTCCAATAAAAATGGTACCTTACTTGTGTGGGTAGGCCTAGTGCCTGCGACAGGAAATGGGCCAAAATGCAACGTGGACACACCCATTTTTTTCGAAGTGCCTAGCTGTGGATTTTGACCCGTAGCTCTGCGGGCACCTAGGGAAACCTACCAAACCTATAAAATTTTTAAAAGTACACAACAAGGGAAATCCAAGAGGGGCGACTTGTATGGCTCTCACCAAGTTCTGTTACCCGGAATTCCTTGCAAACCTCAAACTTTGTAAAACACATACATTTTCCTCACATTTCTGTGACGGAAAATTCTGGAATCTGCATAGATTCACAAAATTCCACCCACCCCGCATTCCTCAAAGTCTTCTGATAAAAAGTGTACCTCACGTGTGTGGGTAGGCCTAGTGCCTCCAACAGGAAACAGGCCAAAAAGCAACGAGGACATGCCACATTTTTACAGTGAAAATTGACCCTTTTTTTCAAAGTGCCTAGCTGTGGATTTTGAACCCTAGCTCTGCCGGCAACTAGGGAAACGTAGCAAACCTATAATGTTTTTTAAACTAGACACCCAGGGGAATCCAGAAGGGATTGACTTGTGTGGTCTCAGCAGGTTCGGTTACCCAGAATCCCTTGCAAACCTTAAACAAAAGATACACATTTTCCTCACATTTCTTTGATGGAAAGTTCTGGAATCTGCTTGGATCCCCAAATTTCAACCACCCTGCATTCCCCAAAGTCTCCAGATAAAAATTGTACCTCACTGTTGTGGGTGGGCCAAGTACCCGCGTCAGGGAAGCGCTCAAGACGTATTGTGGAGACATAAAAATTACCTATCACAAAACAACCTTGTTTTGCGGGGGTTGGGGTGGGGGGAGAGCACCTGGGTTTTTGGCTCCGGGCTCGGCGGCCATCTACGGAAACCTACCAAACACACACATTTCTGAAAACAACACACTCTGGGGAGTCCAGCGAGGTATGGCGTGTGTGGACTCCCCAACGTTTTCCTACCCAGAATCCCCTGCAAACTTCAAATTTAGCTTTAAAAAAATAAAATCACATTTTCCACACATTTTTGTGTGGGATCACCGTATCGGCACAAATGTCCAGCGTTCTCATTGGTCTCACAAGTAGAATGATGCCTATTGCCCCATCTGCCTCCCAGGGGGAAGGCGGGGGCTGAAAGACTGTAGAAATTCTTTTGAGGTGGTGGCATTGGCATGCCCATTACGGGCAGCCCCCACCCGTAAGTATTAAAAAGAAAATCCCTGATGCCTAGTGGGCTTTCTGCAGATCAGGGGCCATTGCCTCCATTTGCCTCCTGGTAGGGACAGAAAGTCTTTTACCTTACTGGGGGGGAAGGGAGGGGGGCATTGGCATGCCATTCTGGGCAGCCCCCCTCCCTTGGCCTAAAAAACACAATCCTGGCATCTAGAGTGATTTCTGCCCTTCAGGGGGGTAGATTGGGGGCAGCAATACTGGTTGTGGCAGAATAAAATGGGGGGGGGGGAGGGGGAGCAAAGCCCTTGCCCAAGGAGCCACTCCGGTCTCCCTGTTGACTGGTGGTGCGCGGTGATCGCCTTCCTGGGTCGATCCCCAAGCAGGGACCCACTAGGGAAGGGTATCGTTGGAAAGGGGAGATTCTCCCCTTTTCAAGGATACATCTCCCATGTGTTTCGGTGCTCGGTGGGCTAAGATAGCTTGACGAGTACCGAAACAGTGAGACTGAAAGTAAGTTTCAATTTTGTTCTCATTGTAAAGACGTCAGCGCACCATGGGCACAATTGCCATTACAAGGAAAGCAAAAAATATGTCTCGGGAGGTTAGGAAAGCTCTTCCCCACCTCCCAAGGCAAAAAAGAAACATTGAAAATCCCTCTGGAGTATACAGCAGAGGGATTGTGTGCAAGTGTGCTCAGGATGGAATGGGTCCATCATGAGCACACTTGCACTTGTGCTCATGACGGACCCATACTGTCAAGAGCACAGAAGGGGGTTAAGAAAAAATCTAATATACTCTTTATCTGTCAGGGACGGTCTATCTTCAGTAGACAAGTGATGCAAAAAAAACCTCCTATTAATTTAATTCTTTTAAAGCTGAAATCTTTAATTTCAGTGCCCCCTAACTTCATCAGGACTGAATCCTTCTGGCCTACAGGGCTGGGGCAGGTATCTACCCCCACACCAAAAACCGTAAACTTTAGAATGCTTTTTGATCAGAACTTTTTGTTTAACTCAAAGAATTTGTTGGTTTCCAGTACCTGTTTTGCATTTCTTTAAAAAGCTTACATAAATGAGTGATTATCTACCTTTATCAAGTATAAAAGATGTTGTTCAATCAGTAATTACTTCAACATTGGACTATGGCAATTCCCTCATATTAGAAATTGCCCTTTCAGCACAGTCACCCCCAAACATTTTGTCTTCCTCCTCCCTTTTTTGCAGATTTATTTTTTGTTGGCCTTAGGACTCTGTGCACTTTACCACTGATAACCAGTACGTAAGTGCTTGTCCTCTCTCCTCAAAACATGGTACAATTGTCTTGTTCCCAATTGGTATGTTTAATTATCTATACGTCCCCTAGTAAAGTGCACTGCATGTAAATTAAATGCTGCTAGGGACCTGGAGCCCTGACTGTGACACCTACCTAAGTAGCCCTTTAAACAGGTCTCAGGTGCGCCACTGCAGAGCCTGTGTGTGCAGTCTATACTACCATGCCAACTTGGCATTTCAAACCCCTTGCCAATCCTTAAACTCCCCTTTTATTACATATATATGTCACCCCTAAGGTAGGCCCTAGGTACCCCATATGGCAGGGTGCTGTGTAATTAAAAGAAGAACATGTGCTTTTATGTTTTACATGCCTTGGTAGGGGAAAACTTTCAAATTCGTTTTTTCACTATTGTGAGGCCTACCCCTTTCATAGGTTAACATTGAGGATTCCATATTACATCTAATAAGTGTAATTCCCAATTAGAAGGACATAGAGCTGTCCTGTGCAATACCTATGAAATTGTAATTATACATCCTCTTTAATAGTAAAGGCAAATGTATGCAAATCTTAAAAATGCCGCGTTTAGAAAGATTTCATTTTTCCTGCTCTTCGCCCTGTATGCCTGAAGCTCGTCTCCAATACACGTCTAGGGTTGGTGACAGCTAGGCTTTGTGTATTCCCTCTAGACAGCCACACACAAAGGGGGCTTAGGTGTGACTGATGGACCATCCACCTCCTGGTGGACCATTCTGGGCATGATGGGGGGGGAGGATTTGAGCACAGCCTCACACTCACACTTGAATAGGCGGTGTCCTATCGCCACAGAAAGGACTGCTCAACCCCCTGTAGTGAATTTGGAGCCAGGGCAGGAAGGGAGTACCTCCGTGCCCCTCAAAACCCTGAAGTCTTGCCACTTCAAAGGCAGTACAGGGTATAAGAACTGGGCTTCTGACCCTACCACTTTAGTACACTTCTGGAACTGTGGATACTCTGCCGGGAAGAATGACTGCTGTGCTGCTGAAGGACTACCACTCTGCTTGGCTGCTGCTCTGGAATAACTGCTTTCTTGCTGTGCTGATCTGTTGCCTACTGCCCTCCTTTTCTGGGTGAGAAGGACTGGACCCACATTACTTGAACCCAGAACCACAGTGACTCCAAGGGCTTGCGGGCTTGCTGGCTTGCCTCCTGATTAAAGCCTCAGGCACATGAAAGACTTCCAACTCACCTGCCTCAGCACTACGACTCTGCCACCTGAGAGTCTGCCCTGCCAAGTGGTGCCAATTCAGTCCTGGGACCTTGGAAGGAGTTAAAAGTGCTGCTCTAGCAGAATCCATGCATCGCCGTAGATGCAAAGTACACTGAATCGGTGCATCTCCTCCACTGCTGACGCATCACCGCCATTGTGAGGATAGAATCTGATGCATCGTAGACTGCGCGGGGCATTGACTTCATTCATGGCGCATTATTGTCGTTGCACGGCTTGGAACAGATGCATCACCTGCCAGTGTGGATCAACGACAACGCATCTTCTCCTCTGCACTCCAGATCTTGTCTTCAACTACACAACCAAAGTACTGTGCAGCAGACCAAAGCTAGTCACTACATCCGCCTCATGCTTCATTGCGGTCAGCCTGAAATTTTGGATTTGACCCAGTCTAATGCGACCAAATAGCCCTGATTGGTGCTTTATGCTTTTAAGCACTATATTGCACTTTATTCTTTAAAAATTCATAATCATGTTCCAATTATTGGATTTTTGTTGTTCTGGTCTTGTATTCATTCATTAAATTAAGCCCTATTTTTCTAACTGTGCGTGGTATCTTTTTGTGAGGGGTTTTCACTTACTTTACAAATTGTCTCTTAAGTTAAGCCGGCCTGTTCTGTGCCAAACTACTAGAGGGTGAGCACAGATTAATTTATGGTGCGTATCTAAAATTCCCTGACTAAGATTGTGGTTCCTGCTTGGACAGGGTGCACACCTCTGCCAACCAGTAACCCAATTTCTAACACCTCTTTCTGAGTCTCCTAACATTTGCAATGACACACATTGGATGGCCATAATGCTGCGACTCATCTCGTATTACAGCTTCTGATAAGGACATCAGTTTGAAACCACCTGCTCAAGTTGTATTGAATCGCGATTCATAAGAAGGGGCTATTTAAGACCCTAATTCGTACGTATTGGGCTGTGAACCAGGCAGGATTTCTTTATCTTCATATGCTTGTGCAGCTCAGGAAGAACATTAAGATTGCCTTGTACTTTGCTTTTTACTATACCAAGGATTTGACAGGCTGTCAAAAGACAGACTTTGCTTCCTCTGCAGCTATGGACAGCATCATCCATTATGGTTAGGCTTTCCTGATTTCAGTTCCTATTTGTTGTGAATTCTGGCACTCACACCCAGAGCAAGACTCGAAAATAGCTACCTTTCTCGTCAAAGTTATGCGAGGCCCCAAAAAAGGTACCGGTCTGTCTTGTAGAGCATGCCAGGACACGCTCCTGGATGTGACAGGGCCTCTAACAAAAATGTTAGCTATGGCGGAGGACACCAAGGCTTCTGGGACCCTAATTTCCTCTGAAATCCTTTCCGACTGGGCCGAGCGGGCTATAATACTGCTGGGCATTGCTGACTGCGATTTGTCAACAGACCGTCGCAAGTCTTTCTTAATTGAAATGGATCCTAAGTTGGGAGTCACTTTGGACTCCCTTTTGTCTCCACCTTTAATTCCCTAGATAAAGCACAGGTCTGAATCAAGGGCATTTTCACCCCTGTGGTTTTCGACAGGGTTGGCTGTGGACGGGGGTGCATGGCCAGTAACTCTATATCACAGCCCTCCTTCAAAGGCCAAGGCAGACAGGCACAGTGGCAGGATTCCAGTCACTTCAGTAGATTCTACTCCTCCAGAGATGGTTCCAGGCTTTGTGGCTCCAAAGGCACCTGCAGAGGGCTGTCCCAAGGAGGTGCTAATGATGAGTCCAAAATGTCCATCTCACAAGGAGGCAGGTTGGCCCAGTTCTTAGGCAACTGGCGGGGGATCACCTCAGACGCTTGGGTATTGCAGACCATATAAGGGTTTCAGATCTAATTCAACGGCTTCCCTTCAAAGCACATCACCCACAACCTCTGTTTTTTTCTCACTCAGACACGGCTCTCATAGACCGAGATATCACACAAATGTTACCAAAACAGGCCATCATTCCCTCTCTCCTGCACCCCTGAGGTTTTCCGTGCAACCTTTTTCTGGTGGTGAAACACGATGGAGGTCACTGCCCGGTTATCAATATGAAAGAGTTCAACGGGTGGCTGATCTTTCATCATTTCAAAATGGAGGAGATTGATCTCCTGCAAGATCTGCTCCACCCAGGAGACTAGGTGGTGCATCTCGACCTCAAAGACGTGGACTTCTTGATCCCGATCTTTCCTTCCCATCAAAGCTTCCTGCAGTTCCAATGGAGAGGCCAAGTGTTCGAGTTTACCTCACTCCAGTTCTGCCTGTCTTCAGCTCCTTGGTGCTTCTCGAAGGGCCACAAGATGGTCATAGAATGTATTTATTTATTTTAAGAGTTTTATATAGCGCTTGCTAGACCCAGAGGTATCAGAGCGCTTTACATAAGGTTCCACATAGTTGCAAAATTACATCAGTCACAAATTACAAAAAAAAATAACATTAAAAACATTTAAAGAACATAGAGGGTAAGTAAAAGGGACTGAAAAAGGGAAAGGGGGTAAGGTATGGATACGACGGAGAGACGAAGGGAAAGTCTGCCCCAGGTCCGGCTGGGTAGGTGACGGCCACTGGGAATCCACAGTCCACCTCCTCTTCAGCTATCAGGTAGCTCCACCGGGCTCGCGGGGTACAACTGATCATCTACTTAGACAACAATCTGTTGATAGAGCAATGCCCTCAATGTCTTTCAGAGCACTTGCTGATGGCTGTGGATCTACTAGACTCTCTGGGCTTCCTCATCAACACAGAGAAATCCCATCTTCTCCCGACACAGTATTTTACCTTCCTTGGCTTCGTCACACAGCCTTCACTCCGGGAAATTGGCAAAAATCAACAGGTTCCCAGCAACACTCGGATGATTGCAAAACGTCACTGTGGCAGGTGGTATGACGAGTTGGCATCCTCTCTTCCTTGATAGAGGCGATCTTCTTGGGCCGCTACATTATTGAGCGCCTGGAAGTCTTTCATTTTCGTCACGGTTTGTCTGATGCGGAGCTGGTACCCTTAACTCCGGATGCCAGAGAACAGATGTAATGGTGACCATCTCACATGAGCTCATGGAATGGCAGGGCCATTTGCGGCTCCAGCCCAGACATTGCTATCGAGTTGGACGCCAGCATGACAGGTTGGGAAGCCCGTTCTGGAGAGTTATCCAAGGAGGAAGTTGTTTTTTTCAAAAAAAAGTCCCTACATATTAATTGTCTGGAATTACTGGTGGGTTCCTTTGCGGTCAAGTGTTGGACCAAAGACAAAATCCAATATTGTGTCCTTTTGAAGATCGACAATGTCACCGCGGTACGGTACATCAACCGCCTGGGGGAACAAGGTCCAAAATCTTGTTGAAGCTTGCCAGGAATTTTTGGGACTAAGCATTTCTCACAAAGTCTCAGCGACGGTGGAACAACTTCCGGGTTGCTCCAACACAGTGGCTGACTGGAATTCCAGACCCCTTTAGGATTCCAGCATATGAAAACTCGACCACCAAGATTTTCCTAGCTTTAACCAAAGGGTGGGGTCCATTTTCAGTGGATTTGTTTGCATTCCATCTAGACCATCAACTGAATAAGTTCGTCAGTAGGAGATCGTATCCCATGGCAGCAACAATAGTTGTGTCCCTGCAAGATTGGAGCCTGGAACAGGGGTATGTGTTTCCCCTGTTCTCAGCTGACAGCACATGTCAGAAAACAGGGAGCAAACCTGTTCCTAGTAACCCCCCATCAAATCACTCATGAGACGTACTCCATGATTATATCAGGTGATTTTAATAGCAACCTAACAAAAGATGACAAAACAATGCAAGCTCTTGAAGAACTGGGCCTTTTTATCCTAAATAAGAAAGTCAGTGGGGATAGTGGTATACCTATAACCTTCTTAAGCGGTAACCGAAAGTCATCAATAGACTTCACAATACTGAGCAACAGCCTGTTATCAATAGTGAGTGCATTTTCAGTGGAGCAACTTGTGGAAAGTGACCACTTCCCTCTAATTACCAAAATGTTAATGTTGGTTACCAAGACGGAAAAACAAAACACCGTTATCCAGTATACTGAAAAATTCAACCTACGTAAACTAAAATGGAGAGGAAAGGATTTAAAACCAACAATGGATAAACTCAAAAATAAACTGCGTAGTTTAACACCGGAAGTAAAAGAAAATCTGGTAAAAACATGGGAACACCTATGTGAAACAGTAACAAGAAACCCTCCACGAACACATCAAAATTCAATAAAATTCAATACTGGCAAAAAGCCTTGGTACACAACTACCCTGAGGGAAGAAAAAAGAAAAATTGCACGAGAAGTCCGCAAACAGGCACTATTGATAAAAAGTGGAAAAAAAACAAACAAATCGGAATTGAAAACTATGCGAAAGAAATATAAGATCATGCTGTGTAGCGCAAAAACACTGTACCAAGAGGAAATGTGGACTAACCTACTAATCGCTAGCAAACACAAAAATGCCAGAACATTTTGGGGTATTATCAATAATCTGACAAGGGGGAACACCCTAAAACAGGAGGCAGGTATTGGAGAAAGTATATGGACCCAGCATGTCGAAAAGATGTTCAGCGACAGGACGGGAGGTGAGAAAAGATACTGTAAATTGGAGTGCAAAGTATGCACTAGAAACAGCGAACATGCAGAAAACTTGATAGGTAAACGAGCTAATGCACTAGGAGACAAGCTGAAGCAACCGTTGGGTAGCGGAAATGAGAACAATCCTGAACACTCACAGCCCAGCAAATCAGAAAAACTAGTGAATGCCGTGACCGACACCCTAGTAACAACAGACCAGCTTAAAGACAAGATAAATCGCCTGAAAAAAGAGGGTGCGGCGGGTCCAAACGGGCTTCCAAATGCTATCTTTAAATATTCACCTGAATTTTGGGCAGAATACTTAACTCCACTCTTTAATGCAGTCTACAATCAGAACAAACCACCAAGATCCTGGACCGGGAGCATAATTCACCCCATTTTTAAACAAGGTGACCACAATGAGCCAGGGAACTACAGGCTGATATCGCTAATGGATGTCGAGGCAAAACTATATGGATCATGCCTATTATCACTCCTTCAGGACTGGATGGAAGATACGAACATAATACCAATGTTCCAAACAGGCTTTCGGCCAAGGACGGGTACACTGACAAACTTGACAACCCTGGCGCCCGTGAAAGAAAAAGCTGTAAAAAGGGGAACAAGACTGTATGCTTGCTTTATAGACCTGCGAGCAGCTTTTGATAGAGTGAACAGATCCCGGCTATGGGAAAAACTAAGATCATGGGGTATCCCGAAGAAGTTATTGGAGGCTATTATAGTCCTGCACAGCAACACCTGGGCTCGAGTAAAACTGGGAGACGGTAGCAGCGTAACGGCCGAAATAAGAACACAACAGGGCCTAAAACAAGGCTGCGTACTGGCCCCAAGTTTATTCAACCTGTACATGGCAGATATAGTCAACCACATGGAGATCGGGGAATGCCACCCACCCCACATGTCAAAAATCCCTATCCCTTTCCTGCAGTATGCAGATGACATCGTTGTTCTGAGCCAAACACCGATAGGGTTGCAAAGATCGATCAACAATTTGACAACTTATTTGGAGCACGAAAGCCTGGAACTGAATAAAGATAAAACTAAAGTTGTTCGCATTGTGGATCCAAAAAAGCAAATATTTAAATGGTATGCAAATAGTTCTCCAATAAAGGAGGAAACATCATACAAATACTTAGGTTTGAAAATGGGGCGAGGGCCGACGAACAAAGAACATAAAACCGACCTAAAAGCAAAAGCACAGTCCTTGATCTATGCATACCGGCAATTACAAAAGAAACTAAGTTGTCCAAATTATACACACCTGCTGAAAGTAATAAAAGCTCAAACCTTACCAACCTTGTCATACGCATTGGCCACCTGGTGCGGCAAAGAAGCAGGGCTGTTAAACAGCCTACAAACAAAAGTATACAAGGCAGTCCTAAATCTACCAAATTCGTCGGCTCCGGCGCAGGTCCGTCTAGAATTTGGCCTTCTAAATCAGAAGTTTCGCAGTATGGGAACCTTTGTGAAACTCTGCCATAAAACACGCTTGTCGGAAGCCAATTCATTGGACAACCTGTGCTGGAAAGAAATCGAAACCCAGCAGGAACAGCAAGTTTCAAACAGTTGGGGAGGCTACCTGTCTCAATCCCTAAATTGCATCGGAATTGAAGAAACTTGGGACACGGAGCCAGATAGATCCACTTTTGATAAAATTGTAAACAATGCGGTAAAATGGAAATCCTACCTCGAAGACAAGATGAATATCGCAAAAAGACGACACGGGTGGACTGTGATTAATTCATATTCTTGGATAAAATCACAGACCTACTTAGAAAGCCACTTTAACAGTTCGTTAAAACAAAGATATATAAAACATCGACTAGGTCTACAGTTCTCAAAGGACTTGCTTCCAACCTGGAAAAATTGCCATACTGACCCCCATTGTCGTCTTTGTGGATACCGAAATGAAACCCTAACGCACTTACTATGTGTGTGCCCTGTACTTAAAGACCTGAGGAGACGACTTTTAAAGAACATTTTTAACAAATTGAACATTCGGACTTGTAGGCAAGCCGTAATCCGATGGCTAGATGGATCATGTCCTATGTTGGCCTGCAGGAGGGTCAAATTTATGATGAAAGCCCAATCTCTCTTACAGCAAGCTGACCTTGGAACTATACCTCCAAACTGAAACGTTTGACACTTACCTTGCCACTTGACAAACAGTTTTAATTGCCAAAATTTTAAAAAGTGTTTTATGTCTTATGATGGCCAACATGCATTTTTGTAATGATTTTTAATAATTTTATACAATAAAATTGACTTTGACATATTAATTGTCTGGAATTACTGGTGGGTTCCTTTGCGGTCAAGTGTTGGACCAAAGACAAAATCCAATATTGTGTCCTTTTGAAGATCGACAATGTCACCGCGGTACGGTACATCAACCGCCTGGGGGAACAAGGTCCAAAATCTTGTTGAAGCTTGCCAGGAATTTTTGGGACTAAGCATTTCTCACAAAGTCTCAGCGACGGTGGAACAACTTCCGGGTTGCTCCAACACAGTGGCTGACTGGAATTCCAGACCCCTTTAGGATTCCAGCATATGAAAACTCGACCACCAAGATTTTCCTAGCTTTAACCAAAGGGTGGGGTCCATTTTCAGTGGATTTGTTTGCATTCCATCTAGACCATCAACTGAATAAGTTCGTCAGTAGGAGATCGTATCCCATGGCAGCAACAATAGTTGTGTCCCTGCAAGATTGGAGCCTGGAACAGGGGTATGTGTTTCCCCTGTTCTCAGCTGACAGCACATGTCAGAAAACAGGGAGCAAACCTGTTCCTAGTAACCCCCCTTTGGAAATCCCAAGAATGGTATTCAGATCTGATGGAACTTTCCTGGAATTTTCTAATCCTTCTCCCCCTATATCCGATACTCCTGAAGGATCCCTCCGGGAATCTCCACAACATGCAGTGGATGGATTTCTCAGTCTCATGGCGTGTCAGATTGCCCGAGAAGTTGGCAAGTCCTAGGCCTTTCACAACCGGCTCAAGATCTCCTCGCACAAGCATAAGCCTCCTCCATGGTACGCAGATATAGGTCCGCTTGGCACAGGTGGTCACGTTGGTGTTTGCAGCGGGAACTGGATCCCATGGGTTCCGGAATTGTTCATTGTTGAATTTTTGGGCAGAATTGGCAGCTAATTGACTAGCTCACAGGTCAGTAAATTCTTTCCAGTCGCCAATATCAGCTGGTCACGACCCTATCCAGAGCCTCCCAGTGGGAGAACATCCACTTGTGCAGAAGCTGCTATGGAACATTAGATTGTTGGTTCCTCCAAAACTGAGATACACATTCTTATGAAATGTTAACAGAGTGCTCAATCTTTTCTTATCATGGCAGAGTAATAAGTATCTCTTACTGAAAGAACTGTCAGGGAAATTAGCCATGCTACTTTGCTTGAGTTTTAGATGTCTGAGCTATGGAAATTACAGGCAGGGCTTTTACCCCGGTGGGGTTTCTTTCCCTATCTCTAAGGGCACTAAGAGGCAAACCAGAATAATTTCTTATCCTGCTATTCCAGAAACCCCCAAACTCTTTGTGGTGAGATGAATTAAAGTCTATGAGGCAATGTTAGAGGGATTGCGACCTCTGGGGAACGGCAGCTTCTGATTTCGCTCTGGAAACCTTTTAAGGCAATTTCTTCTCTGACAACAGCCCGATGGGCCAGGTGGGTGATGCAAGAAGCAGGTATCTCTACCCGTCTGCTTGGAGTGCACTCAGCCAGAGGCACTATGGCATCTAAAGCATTCGGGCTGGATGCCAGCTTGGAAGATATTATTAATGTGTATGACTGGTCTTCCAACTCCACCTTTAAGACTTTCTATTTTAAGTCAGTAATTGATGTGCCTTCTTTGGTGGTGACTAAGCATTAAACTAGCATAATCCCCGCCTCTGGTCCGGACATAGAATATAACATTTCCTAGCTATCGTAAGGGAAAGTTTTCAATTCTATTAAGAAACTCAGAAGCGAGTATTTTTTGCACACACAGACTGGAGACTAGTATGTCCGTCAACCCCAACACATAATTTGACTTTCAATTGTCTCACAATTCCAGTGGCCATGATTATAGCTCTCTACTGTGTCAGACATGTTATGGATCTGGTCTGAGTCCAGAAGGCACTAGCTAGAATCTTCAGGATTCTCTGGTTCATTGTCACGGTTTCTGGTCTACTTTACCTATATTTAAATAAAGACCAGTCTTTTTAAAAGTAGCACATGTGACTGTGCATTGAGTGAGATTTACTGTGTCAAACTGTTCTTTCAGAAATGCTGTACATAGTTACAAAATATGGTGCATAAGAACACCTGCAAGTGGGATAAGAACATAAAAATGGACTGAATGGTCTGATGTTTAGGCAGGGCTTTAAGTGGGCCGGGTCAGCTCAAAAAGGTGTTGAGACGGGCCCTAACTTTAGTTCACTGCTTTTGTTGTAACTTTTGTTTTTTTTTTGCAGATTTATTCAGCACAAACTCGGCCCAAAGGTATTGGAATGCTTCACATGAACACCAGCTACATCACACAATGACATATTTAAAAAAAATATGTTGAGATTAAGTGATTTGCCCAGAATCACAGGATGTTGAGCTGACCCAAGACTTGATTGAACCTGCTTCCCCATCTCCAAAGTTGGCAGCTATAGCTTATAAACCTCTGCCACAAGCGCTGAAGCATTTTCAATATCATATACAACTTTATGCAACAAACAACCATTGACAAAGCCGAAAGTCCTGGCTTGTTGTAGGTGTAATGTTACTTGTTGCATTATATATCTGGATGCAATGACCGAAGCAGTAAAATACCAGTCAGGCAGCACAAATTTTTAGCTCATGTGTTTTTAAGAAACGCCCCTTTGAGAGCCCTCTACTTTTTTCATTCCGCCTAAAGCTTTGTGTTTAGATGAAGAGATGCGGGAGCAGACAGCATGCTACCATACCTGCCAACGCACATGGTGCCACCGTGAGACACACAATACTGTGTTCAATCACATGGTCTCCAGGTGAGGAGCCGATATCACACGGTGGCAGGGAAAACGAGCTGAAAGCCACTGTAAATAGTGGTTCTCCAGCTCGTTTTCCGAGGCCTTGAATTGCTGATGTCTATTAATGAGTGTGAAAACACCCCAGGGATTCTGCACCACCCTCAGCAAGCTTTTTTTGGGGGTGGGGAGGGGGGAATTGGGCTTGGGGGCGGGGTGTGGTTCAAAAGTGCCTCGTAGGTACTTCTCGGCACGAGGCCCCACCCCCTTTAACACTGCGCCGCCTCCTCACACGGCGAGATTGTTTTTTAAGTTGGCAGGTATGTGCTACGTACTTATAGAAATAAAAGAGATTTTCAGTGCCTTTAGTCTAGATGGCAAAGGGACAATGAAATACTCAGTCATCTCGCCAAAGTGTCTTGTTTCTGCAGATTTTGGATGTTGCGCTGATATCTGATAGACGTTTTCTGTCTCACAACATCAACATCACGAGGTCTTGGAAAGGCTATTGTATCAAACTTGTCCAGTCTCTGTACTGCTGTACTGACATGCGTGCGCCCTGCGTTCCTGGTTGCTTGTTTCACGGCTTAACCATGTTTCACGGTTTAGACTTTGGTCCTTTTCCTCACTGGTTCAGGCTGCACCTCCAAAATAGAAGAGAGGGGTCCTTCTCACCAAAGGGACAGAACACCAAAATAGACACTATGTCAGAAACAAATTCCCTTTGGGTTTCTTAATGCATACAAAAACACCGCTATCATACCCATACAACGCAATCACCAACAGTGAGAACAGAAAACAAAAAAATAATATAAAATATTTTTTCCAAAAGGATCCTTGTAAGATTTAAAATATAAAACTACAACATCATTCATATAGAATATTCGTAAAAGGTTAAAAACATATTGTTACAAAAAATCTGGGACAATATGACAAAGATTGAGTTAATCGGAAACACATGAATCTGACAAGCACCCCAAGTGCAAAGAACAAGAACAACATTTCAATTCGGCACATAACTGTGAATAGTACTTGCAGTCCCTATCGTGAGATCAAGTAGGCTTTTTAGGGAGAGTCAATGGATTAAAGAGCACCTCTGGATATTGCATGGCTGCATGCAACAACCGGATAAGTGGTAGCCATGCTCCCAGAATCAACTGTCCAAAGCATTTCAGCAGATTTCCAAAAGGGCCATTCAGTGAATGAAGTCACAACGGATCTCTAACCTCCAGCAGAGGTCAACAAACTAAGGAACAGTCTAGAAAGCCTACTTACTGCTGGTGGCAGATACTGATGCAGGGCTGGATAAACAGAACTGTTTTTTCTCTCTACACTGGACGGCTCCTTGAAGACCTAGGTTTGTTGCGGTCTGCCAATTCATTGTTTACTTTTACTATATCTGTATATATTGCTTAGGTAGTTATTGTGCCTCAGAAGGTTGATGACCAGGGGATCTCTACCAGTAAACGGATACGAGGTTACTGGGCGACATAGTCGTGTAATAATGGTGGCCATCTGCTGGTGGCATGTGATTTGTTTACACTGTTCTACTCGCTTGATGCTCAGCAGAAAGACTTTGTAGATACACACTGCACTGAATTGTTGTTTGCCGCAATATTGTCCTCTGCCTTGCCCTGTCTGACAAATTGAAGATTCCTTCTGGGTAATGCAATGCCAATGCAAGCAGGGACCCTTTCGGGGATGCTGGAGGTCAGCGCTTTGGACTCTATCTCCTTCACTGGCATCAAAATAATTGCCTTTACAATTCTTAATGGGAACACCCACGTTATTGAAGATACTACACAGAACAAAATATAAATCCAGTTTAAACTAGCAAAGGAGAAATGTAATGTAAAAGAAACAAATCTTTATTGCGACTGTCATGTGCTCATGCAGATTTGGGTAATACCTGTAAAGGAAATGCAACATTTCTAAAGGCAGTGCACAATAATTATTTTCAGATAAATCAAACAATTAATGGCAATATAATAGATCTGTCACCTTGGGCCATCTATGATAGATTCAATGCACACACTTAAAAAAGGTAAAATGATATAAAATTGAAACTCATACCTTGTAGCGGAAGTATGGCAGCAACTGGACTTTGATCGATAAGGGTGTAGTTACCAGGGCCGATGCAGGCATCTAGATAAATCGTCCTATTAATGGACAGCTGTGCCATCCCATGATCACTTGTTATAATCACATTCACTTTGTCCCAGAGCTCTGATGTCTTCAGTTCATCAATCAAGAGGCCAATCTTGTTATCCACTTCCTGTAGCACTTTCTTCATACTGGGACTATCTGGCCCAAATTTATGTCCACTGGAATCCGGTTCGTTGCAATATAGCGTTGCAAAATTGACTGGGTCATCTGGTCGGGTCATCCACGAGGTGATATTTTTCACTCTTTGTTCAAATGGAACATTATCGCGGTATTTGATAAAATAGGAAGGCGTGATATTGTGGATCACCACATCAGTACCAGGCCACCCTGCAGCACCACTTTTATGTCCCTGGAGTTCATTGGTCACCCAAAGAGGAAATGCCTCGTCCCACCAGAAGGGATCTGAAGCATTGTCCAGAGAAAACGTCTTATTTGTAGTTGGGTCGAACATAGAGTTTGCCACTATGCCATGGCTTTCTGCAAACAGACCTGTAACTATCGAGTAGTGGTTTGGGAAGGTTTTTGTAATGAAAACATTTGTAACGTGCTCTACCAACACACCATCGCTGATTAGTTCCTTAAGGCGGGGCAATGGAAAGTGATTCAAATAATCTGCTCTGAAGCCATCAAAAGACACCAGCAGTAGTTTAGGAGAGGAGCTGTTTGTTACAGCAGATCCAGAACAGGTCACAAATCCGCAGAGAATAAAGATTAAAACCCAGTGTGCAGTGGATAACATCTTCAAATATAATGTACCTAAAACACATAGGGGATTCAAATCAGTCAACGCATTCAATTGTAATCAACTTATACATCTTCTAAAAACCATTAATATAGAAAAATGCACAGTACAATGAAGTGCACAATTTGTCAATGGACGTATGTTTTATATGTAAAATGCTCACCATGTAGCAGCCTTTACAACAAGGTTTTTAATCACGTTGTGCCTTTACCACGCATGTTTTTACCACGTGTATGTCTTTACAACGCATGCCTTTATCACACATTTAAGGTAAGTTGACGATGTGGGGGATCTCCCCCACAAATACATTGTTCTTAATAAATATAAAAATGTGTGGTAATGGCATGCATTGTAAAAGCATATGTGTTGTAACCAATGCAGAGAAATAAATGCGTGGTTAAAGCATGCAATGTATTTCCCTGTATTTTTTCATCGTACAACCACGCCCACATAGCCAAAATGCAGAAGATAGCTATACAGGGCCCATGTTAAAAACATGATTGAACCGAATCACTTAAATACCAAAATATTACATATACCTGATAAAACTGAACCTTCCACAAGTAGAGCAATCAAACAAGATCTCTTAAACTGTATGTCCTACAGCTAGCAATGGCAATTCAAATGTCCTATTCCCACAAAATGACATACACCCCACTGCAACAATTTTCAGGAAGGCCTCAAAACGTTTGCCATTGCAAATATATTCTCCTCATATTGAGTACTTCATGAAAAGACTACTTGTTCCTCATCTCTTGGAGCTACCCTTCAGGAAGGCGGGTCTCAGCCATTGCCGACTTGGTACAGAATATAAAGGGAAGACCAAGAAGAGGTGGAGCACATTCAATGTACCTCAGACAATCTGTGTCTCTTTGCAAGGATTAATAAAAATGTAACATAAACACCATAATATATGTACTGATGTCCAACGGCTTATCGTAAATACATGAAGAGCATCTCCAAGGCCTTTTCCCAACTCCAAGTGCCTCTGCTAATGTGAGACCAATCCCACCAAAGCATGAACAACCAGTTAGGGCAGAAGTGAAACCCTGAATTCCAATTTAGGAAATACTGAATAGTGTTGGAACATATTCATTCAAATTCTAGAGTCAATTTAGTTCCAAGCCTTCCTACGGTTTTATTACAAACATACTAGATTTTACAATGCCACTACAGATTTGTCCTGTCTAATGAAAATACAAGCACTAGGCTTAGGCCTTCCTAACTTTGGCAGAGCACCAACACACTGTACAACAGACAACTAGGAGAAGAATCGTTCATTCTAGTGTTTGTGTACAAGGATTTCATATATCCCTTTTCCTTTCACACCCCACCTTTTCCATGTCATGTTACTTTGTGGGGGATCCCTAAAATTACCCTTCTGAGTGGTTACCACTTACCTTTCTGAAATTCCTTCTCCCTCCTACTTTGTTCTCCCTCAGCCACATTTTGGGGAGGTGGGTGGTGGGGGGAGGGGGGATACACTTCCAATAACCGTTTCTTGACTCATTTTTAAAATGAATTTACTTTTTCCCTCCTCTGTAGTGTAGTTCCTGTATTCCTAATACGCTCTGCGCATTGGAATAATATATCCTATAGATGTGACGTAGGACTTAGGTCGACTAGGTCTCTATCGAATATATTAAACTTAATTGTGAGTGCCAGCTAGCTCAGAGGTCACTAGAAACTTTCTCGAATGAACAAGAAGGGAGTAGTTTCTGACAACCGCATAAACATGACAACTTTGTTTCCCCAAGATAAAACTGATCTTCAGAGTTGTGGAAACAATAGTTAGATATTTTACTCAGTCAATCGTGCATGCTTAGTTTCATTAGAGGTGCAGAGAAATAGAGAGACGGGCGTTTTCAATAAAAGGTATTTATTGAACAGTCTTCTTTCTCATGCAGAAGAAATGAACTGCTACAATCGTAATACTGGCTGTAAAGTATAATGTGTAGAGCAAGAAGAGTATTATAAAATAATACTGTAAAAGCATGGTATGGTTTCTAAGCCATAAAATACATAAATAAATAACGACTAAAATTACTCAACTGGTGCTTCTAAAATACGCCACCCCGATGTACCTAACCTAAGTCTAGAACGAGGGAAGAAGTAAGTGTGGTGTAGAATAAGTTTAGTATTCTTTTGCCAAGAATCTATCCAAGATTTCTCTTAGGGTCTAATCAGCTCGGTACCTTGGTTTAGAATGAAGGAGGTCTGGTATTTCTCTGTCTCAGGACTCGATTTCCCAACACCCCGCAAGGGGAGCTTGGAAACACTGAAGCTGGATTTCTCGGCAAGAGAAAAGACAGCGTCTCTCTCAGTGCATCTGCTGGAGGGTTGGCTTCCGTCTGCACTTGCTGTAGCGAGCTGCGTCGGGCAAGTAGAGAGTCAAACTGCTCCAAACCACCGTGTGTTTGCTATGGCAAGTGTGGGCATATTTATACCTTGAAGGTGCCGAGTTTGACATAAAGTTGGACATAATAACGTCATCAAAGAGTCTCAGTTCTTTGAAAACTCCATGAGTTCTTGGACAAATCAATATTCAAGCAAGGGGAAGGCCCTAACTGCTGAAGCCGATTTTTCCAAGAAATCGTTGTGGCTTTTCGGAACTAGTGGAAGTAGCCATGCCGTATTTGGACTGCATGGGCCATGTCTAAATATGGTTGTGATTTCTATGCCTATATAAGGACAAGGTGATTTATACCTATATAAGGGCATGAATCGGGAAAATTACACTAGGGTCCTAAAACGCTATACAACACCTCCACGCTTTTTACATTGTTTGTGAAGTTTCGCATACCCACATTTCTACTCTTAAAACTTTCCCTCTCCCTTAGTCTTCTTACCTCACCTTCACTTCAATATTAAAACCATGATCCCTAAGTGGGATTTGCTCAGGAGGGTCCACATTTGCTTGTGTTTAAAAATGTCTCTTTTTAAATAAATGAATATTTATTTTTTAACTGTTCTTTTGTTTTTATTTTTGACCAAACTGTGTTTTTTCTAAATTTGTTTTTCTACTAAATTGGCTTACCATTATTTTGTTACACTAATTTAGTTTCTGAACACCATGTTTCAGACCAGATATTAGGGATGACGAAAGGTGCAGACATTTAGGATGGGAGGTAAGTGCTACTATGTATGCAGATATCTTTTTTATGCTATTCTCAGCTACTATAATGGTATTGGGGCTTTATAATGTTATCACTAAAATTCTGTAAAATTGCGATTTTTTTTTTCTGGCAAAATTGATTTATTGCAAAAACTATGGACGATTGGGAAAAAAGGGGAAGTAATAAAGCGGAGTAATCATGAACTATCTGAAATTTTGCTAAGGCCATAACTAAACACTCTAAGTTATCACTAGATTAGCGGGTACAGTGCTTGATTCCTGATTAAAGGGAAGAGGTAACTATTTTGGAGAAGCAGGGGCCATTGACACAGATGTATAGTACGAAACCCACAACATCTGTGCTGCCCGCTACAATGATTCCAATTAAATCGTACTACAGCGCCTTGAGATGGACAGCAAGAGGGAAGAAGTTACCGAAGGAACACTTTATGGGCTGGAACATGGCTTTCGTGGGTGACTAAATTGGAGGAGTTCAGGGCCTAGGATAACATTGTTTGGCATATCTAAGCTAGGTGATGAATGGGTATCCAAACATATGAAATCCTATGTTAACCTTAGTGTAGAATATGCACTACACAAGTCACAATTCTTTCACCTTCTCCAACCCAAACATGCCCCGAAAGGCTATAAGACCATATGCCAAACCCTATCCTGGTCTTCAATTCATAGACTTCAAACTGGCAGTGATTAAACTCGACAGGATGGGGGAGTTCAGATTTTATCACATGCTTGTCGTTAGGATCGCTTTAAAATTGTTAGAGAAAGGTGGACCACAAGTGGGACAAATTGACAATGACGAATGGCTGGAAGCTAAGATGGCCATAAGGTTGTCAGCGATTTCAGTGCATTTATGCCTTATTCAATTTTAAAACTTTAATCTAGTATATTATTGAATTGAATTGAAACAGCACTTGTATAGCGCTAACTACCCGGAGGCCTCGTAGCGCTTATGACAGAAACTTAATTAGCAGGGGCTCAAGGCAGGTCAGCAGAGGGTAGCATACAGGTGTGTTTTTAAAATTTTCCTAAAAGAGAGATGGTTTAAAGTTTCCCGCAAAGGCAGAGGAAGAGTGTTCCAGAGTTTTGCCGCAGTATGTGAAAAGGAGCGGCCACCCCAACGAGCCTTCTTGACTCTGATGGGAGTAGCCAGCTGGGAGGAGCTGGAACGAAGAGGACGAGATGGAGCATAGGGAGTGACCAGGGACTGAAGGATTGCAGGGCCAGTGCGATGGAAGGCCTTGTGTAAAATACACATGGCCTTAAATTGTATTCTTCCAGCAATAGGAAGCCAATGAAGTTCCCTCAAAGCATTCCTCGCTGACTGCCATCGGGGAAGGTTGTAAAGTAGACGGGCTGCACTGTTTTGGGTGACTTGGAGCCTCTGGATGGTATAGGCAGGAGCTCCCATGTAGAGGACATTCCCGTAGTCCAGGCGAGATAGTATAAGAGCCTGGACCAGGATCCTCCTCGCCTGAAATGGGAGCAGAGGGAGCACCCTCCGTAGCATCCTCATCAACCCAAAACAGGTGGCCGCAGTCTTCGTGGCTTGTACCGAAAAGTTCAGGTCGGTGTCAAGCCAAATCCCCAGGCTTTTTATTTGAGGTTTGGGCGTAGGGGGTGGGCCTAGACATGGAGGCCAGGAGGATGCAAAGCCCGAGAGGGAGGGATTGCCCAACAGGATGACCTCTGTCTTCTCCCCGTTAAGTTTTAGGCATGAGGATTGCATCCATCTGGAGACCGCCTCCAGACAGGAGCCTAGGGTGTTAGACGATCCCTCCTGGTGGTCTAAGGAGACCACCAGTTGGGTGTCGTCTGCGTAGGTGACAATACGCACACCAAAGGGGTGGACTATCCTGTCTAGAGGCTCCATGTAAACATTGAACAGAGTGGGGCTCAGGGAGGAGCCCTGAGGAACCCCACATCTGAGAGGGTGTTTAGGAGATGCCACCTCGCCCTCGAAGACCTGAAAGAAACGGTCAGCCAGGAAGGATGTCAGCCATTCTAGGGCTGCGTCCGACACACCCATGTCCGCCAGACGTTGTAAAAGCGTGACATGGTTAACTGTGTCGAACGCAGCGCTTAGATCTAATAAGATAATGGCGACCTTTCCACCCTGGTCCAACACAGTTCTAGCTTCCTCCGTTACCGCTAAGAGAGCGGTTTCAGTTCCATGTCGAGGGCGAAACCCTGTTTGGGAGGCACGCAGGAGACCATTTGATTCCAAATGGCTCATCAAGATGTCGTTTACGTGCCTCTCCAGTAGTTTACTCAGCCAAGGGAGCAAAGAGATAGGGCGGTAATTCGCTAGGTTGTTCTGGTCCAGGTTGGGCTTCTTCAACAGAGCCCTCACCATTGCGCACTTCCATGACGGAGGTACGGATTTTGTGGTGATAGAGGTGTTGAGGACGTCCAGTATGACCGGGCGAATTATGTCCACTACCTTAAGAAGGGTCTGGGGGGATGCTGAGTCACTGGGTGAGCCAGAAGTGATCTGAGGGATAAGTCTATCCAGAGTAGGCAGATCTAAGAGAGGAATGGTATTTAGCTGGCAAGGAGTAGCAGTGGATAGGAAGGGAAAGGAAGAGGGGTCCGGGGTGCTGTCAGCTTCTCCAAAAGAACAGTATATAGTCTGAATCTTTTGGGAGAAAAAGTTAGCCAAGTTGTTGCAGCGATCCTGAGCACCCTCCACGGAGGGGCATTCCGTTGGGGGAGAGATAAGGGATTTAACGATTTTAAAAATTTCCCTTGGGGCATTTGCGGCTGCCTCAATTTTACTGCCGTAGTAGGAGGCTTGTGCTGTTTTTTGCTCCTGTTTATAGAGCCTAATAGCCGCTCTATAACTAGCCTTCCTGTCTTGGGAGTAATCTTGTCTCCAGGCTCTTTCATATTTGCGACAAAGTAGTTTCCTAGATTTGAGGTTAGGAGTGAACCAAGGAGCAGGTTTAAGTCTTTTTGTGGCATTGGAGGCTCGCACGGGGAGGACCAAGTCCAGTGTGGAGGAGATCCAGCCAACGAAATTGTTGGATGCAGTGTTAGCATTCAGTGCTTTCCTCGGAGGATCTCTGGCCAGGGCGGTTTCCCATTCAGGGAGGGGGAGTGAAGACCACTTCCTGCCTCGCTGTTTAGCAAGATGACAAGTGGGGATGGGAGAGTATGTATGCCAGATAAAGGGGACCAAAAAGTGATCGGTCCAAGGTAGCGGGATCGGGGTTAGCACTGTAAGATCGTCACTATTGCTATAAATGTGGTCCAGGAGATGGCCTCTATTGTGAGTTATATGAAATCCTTTTTGATGAAGATCCAGTGCTGAAAGGTTAGAACGGAGCATATTGGCTGCTGTATTGTGAGGGTCATCAAGATGCAGATTAAGGTCCCCCAATAAAGTAAAGTTGGGTGAGGACAACACAACACTAGCGGCAAGATCCGTTATTTGAGCGATGGAATTTTTTAAAGCACCAGGAGGGCGATAGGCTAATATACCTGAAAAGGTGGTAGTAGGGGAGAATTCTAACGAAAAATGTACACTTTCGCAAGTGGGTGAGGTGGTAGGGGTGATGCGGCATTTATAATTGTCTCGATAGACAATAGCCACTCCCCCACCCCTCCCGGTCTGACGATCCAGCCTCTTGAGTGTAAAGCCCTGGGGAGTGGCCCATCCAATCGCTGGATCGTTATCTGAGTGAAGCCATGTCTCCGTTAGGAAGAGTGCGTGGGGATTGAGCTCTTCAATCATTATATGTAATTCCGTGTGGTGTTTACATACGGACCTGCAATTTAGGAGATACAATCTCCATTCCAGGACAGGAGAAGAATGTGGGGTACCTATATTTGGAATAGAGGGATTCCAGTTACAGTTCCTACAGAGGTAATTGATATCGGACGGGTGAAATAGATGGGCACAATGAGAACGTAAGGGAGGGCGTAGGGCGAGCAATGACGAGACATCATAAGAGAGTGTGGGTAGAGCCATAGCAAACCAGTCTATCCACCGGTCCGCCGGAGCGTATGGACGCGGACTGGCACAGACTGGCTTCTCTCTGGCGCCTCTCCGGCGCGTCTACGGCGCTACCGCTGCGCGTCACCGCTGCGCGAGTAATTAGGAGCTAAATAGGTTAGGCGGAGTGGGAGACTAGCGCGTCAACCCACCAAATATGGCCGCCTCCGATGGAGCAACCAGGAAGTTGTGCCGCTTGCCTCCCTCCACAACAAACAGCACAGGTAGCTGCGGTGGACCGGGGAGTGAGCGAGCACAGCAGGTAAGTAAATTACACAAGTACAGTTTTAAAATCAGTACACACTAAAAATCGCTTTTTAAATCAAGCTAAAATAATGGCTAGCAGGAATACAAGAGGAAAACGCTTGTAGCAGTCCTGCTTGCTACCAAGCGCCAGCGCTACTAAATTCTCAGTCAATTCTCGAGCGCGCTTCCAACCGGCCCTTTTGTGATGAGGGCGGAGTGGGAGACTAGCGCGTCAACCCACCAAATATGGCCGCCTCCGATGGAGCAACCAGGAAGTTGTGCCGCTTGCCTCCCTCCACAACAAACAGCACAGGTAGCTGCGGTGGACCGGGGAGTGAGCGAGCACAGCAGGTAAGTAAATTACACAAGTACAGTTTTAAAATCAGTACACACTAAAAATCGCTTTTTAAATCAAGCTAAAATAATGGCTAGCAGGAATACAAGAGGAAAACGCTTGTAGCAGTCCTGCTTGCTACCAATTATATCCCAGATATACTTTGCAAGATGTAAAGGGGTCACCTCTGAACTAGATGTTAGGTGCCGGTGGGTCTGCCGTATGATGCAAACACACTGGGCCCACCCACATCCTTAACACATCACCAAAGGTAATGGGTGTAACAATAGTACAACATCCTAAGTGTGGGATACTGTGTATACAAACAGACCGAGATGGATCCTCAGGTGATAAAATGCAACTGTCAACTTACCCTCTAGTAGAGAAAAGAGATATTACCAGATAATCTTAGGTGACTAGTGTCACAGCAAATGAAGAATGGCTTTGGGGGCTGCAACCATGTGCCGCCCTTGGGATAAAGTCAGTGTATAAAAAACATATAAATCATGGCTGGGGGAAATGATGGGAACATTTCCAGTCCCGCAGAATTATTATAAACGATCACTTTGTCATGAATGAGAAATCTCCATTGAAGTTGTGAGATGTACAAGTAGACAAGGTGTCTGTGACCTCGATGACCTGTATTGTTTCTCTATGCTGCAAATGTTTGCCATAAATCAAATAAAAACAACAAGTTTTAGGAAAAGGGAAGAGTCAATCAGAACATAACATTGTTCCTCATTACACATCCTAGATATTTTTTGTAGTTTACTTGCTCCTCACAAAGTCCTCATCATGTCTGATGAGGAAAAATGAGTGCAGATGGCCCCTACCGGCTGAAGATAAGTACTGCTTTTGGTAAGGTGGGCATAATACTTCTAACTCTTCATCTAAGTCTAGATATATTTTTAACTGCAGGCAGGTCATCAATCCACAATTAAAATCACTTCCAAGTCATCTTATGGCTACTTTGGAGTGCTGGTGGGTGGCTAGGGATGTATGTGCAGAAAGGAAAGTGTAGTCATGGGACCACCTGAATGCCCATCCAGAACTCCTCAATCAGTGCCATTAGAGTTAACGATCTTCAGTGAATGATGATTTCAAGATTTTGGACATCTGAGTTTTCTGAAATATTGGTGGCTGGTTCCGCTCAGAGTGTGGGATTAAAAGTGTTCCAAAACCTGTGGCCATGGACCACATGTTCTGTCACCTCAAGGCCCTGCAGTAGGTTAGGTGCTGTTGGACAAATGAAGGCTTCTGGCCATAGTGTACTGAAGAGCCAGCTTTCAAAAATAGTGAGGTCCGGTGAGAGCCATTGGTGGGCTTTGGGGCCACTTTCACATTGTAGCACTCTTGACCATTTACGCATGGTGTCGCAGACTGATTCTGTACACTTTATGGCCTCTTAGTGCACATTTTCTGGGAGCCCAGTTAAGACTAAATTGCAGTCATCTTGTTGCCTCGTGAAGACCCTTGTCTTGGAAAGCCAACCAGATCGGTTTACAAGAAGAGGAATTTATACTTTTAATACATATCAGAAGTGAATTCATATTCAAATAAACTTTGCTTTGTTGTGCTTCTAGTTTACTTCCTCAAGTACATTGGAGAATATTGTATTATGACATTTTCAGCCAGCCTGCTTTTTTTTTTTTTTTAAGTATCGTATCTGGTCTGGACCGACTCCGCATACCTCCCCCTCCCCATACACACAGCAGGTTTCGCAACATTGTAGTTTTGCTGCATTTATGTCAGATGTTCTTCCACATTTCTGTGGTCTAGCACTCCTCTAGAATACACTTGGGCAGTCATCTTAGCATTATCGTCATGTTTACCATGCTCTTTTGTGGTTGGTGCATTAGCAGGTGGTGATGGTGGCACTGAAAGTCCAGACATCACAGTTCCCTGTTCTCCACTGGACTGAAGTCCTCTTTGACTGAAAGAACTTAGTGTTAGTCGATTGGAAGCCTTTCAACCTACTCTTTCTGGCTTCCGCATGAAGTGAAGCCTTGGCAGTGGATTCAGGAAGTTCTGTGGCCAAGAACTCGTGCTGTGGATCACCAGTCTGGAGTCCCTTCTTCTGCAGTTTGACTCTTTATGGTTTTCTTGTCTGACACTTTTTTCATTTTCATTCATGGTGTAGTTATAGTGGGTTTTTTTTAAGGTCGATATTAAGCTTTGAACCCTTTCAGCATGTGCTTTCAAATTTTGGGGAGCGCTTTAACTAACTACACTTTTCAGAGCCTTTTCTTTCACTTTCAGGCATGTTTTTCAATATAATACCATTGTCATTAATTAAATATTTATAATTGCAATCCTGCTAGACCATATATAAGTTGTACGGTTTTCATCTTTCTCATCCGAGGGATTTAGGCAAATGTACATCTAATTATAGGTATTCTCTGTGTTTATTTATGCTGCATTATGTACAGTGGGACTTTTTGTTTCGGTAACAGTGCTGTGGGAGAGGTTTCATTACCTCATGTAGGATTTTTAGGTACTTAGCCTAGCAACCTGCAGTGTTTCCAAACCACACAAACAGAGCACATCACACTGCAGCCTAGGGACGCCATCAAACACATTATTATGTGGGTGGACATTAACCCACCACATTGCACAATACAAACATTACCCTGCCACACATCACTGCATCTTCGGGACAGGAATCCACAACATGGCACTGCTTCACAGTGACATTCATTCACCACATTACACTGTATGGGGAGGCACTAACTCACTGCACTCTTCAAGCACAAAGCCACCACAATGTACGCATCGAAGGAACACTAATCAACTGCATTGACTTTAAATGACAATACCCTTCACCTACAACATACCAGGAACGCTTCAAGCAGAAACTAGTTACTGTGCCCACTTGTCCTTCAATTATGTTTTTTAACAAGTTGGACTACTGGTGCTGGAGTTAAATTTAGAGTGTGGTCCCAACCATAACTTCAAACTGTCATAAATCTGGATTTGTAGGATATAGAAGGATCACAGTTGGACCAAAATCCCAACAACCAGTCAGAGCCAGGAATACACTTCTGTGTGCCCTAGGATGAACGTATATGCCACTCTCAAGCTGTCACTGCGGCAAAAAATATTTGTGCACAAAAGAAATGTGTATGTGGCAGGGCAAAGACGATGCTGCCTTACGCTGGCACTGGATTAATTCTATCTGCAGGTCACACAACCTCTTTATGCCCTAACCTTGTCAGGCCTATTCTGACCACGTGGACTTTGGGGCAGCTCGCTTCCCTTAGATGACCTCCATGCAGACTTCAATGCACTAGGCCTTGCTGTTAGATCTTCCTAGGAAATGGCCGCCTTTTTACCCTGGGCAGCTTCTGTTCTTCCAGGTCATACCAGCAGGGCTTCCATCCAGATCTTAGAGTTTTTCTCAGCATTCAGGAAAAACAGTGACAACCAGAGTCCTCCTCCAGGCTAACATCTCTCTAAGTAAATTAAGCTTTCTTCAAGGGCGAAGAAGAAGCTCAAATTAACTAGTCAGGGTACATATATTAACTGGACTGAAGCCATACTTGTTCTGAAACCGTGTCTCGGTGGTTAGGCGACAGCCAGCACAACATAAACAGGTCAGGTAGAGGAGCTTGGGTACTGTTGGAAAGATGTTCTGGCTGGCATGTGTATCACCCATTGCACTCTAAGGGCCGAGGCGTAGGCAGCTGGTTGGTTAATAAGTTCACAAGGAAGAACAAGGCAATCCTAACTAGACCTATAATTGGAACAGACGCTACTTGTGTACACCACATAAACTCTACACCAGAGGTCTTCAAACTTTTGTCGGCCGAGCCCCCCCATCTAAACCTTTTAAACGTCGAGCCCCCCCACCACCACCACCACCTGACAAAAAAGTTCTGGAAGCTGGTACTCTGCATCATTGATAACCATTCCCCCCTGCAGAGCCCAGGGTGAGCGGTGTGTTGAGTGCATAGTGATCAGTGTGAGTACACTGTGATTCCTGTGTGTGCAGGGTGAGTGTGAAAGTGAAGGGCGGGTATGAGGAGTGAGTTGTCTGAATGCAGGGTGCATTTCCAGACACAGTTGGAGTAACTCAGCATGTCCTTGAGGCCTGCCATAGGGTTTCAGATATTAGTTAAACTATTGCTTTTATGGCATTATTCAGGGTCCAGGGGTCGAGGGTGGAGGAAATAAATATTGTGCTCATCCTGCAACAAACTTCCAGTCTTGCGATTAGGGTTGCCAGCTCATTATAGTGATGTCCCAGACGGTACAAAAGTAAGCAGTCCACTAAAGCTTATTTTCAGCACTTATCTGTGCATACTTGGAACAGCAAAAATAAATAGAAAACATTTTTAATTGTGTTCTAAGGCTGCCTGAATGATCTATGACATAAATAAAAGGAACAAAGTTTGAAACATCACATTACAAATGAATACATACTATTTTATGTATAACCCTATTTAGTGTCAAGACAAGAACTTACCGCTGCTCTACACCCTGCACAGTCTTTCAGTCATATTACAGGTGTACATGTTGACATGCGGCAACCACACCATGGGAAAATGAGAAAATAAGCACCACAATAATGGCAAACTGAATTAATTATTCAGGAGAGCCAGTCGAACATCTCGAACCAAAGATAAAGGTACTATAATTGCAGTGGCGGTGGGTCCATTGGGGGCGATGTCCCCACTACCATGGCCCCATTTAGAATGTAATCGTTCCACTTCTGACGCTAATTGCAGCAATCAGGAGGACCTCTGATTGGAATTAGCATCAGAAGTAGAACATGCC